>NC_084833.1:121375615-122000615 GCF_033115175.1 Lepus europaeus | reverse complement strand
ACCTTTAATTAAAACTTTCATGTATGCATTGTGCACTAACTCATTCTTTAATCAGAGCTGGACACTTCTATTGCCCACTTGATTGGCAAAGTGATAGCCCCCACACACACATCTCACACCCTCCCCCAGCATGCTGCAGGGGAAAAGTGAAGATCCTTGCTTCCCTGATTCACAACAGCCAGGTCTGATAAATGGGAAGTCTTGTTACTTGGAAATATTAATCCAAGAAAAGAAGTTGATTATCATGAGTTCTGCTCCACACTCCTCTTTCTGCCTAACAATAACCTCCCTCTCTAGAGCAACAATAATCTGAACACAAACAGACGTGAAGCTTTTCAAAAAGTAATGAACTCAGAGGCACTGGAGCCAAGGCGATTGTGGTTTAAATGCATGACTCCAGCAACCCAGAGAGGCCATCAATTATACAGCCCAGCCGTCAGGGAAGCAAAAATAATATTTCAAAGAGTTGTTGCCAGAAAGAGAAAGAAAAAGAAGAAAATGCCACAGAAATCACACCATTCTGAGCAAGCAGTTCCAAGAGGATGACTGAGCAGAGACGAGTGGCTCCATCCTGCCAAAAGCCGGCTCTCCAGGTGCAAGGCGGGATGGCGAGGTGGGAGGACAGGGTGATTTCCTTCCTGATCTGTCCCTCATCCAATGCACCTGAGCCCATGGAATCATGCTTTCAGCATCAAATTTTGTGCAACCCTGCTGTATGTGGAAATGTGCATTGTTAATTTAACAATCGATTTGCAAGCATTCTCGAGAGCTTAAAAACAAGACATCACATTGGTATCTTGTTTATAAAACCAGTTCACATTCAAGATTTAATTTTATTCTTACAACAACTCTTTGGATTAAAAAAAAAAGGCCTTTATTATGTCTCTTTGGCAGATGACAGAATTGAGGTCTGGAGAAATTAAGAAATTACATGACTTGTCCAAGGTCAGCCAGCTACAGAATGCCCAGCTGATGGCCTAGAGTGAAAGAGGCTATAGATAAGTGTATCTTGCAAATAGATTGTCGGAACTAAATCATTAAGTATCACTGAGTCATGAATGTGGTCTTCTAGCAGTCAAGTAAGTGATCCTCTGACTGCTTCCTTGTCGTGAGAGCTATTACACAGGGCCAAACAGGTTCACACGACCTGGTCTAATCATGGAGTACAGGGTCCACTCTTTGCATATAGCATTCTGTCTGCTTGTTTTCCACATTTTTAAAGTGGCAGGTGGAAACAATCCAATGTCTAAGGGAAAAAAGTGAACTGCATTTAGGCTGCGATATATTTTAAAGTCAATGCTTGATTTTATAGACGGAGAAGACAGTGGAAAGAACAGAATCTCTGTGGCCAGGGGCCTGACTGCTCATTTTAGCTCCCCTCTCCACCCTCAGGCACAAGTTACATTCTGTTAGCCTCACTTTCTTCACTTAGAAAATGGAACTGATAATACGTGCCCTACTTACTTCACAAGCTGATTGTGGCAACGGACAAGGAAATCACTTGATAAAGTCAGAAGCACACAAATATTACAGATATCATCATTTGGATAACTGTCCTCTAAGGAGAGCTGTGCTCCTCGGTGGAGAGAAGGAAATGTCTAGTCTTCTAGACATCTGCTGGAATTAATCATATAATAAGAATAACGGCAGAAGTCAGGGTGCTTTTTCACACAGGCTTACTGCTCTGTGGTTTGAAGTTACAAAGGCAATGAATGGAGAGAGCTAAAAGCATGGCATTTGGAGTCAATCAGAGCAGAAGTCCATAGACTGACTCCACTATGCACACGTGGACAGTCACAGATTTCTTAACCTTTCTAGGTTTGATTCCTTATTCATAAAATGGCAACGATAAAGGTACTTAACTCATAAGATTTTTTGAAGTTCAGACTAGGGGAGCATTTGAAGAACATAATCAGCTTCAGGAAAATACACAGAACAGCTCTAACAATTATTTTCACTATTACAAATTGTCTCACGTTTTGCAAATGTTCTATGTTAAGGCAGTGGGGTAGCTACAGCATTGTTCATTCACTTCTGGATGTCTGGCACCAGACACTAACTGGCTTCATGTAGTTCTTTGAGGCTTGACTAATGAAATGTGGTGAAGACCTGAATAATGTTTAGGCACTGAGGGTTGCAGGATGACAAGGGAGCTGTACAACGTTTTATACCAGTCTTTGGTATTAGAATTGATCTTGTCTGGTTTCCTCTTACATTGATCTGTTCAGAATGCTCTTGACACAAATGCAATTTTCTGTGGCCAGCAATCAAATTCACCAATCACACATGGCAAAAGCGATCGAAACAAAGGGCAGAAGTTGTGTTCTTTCCAGCACAAATGATCAGCTCCCCAGTTTCTGACAGCATCAAATGGACAAATCAAAATAACTAGTGATGCAAATGGCCCCAAGACCCTGGGTCCTCAACCCATTTGCAATATTCCTATGTGACCTAGAGTCTACATGGGAAATTGCATACTCGTGAGGCTGCATGCTGGGGAGAGTGGGCAGTTGGTGGGGAACATGATTGGCCTTTCCAATAACTGTTCCTGCTTTTAAGTATTGATGTTTCAGTAGATTTTAATAGTGTCCTTCTGCCATAGGTTGAAGCGATTCAAGTTAGGGCAGCTTCTAGCCAGGGAATACATTTTCCCTAATCCCTATGATTTGAGGAAAAGTTTTTATGTGCTTGGACACATTTTCTGACCATGAATGTCCATGTCCTGGAGGAACTATCTAGAAAAGGAGGAAGGTGGCCAAGAATAACCAGGGTGGGGGGCAAGGAGGCTTCATGCACACAGTCTTGGATTTGACCTTGAAGACATTACAAACCGTCTTTGTATTAGATCTGCCAGTTACGAATGCTTTACCAACCTGTGTAATTACCAGAACCTTGGAGAGACACAGATGCTGTCATTTATCACATGATCTCTATGATCACCGTAGCAATAGCTGATTGGACCAAAGGTCCTCAACTACTCAAACAGAGATAGTCTGACTCATTGTGCTGTTATGCTGGGCTTCCAGTATCAAAACCAAGTCAGTTGGCTATGCTCTGTCAAGCCATCTGAAGAGCATCTAGGCAAGCCCAGGCTTCCTGGGAGATGAGCAGATCTGGGAGGCTGCTCACTGCAGGGGATGTGTGGAGAGAAGCACACAGGAGGACATCACAGCCCAACAAGAGAGACACTGAGAGGAGCTGCCGAAGGTAACCCCTTCTCAAAGAGCACGGCCATTCTTCCTGTCCTTGCTCCCATAAAGTCTGCCCGAGCTTGCCAGTAAACCTTGAACTGTCTGAGTTCCTGTAATTCAAATGGACATTAACCATGACAAAGATGGAGCACACAGATTCAGTGAAGAAACCAGAGGAAAACAGCATTCAGAGTGCCTCAAAGGGTTACAGTGGACCGCTTGTGTTTCTCCAAGTTCATACACTGAAATCCTAACTGCCAAGGTGCTGGCATTCGGTGATGGGGCTTTTGGGAAGTCATCAGGCTTGGAGTGCTAAGCCCTCAAAAATGGAATTTGCACCTTTATAAAACGGAATGGAGATAGACTCCTTCATCTCTTCCACCATGGGAGAACATAGCCCAAAGCCGGAATCTATGAACAAGGAAACAGCTCTCATCAGACACCGTGTCTTTCAGCACCTTGCTCTTGGAGTTCCTGTCTCCAGAACTGTGAGGAATCAGTGTGGTTTTTTTTAAAGATTTTATTTATTTATTTGACAGGCAGAGTTACAGACAGTGAGAGGGAGAGACACAGAGAAAGGTCTTCCTTCCGCTGGTTCACTCCCCAAATGGTTGCCATGGCCAGAGCTGCGCCAATCCAAAGCCAGGAGCCAGGTGCTTCCTCCTGGTCTCCCATGCGGGTGCAGGCACCCAAGCACCTGGGCCATGCTCCACTGCCCTCCCAGGCCACAGCAGAGAGCTGAACTGGAAGAGGAGCAAACGGGACTAGAACCTGGCGTCCATATGGGATGCTGGCACCGCATGCGGAGGATTAACCTGGTGCACCACGGCGCTGGCCCCAAGTGTGGTTTTAAGTTGCTCAATCTATGGTATTTTGTTATAGCAGCCTGAACAAACTAAGACAGGAAAAAAGGGATCAGCGACAGGATATGCAGGGGTGACTGAGTGAAAGACAGCATTCACGCTTGCCTGATTTCTGTGAGTCTGTGCTGCCCTGGGAAAAAGCCAGCTGACCTCCAAAGAGAGAAGTGAAGACACTAGAATTTGTCACAAAAGGAAAGATGAAGAGCTGGAAATTCATTCAAAAACCAGCATTTATTGAGAGAAAAATATGTGGCATTCACTGAATGATTCTTGCACTCAGAAAGTTACATCTTTTGGATTGAAGAGATACTCAGACCATAATGAGATGAGTACAATGACAGATGTAGGCGATGCTTGCTCTGTTTATTCAGGGGAAGAGGAGATGACTTAAGGAACATAATAGATATCTTCAAATACTTTAATCTCCATCACGAGGTCAGGGACCCATTCATCACTCATTTCCATATCCCAATACTTGCTGTGGTGCCAGGGACACAATAGAAGTTTAACAAATATTTGTTAAATTGAATTAAAAGAGAAAACATTGAATGTGAGTCAGTGCTTAGCATTTAACATGATTTCAATGCCCCCTTGCAATAAATTGAGGAGTGGTGCAACTCTCACTGTTACAATAAGGAAAACTGAGAGATTAAATATTAGGTTAAAACACATGCAATTGCCAATAGTCAGTCATTTTTGATCAATGACTTGTAGACATTTACATAAATAGTAACAGTCCAATTCTAAGTGGTTCTGATAGGAATAACCAACAGTTAAACATTAGGGGAAGTCCAGCTCTCTGCTGTGGCCCAGGAAGGCAGTGGAGGATGGCCCAAGTGCTTGGGCCCTGCACCCGCATGGGGGACCAGGAGAAGCACCTGGCTCCTGGCTTTGGATCGGTGCAGTGCGCCAGCTGTAGTGGCCAATTGGGGTGGGGTGAACTAATGGAAAAAGGAAGACCTTTCTCTCTGTCTCTCTCTCTGCCTAACTCTGCCTGTCAAAAAAAAAAAAAAATTAGGGGAAGGTATATTTTGTTCATGCACATGAGAAGTCTTCAAAAATTTAATGAAAAATGTGTATAATAAAAAGAGTATGTCTTTATTTCAGAATATTTTTGTACCAAAATAAGCTCAACTTTTAATTTAACTTTCCACAAATATCTTGAATCACCCTCATTCATATATAAATATCTATGCATTGTATACATATATATTGTATACATATCTACATATATGTATATGTACATATACATACACTCATATATACATACATATGTACACACACATACACACACTGTGATAACCTCCTCAGATTGTTGTAACAAAATGACATAGATTGGGCAGCTTATTAAAACAGAACTTCATTTCTCATATTTCTCACAGTTCTGGAGGCAGAAAATCCAAGGTGCTGGCAGATTCAGCATTTAGTAGGTAAGACCTCCTCTTCCCTGTTCATAAAGGTTATCTTGCTGTGTCTTCACTTGGTGGAGGGGTGAAAGGCCTCTCTCAGACCACATTTATAAGAAGCCACACACACCCACTCCCACATACATGCATACACACACACATGGAGAGACACTTCAAAGACTCTGGAAAAACTGAACTAAAGGGTAAGTTTATTTTGTTAAAAAAAAAACTGAAACCAAGGCCAGCGCTATGGTGTAGTAGTAGGCTAAGCCTCCACCTGTGGCACTGGCAGCCCATATGGGTGCCGGTTCATGTCCTGGCTGCTTCTAGTCTGATTCAGCTCTCTGCTTGTGGTCTGGGAAAGCAGCAGAAGATGGTCCAAGCACTTGGGCCCCTGTGCCCACATGGGAGACCCGGAAAAGTCTTCTGATTCCAGGTGCAGCTCTGGCTGTTGAGGTTATCTGGGGAGTGAACAAGCAGATGGAAGACCTTTCTCTCTGTTTCTCTCTCGTTCTGTCTATAACTGTACCTCTCAAATAAAAACATACAGTCTTAAAAAAAACCTGAAACCCATGTGTAAAAGATATCTTCAAAAAGTTCATGCAAAATTAATATAATATGGATAATTTTAAAATTCTGCACGGTACCATCCTCCCGCTTCTTATCCTTAGAACCACCGCCGCAGCTGCGCCTCAGGAAAATGACCAGAGCCGTCCAGGAAGCCGTCCTTAGGGTAGAGAAACATACTAGAGACCACCGATCCCTCAGAAAGAGTTTCATAAGGGTGTGATGACGACCGTGGATTGTTCTCGTTGACCACTCAACAATTAGCCCTTAGGAAGGAGGCGGGGGGAGAGGATTGAAGAATGAACCGGAGGCTGGAGTCAGTGACATCCCGAAAGCCTGTGTGACTATAACCTCTTACTCAAACTTGCCAAGGGGGGTGGGGTGTGAGATGGAGAGATAATGGATTAGATAATGCGTGAAGAGTTCCATGATGTTTGATTCTAAAATCAATACTGCATACCATTTGCTTACTCCATAGTTT
Organism: Lepus europaeus; assembly: GCF_033115175.1. Lineage (NCBI taxonomy): Eukaryota > Metazoa > Chordata > Mammalia > Lagomorpha > Leporidae > Lepus > Lepus europaeus. Next base: position 121,994,107 of record NC_084833.1, on the reverse strand, counting down.
CAGTGCAGTGAATTCCAAAGAACTTCCTTGCACGATCACTTGAATCTCAGTGAGGATGGACTTCTGGGGCTGGGACAACAGCGAAGGGAAAAGTCTGCTTGACACAAGCAGTCTTATCTGTAGTGCGTTCGTAAGACAAGCTACCTCTCAACTCCAGGCTCCTGCCCTCATGCAAGCAGGTTTCTCTCAGGCCCTGAGTTGACTGAAAGATTCCCCATGAGAGCTGGCCTGAAAATCAGTTCTAAAAGCCAAAAAAAAAAAGATGAGGAGAGCCAGATTAAAGTATCAGCCCAGAATTTATGCTCTGGACTTAAGGTTTAATAATGCAACAGAAAATCAATATTTAATAAAGCAAATGATGGAGAAAAACACTGCCCGGGAGATGAGGCTGCTGCACTGTTTTCAAACCTCTCAGTCCCAGAGGAGGTTCCCTTGGCAGGATGGATTGGAGATCAGGCTGACAGGAGAATCTGGCGTGCAGACAATCACAGGACCCATTGATTCCCATTCTGTTATCTCGAGGCTGGCTGGCCATTTTTATTAAAGGACTAACACTGAATTATAATGAAAGTGATATCAGGGCAAATGGACCAAGCCAACCTTCCACTAGCAGCCCAGGACTGTCTATGAACCATACAAGAGGGGGTTCCCAGTTTCTGGAGAAACAGGAGTGGAAGGATGGCTCCGGAATTCGACATCTTTGTACATATTCCAAAGAGGAGACCCCTAGTGATCTGTACCAGTCCAACTCATCATAAAGAAAGGGGCTGCAGTGGGATGGACCAAATCAGCGCAGACAACATCTTCAACAGCGCTTTGCACTTAGTAGGGGTGAAAATGGCCATTGACTGATTAATGCTGTCTTGAGAATACCGCATCACAGAATGCAAAGTCACTCGGGTTCTTCTGATTCTTATGTGGATTGCAAATCATCTCTGAGCTGCAGGAGAACTGAATTTCATTAAACAGTTCCCTACGCTGCAGCTTTCACAGTAATTTGAATGTTTCCAGTTATTTTTCAATAGAAATTATTCTTTTCTCTGGGGACAAAACAGGCTTCACCCTGTCTATTTCTTGCTGGTCTAAGAATCTAGGTCATAGATCACTTGAGATTTCACTCGGCTGGAAGGAAGGATAGTGGTTAGCTATTCAACAATCTCTACCTGACCATGAGAACACTGATTAAGCACAATTCTTGTCTTTGGAAGTAGGCATAACCACTACTTAAAGGACAACAGACTCTTATAAGTTACTGCATCTTTCCTCTGTGTAAGGCTCCCAGTGTAGCTGGGAAGAAATACAGACAACTAAAACCAATATGTTGCTCATAACATAGAAAGCCTCAGGCAAGGTACAGGACAGCCACTACTTGAATGAGAATGAACTCATTTGTAATGGACAGATTGGCTACTCCCATTAGTTTTCTGGAAAAAAAAAAAAAGGCACACCCACACAGAATGGAGACAGCGCAGTATATTGCTCCTGGTTAATGAGGAAACTTCTTCAAAAATTCTTAATACAACCATAAATTATGAGGGGAAGAGATGCTTGAGAGGGCCACACGTCAAGATGAAAAGCAAAGAACTCCACTCCAAAGGGAGTGAGCAATGATGTTGGTATGGCTCAGCACTGTACACACCTGTCTCAGGACTGGCAGAGAGCAAGTGTTGAGTTCACGTTCATTGAAACAACAGAGGAGAAAAGAGCAGAGTAGATTAGAGGAGTATGGAACAGCAGGGTAGAACAGGGGTGTGCTGAAATGTAGGCTGCAGAGATAAAGCTATGGAGGGAGATGGAAGGAGAAAGGACAAGTCTGATAGCATGATCCAGGGACATCCAAGAGGAATCCCAGCTTGGCTAGTAGTTTAGCCTGAGAATTCCTCAACACGACACGACGCTGAGATTCTAAAAATAGGAGACTGATCCTTACATCTCTTGCTAGTGACATGGCAGGCAGGGTTCAGACAGGAGCCTTGATACTAGCTATGATGACCACTTCCACCGTGACTCCTCCCCCATCTGAGTGTCACTTCCTTTCAAGGCTCTGACAATGACTGTGTCTGCCTAAGTCTTGCACTCTGGAGTCCTGCAATTCTGGAAGCCAAACGGTGCAGGGATCAGTTCATAGCCAGCTCTGGAGTACGCTGGGAGAGCTTTCTACCATGGATTAATAGATAAGGAGGTCTTATTTAGCAGGAGGTGGACAGGGAGGGCTGACTCATTGTGAAATTGACATTACCGGCCTAGCAAATGGGATTCAGAATCTCAGTGATTCAGAAAGGTTAAAGAAACGAGGTCATGTTCTCCAGCATACATTACATGGAACTAACTTCTGCCAAGGTGCAGTGTCTCCCTTATGAGGAGGATAGCAAGGAGAAATGCTACAACGCAGTCAAAACTGCATCGAGCAGAATAGAGCAGCAAAAGCCAAGGAAAACTTGAGCCATAAAGGGCTTTAGGTGAACATTTTCAATGTTGGGAGTAATTGATGTATCTACTAAATAGCTCAGGGGCTGCTATCAGAGCAGTGGTAATAATAATTTTATTTATAAAGGTCCCGTTTCTTCTGAGGTGCTAAGGGCACTGTACAATAGTACTAAATAAATTAAATTAAAGCATGAAATATTATGAAAATGCAATGAAACCCACATTGCTGAGGAAACAGGAAAATTCTGAAAAAAATACCAGCAAAAAAAAAAAAAAAAAGACCCTTCTCTGGAAGATGTAGCTCTTCTGAGGAAGTACAGAGAGAGAGCTCAGCATCCCAGAAGGAAGTGATCTACGGCAGGGCTTCTTTCCACAGCAGATAAGGATTTGAGCCACATCTTCCTCTGGTGGATCTTCAGAGAGATTTTAAGCCCTTTAAATCTGAGTTTAAATCAGTGAGATTTCAATGAGATTCTAGCAACCGTCACATGGTAGGAGCCCAATAAATGTTTGCTATTGTTGTTACTGTGACCACGGGGGACAAGGGACACATAGTGGAGGACGGAAACTGTGGGCAGGCGATCAGCTAAGGGGAGGGGGACATGTAACTGAAGCAATGCAGGGCAGTGACGACGGACTGCTGTGAGTCGTGAGTATCTGGAGGACCAGGTGATGGAACGAGGAAGACGAGGACAGGGCAACCCCGAGAATGACTGCTAGTTCTCTGCCCTGGCAACGGGTGAAGAGTTTCACTATTCTTCAGGTTGATGACTACACATGCAGGAGGAATTCAGGATGCTAAGAGGGACGGATGAATACCATTTGTTGAATTGTGAACATAGCTTTGGATAGAGCAGCTATTGTGAGCTGACACCATTGTAGGTGAAGCCCCAGGCTTAGGCAGGTCAGTGGATTTCATGTAGCCCAAGTGAGAAGAGAAGGCTAAGGCATGGATACCAGCGAGCAAAGGAAAGCTGAGCCTGCAATAGCTTCTAAGGAGAGTCTGGAGGGGGTGGTGGTGGTTGGGGGGAGTGCTCCATCAGCTAAGGGACAAGAAAGAGTGCACAGAGCCCTCCTTATATCTGAGTGCCTGGCTTGGGGGCCTGGCTCTACTTGTGATTCTACACTCCTGCTAAGGTGCATACCCTGGGAGATAGAAGCTGATGTCTCAAGTGCTTTGGTCCCTGCCAACCATCCGGGAGCTTCGGACTGAGTTCCTGTCTCCCAGCACAGCCCATCGCAGGGTGTTGCATGCATCTGAGCAGTGAATTCGTGGATGGGAGATCACTCTCCGTCTCTCTGTGTTTCAAATAAAAATAAATTTATAGGGGCTGGCGCTGTGGCATAGTGGGCAAAGCTGCTGTCTGCAGTGCCAGCATCCCATATATGGGCACCAGTTCGAGTCCCAGCTTCTCCACTTCCAATCCAGCTCTGCTATGGCCTGGGAAAGCAGTAGAAGATGGCCCAAGTCCTGGGGCTCCTGCACTCACATGGGAGACCTGGAAGAAGCTCCTAGCTCCTGGCTTCAGATCGGCCCAGCTCTGGCCCTTTGTGGCCACTTTGGGAGCGAACCAGAGGGTGGAAGATCTCTCTCCCTCTCTCTCTGCACCTCTGCCTCTCAAATAAATAAATAAAAATGCAAAAAAGAAACACTTTTCACTTATATAGTGCTTTCTTAAGATCAAAGTTGGTGTTATTTATTAGGGCCCTCTGAGTCCATGAGAATGACTGGGGAGACTGACATTTAATAAATGGTCCTTCCCATACAGCAAAAAAAAAAAAAAAAAAAAAAAAAGTAAGGAAAAGTGCCGTATTCCAGGCTGGATGCTGAAACCTATATACTCACCATCTCACGTTATCACCTCCCAACCACCCCTCCAGACGGGATCTGCTATTGCCCTCATTCCATGGGGAGACAAACCAAAATACAGAGAATGGGGGCCTGAGATTACACAGCTATTATCGCAGCCCAGTTCTGCCTCATTGGAATTCTCTCGCAACATGCCGCACCGTGTCCCTTGCACACAGAAGGAGAGCTGGGTCTTTAACCAGGGCAAGGGAGAGCCAGCAGAGCTGGGATCCATGCTCACAGCTGCCCCCGGCCAAGTGCAGTAACCTTGGATACCCCTGCGAGCCTCTTGAGTTTCATGTCTTCCCCATCTGTGACGACAGAACAGTGCTTCTCAGGACAGAGAACAACAGATGCAGGCAGGGATTTTCTTTTTTCTTTTTGTTAAGAAAATGATGATAGTATGGCCTTCCTCCCAATCCACTGAATCAAAATCTCCGGAGAGAACCTCAGACTGGTGTTGTTTAACAACAGCCTTGGTAACTGTAATTGCACAAGTGAGTTGAGAATCACTGGCTAGCTGGCCCCCCGAGTGGGCTTCTAGCTCTCAAACAACCTGAGCCCTTGCCTGTGCTTGCAAAGTGCATTCCTAATGGGGATCTAGTTCTCTGGATCTAGGAAAATGCTCCAGAGCATTGCTCGAACGAGGAGCTCCATGCCCGAGGTGGGCTGTGGAGGGCCAGCTTCTGGCTCTGCCACCTACTAGTCGTAAGTTTACCCAGGGTGGTCAGCTTCCTCATTTCTAGAGTAGGACGAGATGGTAACAGCACAGCATAGAGTGGTGCTGTGTATTAATATGAGACGCTATCTTTAAAGAGCCCTATCCAGTTCCTGACTGCTGCCTAATAAGGATTTCATAAGCTGTAGCTATCAATATTATCATCACCTGATGAAGCCTGCCAGCTCCTATTTTCCTACACAGGTTTCTAACAGTCCTGTGAGATGAGAAGCCATATCCATGAGCTCCTCCTAACGGACCAGCTAGGGGCACCCCAGAGTCATTGGAGCCCAGTGGAGGACCCCAGCCTGGAGCAGAAGAGGCCACAGGACTGAGGCCTGAGACGCCTTCCACATTCTTGTATTGTGGCTGCTGCGCTGCTCCTCGACATCCCCCCACCTCCCCCTGTCTGCTTCCTGATGCAAGGGCAAGAGAAATTCCGGAAGTGGCTCTCTGTAGAGAAGCTCCTTCCATTGGTGGGGCGGCTGTCACGTTGCCACATTTCTGCTGATCAGTGCTTTCACACTTGCATGTGCTGGGGTGGGCCAGAGGAGTTTAGTAAAGCATCAGTCTGTTAGAGTGGCTCCTCTCTCAAAGTCATCCCGGTCCAGGCTTGGGCCCCTCTCCCTCCATGGTCTTCACATTCACTGTGGGTAAATATTCTGCTTCGATTACGCCCAAGCCCAGCTGCAAAGTACTTATGGCTCATAAACAGATGGAAACCTACATACACTCTCTCTCTTTCTCTCTCTCTCTCTCTCTCATTATAGAAGGAGCAAAGTACATGCATGCAACCTGCTTGAGGCTCAGCCAAGAAATGTTAACTATACCATCTTCCCTCTCCATACTGTGCAGTGGCAGAATTTCAGCCAGGCTTGGATACGGGTTCCCTGGGGAAATTGTATAATGTGTGAGTGAAAGTGCAGCTCAATTTCAGGATGTGCTGACGAAGTGGAATGGAAATAGATAAATAAAAATGCATCTGATTAGCTGATCCTCTCCACCTCGGAGATGGGAACTCTGAGCACTGGAGACAAAACCACAGGGCTATTGAGAGGAAGCGCAGCCCAGCCCTATGCGACAGAGGTGGCACCAGAGGCTGTGGGGTGGGAAGAGCCTGGGGCTCACAGCTATGCACAGGGAGGAAGAACACTGGGTAAAACGGGGTTGCAAAGGACATGGGGAGCCAGTGAGAAAAGGGGACATGGAGGGAAGGAAGGGTAGAGAGAAAAGGAGATTCCCACCAATAGCAGAATATCCCAGAAGTCAAAGAGGCACCTAGGACACAAGGTCAAGATCAAGGCTGGTGCTGGGCCTGGCGCTGTGGCTCAACTGGCTAATCCTCCGCCTTGCGGCGCCGGCACACCGGGTTCTAGTCCCGGTTGGGGCGCCGGATTCTATCCCAGTTGCCCCTCTTCCAGGCCAGCTCTCTGCTATGGTCCGGGAAGGCAGTGGAGGATGGCCCAAGTCCTTGGGCCCTGCACCCCATGGGAGACCAGGAGAAGCACCTGGCTCCTGACTTAGGATCAGCGCAATGCGCCGGCTGCAGCGGCCATTGGAGGGTGAACCAACGGCAAAAAGGAAGACCTTTCTCTCTGTCTCTCTCTCTCTCACTATCCACTCTGCCTGTAAAAAAAAAAAAAAAAAAAAGACTGGTGCTGGGGCCACGTGAGGGGATGGATGCACGGACTCCAGGAGTGAAAGAGCCCACAGGGAAAAGAAGAGGACAGTGGTGATGAACCCCATGAACCCCAGTAGGCAGAAGACAAAAGAAAGAACAGGCAGTGACCAAATGAAGACTAGATGAAAAGCGGCCCCTCTGAGGGACAGAGGACAGGGAGCCCCAAAGGAGAGAAGTTCCCAGGGGACAAGAAGAAGGGGTTTTGCTCTGCTGGACACTGCCAGACACCAAGGTGGGGAGCTGGTCGGCATTTTAAACCTGGCTGGAGATGCAAATACCGCCCATGCACTTAGCTTTGACAAGGGGGCTGTCATATTCCTCTTGGGGAGAAGAGGAAGGATTCTAGCTAATCCTCTGCCTTCGGCGCCAGCACACAGGGTTCTAGTCCCGGTCGGGGCGCCGGATTCTGTCCCAGTTGCTCCTCTTCCAGGCTAGCTCTCTGCTATGGCCCGGGAGTGCAGTGGAGGATGGCCCAAGTGCCTGGGTCCTGCACCCCATGGGAGACCAAGAGAAGCACCTGGCTCCTGCCTTCGGATCAGCGTGGTGCGCCGGCCACAGCACGCCGGCCGCAGCGGCCATTGGAGGGTGAACCAACGGCAAAGGAAGACCTTTCTCTCTGTCTCTCTCTCTCACTGTCCACTCTGCCTGTCAAAAAAAAAAAAAAAATCTCAGCAAACTGTGGCAGGAAAGACCCATTGTGCCTTTGTGCCTTAAGAAAAATGCCAGGATCTACAGCATGGCTCGAAGGCTCTGAGTCATCTGGCTTCTGCTCTCACCTCCCACATCTTACCCACCCACCCCACCCCCCTTAGAGCTCAGGAGCGTGGTTGCCTTTCCTCCTCTATTCGGGCCATGTGCCCTTTCTCATTTTCCTTGCACAGGTCACTCCTGATCAGCAGACCTCACCTCCCCTGCTCCACCTAGCGGATGCCATTCAGCTTGCAGCCCTGGCCATGCTATGTGCTGGAAGGGCTGTGGGAATCTCAGCCTTGGGAGCTCTCCTGGGCCCTGCCACTGTCTCTGGTGCTTGCCCCAACTCTCCGTGCTCTATTATTTCCTCCTACTGTTGCTCTACAGCATAGTCCTTATTGGAAGGTGGGCACGGTCCTGGGACTCTACCCCAATTGTAGCATGATGTCAGGCTCCCAGCAAGACTTCAGTGAGTATTTGATTGATACTGGAAGGAAGGAAGGAAGGAAGGAAGGAAGGAAGGAAGGAGGGAGGGAGGGAGGGAGGGAGGGAGATGTTTATGTTGTAAAATTTCTTTTCTACCATCAGGTCCTGTTCTGACAGTTGCAGCAGGAGTTTCAGTGTGCTTGCTGGGAGCAATGGGGGATGATCCTGCCTCAGTTTACCTCCTATCGTCAGTCCACTGAGCTTCTCGTACTGAGTGCCATAGCCTGCCCTCAACTGCACATCCCATGTGCATGAGCTGACACTTATGGAGCTAAACTTACTCAAAATCTAAGGAGGCCTTCTAGCATGGAAAACTAATTTGTCAGGTGCGCTCCAGAAAAAAAAGCCAAAGGAGGGGCAGGCATTTGGAGTGCTGGATAAGACACCTGTTGGGACGCCTGTGTCTCACACGGGGTGCCTGGGTTTGAATCCTGCCTCTGATCCTGATGCCAGATTCCTGAGAGGCAGCAGTGATGGCTCAAGTAACTGTCAACCGGCATTGAATTCCCAGCTCCTGGCGTTGGCCATGACCCAGCTCCAGCTGTTGCAGGCATGTGGGGAGTGAACAAGTAGACTGGTGCTTTCTGTTTCTCTGTGTGTTTCTCCTTCTCTCTCTACCCTCAAATTAATTATGCTTGATAGTTTTTAATTTAAAGAAAAAAAACCCTGAATATGTCATTAGCAGCACCAAACAAGCTGAATGCTACTCTACCTAGGGAGACTGGACACAGTTTCCATGTCTTACTTTGTAGCAATGAAGCGGGAAAGCCTAACTCTTCAGAAATGATTTTGAAACAAAGGAATATGGAGTAAGACTGGACTGACTCACTTAGGTGAGTGGCCCCTCTTTGCATCTTTCTAATTTTTTATCTGCACAACAGGATAGCAAAAAGCTTGGGTAACTGACAGGCACACTGTGAATAGAAACGTGGGATGCGCCTGCTCGCCTGATTTGATACAGTTCCCATTAATGAGCATGAGTGTAGTTCAGGATTGCTGATCAGAAATGTTCCCAGTTTGACCTCTAGCTGTCTCTGTCCCTTGGCTTCAGCTGGGACCACACCTGTGATTGTTAAAGCCATCCACATGTGGTTCCCTGCCTACCACTTCTCCTGGTCCCTGCAGGTCCAGCCAGTCTGGAGAGAGAGTCCCTGCACCAAAGTCCGGTCAGACAGCAGGAAAGGCTGGTCTCCCAGCATTCTGTGATATCTCAGTTGATTTCTCTGAAGTCCTTTTCCTATGCCCAAGTATCTTCTACTAAGAGACCCTCCCTGTGGATCCTATTGTAAGCTTTCCCTTTGTTCCCGAAACCCTAATCTCCTACTGATGGTAAGATTTCACTCAAACTAAAAACTGTGTTCTCAGAACTTCAAACTGAAACGAAATCTGGCACCATTTTCCCCCCAATTTGTAATCCCCATAAACCTGGACCTTTTATAAAGGTATACACATTGAATTCCATTGACGTTCAACCTTACCAAATGACACAGTGGGAAGAGTCACGCGTCTTAGGAATAAGATTATCCAGGAAAACTGGAGGCAGAGGCTGCCAGTCCCCACAAGCTCTTCCTGTGTCCACACCCTCAGGCCACGGCTTGGCTGACAGGAAGGGCTATTTGTCCAGCCCTTCAAGACAAGCAGGGGGTCTCTCTCAGGGTTAGGGACCTAGGATACCATGGAATCCACTGTGTTTTCATGTTTGCCAAAGGCGCTTTGTTCTTGATATCACTTTTAAAAGAATCTCTTGGAGACCCACCCATGTCCCCGAGATACGGTGACCTTGGGGATAGTTACAGGAGCTGATGAAATAACCCAAATGTTCATACGAAGAGGAAACACTTTGGTGTTGGAAATGACTGTCCCTGGGCCTCCTAAGGATGGCAGCAGGGCAGGGAAGAGCATCTCAGCCACATATGCACTTAGTGAGAGAGACCGATGGTGCTGTCCAGTAACAGACGCTGAAATATGGTCTTGGGATTCAGGACCAGAGCTGAAGATAAAACCCCTAAATATTCTCTTGTTCGGGGAGGAGGGCTTAGGATACGTGTGGCCATCAGTGATTCAAAATATTGAAGAACACATGATATTTTCCTCCTGTTAACAAACTTCCACTGACTTACTGGCTTCAACAGCAGCAATTTATTCTCTGACAGTTCTGGACCACTGTGTCAGGGATGTGCTTCCTCCAGAGAGTCCTGCAGCTGCTGGTGGCTGCTGCCCATCCTTGGCACGCGGCCACATCACTCTAAGCACGAGGCTCAGTGTCTTCAAATCTCACTGCTGTCGTCTTCACAACACCATCTCCTCTGTGCATGTCTCCATCACATCTCCTTCTGCCTCCCTCTGGAGACACACGCTGCATAGTACTTGGGACCCAGGTTAGTCTCCTCATTGCAAATCTTTAGCCATATCTGCAAAGACTCTGCCACGCATGGTACCAGGAATTAGCACCTGAAGTATCTGGTTGACTATTATTCAGCCTACTACCAGTAGTAGTGAACAAAACACAGGGAATAATTCTGCTTAATGATTTTTTTAAAAAAAAATAAACCTTACAGAGCCATTCATTATCCAACAAATAGTCCCTGAGCTCCCATTAAGTCCTAGGCACTGGGGATAAAGAGCACAGGCAGGCATGCCCTCTGCCCTCAGGAAAACAGACACAATTAGCTCATTGCACAAATGCAAACCGAATCCTACCCATGGCAAAGGCTGTGGAAAAAGGCAGGGCTCCACTCCCAGAAGAAGAGGGAGTGGTGGGAGTTGTGTATGTCAGGGAAAGCGCCTTCAGAGGGGGCTCTGAATTCATGCTTGGAGGATACACAGGGTGCACTGGATGAAAAAGGCAAGTGAAATTCAGGCAGAGGGCAACCAAACTAAGAGCCCGAGACAAGAAAAAACAGGGAAAGTAAAATAAACTAATAAGAAAACAGTGTGTCAAGGGCATGGCATGAACCAAATGTAAAGGTCACCAGGAACCAAACGGCTGGGGTTATCAGTTCTCGAACTTGGACTTGACGGATGAGGGCTAAGCAGAAGTCCTTAAAGGCTCCACCAGATTCAGGTTTCGATAAAGAGCTCTGGTTCTGAATACAGAAAGGATGGGTGTGTATGTGGCAAATGGAGCATTTTAGCTAAAATGCTGAGACGTCCGTTTCCAAGGAAGCCTGGGTCCTCGGAGGGAGGAACAGTATTAGCGCAAGTTTCCCTCTCTGATGTCCAAGTTGGGTGACTAAAAGAGTGCCATAAAATAAGCCCACACTGAACGGTGAGAAGAAAGGGGGTGGTAGCGAGCGGATCAGCAGCAGCCCGAGATCAGAAAACCAGGAACGCTGGAGTTTTGAGGTGAGGATCGGGATGGGGAAAATGGAACGATATTCAGGCACGTGTTGGGAATGGCAACCCACATTGGTGGCCGGAAGTGCACATGTCCCTGGTCTAGATGATTGGGTGGGTCTGTTGGAAGGAGTTGGAATAAGACAAACAGGAGTAAGAGCCCACCAACCTTTATCACCAACAAACGACTACAGAGTTAGTAATGTCCACATATGTTCACATTCCGTCTCCTGGCACCCACTTGGCATCTTTCTCGAAATTGGATTATGGGATATATCAAAACATTTGTATAAAAATGAGTCTAATCAGGAACAACTTAAATAAGTAGGTCATTTTTTCCAGGTAATTATTATAAAAATTCAGTGTGGAACCCAAGACTCCTAAATCCTGAAATTTACTTCTTCCTACTAAGCTATTCAATCCCCAGCAGAGCCAGCGCCGGGTTCATCCTGCAGACTCCCAATTAATCACAGTAGAAAACACTGCTTGCCAAGTGAAAAATCCTCTATTTTGAATTCTTAATCCCCCACCAGCTGAGTTTACCACAAAGACATGAATCTATAATTGAGACATAAAGAAAACATGCCACCAAATTAAACTGTCCTAATTTTAAATCAATAAATTCTTTTTCAAATAACATGAAATGAAGATCTCTCAAAAGAAAAATGTGGTGCTCCAGCAACTGCAGGAACATTCTCCACTGAGCCAAGCTCCAACAGAGTTCCTAACCTCAGTGTTCATTCACCACTGATGATGTCCAGGGGGAAGCTCAGTCTTAAGCTACGTGCCAGGTGGTGATGCCTTCAAGTCAGAGTTAGCGTGGAGTCATCTGAAACATGAACATTTCTCCTTCTCTGCATGTAGGCTCTCAGAATTGAGGGAAAGGGGGCTCGAGAGACCCAAGGACCAGGGACCCCTTCCTACAGCTGTCATTTATCCTCAGTGTCATGACGACGGAGCCAAACTCAATACTGAGTGTTCACAGAAAAATGCCCCCTTAACTATATTCTACAAAAGGAATCATTATGACAAGTGCATTTGAGTGTATTCAAAAATGGACTTCCCAGCTGAAAAGATTTGGGCAATCTCTCTCCTTTGTGTTTTAATCATGCAAGGGACACAAGACCATGGGGATTGGACATATTCTTTTCTCCCAATATTTCTCCCTTCTTCCCAAGCTTTGTTGGTCCTAGTGCTTGCCATATTCTACCCCTCAGATGCCATTTGGATCCATTGCTAAAACAAGCCAACATATACCTCCTTCAGGAAGACAAGCATTGTCCTCATGGAGCATCAAGGAAAACCAAGTCTGTCTTGTACCCTACACAGCCCCTTCCAAAACAAAGATGCAGCCTGCCTTGCTGGCTATCTCAGGAGCATGTGAGCAGTGTCCTCATTCTGCCTCCAATGTGCCATAACACCATCAGACTTCCTTCCATCCTTTTCACCTGTCATTGTTTCTGCCTTGGGTACTGTCTCCTTCCCTGACCCTTTAGCAACCTTGTGAAACGAAACCTTGCACTGTTGCCTGAGCTTGGAGATAAATTAAATTACTTATTTTCAGTGTGTTCAAAGTATTTACATGTACAAAGATCTGAATCCCTTTGAAGGCACTTGGTATCATGGTCTCTTCTGCTAGATAGGGAAGGCGATGTGTCCAAATCTTTGTGATTTCAAACTTTGTTTTACCAAAATATTGTTAACTGGGAATGAAAGGTGCCAGTTGACAGTGTTCAATCCTCAAGAAATTCTCCCCAGGTCCTAAGAAGCTGAGTATTTTAACTTTAACAAGAAAAGAAGAATTCTTAATGTATTTTGAGTCCCTAAGGGTATTCTTGTAAGAGTCAAGGTATTGAGATGGGTTATGCTGCTCCTGATATCACTTTATGCACTCCCCATAGGTGCAATTCTCTGAAAGCTCCAGGAATACGGTAATGGGGGTCTTTTTGGACTCATTCTAGAATTAGCCAGATCTGTATGAGTAGCTCATGGTGCCACCAGGAGACCACATGAAATCCTTAATTAAGAATACTTGCTTTGAGAACCCGGCACTGTGGCACTGCGGGTTAAACCACCATCTGCAGTGCTGGCATCCCATATGGGCACCTATTCATGTTCTGGCTGCTCTGCTTCTGACTAAGCTCCCTGCTGATGTGCCTGGGGGAGAAAAGTGGAAAATGGCCCAACTCCTTAAGGGGCACCTGCACCCACTTGGGAGACCTGGAAGAAGCTCCTGGCTCCTGGCTTTCGCCTGGCCCGGCCCAGGCCATTGTGGCCATTTGGGGACCGAACCAGCAGGTGCAAGATTTCTCTCTCTCTCTCTCTCTCTCTCCTCCTCTACCTCTGACTTGAAAAATAAAAAGAATATTTGCTTCAAGCTTAGCTTGAATAAATCAGCATTTTTGAAATAGGCGTGGGAGTCCAAAGGAAGGCATCCTGAAAATGCCACTTGTTCAGGATCTGATGTTTGTCCTTTTCCCAGAATAAAATGGCAACATTTCACATTGAGGCTGCAGAGAGATCCAGGGGAAACAGAACTACTCTTCTCTAATCCTATAGCATTGGAATCCAAGGCAGTGCAGAGGCAGCTCAGATACCTTGGGGAAAACCACCTTCAGGGGAGGAATTTGATGGCTACTCACAGAAGACCTTCCCTGCGGAGTCCTAGCTGCACGTCTGGAGGGTGCTGCCTGACTTCCGTGGTTGTCTGCTGCAAAGCAACACACCCGAACCTTCCACTGCATTAGCACCATCAGTGGTGTGAAGAGTTTCGATGGGGGATCCTATTGTCCGTTACTGTCTGACCAGGAGGAGCCAGGAGGCACCAGGGGGCACATGGCAACTTTTTCAAAACACTTAGAAAACATGAAGACCCCTCTCCTGCAAACCAGAAATAGAACATCATTAATTAAACCAATAGACTTTCATTAAGGAGCACTTTGCTGTCTTCCCCCCTTGGTTGAACAGACAGATGGTGTTTCAAGTGATCTTTCGTGTAATGTCAGCCCTGCTCTAGCTCTGCTGACAAATGCCGCCCCTCCATTGTCGGTAACTGCTTCTAGAAATAAAAAAAAAAAAAAAAAAAACTCACCAGGTAGGACTACCTGAGTTGCCTCATTTGCATGCTGTGTAAATTTCACAAGTCAATTTCAGCTAAAATCTCCCATTTCCTTGCCATTCTCCAGGGTGCTCTGAGCAGTGCTCCAATTTGGCAGTGGAATTTAATTTCCTGACTTTTTCAAAGTTCTATTGAATTCAGATGCAGTCTCATGACCAGACCAAAAATGCATTTTTACCTCCTTCTGGAACTGGACAAGAAGAGGGAAGGTTGTTTGGAGAGCAGTTGGGGAGGGCACGTGGGCCCCACCGTCTGTCTCAGTAGTAAGGAACTGGAGACCATAGCTATGCTCGGGAAACAATGTCCATCTATTCAGAGTTGGCCGGGGGTTCTCCACCTGCCAAACTCAGCAGGATGTAGCCTGAAGAGGAGCTGATGAGGCACAGGTCTCTCCAGTTTGGAGGTGGGGCATGTTGTGCCAAGAAAGCATGGTGCCCTCTGGGTGATGAGCCTGGAGAGACAGAAATCTTGGCTTTCAAAGTAAGGATTAGATCACATCATGCCCTTTGATACTTTGCCTTTCAGATTTGCTTTTGTTCCAGTTCAGGGCGGGGGAGGTCGATGGGACGTAGGCATCTAGAAATTAAAAGTTATTGTTCCTGTTCTCTTAATCATAATAATGAGTTTGGCTTGACAAGGTCAATTAATTATTCAACACAATTGCATAGATCAGGCAGGTAAGAGGAGAGGTTTAGGCATAGGGAGACAATGAAAGGTGAATGAATGCCTGGTGTGGCCAAAGCTCCATTGTTTGCAAGTCACCTGCCTTGTCTTCCCCAGTCTCATCCCATTCTCCCTGGAATTCCACTAGCAGGGAGCGGATGGCAATGTCATCACCTCTTTTCCTCATTCCCGTCCCATTCTATAGACATCCGAGTCCTCCCCCTTTTACCTGAGCTTTAGAGCTGTTTGACTCCAAAGGCAGGTAATTAACTATCAAACAATAGCAGGGATTTTCAGATTAATTCTGCCCAGGGAGAGGTAGGAAAACTCATTTTCAGCAAACAAAAGGGAGGGGGTGATTAGATGCTCTAACGACAAAAGGGAGACCTAGATATGGCCCGGAAAACTGATAAAGAGGCCAAAGGCTTTGTTAGGAGTCCTACGCGAATACCCCTGTTGTAATAAGGAATGCAATGCTTATCGTGCACACATGCGTGTCTCTAACTGAGACTGTAGTCCCATGGGCACCCCAGTGAAGGCCGAGAAGGCAGTTTTCCATGCTTGGATCAAGTCTGTCTTGTTGCAAGTTTCTCCATGGAACCCTACCCATGAGCTTTGAGAAATACAAACAGGGCTTCTTACCAAGCTGTCCTTAATCAGCCAACAACTCAGTAGCACTGAGCATTTTATTTTCTCTGTGTTTTCCAAGATGTGGTCTCTTTCAAGGAACAGTGCAGACAGGGCTACGCTATGCTCAGCTTCAACGGATGAGACACCTGGTTGTGCAGCAGGGTCAGGAGGGCGAACGGGCTAAACTGTTCACCTAGACTCCAGAAGTAGCCGCTTATGTATTATACTCACAAAGCAGAAAGCCCTATAGCCAGAGGGATGGATACCATTACACCCACATTTCAGGAACCCTTGGATGAATTATCCCCATGCTGGCCTAGTAGGCAATGTCCTGGCTGCGTAGGTGGGCATATAAATCCATAGCGTTTCCTTCTGACTGTGCAGGTTTGGGATGAAGTGTTTTTTAAGGCTTCTCAAAATCAGTAAGTTCCTATGTCTGAACTCATTCACTACTGTCGAGCCCGTTTTCCCATGCACGTCACTATCAACTTCCCGTAGATCTCCAAGGTAGAATTCTCACCGACCTAGTGGTTCCATCTCCCCTCCTCACATGTTTTAACTCATTCCCAAACTCTGCCTCTTCTCCCTCCAATACACCCTTGCACATTAGACTTTTTTTTCTCTGTCCTAGTTGATAAAGGAGCTTCGGACCTCCACTTTCTTCAACAATTCTCTCGTTTTTAAAAAAACCATCATCTTTCGTCATTTCTATCCTCTCTTTAAAATGCCACATTCAGAGAGGGTGTTTGGCACAGTAGTTGGAAAGTTGCCTGGGATGCTTGCATCCTATACCACAGTGCCTGGGCTTGGATGCCCATTCCACCCCCAATCCAGCTTCCTGCTAATGTACTGTGGGAGGCAGCAAGTATGGCTCAAGTAATTGGGTTCCTGCCACCCACGTGGGAGACCTGGATTGAGTTCTGGGCTCCTGCCTTTAGTCTGGCTCAGCCCCAGTTGCTGTGGGCATTTGGAGAGTGAACCAGCAGAAGGAAGATCGATCTCACTTTTGCTCTTTCTCACTCTCTCTTGCTCTGCTTTTCAAACAAAAATAAACAAAATGGTTAAGAATACCCTATTCTCCTAATTCTCTTTCCATACTACTCCTGATCCTGTAAGTCATGGAAAAATGCTCTATCACCTGCCAATCCATAATAAAACTTCCAGCATTGTCCAGCAGAAATTTCAGTGAGGAACGTTCTTATGCATGTTCCATATTTGCGTTGTTCAACACAGTAGCCAGTGAATGCATGTGGCTATTGAACCACTTGAAGTATGCCTAGTGACCAAAGAAGTGAACTTTTCATTTTATGAGGTTTTACCTGATTTAAGGTTAATTTTAAGTAGCCACTCTGGATGCCTAGGAACTATTTAGATCTGTTATTATTTCCTCCTTCCTGCTTCCTCCCTGTCTTCCACCTACCTCCCAAGCTGGCTCTAGCATCACCTTCTAATCCCCAAGGAGGAGCCATGGTTTTAGCTTGGCCCCTGCGATTTTGTGGACTCTCCCTCCAGTCTCAAGCCTGCTCCTTCCCTGCTGCTGACCTAGGGCAGTGAGGATTGGAAACATCATCATCATCTTTCACAGGCTGGCCCCATATCCCTACCCAGCAAGCTGAGAAGGCTCCAGTTCCTTCTTGGACCCATATGCCTTGACCTGTCCCCTTGCTCTGGCTTGTGCTTCCCATGGATTTACCTAAGAGCTGCTCCTCCGACCCCTGCCTTGCTCATTAGATGGACTCTCCTCCCCCGCCCAGGCCCTGTGCTCATTGCAAGCTCTCCACCAGTCCTGGGAGACCTTAAGAAATCACCCTCACTGTCCTCACCTAAGAATGGTTTAGGGGAAACCAGGCAAGCCCAGAGCTATCTCCCAAATAGCACAAGAAATAAACAAAACAAGCCAAGGACGAGAGCGGTCCCACAGCAACAGGTAGGCAAGGAGAGACAAACTCGCTAGGAGGAAGTGGAACTGAGTATTCTCCCTGTGCCCTTGCCACAAGCAGATGCAGCTTTATCAGCAGACTTTAAAGGCATCCCAGAGAACAAAGTACAAAACTAGATCTTGCTGCCTGAAAAAGAATCCCTGAGGGCTGGCAGGGCTGAAGGTAGTGCTTGTAGCTGAAGCTCTGGAAAATGGGAGGCAATTCAGCCCAGCCCTCACTCTGGTCCTTGAGCCAAAGAATAGATCTGTACTTAGCAGCCCTGGGACCTCTGGCTCCCATGTAAAGGGATCAGTCTGATTTTAGCATGGGCTAAATGCTATTAGAAGTGCAATCAGAGAACATGAGGGTACAGGAGCCATGATTCTGGTGTTTTCAGCAGTGTTTGGAGTCAAGACTCAGCCAATCTTCAAAAAGTCCATGTAGGGGCTGGCACTGTGGCATAGCGGGTAAGGTCGCCATCTCATATGGGCACCGGTTGGAGTCCTGGCTGCTCCACTTCCGATCCGTCTTTCTGCTGTGGCCTGGGAAAGCAGTGGAGGATGGCCCAGGTCCTTGGGCCCCTGCACCCGCATGGGAAACCTGGAGGAATCTCCTGGCTCCTGGCTTTGGATCGGCTCACCTCCAGCTGTTGTGGCCAGTGGGGGAATAAGCCAGCAGATGGAAGACCTCTTTCTCTCTCTCTGCCTCTCCTTCCCTATCTGTGTAGCTATGACTTTCAAATAAATAAATAAATTCTTTAAAAAAGTCCATGTAAAATGCTCCTGTGTGTGTGTATATATGTGTGTGTGTGTGTGTGTATATATATATATATATATATATATATATATACATACTGTGTGGAATTCAACTATATTTGGCACCAAAATTAATTTATTTTTAATCATATTTTTCCAAGAACTTTTCAAACTGTCTTCCCAAGCTCCCAGAGGTGAAATGCCTGGGAATTATCTGGCTGAATGTTGCACGACTCCGTTTGTTCATACACAAGGGTGTGACCTGACTCTTCAGCAGAGTTCGTTCGTTCAACGTCGTGCGCCCGGTGCTCAGCCAGGGTGGCAGTCACAGAGCTGTTTTGAGTGCGAATTTACTGTAGGAGTCTGTGGAGGCATGGGTGTGTGTATGCAGAAAGGGGGGAGGCACTGGTTCCTGGGTGGAGGCAAGGACAGAATCATGGCTTCCTGTGAGAACTGTAGATGCTAAAACCAGAGGGATAGGTAGATGGTTGACGATGATAGGTAGGTAGGTAGATGATTAGATAGATAGATAGATAGATAGATAGATAGATAGATAAAATGGATAGGGAGAATTCAGCACAAAGAATTAGGGGTAGATAGTAAGGACAAAGATAATGTTCCCAGAGCCTAAACACCTTGCATGGTACTGGGTAAATGCATTACCTTCTTCCTGTGTGGGTCTATTTATAAAAGAAGCTGACTAAATACATAAATCCACATACTCATAGGCAGATGACTCCAGATCTTTTTTCTTGCTAGTATTTTTTAATGGTCATAACATCACTTTGAATACTGAGTATGCCTCACTTTCACTCCAGCAATGTTCTACTCAGGGTTGAACAGCAGCTTCAGATCTAGGCAGTCCGCTTCTGCTAGGTGAATGAGAGTTTATGTTCAGGATAATAAATGGTCCAAGATAAATATGAGTGTATTTCTTTGTGTAATCCTGGGATGGTGCTATATCCTCTTTCCAAGACAGAAACAGGAGACTGGTTCTATTTAGTTTGTCTGATTGCTTTGAAGAGTGGGACAGGTTGGTTCTGAAAAAAACATGGTCCTCTATTCATTAAAGTGTCAATAATACTCAGTCCAGGCATATCGACAGCGGATTAGCTTGGGCTGAGTCTGTGTACAAGACCAATGCCTTCTTTAACCCAGCTTGTTTCCAGATCAATACACCCATCAGCATTCGAAAATTAGCCCAAGATGAGATTCCAATACTTGAGACTCTGTGTCATGTGAAGAGGGCATCTAGCCAAGTCTCAGATGTAAACACCTCACTGGGGATTAGATGTTTTCCATTAATGTGGATGTGAGTGAAGATGGATGGCGGACCGTACCCCCTCACCTGCTTCCACCACTCCACCCCCACAGACATGCAAGCTTCTCTCTTGGAGCCCATTTGAGACGTCTGCACTGTAATTTCAGCCTATTTGCTTCAATAAGCATCTCTTAAAGGGGTACTTTGTATGAGGCACTCCACGAGGGGCGTAGAGGAGTGTGTGTGTGCGTGTGCATGTGTGTGCACGTGTGTGTGTGTATGTGTTTTGTAGCTTAAGGGAAAAAGAATCAAAAATGCAATCCTTACTTTCAAGGAAGCTCCAGTATTTTTCACAATTCCTTCCATTTCCAGTCCCATAAAGGCCCTGCTTCCCAAAGCAAATGTCTGAAATCGTTCAGATGTCTAGTCTTTCATTGTCATCGCTAGACGTTCTGCTAGACTGAGTGTATGGGGGTAGGGAGCAGAGTGGGATGTGAGGAGTGAAGGAAACGTGAAGAATGGCCCCAAAGCACCACCTGCTTTAGACTGTAGATGGTGCCACTGGAGAAGGTGCCAAACTTCTTTGTTCACATATCTATAATTAAAAATGCACTTCATGTCAAACATGCACACATGTGAAGCAAAAAATCTCACATAGAAATACCTCCTGTGCTATTTGTAATGCACCCTGATACATTCCATGCAATTCCATTTCCTTTAAAAATGCTGTTTGCACCCCGCAGTTTGAAAAATATTCATTTATGGAAGCAATAAAAGGAAAAAACCATCATAACTTCCTTCAGGGAAGGAAAAAGTTGCAAAATATAATAAAAGCTTGATAGGACAACACTTGTCTGCAGGGGGCAGGGCTCCCACATCCCACTCTGCCCACAGCCAGGCCTGGCATTCCCCCTTCTGGAAGATCCTCATCTCACTCCCACTCAGCACCTTGCTCTTCCCAGTGTGATCCACAGGCCAGGTTCCACAGGCTCCCCACCACCTATCTAACCTGTCACTCGTGGGAGCTTCCTCCCTTTTCTGGGCATGCTGAAGACAGCTCAACTGAAGGAGACCCTGGGAGAGCTGTTTAATGCCATGGACCCGTCACTCAGCTGGATGAGGGAACCTGGAATCAGGTCAGTGAAGAAACTCCAACAGAGGAGCTCTACTCTCCTACCCAGGGTTTAGGCTCTGGGATAATTTTTTTTTTTCAAATGAGGAATTTATTGAGTCCATTGCAAAAAGGTTTTCAAAAAGTTAAAAAATGGGTTGGGTGTTGTGGCACCGCAGATGAAGCTGCCGTTTATGATACCTGTATCCTGTATCAGAGGGCAGGTTGGAGCCCTGGCTGCTCCACTGCTGAACCAGCTCCCTGCTAATACACCCGAGAAGAAGCAGAATATGGCCCGTGCATTTCGTTCCCTGCCAGCCACGAGGGAGAACAGGATGGAGTTCCTGGCTCCTGGCTTCAGCAATTAACATTTGGAAAGTGAACCAGCAGATAGAAAAATCTCTCTCTCTTTTTCTCTTTCAAAAAAAAAAAAAACTCTGTTAAATGCATAGAAAATTCAACAGTCATCCAAATCCTCACATTGACCTCATTTCACAGCAAGAGAACACTGAGACCCAGTGATAACTTGACCAGGGTCCCAGAGACAGAGAGCAGCCATTCTCGCTGTGCGCTCCTCCTCACTGAGCAGGAGTCCATCCACAGGATGAAGGATTATCTGCCTGCCCCAGGGCCAATTCTTCCTGGGAAGAGGACATAATCATGCCCAGGGACTAAGAGACAGAGAGCAGAACCAGGAGAAATGCGCACAAACAAAACAGCCACCTCTGAGGCTGAGACTGGGGGTGCAGAAGGGGGAGAGGAGAGTTATGGTGCAATCAAACGCCAGTCATTAGATTGAAGATGTGGTATCAACATTGCGAGGCTGGGAGCTGGGAGGAGGCACAGGCCTGCTGGAAACAATGGCCATGACGGACAGATCCGCAGTAATGTCCAGGGCACCCTGGCTGACTCTGCTTTCCTGGAGGACCAGCGTAGGGCAGGTATACGTAGCACCAGAGGAGGATGAAAATGCTGGTGTCAGGAGCGATTCAGAAGGCCAAAAAACACATGCCCAGCATTCACTTCTTCCAGCACAGGCAACAACCAGAATAAAGAGCTGCACTTGGAGAGAAGAGCCTGGGTCAGAACATCAGATCTCAGAGGGGATCCTGGGAATACTGCAGGACCTGGAGACCAGGAATGGCAGCACAGACAGGAATAAAACCGACCTGAAACCCTTGCCCCGTAGCCAGGGAGAGGCCAACAGGAGAGCCTTGGCAGGGCCCATCTGCACAAATGCCTTATGTGAACAGAGAGGTGTCCCATTAAGAGGAGCTGTCTGACACACAGATGCTAGCTACACTTGAGAAGGAACTCACTTTGCCTCCCCGTTCTCCCTCCCCAACACCAAGAGCACAGGCTTTAGCAATGAGTCACCTTGAGGAAGAAGCCACTGACAGAGTACAAACTGTCCTAGGGGACATACAGGGATATCCCCATCCCTGGGGCCCTACAGACACTGCATTCCACACTAGATTAAAGGACAAAGCCCACTGGACCCAGCAGAGCAACTGGGACCTCAGCACACTTCACTACAAGGGGCAGGGGGTGCAGAACTGCAGGTGGAGTCTGCAGCCAGAGCCCTAGCAGTAGGGGTGCCTGATCCTTTATACTTGTGACCCCATTACCTCCCCACTACCCAGGCTGTGCACACTGGGCCTACAATCCAGGGCTCCCAGCAGTGGCACTCAAGACAATGTGTGTACCCTGCCTGCTCCTAGCACCAGTGCTGCTCCCGTGACTCCAGCCCCTCACTAGGGTGTAGACTGAGGGACTGCATGCCACTTACTATTGGAAAGGAGCAACCTCACTGGGTCCCAAGAGTACCCCAGAACCCCACACCACCATGGCATCAATCATATCAAAACAAGGTCTAGGGAGACCACACTACAGCATCCAATTGAAACCAAAGCCAAGAAAGTCTACCAAACTGACAGCTTCAGAAGAAGTCTTTTGCTATGAAAGCCATCTTTTAAAAGCAGTGGAGCCAACTGGCCCAACAGATGAGTAGATAACTATGTAGGGGCAGAAGGTGTACAAAAAAGCAAGGCAATGGGATGGTCTCCAAGGAACAAAATATTGCTTTGGTAAGACTCCAACAAGACAGATATTGAGAAAATGCTTGATAAAGAATTCAAAAGACTAATTGTAAGGATACTCAAAGAGACACAAGATAACAGACGGACAGTTGAATGAAGTCAGAAAAATAATACATGACATAAATGTGAAGTTCAGCCAAGTGATAAAGATACTGAAGAAGAACCAGATATAAATCTTGGAAATGGAGAAATCAATGAGTCAAATGGAAAATGCAATAGAAAGTCTCAACAATATACTAGAGTAAGCAGAACTGAAAGAGTATCTGGTCTTGGAGACAGATATTTTGAAAGATCTCAATCAGACAAAAAAAAAAAAAAAAGAGTTAAGATAGCACCTGAGATCTCTTGGATATTTTTGGATGAAGAAAATTGAAGTTTTGGGAATTCATGAAGAAGAGAAGAGGCATAGACATCCCATTCAATGGAATAATAGCTGAGAACCTCCCCAGTCTGGGCAAAGATGTGGACAGTCAAGTGCAGGAGCCAACAGAACACCAAACAGGCCGGAAAAGATCCTCCACATACAGCCAGGCTGTCAAAAGTCCAACTCAAAAAATTCTAAAATCTGCAAGAGAAAAGTACCATGGGACCTTTTAGAGAACCCTCATTTAACTAATAGAATATTTTACACTGGAAGTCTTGCATGTCAAGAGATGAAATGATATAATCAAAGCTCTTAAAGAAGAAAGAAAAACTGCCAGCCAAGAATCCTGTAACTAGCAAAGCTATCCTTAATAAATATTTTCCAAGACAAGCAAAAACCGAGGGAATTCCTCAGCACCTTCAGCCTTACAAAACATGTTTAATCTTAACACAGAAGCAAAGAAGGATAACTACCATTATGAAAGTATGTGAAATGATAAAGCCCACTAGATGGAAAATATTTTAAGTGACCAGGATAATAGACTACTTATCAATAATAATACCGAATGTAAAGTGGATTAAATATTCCCAATTAAACAATATAAAATGGCTGAATGGATTAAAAAAATCATGTACTGCTCACTTCCCCAGTCAGACACATATAACCTGAAAAATGAAGGAATGGAAAAAGATACACCATGCCAAAAGTGAGCAAAGTAGCTATTCTAGTATCAGACAAAATACAAAATAAGAACACAAAAATGATAAAAAGAAGTAAAGGCCACTAAATTGTGATCAAGGGATCATCTCAACAAGAGGACATAATGGCTCTCACTGAAATACTGTATCATATCTATCAGTTGGAGAATATATTATAGAAATTTAATACCATATATCAGAAACAAATATTGTTATAGTGCTCAGAAAATATAATATTGCTCTTAACTCTGTGTTTTTTTCTTTAAAATGCTTATAACTTTGCTTTTAAACTTTCTTATGAAATTGTTGGAAATTGCATACTTAATAAAGTACATTAGCCCCAAATAAAAGATAATGATTGTAATGTACACATAACTAACGTTGGAACACTCAATTTTGATCTCAAGAGGGAGATAGGCCTCAGTACAATAGTAGTGGGTGTGCTTTCACAGATCATCCAAACAAAACACCAATGAAGAAACATCAGAGTAAAATGGGCTCACATGGACTCGACAGATACGTACAGACTATTTCTGCACACAGCTGCTGAATGCATACCCTTTCATCAGCGTATTGTGCATTTTCTAGTGTATATCATAAATTAGGCTAAAACAAGTCTCAACAGATGCAAAAACATTGAAGTCATATACCGTATTTCCTCCAATGACAATGGAATAAAATCAGAAATCACAGAAATACTGGGAATAACAAAAATACATGAAGACAAGCATCATACTTCTCAATGAACAATGGGTCACCAAAGAATTAACAGGGGAAATTTTTTGAAGTCCTTGAAACAAACGAAAATGAAAACTCAGCACACCAAAACTTACAGGATATAGTAAGAGCAGAACTACAAACAAGAAAGTTGATGGCAGTACACATTGACATAAATAAATTAAAGACCTCAAATGAACAACTTGATGAAGTAACTCCAGGAAACTGAAAAGCAAGAATAAACCAAACTCCAAATCAGTACATGGGAAGAAATAGAAAAATCAGAGCAGAAATAAATGAAATAAAGACTATCCAAACAAAAATATTAATGAAACAAAGAGCTCTTTTTAAGACAGACAAAAATCAGCAAACCTTTGGCTAGATTAAAGAACCAAAACAGAAAGAAGGCTCAATTGAATAAAATCAGATATGAAAAACAATGTGTTACAACTGATACCACAGAAACACAAAAGATTATTTGAACTATTGTAAGCAAGCATATAACAACAAGTTGGAAAACCTAGAAGAAATGGAAAATTTTCTGGAATACATAACCTACTAAAGTTGAGCCTTGAAGACAAAAAGAAACCTGAACAAACCAAAAATGAGTAACAAGACTGATTTAGTAACAAAAAGTATCTCAGGGCAGTGCTGTGGTATAGGAGTCTAAGCCTCCACCTGTGACTGGGGCATCCCATATGGGCACCAGTTCTAATCCCAGATGCTCCTCTTTTGATCCAGCTTTCTGCTATGGCCTGGGAAAGCAGTAGAAGGTGGCCCAAGTCCTTGGGCCCCTGTACCCATATGGGAGGCACAGAAGAAGCTCCTGGCTCCTGACTTCAGATAGGCACATCTTGGGCTGTTGCAGCCATTTGGAGAGTGAACCAGTGGAGGGAAGACCTCTCTCTCTGTCTCTCCCTCTCTCTGACTGTAACTCTACATCTCAAATAACTAAATAAAATCTCAAAAAAAAAAAAATGCATCCAACAATTGAAGTTGACTTCAATGCTGAGCTCTATCAAACTTTTTTTTAAAGATTTATTGCTTTATTTGAAAGACTGACAGAGGAAGAGACAGAGAGAAAGAGATCTTCCACCCGCTAGTTCACTCCCCAAATGGCTGTAATAGCCAGGACTTGTTTACATTGAAGCTAGAAGCCTTGAACTCCATCCGTGTCTCCCATGTGGGTGCGGGGGCCCAGGGACTTGGGCCATTCTCTGCTGCTTTCCAAGGCACATTAGCAGGAAGCTGGATCCAAAGTGGAGCAGCCGAGACTTCAACTGGCATTCCAATAATGGACATTGGGATTTCAAATGGTGATTTAACCTATCGTAATGCCAGCACTTTTAAGGAAGATATAGCACAAATTATTCCAACACTATTCCAAAAAATTAAGAGAGGAAACCCTACCAAAGTAATCACATGAGGCAGCATTACCATAAGACCAAACTAAAGGCATAACCAAAAAGAGTAAACATAAGCATAAAGATTATTAAAAAATAGAATCCAACATCACGTCAAAAACATCACCCATCATGATCAAGTGGATTTTATCCCAAGGACACATAGACAGATCTACACATATAAATCAATAAATGTAATACATCACACCACCAGTGGAATCAAAGATAAAAATTATATAACCAGCTTAATATGTGCATTTGATAAAACTTGACATTAATTCATTATGAAAACTCTAAGCATATTAGGTATAGCAGGTTCATACCTCACCACAATAAAGTGGTGATAAACACACAGCCAATCTCATATTGAATGAGGAAAGGCTTAAAGTATTTCCTTTAAGATATGAAACTAGACAAGTATGTCAATTCTCATCACTCTTATCCAACACTGTATTGAATGTCTTAGGCAATTAAGAAAGAAATATTGGGGCTGGTGCTGTGGTGCAGCCAGTTAAGCTGCTGCCTGCGATGCCAGTGTCCCTTATTGGAACCCTTTTAAGTCCCAGGTGCTCCATTTCCAATCCTGCTCCCTGCTAATGCTTGTGGAAGGCAGTGAAAGATGGCCCAAGTCCTTGGGCCCCTACAACCACAGGGGACCTGGGTGAAGCTCCTGGCTCCTGGCTTCTGCCTGGCCCAGTCCCAGCCACTGTGGCCATTTGGAGAGTGAACCAGCAGATGGAAGGTGTGTGTGTGTGTGTGTGTGTCTCCTCTCTGTAGCCACTTTTCAAATAAATAAATCTTTAAAGGAGGCAAGAAAAGTTATACAAATAGGAATAGAGAAAGATAAATTATCACTGTTTGCAGATGACATGATTCTATATATAGATATCCCTAAAGACTCAGAAAGATAGTGGGGATGCTAATTGCCTGATTTGATCACTATATGCTGTGTGCATGTATTGAAATGTTGCTCAATGTCCCATAGATGTGTACAAGTATTACCTGTCAATCCAAAATTTTGAAAAATAAAGAAAACAACAACAACAAAATGCTAATGTTAAAATAAAGCAAGTTTTGGAATAGATGGAACATTTAAAATACCAGGAACTTAAAACAATACCAAGGGAAAACAACAATTAGAATATAATTACCTGAGACAGTACATTATTGGAACAAAGATTAAAAAAAAAAAAAAACACTATGCTCTTACTCAATTGGAAATGTACTGAAAAATTCTGGTTCTACAGCAAAATGACAACCAGAAAGGGGATCTGGCCAGAAATAAATGATAGAACTCTTCTCTGTTGAGGACCACAGAAAACGTCCTGAATTCAGGTTTTCCCAGCCTCTCATGCCCACCTCCCAACCAAGCCCCACCCACCTTGCACGATGAGGTGGACCCTCGAGGTCTTTGGATGGTTGTCTGTCTGCACAGAGCAGGTGTAGGGGCCTTCGTCATACACATCCACGTTCTGGATCTCGATGCTGTACTGGGTCTGGGTGTTGCTCAGGAGAACCACACGAGGATCCAGGCACCACTTGTCATTCCCAGCATAGAGGATGGTGCTGCGGTTCAGCCAGGCCACCCGGGTGACCCGGTTGTCAATTGTGCACCTGAGGAGACCAGACAGAGAAGTCAAAGGGTGAGAGAGAAAACAGTAGGCCTCAGAGCGGAGTCTTCACGGCAAGGCTGAGATAAGTGGTCGTGCCTGGTCTCTCCCCCTTAGCCTCAGGAGACATCCATTCCCTCTGTTGATTTGCCACAGGTGGAACTTTCCAGAAGTCAGCAGCACAGACCTGATGGGATCACAGCCTCAGAGTACAGGCTGTCCCAGACATCTGTGTGCAGGCACTTGAGACAGAGCCACTTCAGGTAACTTTCCAGTGAGAACCTGGACACGTCTGTGCCTGAGTTCTTCCAGCATTGCTGGCTCTCGCTCTGCTCGAAGAGTTCCATGATGTGGTGATGATAACCACTGACATCACTGTCTGGGTGATTTGGCTGTACTAAATTGTTCGATACAACCCGATGAAGAATCGGAGAAAGAAAACAGAGATACTAAATAATTCTTCAGGTCACACAGTTAATAAGTCCTGGAGCCAGAGACTCAGCTTTTACCTAAGAAACATCATTCCTCTCATCTCCAAATAACAAATTCCAACAGAAGCCTCCTAAAGTCAGGCCTAAATATGGATCACCACAATTGCCTTTCGTCTTCGCTGTAATTCCGGGCAGAAATATTCAATTACTGTGAGACTAAAGGCATTTTCCAAAACCCCAAAACTGTTTGCACATACGAAAATAGATTTCTTTTCTTTGAGTTTTGCATCTGGAGTCCTCAAATTGTGGAAGTTTCTTTTTCTCTCCCACGCTTTGAAATTTCACAGTGACTCTCACCAAGGACTCATCGTATCTGTCTGTACTCATTTCCCTCTCTAGTTACACCAAGTATGTTCTATGGCCTTAGGCTAAATTCACAAACACAGTGCCCTGATCTTAACTACAATGATGGAAATAGCAGTGTTAGCATGGTCGATATAATGATGCCTCACATTTACACCTGCTTCTGCAGTGTACAAAGCATTTTACATTCACACTGTCTCATATGATTCCTGCAACAGTTCTTGGAATAGTCGCTCTTCCCCATTTTCTACCTTAATGGCCAGAGCTCTAAGGTTCTCAGTGGTCTGGGGAGTTGTCCAAGAGAGCTGTTAAGACAGTGAGTCAGACCCCTCAGTCCTGTGTGGACCTCAGAATGTGCAAAGGTGGATTTCTCATCAGCGATGATGATTTCTAGTGAGTTCTCAAGATGGTTTGTGACCATCTAAAATTCTAAAAACTGCTGCTGAACACACCAGCTTCCCCAGGTGGCCCATCTGCAGACAGGAAACCATGGGCAGTGCTTCCTTTCTGCTTTGCTTGTGTAAATATCAGCCACCACCACGGGGTCACTCAGGCACAGGTGGATACCTGTTGAGAGCACCTGCGGGGAAATGGACCAATCCTTTGCTCTGGTGCCCTGCAGGCTTTGTGCTGCTTAGTGCACCTTTGGGCAATGCCGGGTCTCCCTGGCATTACTGTGATATACCACAGGGAAATGACAAGAGACCTAACGAGAAACAGCTCAGGGGATTGTTTTATGAAGGGAGCAAAAACCGCTTACATCAGAATTGCATGATAGCTTGGTTACAATGTCATGGTTCCTCATCCCTTGTCCTATGCACTCAGAATCTTTGGAAACCCAGAAATATGAATTTATAACAGTATATCCATCAGGGCATAGTCACACTACAGCTGGAAGGTCTGCTCATAGAAGAGTATATGCAGAAGCACCTACATAACTTTGTGAGGCCTGGAGCAAAATGAAAATGCAGTCTTTGTTCAAGAATTTGTAAGAATTTCATGACGGTGTGAGCAGGGCATTAAACCAAGGGTAGGGCCCTGTGCAAACAAACATGAGGGCAGCTGAAACACTTTCGTGCTTATAAATCACCTCTGGCTCTCATTCAAATGCAGTAGGGTAGGTCTGGGGTGGGGTTTGACATTCTGCACTTTTAGTAAGCTCCCAAGTGGTACAGTTGCTGAAGGCCCCTGGACCATTCCTTGAGTCCATCTATCTAGAGGTGAATCCTGTGTGTATTGAGGTTTGAGAAGCACTAAGCCAGCATCTTACTAGGCAGGTGTGATCAGCAAGTTAGCAGCATGAGTATCACCCGGGATCTCCTGAGAAATGGAGGCTCTAAAGCCCCATCTCAGAGGCTAGAATCTGTACTTGCATTAGAATCTGGACTAGAATCTGGACTAGAATCTGGACTAGAATCTGTACTTGCATAAGAATCTGGACTAGAATCTGGACTAGAATCTGTACTTGCATAAGAATCTGGACTAGAATCTGGACTAGAATCTGGACTTTCATAAGCTCCCCAGCCGACATGAACGCACATGAAGTTTTCACTGCTCCACAGTGTACTCCAAGCGTTCACGTGGGTTTCAAAGACAGCATCCAGAACATACTCTGAGAGTGTGAGTGAGAGGGGGAGAAGTATGGCCAACACAAGGGAGCACCATCACCGTACCTGCCCTTATAGTCCTCAAGACCTGATGGCACTTATCTAGGGCCAGCTCACCTGGAACACATCTGGAGCTGCACTGGTTTAAAAATCTCTCCATACAAAGACAACACTCTCCGCAGCTTGCTTTGCTAAGAATATACTTAGGACACTGTTGACGTTAGTAGCCTTAGAAGCAGTCATGCTCTGACCTTCACTTTGGCTTTGTGCAGAAAACCAGAAATACCTGGTCATGGGTAAGGTTTACTGACATACATTACTCTACGGTAGGTGTGGTACAGTCCTGTTATTTGGACTGTTTGACCATGAACCTCTCAAAACCTTCACTGAGTTCATTTACTACTGTCAAGATCATCTCAGGCTAAGACACATTATCTACACTGAATAAGATCACACTGATAGTTACCCCAGGATTCAAACTCACTTCCTGTTTTGTTTTTCAAGTTAGACATCCTTTGTTGTGTGGGATCTCCCAGCAGAACATCTAAGTGCTTCTCAGATTCAATGGGCGTCAGGATCGCCTAGAGGTCCCAAGAAAATGGAGATCCCTGGGCGCTCTCCAGCAGGTCTGGAGTTGGGGCTGACAATGCTCGTTTCTGGGCTGACAAAGCTCATAGAAAATGTATAATATAATCAATTGGCAATTTACAAAAAGAGTTAAAGATTTTAAAAGCTACTATTAAATTGCTATATTGGTCTATTATGCTATATTATATGTGTGTACATATTGTATGTCCACATGGGAAAATTTTATTAAGAGTTTTATTTTAATTGGCTTATAGATAAGATTGTCCATAAATTTAAGCTGCTAAAATTAATCAAAGATACGTTTTAATTCGTGTGACCTGAATCTCTGTATCATATGTTTTAAACTTGTTGGTAGAAAGAAACTAAATATACATATATATTTAGTTTATATAATATATAAATATATAATATAAATTATATTTATATAATAAATATAAAAAAACATTTTATATGTTTGTGCTTAAGTTTACTGGTTAAACAAACTACACCATGTTAGATATTTAAGAGGTGTTTCCAAATACATGATTCTTAAAATTTATAGAAGTCATTGGACCTTCTGGTAAATGTTTTCTTAAGTTGTTATCTAATGGATGAAACTGTTTGCTAAGTATTCATGTGATAATGCTATTGTCAGCAAGCGATCTAGGACTTGCTCCCTCATTTCTCTATTCTAAGCCCAACTTGTTCTTTCCTTTCTCTATTCGCTTCAAGGTAGGAGACTAATTCTATTATGAAGGAATCTGTAGGACACACAATTTAATCTTTAGACCATATAAAAGAGATGGCTAACATTTTTCTGTAATAGCATAGCCAAAATAAGAGCTTAAATTATAATTTCAAAGCTAGATTTACTTCACCATCAGCGAAGTAAACAGTAACTAGAAAAAACTTCCCTTTCAGACAAAAGGGAAAGAAAGTTTTAAAGTGAGAATATAATTTTCCTCATGGGCATTGTCTACCTTAGAAAAACTACTACAGAACATGCCTGTGACTATAGACTTGTAGGACTTGGGCACTCCCTTGACTTGCTTCCTCTGGTCTGCTTTAACAAAAACCAGGAGGAAAAGAAAGCTAGGCATCAGAGGCAATGGGTGGCAGGCCTATTAATGGCTGATCTGTACAGTGATCTGCCCTCAAGGAGACCCAACAGGCCAGTCCACTGCAGTGGCTTTCAATGTGGTAAGCCTGGGCTTCAGCAGAAGTCAGCTTGTAAAGAGCCCTGGCAGCTCTGCCAAGAGTTGGATCACTGGAAATGGACCTGCCCTGGAGTCGAAGGATGCCCAGGTCAGAGCCACAGATCTTATTGGCTCTAGGCTGAAAAGCCCTTCACTCAGCCCAACTTCCAAAGTGACCACTGCAGCTGAGGGGATGGTCAAGTAGGGTCAGCAACATTGCAGGCGGAACTGTAAATTTCTTGTTAGAGATGCCACCTGCCTTTACCTGGCCAGCTCTCCTCCCAGGCCAGCTAAGTAATGAAAGTCAACAGGGTGCCTTCCCCCAGGAGGTTCACACCTCCCTTAGGATATATCCCATGTGAAGAGATAGATAGGTCTGGGCCTCTTAACTCACAAGACCTTAAGCCCACCAGATTATTATCAAGCCCCTTCTGTCAGGTTCTATTTGCCTCCCAATCAGAAAACTTAATTGTAGCTTAGACAGCACTTTCTTAGCTCCTCTAATAATGACTCTGTCCTTTGTTCTAGACCCTGTATAACGCACTTGGGCCTCATTTCTTTGTAATCATAACCTCTACTCTACCACCAATGGCTCTACTCCCAACTTGTGTGTACTGATGGTCCTCTTCCCCACTTAATGCTGTATAAGTGTTCAGAATTTCTCTACACAAACCCCTCTACCTACAAAAGATGAGTGACTTTTCTCTCAGTCTTGGCTGGAATCAGCTTTAAGCCATATCCATCAAACTGTCCCCACAAGGGTCCAGAGACACCCCCCCCCCCAATTTCCTCTCCTCTATGAAATCCTCTCATTACCTGGTTAATGCCACTCTTAGGATCATTGGTTACTATTCTCACCCTGTCTTTTATACTACAGTGCCTAAGTGTTTACAGCAGGTTATAATGGAACAAACAAAGGCCTTCAACAATCAGGCAGTCAACCAAATGCTGCTACAAGGATATACTGGGCTCCTCACCCAGGAGACTGCGGCCTAAGACATCGCCCCCATGCCAGCAAAGAGTACCTCGTCGCCCCATGTTAGCAGGAAGTAGCTCTAAAGACAGATCATCATCCCTCTACCCCTCCTGGACTTTTGGGACTAATGTAACCCCATACAACTCCTGCTTTATAAAAAACAAAAGGGGAAAATGTTAGGAAACTGGGGCAGTTTTAGCCAGGTGGCCACATGGCCCAGCTACCTGAGCCAGGCTCCACCCCCATCCTAATGGGATTTGCTGCTCCTGCTTCCCTGCCTGCCCTCCGGCAAAGTTTTAAAAGGTCCTGTTCCTGAACACGTGCTCTCTCAGCTCTTCCCTCCTGCCCTCTTGGTTCTTCTCTCTTGGCCTCTCTTAGCTCCTCTCTTCTCTCTTAGCTCCTCTGCTCTCTGTTTCTCTCTTACACTCTCTTTCTCTCTCTTTCCCTTCACTGCCCCTTCACTCCAGTCTGTTGGGTGTTCCCCAATAAACCCTTTCCCTTAAAAAAAAAAAAAAAAAAAAGAGGGAGGTGCCTTTCTCTGAAGAGAGGAGAGAACTTCCACTTTGACTATGACCTTGTCTAAATATGATCAGAGTCGGCGAACTCGGAAGGCTTCCATAGCCTTGGCAACTCATGACGGGAGCCTAGGGTGGTTACTGGTGCCATAAACTAGAGTGTCAATTTGTTGGGTCAACAACAGGAGTCATGGTGCACTTGCTCCTCATGTGGGATCTCTGTCCTTAATGTGCTATACATTGTGATTTAATACTATAACTAGTATTCAAACAGTATGTTTCACTTTGTGTTTCTGTGTGGGTGCAAACTGTTGAAATCTTTACTTAATATATACTAAATTGATCTTCTGTATATAAAGAGAATTGAAAATCAATCTTGATGTGAAAGAAGGGGAAGGGGGCGGGAGAGGGGAGGGTTGTGGGTGGGATGGAAGTTATGGGGAGGGGAAGCCATTGTAATCCATAAGCTGTACATTGGAAATTTATATTCATTAAATAAAAGTTAAAAAAACTATAGCTTTAAAAAAAATTGGACCAAAACAAACTTATCCTTTAATTTCATTTTCCATTAACTTTTGAAGTCCTCCTATATTCCCAGGTGATGTGGAGGCTGCTGATCTGGACACCGCCACCCTCACCCAATCATTTTCACCTCTGATTTCTGGTGGAATGAGAGCAGCCAAGTGAATGAGCAGTAGGAAATGATTCCAGTCTGAAACAGCCTCCCACTCCTGTCCAGGGAACAACTTTCCTGTACCCAATATGTTCTGGGGAGGCAGAAGCAGAGTCTGAGCAATTGGTTAACTCCAGCAGCTGAAATGTGACCAGATCCCAGGTGAGTGGCACTGGCACAGGACCCGCCGACCGGCAGACACTGAACTGCTTGAATAATTGTGGATACCCACAACGGGGGCAGCTCACAACCTCAGGAATAGCACACACCTGTCCTGGGCCTCCTTGTGAGCGCCCTATTATAGAATATTGACTGGAATGGCAGTCATCGCACCACACTCTTCCACATTACAGAGCCAGAGAGGCTCATCTGCAGATACACTGACACGCCCAACACAGCCGATGTCCAGCACTGGGATGCAGCTCCCGTGACAGACCATGCTGGAAAGTTGGCGTGGCTTTCAGCAGTGGTTTGGGGTACATCCAAGGTCACACTCGGACGTCCAAGCTGTCGCTGCTGGACATCCGTCTTGCTGGGCCTCCACGGAATTAACGCTGGCTTCTGAGCAGATGGATCACAAGAGTAGTTCAGCAGCCAACTCCTGTCACTGCCGCGTACCTGCCCCCATCTGTCTGTCTCACTTACCCAGTCTGCACGGCAGCGTCGGGAGACATGTCTCCCAGAGAGAGAGGGGGGGAGGGGGGGGAGGAGAGAGAGAGAAGAGAGAGAGAGAAAGAAAGAGAGAGGAGAGAGAGAGAGAAAGAAAGAGAGACAAGAGAGAAAGAAAGAGAGAGAAAAGAGAGAGAGAGAAAAGAAAGAGAGACAGAAAGAAAGGGAGGGAGGGAGGGAAGGAAGGAAGGAAGGAAGGAAGGAAGGAAGGAAGGAAGGAAGGAAGGAAGGAAAGCAAAGCATAATTGCTCTCTCATCCAGAGTAAATGCTTTGGTTGGGGGGAGAAGGTCGAGGTTTGGATGTGGGAAACATGGTGAACAGACTCCCTGTTGTCATCTTGAACATAATTCTTCAACACAATTACTCCTAAATCATACCATGGCATTTCACCTCCCTTTTGAAATTTTGAAGTCCATGAATACAGGTATCTTCAAAAAAGTTCACAGAAAATGTACACTATGAAAAAACTACACTTTCAAAAATGTTTGCATCAAAATAAACACCTAATTGTGTTTTCCATGAACTCTTCAGCATACTCTTGGAAACAATTAACAAGGAATGAGTGTGGTTTCCAAATCACCTATCTCTGGCTTAATGCAGGTAAACACAGGTGGAGATGGTGCTGATCAGAGATTGAGAAAACAGTCAGAGGTCAGCAGGATGCAGGCCAGGAAGAAAAATGGCAGACAGATGGGTGAAAATCCCCAGACCAAACATTACAAGGCTCTCCTCTTTGCCTCTACAATGTTGAGACACATCAACTTCCCACCTCCAACATCCTCTCAGCCCATCCTTCCCACACACAAAGAACAGAGGAACAACATTCATGGATCCAAGGATTCCAGTCTGGGCCCTTCAGTCCCAACTGCTCTGGACTTGAAGAGCATCCCAGCTTCAGTGTCTGCTTCCACTTACTTCCATGGCCCAGGGCCTCCAGCTGGTGGTCATCAGCCTTTGCATTTCTCTGACAGACTTTCTCATTACCTCCATTCCTGCAGTGGCCTTTCTCTCCTCCGTGTGGCTCCCTTAGGCAGCCAGTGCCAAGGCTGAAATCCAGTATCCTGGCAGAATCCAGACACAGATTCCAGGAGGCAGATTTGCTTGCCATTTCACTGTGGAGCTCCTAGGATCTTCTTCCTTAATGTGTGTCTGTATGTACTTTGTTTCTGCAGAAGTCTCTTCTTATATAGAATGGGGCTAATATTGAGGGTGCCCTGCCTACTTTGAAGTCAATACATTCTCTTGGAAGATGAGTGGTTGGCCAGAAGAGGATCCAGCCACATGGGCATATGCTCAGCCATGCACCAGGGTACCAAGCACGGCACAGAAAGTGGCCCCACCAGTAAATCTCT
Organism: Lepus europaeus; assembly: GCF_033115175.1. NCBI lineage: Eukaryota > Metazoa > Chordata > Mammalia > Lagomorpha > Leporidae > Lepus > Lepus europaeus. Next base: position 121,958,222 of record NC_084833.1, on the reverse strand, counting down.
ATAGCAGCATCTATTATCCCAACACTCCAAAAATGCAGACCTATACTTCCTTCGACTTCCTTAATCCCCTGCTGATGAATGGTGACTTTATCACACATATTGCCTGTATATAAAGAGGAATAGCACAAGACGATGATGCAAGCTCAAATGTGTGTTGCAGAAGAAAAAAAATCAGATTTATGAACTCGGGACCTCAAGCTGGTTTTTGGATTTGAGATGAGAGATGAGAGAGATTAGAGACTGAGAATTGGAAGAAAAATAGAGCAAAAGTATCTGCTCCCAACCTTCTAAAGACAGGCAAAGAAAGTGTTGAAATAAAGAAAAAGCTTATTGAAGCAAGAGAGAAAAAAATCCAGATTTGGCCTTTCTTAAACACACCTGCCTGAAGATCTGAGGGCAAAATGGTCCAGACAGTGTGCAACCCAACCATTCCCTCTCTCAAATGGTCCTTTAACTGCGTTTGAAAGGAGGCACATCTCGGGCAACGCTTGAGACCACAGCAAAATAGGTGCTTCCGTCCTTCACAGCACCTGGGCACAATCTCCTCTTATCACTCAGAAATGCTCCAGCTGCCCTAACTTTGGGGCCTCTGAGCATTCGACCTGCGCCCCACCTCTCCTCTAAGCTGCACAAAGGATTATTGCAAGCTAAATGGCTTAGAAATATCCACACCTGGTGCTATGGGAAAGGTAGATCTGCCCTTGTGAGAATGTGGTTTTTTTTTTTTTTTTTTTTTTTGAAGGGGAGGGAACCAGGATGCGTCATCCCCCAAACACTGAAAACTCAGATACCAGTTAGTACTTTAGTTCACCATTGTAAGAGATGGCCTCACTATGAGGTTGCCGATTTTGACCCTACTGGGTATTTTTTGAGTGAATTCATGTTGATATTTACAAAATTGATGGTTTAGGTTCTATCGAGACAAAAACACCAAACTTACACTCAATTCCTTCCATCATGCAACCATTATTGTTTTTGCTTTACATGAGAAAATGGATATGTGCTGTGAAACCTTTCCTAGTTATGAAAATAATGACAAGGCTGGCCATGCCTGGGTAGAAACAGGAGTGCAAAAATGAGGGCGAGGAAAAAACAAAACCACAAAAAACAACTGCACGTGAGCTGTGCTGTGAGGCTCACACGGCTAGTCGCCAGTTGTAGTCACAAGGAAAACAGACCTAGAAGCCACACTGCTGGAATGAAAACCCTAGCTCTATTCTCGGGGCTTCTGTAGCTTCAGAGTGGCTATCTCCCCGCCCAGCGTTACACTTAAGCCCTGCAGCGGAAATAACTTTTCTTCCTGCATGGTATTAATGAGAAGATTAGCAGAAGCATACCATGTGAATACATCACATACCATGTGAATACAGAAACCCAACAACTGTCCTACTAGACGGTCTATACTATCTACTGTTGTCTCATCTTGGGTATATGTATGTTACATTGCTGACTACACTATGAATTCTTGAAATGCAAAGGCCATACCTTATCTTCACTGGTGTTTCTACAGAACATTGTATATGAAGTTAACCACACAATGAATACTGTACGCTGATCAATTACTCGATGAAAACTTCCCATTGTTCACAATCCCCTGAGAGGTAAGACAACGGATGAGACTTGTATCCAATAAAAGTCCAGGCTGCGAGGACTATTATTCTGTATGCCCCCACCATCAGCATTTCAAACACAAATGCATGGGGCCAGCACTGTGGCACAGTGGGTTAAAGCCCCAGCCTGCAGCACCAACATCCCATATGGGTACCAGTTCCAGTCCCAGCTGCTCTACTTCTGATCCAGCTCTCTGCTATGGCCCAGGAAAGCCGTAGAAGATGGCCCAAGTCTTTGGGCCCTGAGCCCACATGGGAGGCCTGGAAGAAGCTCCTGGCTCCTGGCTTTGGATGAGCTCAGCTCTGGCTGTTGAGGTCTTTTGTGGAGTGAACCGGCAAAATGGAAGACCTCTCTCTCTCTGGCTCTACCCTGTCTGTAATTCTGTCTTTCAAATAAATAAAATAATTCTTTAAAAAAAAATAAACAAATGCACACACCTCTTCTATGCTCAGTAACTGTTTATATGGGAATCAAAGTAATGAATGTGGTTCCCTTTCGTATCTCCAGTCTCAGGAGGAAATTGTGAAAGCCTGGCTTTGTCAACCTGCAGAAGACACACCTACTGCTACGTCCTTCATGTGTGACTCAAACACAGCAGGCTTGTTCCAAAGCCAACTGCTGAGTTAGGCGGACCATGATTTTTCTGAAATCAACAGCAGAGCCTCGGATTTGTAGCAGTGTGAAAACCCAAACACCAACACTTCTCACTTTTGGGATTCTATGACTTGATTTTCTTGGGGGGGGGGGAATACATATTCTTATTGTGTTTTAGACAAATTGCTGCACTCTCATCAAGACCAAGCTTCACTGTCACTTTAAATCCCGGCTATGACGTGCAAAATTTGTTATTGTCCCGTGAGTGTTCTCCAGAGAGACTCTACTCTTGGATGTGTTGAAGGCAGCACAATTGTGCAGCTCCTTTGTGTGATCTGTGAGGCTATGGAAATACTATTTTTGTCTCTATTCTCAGGAACCCCACCCAAGATTTCTGCTCATCGCAGGGCAATTTGGGGCCTGGTGAGCCATAATGCAGCAGTCAAGTTTAGAAGGAGCTTGTTTAAAAAAGGGGGAGGGTACAGCATCCCCAGCCAGGCAGGTACAGAATACAAAGTAACGGGAAGGAGAGCCTGAGGGATTTGTGGGGAAATGTGGATGGTATGGGACAGAAGGTTCTGGTAGAAGACAACATGACCAGAGATGAAGCCAGCAAGTCAGTGTGCTCCACAAATCCACATCAGAGTGGTCTCTGCGGGTTGCACGCCTAGGTTCTTCTGCCCTTGGTTTTCCTGGGATACAGTCTGTGGAAGCAGTAATAAAAAAAAAAGAGAGAAAGTATGGAAAGAGGGGGGGTGCCAGAGATGTTTACATCCACAATCAAAGCTCGCAGTCCCTACTGGGGGCACTCTCCGCCGAGCCTTCTCTCCCTGGTGGGACCTGTGACCCGTCCTCATGGGACTAGCCCTGGGGTCTCGCCGGTCCCTTGTGGATTCCCTGCACCTTGTTTAAACCTTCCTCACATTGCCCAATTTGAGCCCGCCACTTTTTCCCTGCAGGAACCCTGGCTATGGCGGGCAGGCTGTGCAATCAGCCTCGTGGAAGACTTTTCATCTCCTGAAGACAAAGAGTAAAGAGTGACCGACAGTTACAGACACTGGCAGGCTTGAATTTGCCTCCTTCTTCTGGGGGGCAGTGCCGCCTGGCGAGGAATGAGCTGGAAGAAGAAAGAGGATTTAGGGAAACTAATCAGGCTGCAGTCCCTGCTCCATCTTGGCCCTACCTTGCTTCTTGTCCTCACTAGCAGGTCCTCATAAAGCGTGCTGCTGGGACAGGACCTTGCCCACTGCCTGGGCAAGTTAGGTTCAAGTTTGCAGGCGGAACACTGCGAACTGTTATCCAAACCAGACACTATCTCCAATTACACTGGGCAAACTGGGTTGTCTGGTACCTAGCAGGTAAATCGTGCAGACCAGAGAAGGGGCCGCAGGTGCCCTGTTCCCCCACACCCAGGGCCTGGGCTGGCTAAGAAGGATGTGCCAGCCTGGCAGCCTGGCACAGGCATCAGCCTCTCCTAGCCCTATCTCTGAGTCTAGCTCCGTCTTCAATTTCTTGCAGAGATACAATCTAGCCTCTCCCCCAGCCTATATCTTACCTTCAGAACCCTCCTATCACCCGGGAGCACCATCTCTATACAGGACTTGAACACTACCTGTATGGGGATGGAACTCATGGCCTAGGAGACCGAAGACTGAATCCAGATCAAATGCAGCTGATGTTTACCTTCCAGCCAAGGAAGGGAGAGGCCCGGCACCCAGGGGGTCCTAAGCAGATCACAATCAGCCCTGGAGGGAGATCACAGCAAGAAAGCAGTGTGGCTCATGGCCCAAGAAGACATGGCCTCAGTTGCACCCACAGCACGCAGGGAAGAAGAGAAAGTGACTTAAGCTAGAATTCAATGACACTGGGACTTCTGGGTTCCAGGAAGCCTGCTGTATTCTGAGTGACCTCGGCCACACATCACTTTACCTCTAGGGGGCGCTGCTGTGTCCAAGTGATTGCCCAGGCCTGGGTGAAACCTAGCGTGGTTATAAGCAGGCTGGAGTAACCATGCACCTTCCCTCCCATCGAAAAGGCTGAGACAAAGTTGGAACAGGGGGTCAGGAACTGATACACAGATGTCTGCTGGAGTGGCTGGACCCTCATCCCTCTTTGTCCCTGTCCTATAAGTCCTCGCTGCGGTGGCCTGCGGAGGGGACGGGGGAGGGGGTCCCCAGGGTCTGGAAACTCAGCACTCAGGAAGCCAAGGAAGTGCAAGGCCAATTAGCTGCAAAAGAGGTAATTGGGTGTCTCCAGCTATTGGATCTCAGCAAAGGAAACCCTGGGGGCGGAGTGGGGAGTGGGTCCCCAAGAAATACCGCAAGTCCCAGTGGGAAGGGGCCGACATCGCTCAACACCAGGACGGGAGACCTCGCAGAGGGCACATTTTCTGCTGGCTTTCTTCATCTGTGCCCCTGGGATACTTGGCTGCTTGATGAGTTCTCTCTCGGGGGAACGCGACTCTCTTAGGCTGCTTTGTATTCACTGGCTGGGGGCCCAGCTTGAGCCCTCGGCCTCCCTCACTGCCTCCCTTGGCGGTTAGCTCTCTGGAGGAGCCTCAGGGAGGAGTTAAGGACGCTGGCCCTGAGGACTGTAGGAATCCCTAACAGTAAGCTTCTGAGACCCCAAGGAAATGTTGAGAAGAAAGTCTCACAGGTGCACTTCCTGAGACAAGCACATACCAATGTTCCACCTCGGTCGCTGACTGCAAGGGAGAATCCAAGAGGATGGGGGTCTCCGGACCGTAACAGCCCAGGTCTACAGAGAGACGGTTTGCTGGCCTGCCCAGGGGCATCGTAGCGTGCAGCCAGAAGACCTGCTGCAATCCAAGCCTGGCTCCCAGTCTTATGATCCTCTGCACATCCCTACCTGCGCAGCTATCCCTAGCTGTGCTCTGCCCAGCTCCCCCGGGTCCCTCTTGTCATCTCTGCGCATCACCCCCTGGTTCCCACGTGCCGCTGCTGCTAACAGCCATGCCTGCTGCTCTCTTTGGAGGCCTGCCTTTAGCCGTAGGTCCTTTCACACCCTCTCACCGAGAGCCAACCGTGCCTGGCGTGCGAGTCTCAGGGCAGCCGTCAGACAGCTGCCTGTGCGGGAAGAGGAAAGCCCTCATCACCCTTGTGGGACTCTGCCTGAAACTGAGCCTGCACTTGGCCACTTGCCCTGCTCGCTCTTCCCAGGAGCATTTCCCTAATAAGGCCCTGGCACGCTAATCCTCATCCCAGGGTCTGATTCTGGGGAACAGCCATGAACATGTTCCTCCTGGTAATTCTCATAAATGCTTGGTGATTAGAGGGAGAAATCCTTAGGGAGAGGAAGCTTGGAGGCTGTGGAAAATGCAGAGGCAAGACAAGGCAGTCAGGCACTGGGGCAGGGGTGGGCTGGATGTCCCCCTGCGCTTGGAGAACTGAGAGTAGATGGCAGCCAAGAAGAGGGGCCGAGAAGAGACTGCAGCCAAGGGAGCAGAGGGGCTGTCCTAGCTGAAGGACAGGTCTTGGAGGTCAAGAGCATTTCTGGGGAGGAGAACACTGTTGCCAAGGGGGATACAACCAAACCAAGCTGCAGTGCTAAGCAGGGACACCTCAGAGAGACTTCAAGAGTTCAGTGTGCGGGGGAGGGAACTGGGGGCACGTAGATTGGAAATCTTGTGAAGAGGGACAGCCCTGAGCTCACCTTGGATGAAAAGTATACTTGGGTCAGTAGGGAACACGTGAGAGATTGTTCTTCCTAGGAAGAATGGTGCCTGAGCTGTGGTGTAGGTCTGGAGCCCCCGTTAGGGGTCTGGTCTCACAGGAGCAGGGCTTTATGGAGATGCACAAACAGAATGTCTAGGAAGGAAGGCTCAAGTCAGCTGGTGGAGGCCCTAGCACTGCTGCCCTGCAGGGTTTTCCCTGGGCCTTGGCAGCAAAGGGACTGGGGTTTCTATGTGGCATCGTAAGAATCCTATTCAACCAGCACTGTGGTCCACCTGCCGTGCCAGCATACCATATGGGTGCCGGTTCGAGTCCCAGCTGCTCCTCTTCCCATCCAGCTCTGCTGTGGCCTGGGAAAAGCAGTGGAAGATGGCCCAAGTGCTTGGGCGCCTGCACTCATGTGGGAGACCCAGAAGAAGCTCCTGGCTCCTGGCTTCAGATCAGCTCAGCTCTAGCTGTTGTGGCCATTTGGGGGAGTGAACCAATGGATGGAAGACCTTTCTGTCTCTCCCTCTCACTGTCTGTAACTCTACTTGTCAAATAAATAAATGAAATATTAAAAAAAAAAGGATTGGCCAGCACCGTGGCTCACTGGGCTAATCCTCTACCTGCGGCGCTGGCACACCGGGTTCTAGTCCGGGTCGGGGTACCAGATTCTTTCCCAGTTGCTCCTCTTCCAGTCCAGCTCTCTGCTGTGGCCCAGGAGTGCAGTGGAGGATGGCCCAAGTGCTTGGGCCCTGCACCCGCATGGGAGACCAGGAGAAGCACCTGGCTCCTGGCTTCAGATCGGCGCAGTGTGCTGGCCATAGCGGCCATCCGGGGAGTGAACCAACGGAAGGAAAACCTTTCTCTCTGTCTCTCTCTCTCTCACTGTCTAACTCTGCCTGTCAAAAAAGAAAAAAAGGATCCTATTTGGAAGTGATGAAACAGCAGCATGCAGGAGAGGAAGACATTGGGACATTGGGGCGGGGGAGGATACAGGGAGATGGTGAACTTGCCCAGGGCTGTGGGCAATAATCTACCACTAAGGAGCCTTCAAGAGGATCAGTCCCTGCAGCTGCTTCCTTCACCAGCCTGGGGCTGCTGAGATGTGTACTTTTGCAAAGATCTGGGATAAGATTCTGCATCTCCTGATTCCTTTGGCCAAGCACAAGTGAGAGTGTGTTCTGGGGTGAGCGGGTTCTAACAGACTCCATATGAACACTGGGAAAGGCTGACATTGCACTGGGTGTTGCCCAGGTTTTTTACAAGATCCCTCAGCCAGCATGGTCATGATGGAGAGGGGCCGCACCCATGCCCAGTCCTTTTGCTTTGGGCCTGACTTCCCTGGAGTCAATGGATTTCATGAGCCCTATACTGAAAGAAGCCTGAATTCTGGCTTTCTTGTGATGGAGTTTTCATATTTATAACCTGGGGGAAAATGTCTGACCCACCTGCTTTTTTTTGATGGATTTATTTCATTTTATTTGAGTAGCAGAGTGACACAAAGAGAGATGGAGAAACACACAGAGAGATCTTTTGTCCCAAATGGCTACATTGCCTATGGCTGGACCAGGCTGAAGCCAGGAGACAGGAGACAAGAATCCCTTTGGGCTTTCTCACGTGAGTGGCAGGGGCCCCAAGCACATGGGCCAGTGTCTGCTGCCTTCTCAAGTGCCTTAGCAGGGAGCTGGATCAGACACAGAGCACCTGGGACTCAAACCAGTGCTCAGATATGGGATGCTGGCGCTGCAGGTGATGGCTTAACCAGCTGCACCATAACATCCCCACACCCCATCCCCCTTTTTTTTAAAAAAAATCACCCACTTCTAATGATCATAATTAAGGTGAATGTAAGTAATGAAGGGAGTGCTTAAAGGACCCTGCAAGAGCAGGAAGGTGTTGATGTGTCCAAGTCTTCCCTGTGAAAACGCGGTTGTCTCCTCTTTGTGATGTTATTTTCCAAGTAGCCAAACGGAAGCCCACACTGCCATGCGCAACTTTACACATTTAGTTTTATCGCGTTTCTATGCCTGTGGAGTTGCAGCACTCGCGCTGCAGAACAAAACACGTTCTCCACTCTGTGAATCGCTCTCTGTATTTTAGCAGCTTCTGATACAAAGAAGATAACAGCTATTTAAATGGGAGAAAGCAGAGGATCTGCACAGGCAATTGAATGACAAACACTGGGTAGAAATAGAAAGAAATTGGCCCAATTTTAATCCCCACGGTATGATGCCTGACCCTGAACCAGAAGCAGGAAGCTCATAAGAGAGGATTGTTTTTCTGCTGTCTGCCTGGCGTCCCCATTTGGGTAAGAAAAACAGGGATGGGGCCGGCGCCGCGGCTCACTAGGCTAATCCTCCGCCTTGCGGCGCCGACACACAGGGTTCTAGTCCCGGTCGGGGCACCGATCCTGTCCCGGTTGCCCCTCTTCCAGGCCAGCTCTCTGCTGTGGCCAGGGAGTGCAGTGGAGGATGGCCCAAGTGCTTGGGCCCTGCACCCCGTGGGAGACCAGGAGAAGCACCTGGCTCCTGACATCGGATCAGCGCAGTGCGCCGGCCGCAGCACGCCTACCGCGGCGGCCATTGGAGGGTGAACCAACGGCAAAAGGAAGACCTTTCTCTCTGTCTCTCTCTCTCACTGTCCACTCTGCCTGTCAAAAATAAAAAAAAAGATTTAGAAAAACAGGGATGGTTGTGTGGTTGGGGCACGTGCAGACATACAAGTACAAAAAACATCAGTCAGTGCAATCAGACCTCTGGGCACCACAGCTGCACCTGCTCTTCCATCCTGGGTCATTTCCACAGGTCATTTCCACCTGCTCTTCCATCCTGGGTCATTTCCACAGGTCAGTACAGGACAGATCATTCTGCAAGTCCTTCCTGGTAATGCCTGATGTCTTGGGTTGTTTCAGGGGAGTTTGTAGTGAGGAATCCTCATCGGGCTACAGGAGGGCTGGTGCTCTCCCTGCATAAATGCTGCCTGTACTTGAGTCCTCAACAGTGAGCTCCAACTGCTCCCTAACATCACTCAGACTGACCACCTTGTGCACCTGGGCCCATGGTAGTTGCGAAGGCTGAGCTCTGTCTCCTGACCTGGCAGATAGACAGAAGCTGCCCTGGCCTCTCCCAAGGGATTTCTTGCCCTCCCAGGCTTCACTTTCTGCTCAAAGACCTTTCTTAAAAAGCTGTGTGAGACTCACTTGCTCCACACCCTTCAGGGGAACCCAATTTCTTCTGGATGAAGCCCCAGTACTGAACCTTCCAGCATCTTGAGGTTTGAGATACTGACTACGTCTCCAGCTTCAGATCCACTGTACTGGGCTCTCCCTTGCCCCCAACCCATTCCACACACTGCACACACACACACTCCACCCCTGGCTTGGCGCCCCACACCCACTTCTTCCCAAGCATTCACCTTCCAACACAAGGCGCTTGCTAACCTGTCATGGCTGCCCTTCCATAGCTCCCCACATGCCTTAGCAGGTGCATGTCAATTATGAGCCAGAATTCCAGTATTCATCTTTCTTGTTTAACCCCTCCTAGATAAGTAAGGGCCACCATGGCACCTAGTGCATCATTACATTCCACAGTAAAGAACAGTTGCTCAAAGCAAAGGCACACAGCAGCAGGCATCTGTCCTACACGAGCATCCCCGAGAGAACTGCTGGCCTTACAGCCCAGGTACTCAAATCACAGTTCTCTACGGTTACTCCTGCTCAGCTCTCAGGGACTAAACGCACCTGTTTCTGTTGTACACGTGAGCCACACTACTAGAAGGCACAAAGCCATGTATTATGCTCCACAAAAGCTTGAAAAATGAGAAGAGAGAACACAGCACACGTTTGATGAGAGAGTTTTTGTTAATTAACCAGGAAAATAATAGCTCAAATTGTTCTTGTGCATGACAGCATGCTGAACCCTATCATGCAGATTGATGTCTTGTGGACTCTTGTGAACAAAGCTGAAGACAGAGCTACATCTCAAGTCTCACATGTGAGGCTACAAAATATGTGATCCTGAGTGTGTCACTTCGTCTCCCTGGGCCTCAGTGTCTCGTCTGGATGAGACCAGGACATCCAAAGCCCCAGCTGTGCACTTCTACAGTGACTAAGAACCCATCTCACCCTCCAGCGACCATGCAGACCCTGCCGACTGCCCAGGGTCTGCTGTCCGCACCTCCATCACCACTTCCTGGTCTCTGATGGGCAGAGCTGTCTGCAACTTTTAACTGTCCCACTCCCTGACAAGGTGCACAGGGAGAGGCAAGGTCTGGTGGGTTAGGAGAGAAAGTGGAGCAGGTTGTAAAGGCAAATGCAACAAACGCACCTGTGCCTCCACTACGTATGCAAATTCTTGGCAGAAAGAGGGTACAAGTGCGCAAGAGCATGCTTTATTTTACCTCAACAGAACTCAGAATGGCCAAATAATATTAATTAGAATTACAATGCATGGATCAAATGAGCAATGTGGAAGCTCCTTGCTTTGTCATTATCAATGGGATTGCATAAAAAGTCACAGGGATGAAAATGTGGTCTCAGCTGCTTCCTTCCACTTGGGAGCCACAGGTCTGTCTTCTCAGCCCTGTGATTTTACAGGATGCACGTGGTATTTTCTAGCTTCCCCCCTCTCAAGACGAGTTCTCACTGTGCTTCCTTTACCCCTACCACACTAAATGCATGTGGTTCTGTGTGTCAAAGCAATTGGCTATTACAGGTGCCCCCTATCCAAGACCCTCCAGAAACACCTGAAACCACAGACAGTACTAATCCTATACTTGTATATGCTGCAATTCTTTTGCAACAGACCTAAGATTGATTTATAAATTATGCACAGTGAGCAATTAACAATGCTCGCAAATAATATAATAGAGCAGTTGTGAAATATACTGTAATAAAAGTAATGTGAATATTATCACAGCTTATTCTGGACAAAAGGTTGAGGCAGAAACTGGGGGCAGAGAATGAGAGGGCATGCAAATCCATCACACTACTCAGAACCACATGCAAGTGAAAACACAGGCATCGGCTATTTATGGAGTTTTCCATTTACGACTCTCATTCCACATTTGACCATGGGCCTCTGGAAGCACAGGAAGTGAAACTCTAGATCAAGGGGAACTTCTGTACTGGTCATCTCTGGGGATATTAGACAAGGCTCCCTCCTACTTCGGAGAATGTTTAGCACAAAAACACACCTCTGGGCTCCCAAAGCCCTAATGGTCTCTGGAAATGAGCTTCTCTGATTAAGACCAGGATGCAATGTGGTGGTTTCAGCTTCGTCAAAACCTGTTAAAAATGCCCCATGATTAGTAGAATTCTCAGAGAAAGAGGGTGGCCTACAGTTAGCAGCAGGAGCTGAGATTGTTCTTAATGAGAAGCTCAAGTCGCATTGCACCAGCAAGTTCAGGACATGGGCGGCAGGTGAGTTAAGGATGAGGGAAGGTAACTGGTGAGAAAGGAAACTATTCTATGTGTGCATTGAAAAAAATTAAAAGCCATAACAATAAAAGTGCAATGCTCGTTTTCTAACAAGTCTTCCCACAAAGCTGAAGGAGAGTAGCCTGAAAGTTTAACTTGCAAGCAGACAAAGAAGATTCCCTAAGGTCTGTCTTTACTACTCCACCTTAAATGCATTTCTGCTACCTTAAAAGTGAGAATAGGACGAATAGGACCCTGAGAGGTCTAAATAATTGGGTCAAGTTCTCCAGAGTTCTCATGTAAACGCTCACTGGGAAATGGAGGACTTCAACCCAGGCACCTGGGGTCTACTGGCAACCTCCTTGGTGTCCCCAAGGAGATAAAGAGTATACTTGGATCAATACATGTGCAAGACACTGGAAAACTATTCTTTATGTCAATTCTGAAGCTATCATGAGGAATTCAACAACAACATGGATGCACTCAGATACATTATACAACACTGCTCTTCCTAGAAATTCAAACCGGTTTTGATACCAAGTTGCTATCTTACAGCCTCAGAAACCTTCTCATATATGGCCATATAGATTCTACTCTCCACTCTGCCTCCCTCCCACACATACATCTTTCATCCCAGGAGCATTATGGGAAAAGAAGTCTTTAGACAACCACTTTCTGGGCTCACCACCACCCATCCACCTTAGTGAGCCTCACCAGGGCTTACCATGTGTGCTGTCTGGAGAAGCTAAGTCGGTTTTGTGAATTTCTACCACCACCCCCAACTCACTGGAAGATTTTTGGTGGCATGTGTTCCTGTATGAAGAAGACACAAGGCTTCACCGCCTGGGGCCAGGCACAAGGACACGAGATTGGGCCCTGCAGAGGATGCTAATGTTTTGCCCTGTGGAGTCCCTGGGTAGCTTCACAGTTCTCCAGCTGAGCAAGTAACGCAGGACTAGTGACAACTGAGCTGTAACACTCCGTAGGCAGATTCAAAAGCCGTTTGTTATCAGTAGGAAGTTGCCTAGAAATTGCTCTTACTATTTAATTTGTGGTAAATGATTAGTAAACATGTTTATCAATGTACAATAAAGAAAACCAACTCATAGCACAACTTCAATTGGATTCACGTGCTTCAGCGTCTCGGCAACCTGAGAAGCAAACCATCTTCAAAGGGCTCGATGGGTCACTGCCAGGTGCCTCATCCCCCTTTCCCCACCCCCTTTCTTCAGACAACCCCAGCCTGTCTGTCTGCTGCCAACTGCAATCTGATGGCCTCAGAGAAGGGGAAGTGCAGGACGCATGGGTAATCCTGTCCAAAGACAAGAACACACCCCGTGCACAACAGCACAAAAGGAACATGAAGGTTTCTGAGGCCGATGCCCAGGCCAGCATCCTGTGCCCTCCAGCCCCTGGGTGGAGGAGGGACCGCTAAGCCCAGAGCTGAGCTCCTCATCTCCAGACAATACGCTCAGACATCAGGAAGCCTGCCCACAGGACATCCTTCCTCCTATTAATAGCAACTTGTTCCATTCCGCTCGCCCCAGAAAATGAAATGAATGAGGCCCGGCTGCAAGTTGCAGGGGAGAAGAAAACCCAGGATGGCCATAAATCGGAGTGCAGAGTGGCGGACACCGTAAGCCGCGGGAATGCCGGTCCGGCTCAAGGAACAGAACCTCTTTGGGGAACCGGTGATGGGAATCAATGATCATAAAAGCATCCAGGGCAGCAGGCAGCGGCAGAGAAGACAGATACTGTTGCCCAGGACGGGCGGCAGATTGCAGGTTGTAAAACAGAATAGAAAGTCATTAGGAAGGGAAGCGGAGGGCACGGCTGGGTGACGTGGGTGTCGCCGGGGACCTGTGCTTGGCAGGGGGCACTTCTCTCCAGTCTGAAAGTCAGCATCCCTGGAATTGTCTGCAGGCCTGGGGTCCCCGCTGCAGATCTCTTTCCTCGCACAAACCACAGAGAGGTGAGAGAGGCTTGGTATTCACCGCCACGTACGTAATAGGTCTGTTAGGAAACACAGTCTGACCAGCTTATCAGGGTATTAATACATCACAGGCACATTGAGCTGTATTCATTTAGGGTTCGGGTTGCTTTAACCAAAGACTTTCCTGGGAAGCCTGCCAGGGTCTGTTTCCTGGAACGAGTTACCTTGCCGGCCTCGTTCACCACCTTGGGCTCCACCAGAGGGCAGAGTCAACCCATAGGACTTAGTTCCGGGGGACCTGCCGGGGCAGTTAGCAATCGGAGGTGTTCCCAGGAAGGGGACCAGAGGACCAAGGGACTGGAAGCTGGAGAGGGAGATGCTTTTGGGGGAATCTCAGAGCAAAAGGCTGACAACAGGGCCTCAAAGGAGCAGGCGAACGTGATCTCACTGCTGTGCCTCAGTTTCCCAACATGAGATCAAAGCAGGTGCTTGAAACTTTTCCTATGTACCCTGTACACAGAATGCATCCCTTGCACTAAAGGAGGGGCATCTTGCAAAGACACCGTGAGTTTGCAGGCCGCAAAAACCCCAAACAGGGCCGGCGCCTCGGCTCACTAGGCTAATCCTCCGCCTTGCGGCGCCAGCACACCGGGTTCTAGTCCCGGTCGGGGCACCGATCCTGTCCCGGTTGCCCCTCTTCCAGGTCAGCTCTCTGCTGTGGCCAGGGAGTGCAGTGGAGGATGGCCCAAGTCCTTGGGCCTTGCACCCCATGGGAGACCAGGAGAAGCACCTGGCTCCTGCCATCGGATCAGCGCGGTGCGCCAGCAGCAGCGCGCCTACCGCGGCGGCCATTGGAGGGTGAACCAACGGCAAAAGGAAGACCTTTCTCTCTGTCTCTCTCTCTCTCACTGTCCACTCTGCCTGTAAAAAAAAAAAAAAAAAAAAAAAAAAAAACCAAACAGGCCGGCTCTGAAGCTTCCCTCCCTCTGCCGCCTCCCTGTGCACTGCTGGTCGTGCCCCCTCTTTCTCGAGCTGCCTTAACTCATGCCTTGGGAGAAATAAAAGTAAAACCCAAAACAACTCCTAAGGGAAAATGACAACAGCTGCTTCCTCCCCCTCCTCCTGCCCCCGCCACGGGAGGGAGCTGCAAAAGCCCGGCACACTGCCAGCACCAGGGAGAGCTTTGGTTTCCAATCTGATCGCCTCATTTTGTCAGCCTCTGCACACCACACGCTGCTCAGCTCCCACCTATCACAGAAAAGCAGGGGTGATGGGAGAGCAAATTGAGAAGCAAAACCGTCCTCTCCCGGAACAAACACCTGGTGCACGTGGCTCGTGTCGCCCTCCCTGCTGTCTGGGGTGAGCACCTCACCACAGCTGGGCTGGAGGGAGACAGCTCTCCCTGCGCTTGTGCACAGTGTGCCTGCACCCAGAACTGCCACCCATCACACCCCTGTTCTAGAAGAAGGCATAGATACGGGATCAATCAGATATGATGTAGCATCTGTCCATGTACCAGCCAGTGCGCCAGGGACAGGGGATAGAAAGAGGAGCAGCACAGGGTGTCTGATCCTGAGCAGCCGCAGGTAGGACATATTTTGGACAAATTAGTGCTTTTTGGCTTGAAAGCATCAGGCATATGTATGGAGCTCTATAAAAATGCCTTATTTTATGAATATAGCCCCCCCACACATACACATACACACTCATACACATCATAGTTAAAACAACTTCCATAGCTTTTTTTTTTTTTAAAGATTTACTTATTTATTTGAAAGTCAGAGTTACACACAGAGAGGAGAGGCAGAGAGAGAGGTCTTCCATCCACTGGTTCACTCCCCAGTTGGCTGCAACAGCCGGAGCTGTGCCAATCTGAAGCCAGGAGCCTGGAGCTTCCTCCGGGTCTCCCACGTGGGTACAAGGGCTCAAGAACTTGGGCCAGCTTCCACTGCTTTCCCAGGCCATAGCAGAGAGCTGGATTGGAAGTGGAGTAGCCGGGTCTCAAACTGGCGCCCAGTTGGGATGCCGGCGCTTCAGGCCAGGGCGTTAATCTCTGCACCACAGCGCTGGCCCCTCCATAGCTTTTTCTGATGGATAAAAATGGAGAACCAGGGGCTGGCGCTGTGACATTCAGGTTAAGCCCCCATCTGCAGAGTTGGCATCCCATATGGGCTCTGGTCCAAGTCTGTTTTGCTGCTCCACTTCTGATCCAGCTCCCTGGTTGGTGCACCTGGGAAAGCAGCAGAAGATGGTTCAAGTACTTGGACCCCTACCCTCACACGGGAGACCCAGATGAACTTCCTGGCTCCTGGCTTTGGTCTGGCCCAGCCCTGACCATTGTGGCTATTTGGGGAGTGAATCAGCAGATGGAATCTCTCTCTCTCTCTCTCTCTCTCTCTCTCTCTCTCTATATATATATATATATATATATATGCATATGTATATATGTGTGATATATCCTTCTCTCTAACTCTGAATTTCAAATCAATCAATGTTTTAAATCCTGAGAACCACTGTTGTGAGTGGCTGAGTTGGAACAAGATGAGCGAGAAACCTCGACGGGTGAGCAAGGGTGCTTTCATGCCTTCTACGCAACCCCTAGGGCGTCTGGAGTACAACATGCAGGTACAAAGAGATTCAAACTGGGCAGTGCTGTGCTCAGGTCAGGGTCTGGAGAGAGCCTCTCAGTGTGAGACATCGGGCAGGTGGAGGAGAAGCGGCAAGGGAGCTGCTGAGATCAGAGGCATGGTGGGGCTGCGGTGTGGGAAGAAACCAGAGAGCAGACCTGGGAGGGAGTAGAACCTATGACCCAGATGGGAAGTTTGGGGGTGGGAGGGGGTGATGCCAGAGAAAAAAGAGTGAAGTCCAATAATGACCAGTGTTCCCTGCTCACTTGGTGCACCTGGCGCTACGCTAAATCTTCACCCTCTCCCTTGATGGAGGCACATTGACACTCTGAGTGGCAGTTTTATCAAGGAAATCTTGCCTTCACGCATAAGGAAACTCAAGCCTAACCAATCGCAGGGTTGGACGCTCCAACAAGGTACTCTTCGGCTCCAGCTCAGTGGCTAGGGATCCTGGAGAAACACAGGGAGCAGAGGTGGGGATGGAGCTGGCAGGAAGAATCTGTCCATGTAGGAAGTTGACTCCTGGTTAGGAACTGATGGCACATGTGGCTCTTGGTTGGTTGCTGGGGGCTGGTCTTGCCCACAAGAATGGTGAATTCCTTTAGGATGGCCCCGGGAAGTGATGGCCAGCTGGCCTCCCAGCTCACCAAGCGTGCACTCTGCATTCAGGGGAAGGGCTGTGGAGGACAGCCACCTGCCTCCTTCCTAGGAGGAATGGCTGTGGGCCACATCCATCTCACTGCCCGCCACTCCCTGCACAGGGCAGCTCTGATCAGCCTTCCCCAAGGCTCTATACTTCGGACCACACAGACGTCCCATCATCGGCACTTAGTAATTGTTAAGTCTCCTAGTGAGGCTTCCGGGGACATGTTTGGGCTTAGGAAGGAGAGCAGATTTGTCTCCATGAACACCTTTGAATGGCAAGCATAGATTTACCTCCCCCGTCAGCCATTCTGTAGCCTTCGTCTGTCTACCCCTTCTCCCCAAACCATCCCCTGTGCCCTTCCAGTCCTCCATCTGTCCTTGCCACGGACCGTGCATTTCCTATGAAGCTGTAAAATGTGATGACAGCTTTCCTTGTCAGTGTGGCCCTCGCGCTGATCCCTTGGTGATATACGGGGCTGACCCTCCGGCCGATGAGCAGCCTCATTACAAACGAGAGAAAAGAACGGCGCAGAGAGGCACAGGGGGAGTCAGATGGAGGACGGGTGAGGCTCCCCGGACAGGGCGTGGGAGAGAAAACAGAAGCGGCCAGACAGGAAGTGCAGAGCGGGTGGGCTTAAAGTGGAGACAGGAGGAAAAAATAGAGATGGCTTTCCATGCCCTTGGTTCACTTCATTTCCTATTAGGTGAATAAGACTGTGTGAGCATGTGTGTGTGCGCATGTGTGCACCTGTGTTCACGTGTATGCAATGTGTTTGCACATGTATGTGCATGTGTGTATGTGTTTGCACGCGTGTGCACCTGTGTTCACGTGTATGCAATGTGTTTGCACATGTATGTGCATGTGTGTATGTGTTTGCATGCGTGTGTACCTGTGCACACGTGTGTGCTTGCATGTGTGAGCATGGGTGCATGTATATGTGCGAACAGGAATGTACTTCCATGCAGCCCTATGACAAACCCCAAACCTGGAGACATTCTTTGCAGAAGGAGAAGATATACCTTTTAAGAAACACTAACTTAGGAGCTCATGATTCAAGTCAGGAGGGCTGTGTCATGGTGGCCACTGCATCCCAGGGGAGGCTGGTGTGCCCGGGTCTGTGTCTCCTGAGGACATCTGGGGCTCTGAGATGCCCACTCCTGTTCTGAGACTGCACTGCTGACGCTAGACCTGAGAAACAACAGCAATGCACTAGGCAGGGGGTGGGCAGCCCATTGGCGGAGGGGCCCTCCTACCTTCCTGCTCCCCACCACCACCAGTAGATAAGACCCACCTGTAGGCTTCCTTAACACACTCACGGAGCCTACAGTAGGTGGCATCTGTGGACCCCCATTCTTTACCAAACATAATTGTTCCCAGGAAAACCCTGTTGCTTTGGCTTGAGCAAACCACATCTTCCTATCCAGGTGTCCCATCCACCGGGGCACCTCCCTCTTGGATCGTCCCTGCTGTTTGTATCATTTCTGCACCTGTCTGCAGTGGGGGTCACCCCAGAAGGATGAGGTTCTTTTGCAGTCTTGACAGAGTCCAAAGCCCTCCGGCTCCCAACTACCCAAAGACAGCGGCAGTAACCGACTACGGTGAAGGCCCGCCCAAGCACCCAGCTCCTTGCCTGCCTGATGCAACGCCATAGCTTCACAACTGTGCTGTTCAGTGCCTACAGTACTTCGCCTACATTTCAAATTAATAGGCAGTTTAGGTGTTTCCCCTTTCAGCTTCCTGTATAGAGTAGGAGGCTACACTGAATGCCAGCCCGTGGTGTCCAGGTTATTAGATGTGTCTGCAGAATGTAGGTAATTTGTGTTTCTGCTTTTTGCAATTGGCACTAATGGCACATGCATAAAACGGAGCCATCTTCCAAAACACGCGTCAAAGGAATGTATTTACCAGGCACAAAGACTAGGAGCAGAAGAATTGAACTCTAATGATAACATGTTTGTAGCAAAGCGATGCACTTAAGTTATTATGTACGAAAACTATTGGCAAAATTGTCAGCCTAGGCTCATTAGCAACGGGGGTGCTGAAGCGAAGGGGTGGTTCTGGCGGCTGGAACTGAGGGACCCAGAGCCGTGTAAGGACACGGGCAGCCAGCGGGGCAAAAAGAAAGCAGGGTTAAAGCTTCTGCAGTGGAATTTCAGAGAGAAACAGGAGAGGATGTCAGAGGTCAGAGGTCAGAGGTCAGAGGCAGGTGGTGAGAACAGGGTTGGCATCGGGATGCTGTGACGGATCAGCTTTGCAACGCTACCTTCTGCATTCCGTAGTCCCTTTACTTAAGCAAGACACTGGAGCATTTTCCACTGAGTTCTGCATCTCCTGCATTTCAGCCCCCTCTGGTGACTGGCCCCAGGGGCCTTGTCCATGACACATGATTTTTTTTTCCTGAGTATCTCGTGTTAGACTGGAGCATCTACTGTTACCATGACCTTATGCATTCTGGTTTATCTTTTACTTTTTATTCTTGAACCTTGAGGTTGGTTTGCATTTTAAGAGCAGGGAATTAACACATGACCCTGATTTTATATTCAAAGCAAATGAGGCTCTGTAGGAAAGGGCTCACAGAGGTCACCGCAGCAGACAAGCCTGGTGATGAAGATGAATTGCACATCCTAACTCTGCTGCGTGGAGACCCTCCCTCCCCATCTCTAAAATGGGAATAACACTGCCAGTCTTTCCTGCTTTTCTCCCATGAACACTGCAAACTTTAAGGAAAATGAGACAGCAGAGCCTACCAAGATGACCACTTGACTGATTTTGGTAGCAGATAAGGGCATCAAAATGATTACGGCAAGGTATCAGATCATCAAATGCTAATTAGCGTGCACGCGCACACACACACACACACACACTCTTCCATCCAGGCTCTATCAGCAAAGCTCATTCAGATTCTACCAAGGGGTGGCCTTGGGGTTCAAGCTACAAATCAACCGTCAAGTAGATTTCTCATCTGTGGAGTGGAGCAGAGTATGCTAAGCTGTCCTTCATTGCTACTGGCAAGCCTCTGCCTGGGGAGTCCCAAGGATAAGATGCCTATTAATTCTTGCAGGAGCCTGCGCAGGTTGGCAAATATTATTCTCCATCTATCGCCAGATAGAAAAGGAGCTAATCAACATAGATGATTTATGCGATGTGGTACAGAAATCCTACGTTGAAAAGTACCCAAGTCCTATCGCCTATTCAGTGATAAACAGTGTCATCATTACTTGCAGTCTGGTGTTTCAGAACCAAGACCTCATGTAGGAGTCCCTCTTCCACCCTGAGGCTATGCCGGCAGTAGGAATACAAGCCAGCAGCCAGGTCTTTGGGACCTCTGTCCACTGTTGTTGGGGAGACCTAAACTCCACCAGGTACGCCGAGTCTTGTCACCTCCCCTTACTCTCCTTATCGTCCCTACCATCTCCTTCTAATTCTGCTGTCCACCATCCCTGGGAGAGCACAGACACAACAGCATCCCTTTAAAAGTCAACTCCATCCCCTGTGAGGAGCGCTCTCCTGAAATTCCACGTCTACATTTGAAGAAGCCATTAGCTCTGATCAGTTTGAAAGCCAGAGCTGTTCCACATGTGCTGGAAGAAAATAGCAACATAAACAGAGGGGGAAAACAAAATAAAAAAAAGGAATTAAAAAAGAAAATCATCAGCCAAGCTATAAAACCAAGCTGTGGCTGGGAGGAAAGGCAAGTGGGGCTCAGACTGGGCCTGCCACAGCAGCGCCATCATGAACACTCACAATCTCATTCTTAGCGTTCCCTTACATGATAGCTCAGACGGGGGCGCTCTGGTTGAAACGCAGATTCTTTGTGCCGCGTAGTATAAATCCCTCTCTCTTTCTGAGTTGATGCACAGGCAGCCGTGCCATTCTGCCTCTGCCTCTCAGTGGGGCCTCGGACTAGATCACCAAGCCCCTTTGCAGGCTGAAGCTTCACCTGGCCGCGTCTCTGAACCTCCAGGTGATTCCACTTCATCCATTAGCTCCGCCCATCTCTGGCCTTGGGGAGTCCATCAGGGGCGGGTCCTTGGAGGAGCAGAGTGAAGCCACAGTGCTGCCAGCTCCTTTCCATTGTGAGTGCCGATCCCACCTAAGCTGCAGATGGCAAAGGCAAACGATTTGACGCATTAACCTACAATGACTCCTCACCCAGCGGCTTCCCATCCCGACTGAAGGCTAAGAAGGTTAATTATTCCCAGGCTGATCTTCAGGCTTTGTGGCCATATCATCACTGTGGCCAGGGGTCACTGGTCTGTCTGAACCCAGACTTTGGAGGCCAGGGTGGTAATCAAGTTGACCGCTGTTGCTGTAGCGACAGCTCTGGCCCAGGTCTTTGGTATCAGAAGCATCAGTCATGAGGTCGGGTAAGCATGGCCCCATTTTCAGAACCCAGGAGGACAAGGAGCAACGATTCCTGCCCCTGCAGAGTGTGCTTTGGACAGCTGACCAACCATAGCAGGTGCATCTCTCAGGCATCGATGGTTTCAGTATGCACCACATGCAGGAAGAGCAACAGTCTTCCTGCAGCTTGGACGGAAAGACCGCAGAGAGCTACAGCTCACAGGAGCGACAGCCCCTGGAAACTGGCTCTGGAAGCGGTTTGAGGTTGAGGAGACCTGCTGAGACCTATGAGAGAGACTGCCTGCTTAGGCAGCAGAGGATGGGAGGCACCCATGGGTGAGAGAACACCATTTCATCCATTAGCAGTCGCAGAATGAGACTGAGGAAGAATGGAGCTGGCTGGAGAGACAGAGAGCCCCTACTATATACCAGCTCTACTCCTCTCCCCCTCCCAGCCCTGCACCCCCTTGAGGACATCATCCTTAAAATATATTTCATTTCACAGCTGCATTATGGTACCACAAAATCCTGGGAATCCAATTTAAGAACAGATTACCTCCTCACTTACTTCATTTGAAGCAATTACATGTTAATTTTCATTGAAACCAGCCTAATGCATACCAATCTGATGCTGCAATCTCATTTGAATACTTAAGGGAACATCCACATCCGTGGGTCTGGGGCTCCAGAGATTTCTATTTAAAGGGCCACTTCATCATTCTTGCCCTTGGTGGGCTCTTATCTATTCATGGTCCCCTCCCCTCGGCTCCTCAGGATGGAAGTTTTCCCTTGGTGAAATGACTGCAGCTCAGCTTCTCTCCAACACTGCAGGGAGCAGCCACGGAAGAGGACGCCTGGGTTTGGGGGCTTCCTTCTTTTCCCTGCCATTCACCTGGTGCGTGACTGTGGTGCAAACACCTCCAACTTGCTTTGTCGTCCAGGCAAAGTCAAGAAGCACTCTCTCCCCCTGCACAGGGGAGACGCAACGCTAAGTCCTTGCCTTTTCTCAGCCTCAATCTACACTCAAGCCTCTCAAATTGTTGATCACTCTATATTGTATTCCCAGCCATTCGCCTAAGGAGGGAATAGCTTTCTAGACAAGCCCTGTGCATTGATCGGGGCCACTGGTAATTAATAATATGCAGGGACTTTGCAATCAGCTGCTCTTCTAGTTTGAGGATAGGGAGGCTCAACAGAAAAAAAGGCTTGTCTGCTCGGTTTATGCATTTAAACTAAAGAAATTCATGTTTGAAGCTACAATTTAATTAGGTTGTAAGACTATAAGGGACCCTGGAACGATTGTGAAGATGCTATATAAATGCATTTTATATTATGTTGTAATTAATCTAGGATGACATGGAGGCAAGCAGATGGGAGTGACAAGATTGAATTGATTTGAGTGGGTCCAGAGTTATGGTTCTAAGGCAATACTATTTCTTCCGCTGTTTTGAATTAGGTATGTGAGGGTGCTGGGACAGGCATGCAACGGGGCAGGATCCCTGTGATGGCTAAGTCTCACCTGAAGTATGATAGGTGTTTAGGATACTTATTATTCTGTGCAGTGTTTATTTCTGAGCCCCCAATCGGGTGCCTGTTCTTAGATCCAGGAATTAAGCAATGTCTAAAACAAAAAAAAAAAAAAAAGAGAGAGAGAGAAAGACAAAGCTCCCGTTCTAGGGAGCTTACACAAACACAAACAAGATAAAGAAATGCACCAGATGACATGCGCGATACAGACCAAGAAATCAGTGTGGAAGGAGGATAGAGTGTGGATGTGCAAATTGTTATAATAATCTTATTATGTTGCATCTCATTGGCTAAGAAAACTTGAGCCCATTGCCTTTTCTTCCAGGGATGAATCGAAGGGCTTGGTAGATCGGTTCGGGGAGCATCAATTACGTTAATGAAGGCAATGCTTTCTGCCACAGCATGTTCCAAGCTCCTTTGCCAGACCACAACCCTCCACTTTTGAGAGCAATGACCTGTCACTTTCCACGAAGAGAAACTAGGTTGGAAGAGCCAAAGGACTGTACAGGATATGGCCAGTAAGTTCATCAAAGAGGCACACACAGACCAGGAGACAGGTCCCCTCCCTCCCAAAGTCCACAGTCTGAAGACAGAGGCACCTTTGTAACCCTTCTGCAGTTAATCAACAATAGAAAGAAAAAAAATAAATGCATTCCCCACTCCCTCTGGAGAGCTTGGCAAATATGTTCTTCCTATAGAAAGACTGAATACCATTTGCATTGCTGGAGGGTTAACTAGACTGGTAGAATTTAGTTGCAATAAAAAGAGACAATCATTTTAAAAGAACATTCATGGTTTCTAAGAGAAATTTTCTAATGCGGAATTAAAAATGAATGTGAGTCATTCAGGAACATTGGACTTCTACGACTTTGTTGGAAGCTGGCGAGATTTTGCCTTGATCAATGGATGCCAGGAAATAGCCTCACCTCTAGAGAAAAATATTAGCATAAGTGCTGTATTGTCCTCTCTGTCCAATTTTCCCCTCGCTCTCCTGTAACCTGGGCATCTCACATCACTTTTCTTTCTTCGCTAAACCTGTACTTCACTCAGCCACATGATTTTAATGAAGTGTACAACTACTTTTGAATTCTACAAATAAGGATGGTGCTAGGGACAAGCCATTGATCTTCTACAAGTGGCAAAGACAGGTCTTTAAGTCAGCCATCCTTAGCAGAGATCTTGCTTTTGGCTTGATCTTGATACTGACTTGTACTTTTGCAGGATATCATACTTTCCCCAACCTAGGCATGCCTTCGTTCAACACCTCCCTGGGCCAGACACTGTGCAAGGGAATTGAGGTCTACAGAACAACCCATGCAGTGTTATGGGTCCAGTAGGACTTGTCTCTCCAAAACTCATGTAGCTGCTTGAATTCTGATGTCCTGTTGCTAACGGCTGGTGGAAGAAGGGTAGAAACTCCGTCTGGCTTTGGCAGACCAGTGGGAGGTGTGTAGGTTTCTGGGGCAACAAGGAGAACTTCCTGTGACAGGTTTGATTATTTCCTGTTGAAGTTCAAGCCTAGGTTCTCTCTGTTTCCTGGCTCACCATGTAATCATGCCTCTGAAGCTGCCTGCACGGATGCTGAGCTATGGGCTGCTTGACCTCCAAACGGTAAACAGAACTGAATCTCTTCTTGCCCAAGAGGCTCCTCTCGAGCCCTTTTCATTAACCTTAAGGAAAGTTGGCTATGGTAGGCAGGAAGTGCATGTACTGTGAGCGTAGAGATGCAGCCAGGGGCTTCCAGGTATCTGTCCTCTTGTTCTTTTCTCAACCTTCTCTGCCCTCTTCTGTGTCCAGAGAAGCACATTTCCTGGCTTCTTTGCCCTGTGGCTTCACCATCAACATGGTCAGGGGACAAGTAGGAGGAAGGATCACCCTCTACTTCTGTCTGGGTGGTATCTACGACAGGAAGTGTTGCTTCTCCAGGCTCTGGACCTCCCTCCATAGTCCCAGCTTCTTCTCGCTCTGCCTGACCCGTGAAATCAAACCAGTGGCTCACTCTGTAGCATCCCTTCAGCCCTACAGGGGTGTGTGTGTGTGTGTGTGTACTGAGAGAACACAGTAGTATAATTTGGTGGTGGCCTCCACCATCTCCCACTTGGCTTCTGGCTCGTCCATCACCAGTGCCACTGAGTCTGTCCTCTAATCTATCTAGAACATCTCAGGCTGGCAGAGAAGCCTAATCTAGGGATAGAGAGAGAGAAAGGCGAAGTGTTCAGAGAGGTGCAGGGGAGACCACACCTGAACTGACTTTAGAAGCAGCTGCAGCAGCTAAAGGATGAGTGCGGGAAGAGCACTGTGGGAGTCAGCAGGTGTGAGGTTATGTCAGGTGTGTGGCTGATGTGCACAGTGTCTGCTCCATTGGGAAAAGATCATCACAGACCAGGGAGGGTGAAGGAGCTGAGGCCAGTAGCCTTTGTGGTGCAGCCTTTGGACTGATCTATATTTCAAGGCTCCTACAAGGCTTGAGCACTAATCAATGAAGGGAGAGGAATGCAACATCATCGTTTTGTAAATTAAGTAAACATTAGAACAACAAGGGCAAGTGGTCACAAAAACACTAAGTCATGCCTTCTCCCGCAGACCCGGGCTCCTTGCTGGTGTCCAAGGCTGCTCCCAGCGACACAGTGTCCAACAGTGGTAGCAATGTCACTGAGCCCAGACAAATGGCTGCGCTTCCTTTTCAGAAAAGCCTTCTGGGAGGAAGCTGGTGTGTTTCTAACTTCTCCTTGCCTGTCCTTTTTCTTTATTTCCCCTGTCATTTTTTTTCAGTTGTATTGAGTTACAATCAGCAAATAAAAATTGTATATATTTAACTTGATGTTTGATATACATACACATTGTGAAATAAGCACTACAATCAAGCTAATTAGCATGTCCATCACCTTACCAACTTATCATTTTCTTTTTCCTTTAGGGTAGGAACACAAGTTCTATTCTTAGCGAATTTCCAGTGTTCAACACAGAACTGCTAACTCCTGTCACCATGCTGGACACTGGGTCATCCCTGGAACTTTCTGCTCCTTGACCAATGTCTCCGTGCTTTCCTACCCCCATGATGCTGGAAACCAGCCTTGTACTCTTTGATTCTGGGAGTGTGACACCTTGTGACATCAGTGCGATCATACACAGTTTGTCTTCCTGTGTCTGGCTTATATCACTTAGCCAGATAGTCTCCAGGTCCTTCCATGTTGCTGAGAATGGCTGCCATAGGATCAACAATCTCACGTCTGGGTGTGTGTGTGTGTGTGTGTGTATAAATTCAATCACTGTCTCAGCTATCCAAACCCTCGTGTTTGCTCTAGTGGTATTTGCCATAGCCAAGATATGGAAACACCTTAAATGTTTGTCTGTTATTTGATGACTGGATTAGGAAAATGCATGTGTGTGTGTGTGTGTGTGTTGGGAGGGTGTCTGTGTGGGTATGTTTATGCAACTGGGCATATTGGCCTTCAGAAATAAGAAATCCCACTCTTACTCTTAACTAGGTGGCAGTGCACTCAGGGTTCAAGCTGACAGCCAATCAGGTAAGAAGACCACCATGTACCTGGGCCAAAAGACATTCAGAACATCCCACTGATGGGTTTTCAACACAGGACTGCCACTAATGGGCATGTGACACTGAGAAGTCAAGCCACCTTTCTGGGCTTAGGTCTCCACCACCCAGGGAAACAGTCTATTGTTCCAGTTCAGGATTTAACGAGTGAACACTGCCTTGCTATACTCCTATCTGCCCTACAGAGCTGTAAATGGGTTACACGCAAATGCAGAGCAAATGGCCCAGGATCTAGGGCAGGGGGGTGGGTAGTGAAGGGAGGAAGGAGAGCAGCAGTCAGCTGGGGGATGGCATGCCATCAGAAGAGTGGCACCATTCATTCTGGAGAAATCCTTTGAATGGCAACCCTCCCAGGAAATGGTTTAACCAAATGCCTTGCACTGCCCTCTGGTGGCGGATCAGGAAGGGACAGTCACAAAGACGAAATGGGGTTACCACTCCCAACACATGAAATGCTTTTGTAGGGCCAGAAAAGTGTTCAAAGCACTAGCCAGCTCTCGCGACAGGAAGCCAACTGCCTTGACACATGCCGTGTACGACACTTGCTCTTTATTTTAAACACCTTTTTAGATGTCACGTCGAAAGCAAGATAAGACCTTTTCAATAACATTCCATATTTACACCTCTTTTATTTTTTTTAAACAAAAGCTTGTGTCTGAACAGAAACACATCTTCAAAGGATGCCTTTTAAAGAGTCCACGGGATAGAGAGAAATGTGTTGATGATGAAATGAGTTCAACTGCACAGTACGAAAAAAAAATCTTTCCACATCCACAAGATTCAGAAGAATGACATGAAAAGGGACAAAAAGACCAGAGACCGCTGGTAAGGCCACAGCAGTGGATAAATTGAATGATGGGGACGCAGCTGTCAAAGACTTGGGCCTCACGTTTACTTCAGATCCCTGTCCTGCCTCTGGGTTCTGCCACCCCTTTCTCTTCAGTCCTTCCTGGACAAGATGAAGAACACAAAAGTTTGCATGGCATCCTTCAAAATACAACCACACCCTGGAAAGTCACTGCCAAGGTGATCTGGGGAGTCTGGGTTTACTGCCTGTCAATCACTTCCTGATCCAAGTGGCTTCAGCAACAACCGAAGACATGATTTTGCAAACTGGTGCTCAGCACACCGTCCGGGTGTGGGGAGGTCACAGTGAGTCTCCCGGCTCTCACTTCCTAGCCGGTGGCAAGGGACCTGAAGTCAGGGTTCAGTGGATCTGGCCTAAGCATGCAGGCAGAGGTCCTGGTGACCCCCAGGGACTATGGGGAATCCCCATGCTTAGGCTAGCAAACCCTTGTTTCGATGAGCAGGGTGCACAGAGCTGTATGAGATACAGTGGGGAATGTGTGCTCTGGTGCACCAGGGCTGCTTCCGGATGAAGGGAATTCAGGTCATGATGTGGAGTTAAGATAGCTTTCTTCTTTGTGATCTGTGGATGAAAATACTATTTAAATGCAAATCACAGAAGCATTTATGACAACCGTGGTTATGATTCCAAAGTTATTTAAAAAGCAACGTCGCTGGTTGAATATCTTACCAGCCGCACAGGTAGAGTGAGTGCCTCCCGGAGGCCAGATGTGGGGACACAGGGGAGCAGGGAGCTGGTTCTGACCGTTCACTCCATCACAGACCCCAAGCAGTTCGCCTAACAGGCAAGGACACAGGTTGAGGGCGGTGCCCGGCACTGAGCAAGGAAGGGTTGGCTTGGAGGAGTCATTTTCAGCTTCTCACTGGGGTAACTTTTCCTTGTCTAAAAATGTTGAAGACTGTCTGCTACGCCCAGCGGGAAGCCGTGTGAATGCCAAGGATTTTCTGGAGGTAAAAGGAACCCCACTTTGCTGTTTCCCCAACTGCAACTATGGAAGATTGTCAGATTGTCTCTGTCGTCTTTGAAACAAGAGAACAGAGTTGCTGTTGTTTTTCTCCAAAGCCTGATTGGAAGCACAGGGATGGGTTTGATAAGCAGGCCCTTCCCCTAAACCAAGAGACAGCTGTTTCGGAACATGAGTGCCATGTGGAAGGAAACAGCCCTCCATCAATGTTCCTGGGGCCAAGTGAGGCCAGCAGGTGCACACCAAGCCCTCCAAGAGCTTAGGGAGGTTATGACCAGACAGCAGGGTGCTGTCTGTAACAAGGAGTTATCCTAGGCTACAGGCAATGCTGCCACATAGCTCTCCCAAAGGGAGCCTGGTTTCTTTGCAATTGACTCCAATAGCTCTGCCCCACACCAAGCATGAAACATCATTTCCTGTCAATTCAGAGAAACACAAGGGAGTTTCTAAGAAGTCCCATTATTTACTAAGTGAATGGCTTCTGAACGTGTCCTTCTTCATTTGGGTTTCCTTTTTTCTTTGGTAATTTTTTTTTCCCCTAAGAGTGTACTGCACCTGCCTACCTCTGCGGAACTTGTAGTCAAGATGTGAAACTAGGCTAAATGTTAGGGAACACCACTCCCTGCAATTATTATTCAATGCCTTGCAGTGGTTAGGACCAGTGATGCAAGACTGCTTCTGGGTGGCCTGCTTAATTTGTGGTGATCTGCGTGACAGTGCTCAGCACAGACAAGAACACACAAAGAAGTTTCTGCATTGCAAGATGAGAGAGAAGGGAAGTGGGCAGTAGCTTAGCTCATGTTTAGGACAATGAGGAAGGAAAAATGAGAGGCTATAAGTGACCTTTTGTTGTGTACTGAAGTAGCTATTTGTGATCTGAGTCATTTCTACCCTCTGTTGAGAAAAGACAAGTTTCCCTCTTGCTTTGCCAAAATGCTTATGTTAGAATCAAGCTGTTTTCCTTCTGCCTCAAGCACAAGTCACGGACAACCGTGCCAGAAAATGCACACTTATGGTAAAGCTTCTTTATTACTAATCATGATTGTAGAGAGAGACTCCAGCCCAGATGGTGTGGACCGGTTGGATGAAATGTGTGCCTATCGAAGGATTTACATAGGAAGTCACCTGGCAGAATTAATCTGAACCCAAGTGCTTATGTTTCTTCAGTCGCCTTTGATGTCTGACGCATCTGCAAATCTTTGCAAGGAGTTCATTAAGCCCTCAGTGCTTTTTCCAAAGCAATCCACGTTTTACAGGTGGGAGATGGTGACACCGAGTGGCTACTGGCTAGCTTAGGATTGCAGAAGACTGCAGCATTCAAAATCGGGATTTGGGCGGGTATACAGGCAGACGCATGGATCACTGGGAAGTTCCTGCCTTTCACATCGCTACCAGGCAGACCAGTTTATGCTGTTTCAAACAGGGATTCGACATCGGACCACAAGTTTATTTCTCTTGTAACAGAAAGTGAGAATCCAACATTCTAAATTCCCTCTTTTGGAAGACGATAAGGAAATATCACAGAGTACTTCAAAAAGTTTGCGGAAAACAAAGAACATTATGAAAAACGTATGCGTGGATTTCAAAATTGCTGGCGATAAAACTAGCATATAATTCTGCTATTCCACAAATTTTTTTTAAGTAACCTCATGTTGTGTGAGAGAGGAGAATTTCAAGAAAAACTTGATGTTTATTCATCTTAATCTTGAAAATAGATCTAGAAATAACAGGAGATTTTAATGCAACTTTCAAATAAAAATGTAAAACTTCATGTCTTTAAATTATTTCTTGCCATAGAATTTCAAGCAAATGTGAATATGACTAAAAACATTTCCAGTGAAGTCATTTAGCCAAAAATAGAAAGGCACCAAACCCTGTGCCACAGGGCATAAGTGATAAAAGGAATACACTTAATGCAAACATAAAGTCCACTCGATCACTCTTCAGACATGTGCTGACAATTTGGCTCTCCAGAGAGGCAGCTGTCCTTGGGAGATCATGAAGAGGAAATTATGATCTAAGTTTGTTGGAGCTGGGAAGACCTAAATTAGGAGAGGAGTGTGTTCCTCATTTGTGATATCATTCACTCACTTACACTCCTTGAGAGCCAAGTCTGTCTGCCCGAGGCATGGTTCTAAGCCCTGGGTGTAGCCTACGAAAGTCAAGGCTCTCCTTCCCTGGCACCTCCATGCTAGATGCACGAGAGACACTGAATACAAGGAGCAAGCAGTAGGCACTGTGAAGACAACACACAGAGCAATGGCCAAAGACCAGAGAGAGCAGAGGGGATGTGAAGCCTTCCAGGAGGTGGTACATTGGGAGGACCTAGCCTTTGTGCTGAGATGTTAACTGAGAAAGCAGGAAGCAACCAGCCCAGTGGTGGACTGCAGAGCGTGAATGTCACGAGCGTGCTGAGCAAAGAGAGAACTGGGGGTAGCTGCTGACCAGGAGCCGAGAGGAGACTGGTGTGGCTGGGCAAAGTGGCCCAAAAGGACACGGCAAGTTGAGGCTGGACAGGAGAAAGGGGCCAGGATTTGCAGGTCTTGACACTTCGGTAGGAAAATGCGGTTTTGGCTGAAAAGTCTTAAACAGGGGATCAATATGACATATGGTTCATGCTTTAAAAAGCTACCTTTAACCTCTTTCTGGAAAACAGTGTAAATCGACAAGTAAGGTAGCAGGGAAGCCTTGTAGCCTGTTGTTTCTTGCTAACAGTGGATTAATCTGAAGGCTGAAGAAAGAAAGAGACCAGTACAGGTTGGGAATATATTTTGCAAGTATACTCTACACAATTGCAGGGGGATTAGACACAAAGGAGATGGCATGAGAGGAAGAAGAGCACAAGAAGAAACAGTGTTGGGGCCAGTGCTGTGGTGCAGCCGGTTAACGCCCTGGCCTGAAGCGCCTGGCTGCTCCACTTCCTATCCAGCTCTCTGCTGTGGCCTGGAAAAGCAGTGGAAGATGGCCCAAGCCCTTGGGTCCCTGCACCTGCGTGGGAGACCTGGAGGAAGCTCCTAGCTCCTGGCTTT
This sequence comes from Lepus europaeus, assembly GCF_033115175.1. NCBI lineage: Eukaryota > Metazoa > Chordata > Mammalia > Lagomorpha > Leporidae > Lepus > Lepus europaeus. Next base: position 121,927,430 of record NC_084833.1, on the reverse strand, counting down.
GGATTGGCGCAGCTCCAGCTGCTGTGGCCAATTGGGGAGTAAACCAGCGGATGGAAGATTCTCTCTCTCCCTCTCTCTCTGCCTCTCCTCTTTCTGTGTAACTCTGATTTTCAAATAAATAAATAAATAATTCTTTAAGAGAAGAAGAAGAGAAAATACTGGGAACTCTGCATTTTTTTTTTATCTGAGCAACACTGTGAAGGTAATGTCCTTCATTGAGACACAGTAGACATAATAAAAGGACATGAAAGGAAAATCAAAAAACTCCATCTTTGTTTTTAAGGACTTATTTTATTTATTTGAAAGGCAGAGTTACAGAAAGAGGTAGAGCCAGAAAGAGAGAGAGAGGTCTTCCATTCCACTGGTTCACTCCCCAAATGACTGCCATGGCCAGAGATGGACCAATCCAAAGCCAGGAGCCAGGAGCTTCTTCCTGGTTTCCCACATGGGTGCAGGGGCCCAAGAACTTGGGCCATCCTCTACTGCTTTCCCAGACCACATCAGAGAGCTGGATCGGAAGAGGAGCAGCCGGGACTCGAACAGGTGCCCATACGGGATGCCAGCTCTGCAGGCTGGGGCTTTAACCCAATGCACCACAGTACCAGCCTGCATCTTATTTTTTTGCATATTGTTTTTTTTTTTTTGCCTGCAAGGCAGAGGCATATAGAGAGACACTGACCGAGAGATTGCACATGAACTGGTTAACTCCCCCAAATACCCACAACAATCTGGGCTGGACCTGGCTGAGGCTGGGAGCCCGAATTCAGTTCAGGTCTTCCACATGTGTGGTAGGGATTCAACTACACAAGTCATAAATCATAACCCGCTGCCTCCCGAAGTGTTGCCTTAGCAGGAAGCTAGAACTGGGAGTGGAGCCAGGACTTGAACCCAGGCACTGCAACATGGGATGCAGGGGTCTTAAGTGCTGTATTAGCTCCCAGGCCAAATGCCCACCCCCATACTTCTGTTTTAGACACGTGCATATGATGACGTGTTGGAATCAACCCGTGAATTCACAGCAAGCATGCCCATGACAAGTGTTTGTGTGAGGCTTCTAAGTCTTGAGCGAGTTGTAGAGGTTGAGATACAGATGTGAACTTACGAAAGAGACCCTGAGCGAGCATGTACAGACAGTGCAGAGATGATGTAGGGTCGCGCCTTAGCATGCCATTATTCAAGACAGCGGAATGAACCAAGCAGCACCCAGGAAGTAGTACAAAGAAAACTAGAGGAGTGATGTGTCCCACAGACTAAGGAAACTAGGAATGAGACAGTATCCTAGATTGCTCCAATCAGAGACTGCTGCACAGCGCGTTGTCTTTAACCCAGGTGGAGAAGTACAGATCTTTTACTTCAACTACCATTCCACACTGGCATATTGCAGAGGAGAGGAGAGCCTCGTGGGTGCTAAAAGTTCTTGAGAAAATGAACTTTTGCATTACACAAGATTGACTCCATTGGGAAGTCAGAAGAGGACTCCGGCAGGGGCCAGTCTGCAGTCACGGGCACGCATCTCTTTCTGCCAAGCGGTTCCATGCGCGGGAATGGATCTCTGTGCCACCTGCAAGAGCTCACGGAGTGCCTGGCAACTCCACCTTCATTAAATGAATGAATAAATGCATACACGGGGGGATTTCTCATGCGTGGGAATGGATCTCTGTGCCACCCGCAAGAGCTCACAGAGTGCCTGGCAACTCCACCTTTATTAAATGAATAAATGCATACACGGGGGGATTTCTCATGCCTTTTATGGACTTTTCATAAAAGATTCTCTGGTTGAAAGGAGAGCTCAGAAAGTCACTCAGTTGATTCTTAAGACTTCACAACGACCTGAACTAAACTAATCGAGCCTTATGCTTCCTGACCAACTTGTAAATATCCATGGATAAACTATCACGACCACCATCAAGGAATTAAGCATCATCCCTCAACCATAGCAGACCTTCCGGCTTATCACAGCGAAGCAGTGAAGAGCATCAAAACCATCAGAGGCACTGGCAACACATTCGGGAAGGGATGCTGTGGACTGTGAGATTTATCATCGCGACACATTCCACTCTGGACTTCTCACACTTTAAACAAACCCAGTTCTGCAGCTCTGCCTGAGCTTGTTTAAACTCTCTGCACACAGCTTCTAGGTGGGCTGCGGGCATAGACAGATGGGACGCCGGAGAGAGAGGAAGCTGTGCAAATGCCAAGTGGCCAGAGCAGTGGCCAACCTGGACACCTTCTGGGAGGACTTTTTGTTTACTAATCTCCTGTTCTTGGCAGCTCCCTTGGCATGGTCACGTGGCTTCCCCACATGGAGCGGATACTTTGACCCTTTCACTCCAGATGGCTCCTACCTCCCGGGCACAGAATAGCTGCGCCTTTTCCAGATAAAGCCCAGTTGCCTCTAACTATGGAACGAATTGCCCGTTCAGTAGCACCTTGGAGAGCTACGTGGAAATGTCACACCAGAGGCAAAGGGAAAAGAGGTCGAGAAGAGGGGGCGCACAGTCAGTACCAGTCTCTCCCCTCCTGTTTCAGTCCTGGAATAGGAATGTGTTTATTTATAACTCAACATTCAAACTAATTGTTAGCTGAAGGCTTTCAAGTAAAAATGTAGGTCAAGCAATATTATGTGGGATAATGGCGATTGTTTCAGCTTCAGGGAACACGTAAGTAATTGAACCTCACTATTTCACTGACTCATTATAGACCAACATCCACCCTGTTAACCACGGCGCACAGGACCCCACATCATCCCTGACCAACTCCATGTTGAGATTCTTTTGCCAAGCAGGGGCTGGGCATACGGCAGGGACTTGGTGAGATGGTGCAGGGAGTTCCAAGTTAGCGGATCCCCGCCTCCCTTTAGGGCATGTGCTGGCACCACCTCAAAGACCCCCTCCTCTTAGGTCTAGCAGAAATCTTTAAGTTAAGTAGGAGGGATGGGATTGAGGACCCTTTTAGCTAACATTCTAAAGGTGCATTCATGGTCTGTTTTAATAGAGACCAAGAGATAAAAGAGATGGCTAGGCAGCAGGAGCAATGTAAAGAATAGATGGCAAGCCAATTAATAACAGATTTACAGGGTGATCTGTCCTCAAAGAGACTCAACAAGGCCAGTCCACTCCAAGGAGCACCTGTTGTCAGTGAGGGAAGCCAGGAAATTGTGCAAATGGCTGTCATGATAGAAGCTGGCTCCCAAGGGCCCTGTCAGCTCTGCCAAGAGCTGGGTGACTGGAAATGGAAACGCCCTGGGGTCAAAGGTCTCCCAGGTCAGAGGTGCAGATCCAGCTGGCCCTCCCCAAGCTGAAAAAGCCCTTGACTCCACCCAGCTCCCATAGTAACCATCACCATTGAGGGGACGGCCTAGGGTCAGTAACGTTGCAGGCAGGACTGGAAATTGCCCTTTAGAGATGTTGCCTGTTCTACACTAACTTCCTTCTCAGACAAGCTCTCTTCTCAGGTAGTGGGAGCCAATGGGGTGTCTTCCCTAAGGAGGACCACACCTCCCCTGTGTCATTCCCCAGGGAACAAAACACCATACTTGACTCCAGATCAGAACCCCACCATCTCTGCCTGCAGGCACTAGTTGGGCAAAACAGGATGTTGAGGTCTGGCTGCAACAGACCATGGAGGGTCCTGTTTCAGTAATACAAGAATAAGAAACTCCCTTGTCAGATACACAGCAACCACCCCATAGGGCACTGAAGATCGCCTCCCTTGAGCTGTATAAACACCTCTAGACTGCGAGTTTCAATGGGCTGTCCTCCCACGGCTGGGAGCTTCTCTTTCCATCTGGTCTTGTAAACTGTCATCAACAGCAGGCCACCAACCCAGACAAAATTCCCCCAGCAGAGCGGAGGTGGGCTCCCAGCCAGTGTCCCCGGAAGGATGCGATGGGCTGAGCACATCCGTGTCCAGCCAGCCAGCCAGCCTATCGGGGCTGTGCCATGACAAAACCTTGCCAGGTCAGCCTGCCAGCCAACCAGGTGACTGCCGGGCACCCTGACCTGGGAGAGTCAGTTCACGGCGATGGAATGCAGTTAGCCTTGCGCCCTGGTGCTTCAGGGCTTCCAAGTCTTACAATGGCCCTGGGGGCTCACAGCCCAGGGCTTCTCTGCTGAGTCCTTGGGTTCTATCTCTAATGTTCTACTCTTTTCTCCTGCTCCCTTTCCCTTCCCCATTCCCTGACGCCCCTCATGTCACTGCCTTCCTCATGGCTTTCCTTTTGCTTGCTCTTCCCTTGTATCCCTTACTAGAGGGATTTTGACAGTGCTGTTTTCCGCACAGAACCAAATGGTTCCTCGTCTAACAGCATGCACTAAATTAATCAGCAGGCGCTTTTATTTATTCTGAACTCACCAGCACTCCGATCCCTTGGGAGTTTGCTGTGCTCCAAGTCTCTATGCATCCTCACGAAATGGGGCACGGCTTCAAGAAGCAGTATCACATCTTAGGCTGTGCTCAGATGTTGGGTCCCCAGGCACACCCCTTCAGTGGTGCTTTGTTCAGGCCTTGGGTGGATCCTTCCCCATGCAGCGGGAAGGGGATGGGAATCTGGGTCAGACAGGGCTTGGCTAAACACAGCAGCTTGAGGCTGCCTCGCCGTGAAAGCACCCGGCTTCCTCACCGCCCTCCTCTTTTGGCTTCCCATGAAATCAGTCTTCAGGGAGCCTCGGGATGCGCGTGTCTTCACAAAGTGTCCATTATAGGCACAGAGACAAGCAGGGAGGATGTAAGGAAGCAAGGAAGGAAGGGGGTGGGAAGGCAAGGGAGGGAGTTGATTGCCCCAGGATCTTCTCACTCACAAATGCCTACTGGAAGTTTCCGGGAGGGCAACGCTTGGCCTAGAGGCTAAGTCACCCACTGGCGTGCCTGCAGCCCTTCTGGGAATGCCAGCTGGAGTCCAGACAGCTCCACTTCAGGTCCATCTTGGCGCTGATCCACCTGCAAAAGTAGGCCTGCCACCCATTTGGGAGACAGAATGGAGGTCCTGGCTCCTGGCTTTGGTGCAAGATCTCTTCCTTCCATTCTCTCTCTCTCTCTCTCTCTCTCTCTCCCCCCCCCCCATTTCTCTGTCACTCTGCCTTTCAAATATATATATATATATATATATATATATATATATATATAATAGTCCCAGTTCTTCTCTCAGTTCCCGCTTCCTGCTCACCCACACCCTAGGAGGTGGCAGTGTTGGTTCACTGTGTTGGGTCCCTGGCACCCACGTGGGAGATCTGGATTAGTTCTGTGCTCCTGGCTTTGCCCTGAACCAGCATGGCTGTTGCATGCATCTTGAGCAGCAACAGATGGGAGATTCTCTCTCTCTCTCTCTCCAAGTAAGTAAAATAAGTAAGTGAAATGCTTTAAAGTATGTGTTTTGTAGCTACGCTGACACACAATCATAAACAATGAACACAGGTATCGTCTAATGCATGCATAACATTAAATGGTGTTTCATTGCTAATAGGCTACTTGGAGTTCTAAAGTTCTGCGGAGTAAGGGTGTGCTGTGCCTGGGCATTTGAGGGGACAGCAAGGGAAGGTAACAGCATTTGCACTTCTGCCATGAGTCAGGCCCCTGGCCAAGCTGAGGCCTCCACGCCACCTCATTCAGACCTCACGACCACAGACAAAGGAACTCTCTTGTGGAGCTTCCCAACCAGTCAGTGGTGCAGCAGAGACACGGACCCAGGAGGTAAACTACCAGTGCTGGCATACCCTTCTGGCTGAGTGTGTGCACACTGAAGAGGCAGAAATCACAAGTAGCCAAAGACAGCAGGTACGATAGGTGCCTCCCTCCAATACACTATCTCCCCCAGCCATACATAACTGAATTAGGAGGAACAAAACAACATAATACAAAGCTCATTTCATAGTTTTGCTTTAAAATAAATTAACTGGACCAACCGCACATACGTGGAAATGCATTTTCACATGCCAGCAAATACCAAAGTGCCTAAGCTCAATATGTATTTGTAATGATGCTCTCTGTAGCAATGAAATGCCCGAGCATAGAAATGCCAGCAAAAAGTAGCAAAGGAAAAACTGACTATGTAGCTAAGAATCACATCCCTTTCCTACGTTTCCCTCGAAGCTGCAACAGACCCCAAAGACGATGGAAGGGCCTGATTCCAATCTGGCAGGGAAGATGAGCCAATTGGTATCAGCCTGTCAGATCTGTCTTCTCTAAGCCTGGAGAGAGGCCGGGCAAGGAGGAGGTGCTGCCTGGGCCTTGTGCATCTGAGGGTCACCTCCAGTAACATCTGTGCTGATGTTCCACAATAGGCATGATGGGGATGGAACCGAGGCCAGCCCTGGCACCGCACTGCTTTTCTATGGGGCCAATTTGCATTGTAGATGCCACAGGCTCCCTAGGCCCTGAAACACGTGGCCTGTACAGTCTAATTTGGCTCTGTTGTGCTCAGCTCGCAAGGAGAGTCGCACTTGGTTTAATGCCTCGTCGGGAGGCACGTGATGTGTGCAGGCACCTGTGACTATGGGGGCAGTCACAGTGCCAGGGATGGGGGGGAGACTGGCTCTGCACAACCACAGCCTGCAGACTTGGGAGCCAATCTGTCTCCCACGCAGCATGGCAGCCCTGCCAGTCAGTGCAGGCTCCTGGGGCACTGCTGGAAACTCTTAAGATTTGCTCTGCAAAGGAAAAGTCCTTCAAAAAAGTGGCACTGACAGTGTGAGTTTTACTCCAGAGTGGAGCAAGCAGAAATGCCATTAGGAGGAGCAGGAAGAGAGCAGGTTACAAAATTCTTCCACACTGTGGAAAACAAGCAGTCTCCACAATCTGGGTCCTTCAAGGTCAGGGAAAGATCCCTGACTACTTCCTTTTCCCATCTCTTCTCCCTACTCAGAACAAGCAAGACTTTACCTCCCCATTGCTTGTGACCTGGCTGCAGGGCACAGCATGTTGCTGGCACCATGAACATAGCCAGTGGCACATAAACAATGGCCCAAGCCTCCAGGACCACTGGGTCCCTTCTTAAGAATATCTCTTCCCTGTATGACAAATACATGTTGTGTGCTGGGCACTGTGCCTCCTACTTGGAATGCAATGAAGAAAAAGACACAGCCCATGCCTCCAGTGGCTTTATACTGTAGTGTGAGCTAGAGAAATATAAAGCATATGTATTGCACTAAAATCTTGAGAGGAGAAAGGTGGTACAGTCTGAGTCCTCTGGGTGGTTAACGAATACTTCCTAAAAGAGAGGCCATGTGACTGACTTCCTGGGGCATAAGAAGGTGCCGTCCCTGAGAAAGACGAAGGAATGGCTACGTAGCAGGGGAGGGGGGACTGACAACATGAATGAAGACTTGGAGGTGTGAGACAGGTGATGAATAGGGGAAGGCATCGCTAATTCTGTCTTCCCAGAGTGTGAGCTGTCAGTAGGGAGTGATGGGGATTGAAGCCCAGAGCTGGTGGGGGAGGGCCCAGGTTCAACAAAGCTTCCAGTGCTGTGGCCAGAATCCTGGATGTCATGCTCAAGCGGTTTGTTCAGAGTTTATGTGCTGTATACACTTGCCTGTCATCTGTGTGGAGGACTGGGGGAGGGAAGGTTGGAATTAGTAAGGCAGGATAGGAGACAGGGGTGATGGGGAAAGGGACAACATCAAACTGGGAGGACTCGATGAGAAATAGGAAGGTCTTCGGTCTCAGCCTGTGTTGTATGGAACAGATTACAACACAGAGAAACACATTTAAACAGACACACACACCCACATCGGTCTACCCAAACTACTTTATTGAGCTTGGTGACGTTAGGGCTGGGATGCGGACCACTGGCACTGGGACTCTGTGAAGTTCCCACGCATGGAGGAGACAATGCACACAGACACAGCCTAGAGGAGCGGAAGGGTTCAAGTCACGAGGTCAACTCAGAAGAGAAGGAGCAGTGTTGCAGGCGGACACCACATGGGGACGGCTACTGCTCAGCCATCGTGTGTCATGCTGAGTTTTCTTTTGTCCAAGTGAGCAGCTCTCGGTGGTGGAATACCACTGCCGAGATCAATATTGAAACAAAGGGTGGGGAAAGCAAGAGAAGCAGAAAACAGCAACTCCAGTCCACAGAGGGAGGGAAGATTGATCAATAGCCTCAGGAACAATCCATACTAATTATGGTGATAAAAAGCTGTCAGTCAATACCCTGGATATTAAATTTAGTGGATTGGAGACAACAGGTCTGCTTTTATTTCCCCCACCATTTTATTTATTGAAACACTCAGATACAAATGAGTGTTCAGTGTTAAGATTACATTATTGTTTCACCTGCTTTGAACTGTAAATGCTTTGATAACTGGATTGAGAAAGCTGTCAAATTCCTCTCCAGAGTTTCCGTGCAAAAGTCTGCCTTCTCCTACTGATGAAATTCCATTTTGTGAAATCTGACAGCAATACTCGTCATTAAATCACGGCTGATAGGCCACTGCACGGATCCACACACAGCTCGGGGTGTGTGTGTGTGTGTGTGTGCATGTGAGGCGGTGGAGGCAGGGGGTGAACATTCAGAGAAAAGAAAGGAGATTCCTCAGCTAGAAGAGAATAAAAGCTCCTGCAAGGCAGCCGCAGCTGGTCACAGCTGGACTTCGCTGGAGAAAGTCCGGCCTCCGTGAATGCAGCCATTCAAGTGAGTTGGAGCCCACATGCCCAGGGCAAAGGGAAATGAGGCAATGGATTCCTCAGACACGAATAGGGATCACTCTTCTGCACCCCTCCCCCAGGGCCCCGCCCCTCCAAATTCTGCATATTCTAGTTCATGTGTCACAGAAGCATGTGCTTGGCGGGCAAAACTCAAGGGGGCCTGCGAAACACCAGCTAAGTCTGCTGTACTCTGGGGCCCACAAACCCCTCAATTTGATTACTCATCTGTCCTCGGCCAGACCACTGCAGATGCTGGCTAACCATCTCCCTCGCCAACCCCCGGTATGAGAAAACAAGAGCAAATGAATATTTTATCAACGATTCTGGTCAATATCAAACCAAGGTACTAAACAAACTCCACTTTGGCTCGTGGATTGCTTGGAAGGGTGGCATGGATAAGACCGATGGGTGTGTTGATCAAGTAGGCAGGCTTCATCTGGAAAACTTCTTGCAACGCTCAAAAATCCACAAACATGGAAGAAGACATTCGGACATGACTGTTAGGGTATCTTAGGATTTTGTTTAAAGATTTATTTATTTGAAAGTCAGAGTTACACAGAGAGAGAAGGAGAAGCGGAGAGAGGCCTTTCATCTGCTGGTTCACTCTCCCAGTTGGCAGCAATGGACAGAGCTGTGCCAATCTGAAGCCAGGAGCCAGGAGTTTCTTCCAGGTCTCCCTATGCAGGTGCAGGGACCCAAGCATTAGGGCCATCTTCCACTGCTTTCCCAGGCCATAGCAGAGAGCTGGATGGGTAGTGGATCAGCCGGACTCTAACGGGTGCCCATATGGGATGCTGATGCTGCAGGCTGCAGCTTTACCCACTACGCCACAGCGCCAGTCCCAGGATTGTTTTTAAAGGAATTTTTGTATCCAGAAGACTGCCCATTTTGTTGCCCTTGTTGGTCAGTGGCTGAGCAGAGGTGAGTGGATATAGAATTACTGGGTGCCATGCAGGTGGTGGTGGTACAGGAGGGTAAGGGATGGGGCTGGGCATAGCACACTAAGGCATTACGGAGGCACCGTGGGAGGCAGGGGCATAGTACCCTCTGCAGCTTCAGTGTGGCCAAGAGAAGGCCAGTGGCTACTAACTGTGTGGACTGGAGGAATGAGCTACCTGACAATCTCCCTGTGGGTGCTTCCTGTGTTTCACGTGTATTATGTCGTATTCCATGCATTCTCATGAATTCCACGGGAGCTCCGCCCTGAAAGCAGCAAGGTCCCAGAAGTCTCGTCTCTGAGGTCCAGACTCATTTTTGTCTTTGGAGTTGCCCATTGGGGCAGGTTTCCTAGAGGGCAAGGCATGTGACCCCTGGGAGGGGGTCAGTAGATGTGGCTAGACGAGCAAGACTCGCTGATTATCACCTCTTTGTCCCTCAGTCCTAACCTTTAAAATTTAGGAGCAACTGTTGATGTCCAAAACTATGACACCATGTGGGCCATGAAGTCAGTGGAATGATTTTAACCACTGATATTTTATTTTTTTTGACGGGCAGAGTTAGACAGTGAGAGAGAGAGACAGAGAGAAAGGTCTTCCTTCTGCTGGTTTACTCCCCAAATGGCTGCTACAGCCAGCGCGCTGCGCTGATCCGAAGCCAGGAGCCAGGTGCTTCTTCCTGGTCTCCCATGGGGTGCAGGGCCCAAGCACTTGGCCCATCCTCCACTGCACTCCCGGGCCACAGCAGAGAGCGGGACTGGAAGAGGCGCAACCGGGACAGAATCCGGCGCCCTGACCAGGACTAGAACCCGGGGTGCCGGTGCCACAGGTGGAGGATTAGCCTAGTGAGCCGCAGCGCCAGCCACCACTGATATTTTAAATGAAATAAGATAGAACATGAAATAACAGTGTGTTGAACACTGGCAAGATAAGTTGTGTGTCATGAAATTGAAACTCTTTGAACACCCTTGGATCAGAAGATCTCTATACCTTGGAGCGTGTGTTGTAGCACAGCAGTCGACTCGCCAAGTGGGACACTGGCATCCCTTATCAGAGCTCCTGGTTTGAGGCCTGGCTCTGTTTGCAATACCAGTTTCCTGCTAATGCACGGCCTGCATGACAGCAGATGATGGTTTGAGTACTTGGGTCCCTGCAACCCAAGTGGGAGACCGAGATGGAGTTGTGTGCTTTTGACTTCAGTCTGACCCAGCCCCAGTTCCGGTAGGGAATGAACCAGTGGATAGATGATCTTCCTGTCTCTCTGTGCTTCTGCCATCCAAATAAAATGAGCATGCATAAGATGTCTTTTAAAAGAAAAGGATCTCTTCCAAATGCAACAATGTACGATTTTATTATTCTAAATCCCAGCATGCTCCACCAAGCAGCCTGGGGCCAACCACCAGCAGCTTTGGAGAGAATTCCCATGCTCGGTTCCCTGGTCAGCAGAGTTCTTTCCCCTTTATCTTTCATTTACAATTTGATGTTACAATGTTGCTACAATTTCAGTTTCGATAACACTGAGTTAATTAAGACATGATCTCTAAGAGGCAGGTGCTTACAGGGAGATAAGCCACTGCTTCTGCAGGCAGTAAACAGCTGGTGCTCCTGACCAGCTTCTGGGGACTTGCTGTTTTTATAAAGAAGACAAAATTATCGCTTCTGATTAAATATGGACAGGATGTTCATGTGACTATTTAGCAGCTTCTTTGGACATTGCTCTGGCTGTAATAAAACAGTGCAGGTTGCAGGAGAGCAGGGTTGCAGTACATGGGTTGCATGGCTTGTTCAGTGCACACAGGTGCCTTGCCAAGGGGACATGGGGGCACTGAAATCCAGGGACTGTTTGCTTGCTAAGCTATGAGCTCTGAGTTGCCCCTGGATAAAATTTCACAAAGATGCTCTCAATTCACCAAGCCTTTCACCTGAGAAACGATGCTTGCCCACAGTTGGGCAAGTTTTCTTCTTCTTAAAAGGTGCCCCATGGGTTACCACCCAGATCTGCCTACAACTGAAACTAAAAATCCAATAGACAAAGTCAGAGCAACAGCATTAGATTCAGGAGCAACTGAGGTGTGTGTGGTCTCAGCAATTCTAGCATCTGGGTTAGTAACAAGTGCTGCCCAGAAGGCATTTTCTAATAGTCTCGCTTGCAATGGACAGAGATGTGCCCTTGACAGGAAAAACACAGACACCGGAAGTCTCATAAAGGAGGAATTCACAAAGATGGCTGCACTGCCAAAGATTAATCACACAGAGCACTTTCTATAGGATTATTTAAAATAACAGACTACCTTTTTGTACATTATCAGAAGTATCATAAATTAATCATTACTTTGGGAGAAGACCACTTACTTAAAGTAGAGCATATCCTTTCATGCATGGTGTTAACACTTTTGGCTTTGATTTGTGTGAAGTGGGCATTATCGTGTTTAATTTTTGGTGAAGCACTCATACACATATAACTGCTGATGTTTTCAGTTACTACATTTGATTCAGTGAACAGCTCCTAATTAAAGCACATCCTGGTTGCTTTAACTTTCCCAATCATGACACATTTGTCTCCAGCAGGGTCAATAGATATTAATAATAACAAATATTGTAATAAAACACTTGCCACCCAGCCTTATTTGCATTCATTAGACAAAGGCAGAACTGGTCGAAGGGAGATTGTAGTTCATCATCCCATTGGTGCAGCTGTGAAAGGTCTGACTCAATTGCAAGGAGGACGTAGCCAACAAGTCCATTTTCAAACAGTGATCATTGTATTCTCTGCCCTCTAGAGAAATGCGACAAACGTCTGGATGGTCCTGCTCACAGTTACCCAAGTGAAGCCCGTATGAAGGAAGTTTTAAAGAGGAAACCCCATCCTTTGCATGCACTCATCCTTCCCATGGGAGCTTACAGTTTCTGCTGACTTCCAATGGCTGGGTCACAGACAGTCTCACACAGAAAACCACTCTAGACCAGCCTGACACCGACCAGAGAGGAAGGGAGACCACATCTGTGTTTTTAACTCATTCTGATGGCTCACACATTATGCCAAGAAAACACCAATTCCAACCACAGACTCCTAGAAGCAAACCATAGACTGTTTTTTAAGTACTGCAAGAGACAGAAGTTGTTTCTCCAAGGATTGTTTCAGGATAGAGTGGTAGCATTTCCTGATGACTGGAACCAAGAGTCACTGCGGTCTAGAACCATCCTGATCACCAGTGTGACACAGCACAAGTGATCCCAGCAACCTGGCTGCCGTGGAGCTGATGGCAAAGGGAAATCAACTTGGGTCTAGTGTCTACAAGAGATCAGATTTCCAAAGGGCTGTTCTCAGTAGGAGGGACCTTATCCCAGCTGCAACCAACTCACACACAGCATTCACGTGCTCTCTGCACAGTGCTAGGGTATATCTAAACCTGCAGAAGGAACAGGCAGGCACACCCTCAGCAGCCACTCCGCAACCCCAATTCTACAGCACTCCATTGATGTGAGCACTGGCCCTACAGTTATTCCTGCAGATATAAGGGCTGTAAGTGCTGGAGTCTCGCACCTCCTGAATCCTGAAACCTGTGTCCTAAGCTGGGACTGCTGGCCCTTGGTTGCAATGATGCTAAGTGAAGCTACCATTTTCTGAGTGCCTACTATGCGGCAGGTGGACTCAGGACTCCTAAGAGGCAGGCCTGATCTCAGGTACCCCCACGTCTGCTCTCACTGTTACGCTGAGAGCACTCTAATGCCAAGGGTTAGTAGGTGTTCATCTGATAATATAGAGACCCAGGTCTTAAAACCAAACTAGCCACTGAGATGGGATTGCGTGGTACATTCAAGCCATGAGACTCTCCGGTACATGGGAGCAATTCCTCCTCTGAGGGCCCCTCCTCTCAGACCCTCCAAAGGGATCTTGCTGTCGCCCTGGTGCTCTCTGGGTAAGCTGAGCTTTCCAAAAACTGCATGATGATTTATGGCTTGGTAAATGTCAACTCCCCTCCCGCAGGCCCTGGAACAAGGCAGGCAGGAGATGAAGACTGAGGAGACAGTGGGGAGAGAAATCAGTGCTTCTGCTGGCCGGGCAGAGCCTGATTGCTCCTTGATGGGTCAGTAATTAATTGCTCCAGAGCAGTGGGCCTAAGGCTGCAGAATTGTGCCTTGTGAATAGGCCCTGGAGGGCGGGGGGAGTTACATTGCTTGTAAGGTCATTAAGAGAATATTATAAGTAATACTCCATGACTCTCTCATTAAAGACTAAGTGAGTCATTCAATCTTGGGGTTCTATTTCTATTCCCCTTTCTAAATGCAACTTTAATGATTTAAAATCCCTTCAACCCAATTACAGCCCCGGATTCTGATTAGGAACTCTCGCCCATTGCGAGCAGGAACCATTATCCAGCAGCCTATAGCAAAATTAGCACCCAGAGAGGTTGTGCGAGGAAATAAATCTTTCCTTGACATTTCAAGACCGATTCCTGGCCAATTACAACATTCTCTGGTACTCTGGTAATGTGTTACCGAGTTGCTTCTTGCAACCAAAGGCTGCTGGTCAGAGAGATAGGGGAAAAAAAATCAGTCAGTGGAGGAGGGGGGGATCTTGGAAAGTGTAGGGAGCAAGTTGCTGGTAGGGGCATCGTGGGAGCGGAAGTGCACTCTGCAGGAGTCTCTGTCCCATGGGCTTGGCTGCACCATGCCAGAGAAGCTGTAGTGCATAGCGGGACACAACACACAATGGGAGTGAGACTGGAAGTGATTTCTCACTTCTTCCAACTGTACAGTAGGAAGCTGTATTCATTACAGTAGTAAAAGTTACCATATCTAGTACACTCAAGAATTCCAGTGGCCAATACAAAAGAATATTCTTTCTGGCTCAGGTAGAGTCTCATGTGGGTGCTCCTGGTCCTGACACAGGTCTGTGGCCAAGGTGGGCTCCATCCTTGGTAATCTTCTAGAAGCCCAGGCTGATGGCGTTTCTTCCCTTTTGAACACAAGTCCTCTTGAGTGTTGATATTCAACAGGTGCAAAGTCCAGAAAGGGAGCATGTGCCCACACAGGTGAAAACACAGCTCAGCCACACCTTGACTCAGAATGGCTGGGAAAAAACTCACACATTCTACTGAGGAGGTGCCAGGGCTGACATGGGCAGGATGCTGTCTCTCTCATGGATGCCCTCCTTGGCTCTTGTCTTTTGTGTTCTCTACCAAAATGCCAACCACAACGGGTTCCTTCTTGGTTCAGGAGTGTCATGTGAGGTTTGTCCATGCCTGGTGAGACATCACAGGGAGGCCAGTGCTCTTGGAACACTGTGGCCACCCACGATTCCCAGGAATAAGCCTACAGGGACACGGTGTGCATGGCGGATGGAATAATTCCTCCGGAAAACTTCCTGGGACCCTCTCTTGGTGGCTCCAGGCATTACCAGGCCTGCTTGTCCTACTGAGATGGAGCTCCGGATGCCTCTTCTTCCAAATTACAAATGAGGTAAAGAATCAGAAAAGAGGTGGGGAGAAGCCCACGTGAGAAAGGCCATGAAGAACTCTGGACCCTCAGCCCTGCCAGGCAGCTGCCTTGAGCATGCCCGGGTAAAACCACATGGCAGGGTGGGCGGCACTGTGGCATAGTGGGTAAAGCTGCCATCTACAGTGCCAGCATCCCATCTGGGCACTGATTCAAGTCCCAGCTGCTCCTCTCCGATCCAGCTCTCTGCTATGGCCTTGGAAAGAAGTGGAAGATGGTCCAAGTCCTTGGGCCCCTGCACCTGCATGGGAGATCCGGAAGAAGCTCCTGACTTCAGATCAGCCCAGCTCCAGCCATTGTGGCCATCTGGGGAGTGAACCAGCAGATGGAAGACCTCTCTCTCTCTCCCTGCCTCCTTCTCTCTCCCTGTAACTCTGCCTTTCAAATAAAGAAATAAATCTTTAAAAAACCACATGGGAGGTATCCCCCCATGACAAGGGTTGAGGGGTGAGAGGTCTCCATTTTTGAGTTATCTGTCCTTCTCTGATGCCCCTCTGCCTCACTCGCTGAGCGTCTCCGTCTCCGCCTTCCCTCCCTGTGCTATTAATCTGACGGAACTGTCATTACAAAGACTCCCTAATTGCTAAAAGCTGAGAGTTGTCTCCTTGTTGAGCCCGATTGTAACAAATGCAGTGCATAAGCATCACAGCTTCCCCTGACCCAGCAGTGCACACACCACACACACCGACGCGCACAGTCTTCTTAAGCATATGGGGGCTGTCTCCTCCCTCTCACCTCCCTGACTTTTTTGTTCTCTCGCTCTGGTTGTTTCCATGGGAACCACAAAAATAATAATAATCGTGATAATAAAAGAGGAGGAGAAGCTTGTTGCTCTTCTGCTGAAAGGGGCTTCTGTTTACCCACACCTGGAGTCCAGTGTCCTCCATGGACTGCTGAATTCTAGCTAAATAATGCAGCTCGTGCTAACCCAGCCTCAGCCCTCTGCTAGATGCCACTCTGAGTCGTTTTGGGGGCCTGCTGCAAGCGAGGCATTGAGCTCAGTAAGGGCTAGGACTCCGACAGTGTGAAATGAGAAAGAACCGAGTGGCCAGGGTTAGGAAGCCCTGTGGATGAGGAACAGCAAGAGCTCCCTGCGGGCTGTCAGGTGTCTCCCGTTAGCACAGGTTTTCTGCACCTGCACAGTGAATGTGCAACACGAACAGCACACGATGTGGAATCAAATGCCCGCCTCGCCAACTGATTCTTCCATCTTTGTATCCTGCCAAGCATGCAGCCAACAGATCATTTGGGAGACTCCTTGACAGCTTTGAGAATCTACCAGAAGCCAGAAGCAGTGGTAGTTACTGGCAACATACAATCACGCAATGGCCACTGTCACAGTCCTCCTAGGGCAGGCCAGCCTACTGGTGACACAGACAAATGAGCAGTATGCAGTGGGGTCAGTGCCCAGAACAATGCCCATAAACAGGCATCCACTGCTATGATGGAGACATTTCAGGGTGCAGTTCAACTTCTAAACAGATTTTTGATGGGAATATCCCTGTGTGTGTGTTCAGCAAAGGGATCCCAGAGTAGGTGATACCTATGATCAGCAGGGAGACTGGTGGGAGAGAGACCAGAGGAGTATGCTTCAGAGGAAGCAGAAGAGTGCTCTATCCAATTCTGTTGGATGGACGGATGGGTGGATGGAGAATAAGTTGGCAGGTGGAATCTTGTTCAGCATCCTGTGCTCTTTCTAGGGTAACCTGCTCTGAAAGATGGTGTTACTAAGATAGGACTTCTGCTAAGAGTGACAGGTAGAGGGACCAGCAGGTGCCATGGTCTAGAAGCAGGAGGGGACAGTAATGATTCAGGTCAGTACTGCCAGAGTGCAATGTGGGCTAACAGGAGCGTGTGGGAAGGGACCAGGTAGGGAAAGACTGGAAGGCAGGACTGAAAGGGAAAAAGAGTCACACGATAGACGTCTTAGAGCCCCTAAGTTAATGAGGTAGAGCTTTCTGTCAAACATAATGAGGGAACCAAGAAAAGTTCCAAAAGTGACAGAATCATATTTCCACGTTAAAGCCTCTCTTTGGTTGCAGCATGGGCAATTAATTGGAACAGCTTGGGGTGAGAAGGCCAGATGGGCTGGCAATTCCAGCAACCCCAGGGAGAGACCAAAGCAGGCTGAATTATCCAAAGAGTGGTGGGGAGGGGGAGAAATGCCCGATTCTGGAGAAGATGTGGAAAGTAGAAATGCAGGAGTAAGGGTGATACCAAGGTTCCTGGCCTTGTCCCACCCTTGGAGGGCCAAGGTCCAGGAACGGAATGGTGATACATTCCACTTGGCCCAACTGCATTTGATAAGTCTATGGAGCGCTACTTGGAGACACTCAGATGACAGTGGCTGGGGCTCAGGGGAAAAACCGAGTTGGAGCTGTCCAGTAGGCAGTCATCTGCATATGTGTGGAACAGAAGAGCTAGGGCTCAATATGGAACCCAGGGTGACTTCAAAACTTGTGATTGTCACAGGAATCCAGCCCCAAAGAACACTAAGAAAATTAGCTGCAGGATTGGCCCCAAGACCCAGAGAACAGGTTTCTAATTAGCAAAGGGAGCCAAGTGCACTGGGTGACCTGAGGTCAGCAGAGCTGCGGACAAAGCCCAGTTTGGAGAAACAACAGCAGGACATCTTGGTGGGAGTGGCGTCAGGGGAGCAGTGAGGCAGAGGCCCGGCTCTGTGAGGAGGGACACGCCGTGAGATGCAAGAACCATGCCTGTGACGTGGAGCAGACAGAAGCCAGGAAGGATCCTACATAGGAAACAGATTTGACCGTGTGGAACTGCTCAAGAGAAATAGTAGAAGGTAGATTAAAGGCTTAGGAACAGCTGAGAGTGAACAAGGTCCATAGCCTCTCTGGGAGGTGCGCTCTGGCACCAAGGGACAGCTTGTCCTTGGTAAGACGCTGGGAGGTAGAATGGAGTGGGGCTCCCAGCTTTGGTGGCAGGAGGGTATGGGAACTCTTGTGTGATGCCACATGTATACTTTTCCTTCATTCAATGATTTATTCATTAATCCCTTTTTTTTCTTTCTGCCCAAAAAAACTTACTGGGCAACGAATGTAAGGTGTACTTCTGGAGATGAAAGATATGGTGTCTGGTCTCGTGAAATTGACAGATAACCATCGAGTGGAGCAAGTCACACGGGTGTGTTAGAACAGGGGAGCGCAGGAAACCACGGGAGGATTTCAGCACCTGGGAAAGCCTACATAGCAAGGGGCCAGCACTATGGTGCAGTGAATTAAAGCCCGGGTCTGAAGCGCTGGCATCCCATATGGGCGCTGGTTCTAGTCCTGGCTGCTCCTCTTCTGATCCAGCTCTCTGCTATGGCCTGAGAAAGCAGTAGAAGATGGCCCGTGGGCCCCTGCACCTACGTGGGAGAACTGGAAGAAGCTCCTGGCTCCTGGCATCGGATTGGATAAGCTCCAGCCTGTTGCAGCCAATTGGAGAGTGAACCAGCGGATGAAGACCTCTCTCTCTCTCTCTCTCTCTCTCTATCTCTCTCTCTGCCTCTCCTTCTCTCTCCGTGTAACTCTGACTTTCAAATAAATAGAGGGGAACAAAAAAGCCTACATAGCACCAAAAAATGTGTGGAAGTGACTGGCACACTGGCATATCATTATCAATATTGTCTTCACTGAATTATACCCTCTGCATAATAATACACCCTTCTTTCCTCACTTTACGATCCTCTCATGAGTGCCACATCATGTAATATTAATATCCCCGCGTTCAAGAAAAATAGTACGTATGAATATGCATATAATATTTACATTTGAAATGAACATGGCGAAATGTCAAAAATCCTTAAATCTAAGATAAATAAATTTTATATATATACATATGTATTTTAAATAAGCTGGAACCCAAAGGGAGTTTGGCAAAGGGAGGAAGGCCAGTTTAGAGACAAATTAATCCTCGAGAGTAAAGGAGACAAGTAAGGTGAAAAGGGTCAAGTAGAACGGAGAAGACTGAAGGTACCGCTTGTGGGGAAAGGAAGGGGAACAGGGATACGGAACTGCCAGGTGTTTGTGTGGCTCCAGGTGAGGTGAGAGGTCAGGGAACGATGGCAGCACCACCAGAGAACTGTCACTTTCTCTAGCAGCACTGAATGTGAGCTTTAGGACACAAGCTTTTCTAGAGCTGAGTCTTGCCAGGAAGTGTGATGTCGCAGCAGCTGGATAAGGAAGCTGAGGACATTGGCAATGATGGCGGAGGCATGTACTGATTAGTAGATCCGGGCTGGATGGGGAAGGAGTGAAGGACCCAAGGGACCATGCAGTGCTAAGCAGCCTTAGCTTCCAGCGGGATCAAGCAGAGAAGTCTCTGTGTGAGCAAGCTGGGAGGGACGGGAGGCTATGGAACACGAGGAGGGCATGAGAGGCAGTGGCTGAGAGCAGGAGACCCAGGCATGATGATGGAGGGAGGTGAAGTTCACGGGCTGGGGCAGGTAGCACCCAGAGAGTGAGGGTTCTCGATGTCATCACACAGAGGTAGGCGAGTCAGGTCTGCAACACCCAACGCAGAGGAGAGGCTCACTCTGCCCCTCAGCTTCCTGTGCACATAGCATCCCCTCCGCCACAAGGAAGTCACGGAGGGTCATGGAGAAGGCAATATGGTATTTGGTACATGGTATATGGTTAATCGCCACACACACTTAGGTTATTTTATGATTACAGCACATTGGTGAAAGGCTTGCCTTCTTCTAGAGTCAGAATACCTGGTTCATAGCCTCACTCCATCACTTCTTTTTTTTAAAGATTTATTTATTTATTTGAAAATCAGAGTTACACAGAGAAAGTAGAGAAAGAGAGAGAGAGAGAGAGAGAGAGAGAGAGAGAGAGGTCTTTCATCTGCTGGTTCACTCCCTAATTGGCTGCAATGGCCAGAACTGTGCCAATCTGAACCCAGGAGCCAGGAACTTCTCCCAGGTCTCCTATGCAGGTGCAGGGGCCCAAGGACTTGGACCATCTTCCACTGCTTTCCCGGGCCATAGCAGAGAGCTGGATCAGAAGAGGAGCAACCAGGACTCAAACTAGCGCCCATATGGGATGCCAGCACTTCAGGTGGCATCTTTACCTGCTACGCCACAGTGCCAGCCTGACTCCATCACTTCTTCACTATCACTTTTTTTTTTTTTTTTTGACAGGCAAAGTGGATAGTGAGAGAGAGAGAGACAGAGAGAAAGGTCTTCCTTTTCCATTGGTTCACCCTCCAATGGCCGCTGCGGCCGGCGCATCTCACTGATCCGAAGCCAGGAGCCAGGTACTTCTCCTGGTCTCCCATGCGGGTGCAGGGCCCAAGGACTTGGGCCATCCTCCACTGCCTTCCCGGGCCATAGCAGAGAGCTGGCCTGGAAGAGGGGCAACCGGGATAGAATCTGGCTCCCCAACCGGGACTAGAATCCGGTGTGGTGGCGCCACAAGGCGGAGGATTAGCCTGTTAAGCCACGGCGCCGGCCTCACTATCGCTTTTTAACTATTGAATATGTTTCCTTAGACAATCTATTCAATCTTGCTGGATCTGACTTTCCTTGCCTGCGAGTGGGGATAATAGCTACCATCTGAAGGTGTTGTGAGGGTGGTGTGAAAAGTATTTATAAAGCACCTGGAAGAGAGCTTAGCACACAATCAGGGCTCTATAAAATCTAAGTGGTTCAGGTGCTTTTCATGTGTTGTGTGCCAATGACTGGGATAGTTCACACACTGTTGTGAAGGCTGCTTCAGGGATCGGCACGTGGCTCACTTGGTTAATCCTCCACCTGCGGCACTCGCATCCCATATGGGTGCCAGGTTCTAGTCCCAGTTGCTCCTCTTCCAGTCCAGCTCTCTGCTGTGGCCTGGGAGGGCAGTGGAGGATGGCCCAAGTGCTTGGGCGCCTGCACCTGCATGGGAGACCAGGAAAAAGCACCTGGGTCCTGGCTTCGGATAGGCATAGCTCCGGCCATAGTGGCCATTTGGGGGGGGGGGGGTGAATCAACGGAAGGAAGACCTTTCTCTTTGTCTCTCTCTCTCACTGTCTAACTCTATCTGCCAAATAAATAAAAAAAGAAGGCTACTTCAGCCCAAGGGTTAGATTTTTTTTTTTTTTAATTTTTGACAGGCAGAGTGGACAGTGAGAGAGAGAGACAGAGAGAAAGGTCTTCCTTTGCCGTTGGTTCACCCTCCAATGGCCGCCGCGGCCGGCGTACAGCGCTGATCCGAAGCCAGGAGCCAGGTGCTTCTCCTGGTCTCCCATGTGGGTGCAGGGCCCAAGCACTTGGGCCATCCTCCACTGCACTCCCGGGCCACAGCAGAGAGCTGGCCTGGAAGAGGGGCAACCGGGACAGAATCCGGCGCCCCGACCGGGACTAGAACCTGGTGTGCCAGCGCCCTTTTGGGTAAGGGAAAGGCCTCACTAGAAAGATGCCAATGACCATCACTAAAAGAAACAGCAGTCATGCATTTTAGTGATCACAAAATGAAGAACAGAATGTGGTTGGCTTTGCCTTTCCAGGGTGTGCACACAGACAGTCACATGCTACTTTGGAGAAGTGTGATGGAAGATGATATTTTTTGTTGCTCTGCACACATCATAGAGTGTGCTAACGTAAACTAAGATGGCTAGGATGTCATTAGGTAACATAAGCTCACAGAACTGCCCTTGGGTGTACAGCCTATCAATCATGGACCTGTCATTAAGAAGGGCGTGAGTGTGCAAGTAAGTGTGGTTTCTGCACACAAGGCAACTTCCCAATGACCCATTCTGATTTCCAGTCTCATCATTTTATACACCAACTTTTCAACTGAAATGCCCAGACCTTGTCTTCTGGGATTTCCTGGTGGACGCGGAATACTTCCTCACTTGAGTGGCCACAACATTTACAGCCGTATCAAATTCTTGAACATATCAAATTTGCTTGCATATTCTTTTCAGCACTTACATAACTTCTTTTCTGTGACTCTAGTCTCTTCGAACACATTAAATATGTGTGTCAGGATGGCCAAGCGGTCTAAGGTACCAGACTCAAGCACGTTAAATAGTCCCCAGAACTGGGTAGAAGACAGCAGACGTTACCCTAAAGTCTCATACTTTTCTTAGATCCAGCACAAGGCTGTGATCTAATTGATCCAGCACGCAGGTGCTGTGGTCTAATTGATTCTCCTCATTCCCACTTGGCCACAGGCTCCCCAACACTTAAATCCCCATGCACTCTCAGAAAAACATTATATGAAACAATTACATGTCACAGTTTTGTAAGATTAAAATCCAAACTAATGACTGTTAGCGAGAGAAGAAATTTCCATGGAGATGCATTTGAAAAGCTCTCAGGTTAAGAACCCACAGAGACCGCCCAGCTCACAAGCAGAATAGGTCACTGGCGCTTAGAGGGCTCCAGAGCCCATGGAAACACAGAGATGAGGTGCAGGTAGAAGGTAAGGGCACAGATGGCTGGAATTCTCAGGAGCACGGGCACTCACCCTGGGCCCAGGCACTCTTGCACACGTATAGCAGTGGGCAAAGTCGTCCATGGGCCTGGAGAAGGAGCACTGCCTTTGTCTAGCAAAGCTGTCTACGCTTGGCTGCTGGGGCTGCACGCAAGCGTTCAAACCCACTGATGATCTTTTTGGCATGGGGTTTTGGTACCAAGATAAGCCCTGTCTGCTCTTTGAATAGCAGTCCAGCTGAGTGGGCCATGTGGGCACAGCTGGTGGACACCCGCTTCAGCGACGGCACATTTAGTCACTTGGCAAATTAAAAGATGTCCTACACGGACTGTAAGCTCACTCTCGGTTGCTTACTCAATGGGAGGGCCAAGGACCACCAATTCTTTCCCCTGGCATTCTTTCATGATAAAACTTACCTGAGCTCACAATAGCTCCTCAGGTGAGGCTCTGAAGGCTTGGGATTTGAGGAGCTATGAATTGAGTTAATGTACGAATAGGAACGTTTGAAACTCTTCCAATTTAACTACATTCCCCCTTAAAATCCAAATACCATGTATAACGTGCATTTTCCCACATGCGACCCATATTAATTTTCATTAATTTAACAAGGCACATGAGAAAGTACCATACTGCAAAATTTTTAAAAAGTCCCCTAAAGAGGTGGCGTAGAAAAATCTTACTTAGTTGACTCTGGCCATAGACGAATTAAAGATACAATGGGGCTTTCTAAAATCTAATGGATTATAAGTCCATATGAATGGGTTGTAAGACCATATGAATAGGAGCATAAAATTCAAAACCAAAAACAGCAAGGACCCACTGTGTTTCATCCCAATCTGATTTCATCAAGAACAATCTAGAATATTGTTCTCTGTGTCCCAGGGAAGTGGAGCCTGGGTAGGACAAGGGTCAGGAAAGAGTCCACATCAAGAACTACTGACCCTGGAAAAGAGAAGGCATATCACTCACTGTTGTCTTCAAGTGTGTGAAGATCTGACACATAGAAGATACGTCAGCCTCACTCTATTGTAGAGCTACTGGGTAAAATCTGTAAGAGAAGTAATGCTGAAATATAAACAGAAAAAAGAGGAAAACTTTCTGATTACAGTCCTCAATGAGAGAAATGGCTGCACCACGAGAGGACTGTCCACGCCACTAAAACAGTGACAGCAATGTAACAGGACATACAGTGCCATACAATGACATACAATGTCAACATGACACCAATGATAGCACCCACATCACAGGAAGCCCAACGTGGGGGATGCGTAATGAAGAACTTTTCTCCTGTCCCAGACTTTACCAATGTGGATGCTAGGATTCAAACCCAGGACAGCTGATCCCAAATCCTGGGCTCCTCTCTGATACAGTTTGCTCCCTCCACAGCCATCTCTAAATTCTAATGACGATGGAGGGCGATAATGTGAATAAAGAACTCTGAGAAGCAGCTGGTCTCCCTGACCATCGACTTTTATTGTTATGAGTGTCATCATGCTAATCATTATGCGTGATGGTTTGGCTGTGGTTTGATGGTGCCCCAAGGCTTCGTGTGTTGAGACTTCATCCCCACTGTGACATACTGAGAAGATGGAAATGTCGTCCAAGTAAAGTTTAAAAGTCATGCCTTTAGATAGGGAGTAGGATTGGGTGAAGTCATGAGGGTGCCCTTATTAGAAGAGGGGGAGAGATCCGACACTACATACAGACATACATGCATACTCTCTACCTTTTGCCAAGAGATACCCTATGCTGCCACAGGACGCTGCTGTCCATCACCAGATGAGGGCCTTAGATTTGGAACCCACATAATGAGCCAATGTCAGGAGCTAAAATAAACCTCTTTTCTTTATAAAGCAGCCTCCCCCAGGTAGACTGTTATAGTAACAACAATCTGACTAATACATTATGGATAGCATCGTGTGGGAGGAGGGGCCACAGGATGTCTCATTCTAAGAGTTTCTGGTTTCCTGACAAGGACATGCCTCTGTTCCCTCGCTCTCTTTCGGCAAGCATAACTCCCTGCACACGGTGCACCCCGTGATGCCCTTTGTCCTGCTGCCCTGCAGGGGTCAAGTGTGCACCTCTACAGAGTCAAATCAGAGCCCCTGGAGGCTCTGCACTTAATCCTCAAGTTGGACTTCGCTTTATTCAAATCCCATTCAGAACTGGCACAATTCCATTTGCTGATTCAAAAAGGGGAAAGAGGTTTTGAAAAGGCTTATAACAAAGGCTCCTAAGCCTTCCAGATCAAACAGCTCTTAAAGAACAACATTTTGATGAGTTAAGTGTAAAAGAACCAGAAACATACGGATTAAATTCCCCTTGAAATTTGAATGCATTTAAAAATTAAAGGGGAAAGCACTTGGCAGAATGCATTGGGGTCCTTGCTGAATCTAAAACATTTAGAAAAACGGCTCGAGACATTGTGCCCAGATGAAGCCAGTTCCTATCTGGTTTACTTTAAGTGCTGTTTTTTTTTTTTTTTTTTTTCATGTCTCTTAGGAGACTATTTCAGATCCCCAGTCCACCTCAGCTTCTCCTCCCTTAATGGCTAATTGCTAATTAGCAAGATATTTGTGTGCTGGAAGGAGCAGTTCATTTTCTGAAACGGCCACAGCCTACTGCTTAGGTCGCCTGGTGGCACTCACCCAGGTACTCCACTGGAAGCGGTGTTGCAGCGGTGGTCGGAGAGCTCCGCGGGAGGCTAAGCCTTTCTCTAGGTGACATGCAAACCGCCATGCCATTGATTTGCCCAGAGGAAGCTTTGCAGCACCGAATATGTCAGTTCCCAGTGGCCTCAAACTCACAATGCCCTACGGCCCTCACATGGAATCCTTGGGCATCTAAGCCAGTGTAGGCAGAATCATAAACAGAGCTGAAATTGGGCTGACCAGGGAGCTAAAGTATTATTCTATCTGATATCTCTACCTGTCCCACCTGAGTGCCCTTCAAAGTGATGTGGAATAGTGGTCTTCAAAGCGGAGAGCAAGAAGCAGGTGGTGACCCTCTCACAAAGGACAAGAAAATAAGAATTCTTCCACTTGCTTTTATTTTTAGTGTATTCACTGTGCAATTTTATCCATGTGTGTGCAAATGACTGAGGATGTGCTCAATATATATTCTAATGGTGCAAAGACTTAACTTGTCAATAAGTATATCTATTACAATGATACTCAAAAGACGTTGTTTTGTTCTGTTTTGATTCGGGTATTATGTATTTTTGTGGATGGCTTGTTTTTCTACTGGTGGATGTATGCACTCAAAAAATTTCAGGGACTGGGGGCAACAGCATTGTGGCCCAGCAGGTAGAGCTGCCACCTGTGATGCTGGCATTACATCTGGGCACCGGTTCCTGGCCTGGCTGCTCTGCTTCTGATCCAGTTCCCTGCTAATACACCTGGGAAAGCAATGGAAGTTAGCCCAGGGACTTGGGCCTCTGCCATCCACGTGGGAGACCTGGATGGTGTTCCAGGCTCCTGGCTTCATCTTGGCCCAGCTCTGGCCATTGTGGCTATTTGAAGAATGATCCAGAGGATGGAAGATGGATCTCTCTCTCTCTCTCTCTCTCTCTCTTTCACTCTCTCTCTTTCTCAACTCTATCTTTCATGTAAATAAATAAAACTTAAAAAAAAAAAACTGTAGAAACCACTGTCTGGTAAGCAGAGGACTGGCTTTGAATCAGGCAGATCTGGGCTTGAATTCTGCCTTTGCCACTTACCAGCCAGATGGCCTTGAGGAAAATGTTTAATCCATCTCAGTCTCCATTTCCCCCTCTGTGAAATGAGAATTTTACTACCTTTGAAAGTCTTGGTGGGTTTAGGAAAAAGTCAAATAGAACACCCCTGGCACAGTTCCTGGCTGATAATGAAGCCCTCAGCAGGAGGGAGCTGCTGCAGCCTTTCCTCCTTGTGTTTCCATTCCAACAGTGTGCATGGCTAAGAGCCCCAACTTGCGCTGAAATATTCCTCCAGTGAGGAGAAAGAGGGTGGAGAGGTCAGACGGTCATTTCGAATCTGAGATAGCGCTGAAGATGAGAAACCAGTTGTCTGGGTTTGTCCCTTAGCATCTCCATGAACAGATATTTTAAAAAAACTTCTTATAAGCAAGATCCAATTCCAAGTTTTTTTGACTCTATTTCTGGTGGTCTAGATCACCTCCACCTGTGTCTTTTTCATGTGCTGTCAATAAGTCCATGGCATTGGCTGATGACAATGACCAATAGGCCAGCAGTGGAAAGGTGAAGCGTGGACAGGAACCACTGGCGTTCTCACGTCAGCTGAATGTGAAGAAAGCAGCTTCAAACTGCCAAGGGCGTTGAGAAATCTTCTTTGAGGCAACACAATAAGCAAAGAACTGCCAACTGCCCAATCTCTTCAAAGAATTCCTATGACACATGCAGAAAAAGTCCTAAGCCAGTGTGAGGGATGATAAGGAGATGGGTGACAGACCCCAGCAGCAACATTGTAAAGAATGTGCGATGGGCTTCTCACGGCTTTCCAAGGGGCCCTTCCTAAGGCTCACTGCACCTGCTCTGTAGCAGCTACACATTAGGGGCTGCTTCCGAGTCGCTTATACATAAGGAACATGAGGATGGGCAATTCTTTAGGAAAAAATTAGTGGAAGACTCAGAAACTGGATTTGTACTCCAAATCCCCTAACTCTCTCCCCCTAGAAATCATGCCCACACAACAAATACGCTTTTCTTCATCAATCCACTTTTTTTTCACCAAGAGAATCTATTGCCAACTGAGATTATTTTGCTAATTTATGTATCTTTGGGCTGTTTTGTTGATGCAGTCTCCACGCACAGTGGCAGGGAGGTTGACCAGCTGCTCATGGGATGTGACCCCATCCTTTCTTTCCGCATAGTTTGCTCTAGACAAGTGATGGTGCTGATTTTGGTTCCTTTTGCTAACCTTGGGCCACAACAAAAGTCAGCAAATACAGTCCACGGTCCAAGGCACGTCCCCCTACTGGTTGAAGACATGGATGCTTACGGGGACCCAGCTGTGGCTATATGATTGTCCATCATCTGTGGCTACTTCTGTGTATCAAGGGCACAGCGGGGTAGTAACGGAGACCACACCACAAAACCTAACACTCTTACCATGTGGCCCTTTGCAGAATGAGGTCATTGACTTCTCGTGCACATGAATCAAGCAAAAGTTACAGTTGAAGAAGAGAAGTACTTAGCAAGCAGGACTGTTGCTAAAACAGATTACAGTTGGAGGGCAGCTGTTTCAACAACACACACTCATTAAGTCGGATTAATGCAGCTATTTAGCATGAAATGTATGAGGTAATCAATACTATTGTATCTGTTGTTTAAAAAAATGATGAAAGCATATCATTGATTACATTCCCACCAATGCTATCAATATTTACCTTAGTTCAGGTAAATGCCAGCAAGATAAAGGTTACCCTGTTGCATGAGAATAATTAGATCCGCAGCCAGATCTCAGTCACTCTGAGACAGGTGATCGAGACCTTGGTTGTGCTTCCTTTACTCTCCTGAATCTTGCCTCTGGGCCCTTTCCCTGATTTTTTCAAATTTCCAGAGGGGAGTGGCAGAGAAGAAAGGAAAGACTCAATGTTTAATCTGGGCACTTGTAAGCCTTTCTTGCAAAAGGCAATGTGTGAAAAAAAGAATCTTTAGAAAAAATGAACAAACACGTTATTTTTAGACTTCTGGTAGATTGCAATTATCTATACTCTCAGGGACAATAATAGCTTGGAAAATCCTGAGCTGTTTGGGGATGGCAGAAGTTTCGTTTGAACCCAAAATAATCAAAAATTCTTTTCTTACTTACATATATAACATGCATAGAAAACAAGGGATGGATGACGAAATGCTTTGCTATTTTTAGGAGATACCACGTCAACCTGGAACTCCATCTTGGAAGAGAATTCTTTTTTTTTTTAAGATTTATTTATTTATCTGAAAGTCAGAGTTACACAGAGAGAGAAAGAGAGGCAGAGAGAGAGAGACAGAGAGACAGAGAAAGAGAGAGAGATTGGTTCTCTCCCCAACTGGCCGCAATGGCCAGAGCTGCGCCGATCCGAAGCCAGGAGCTTCCTCCGGGTCTCCCACACAGGTACAGCGGCCCAAAGGACTTGGGCTATTTTCTACTGCTTTCCTAGGCCATAGCAGAGAGCTGGATGGAAAGTGGAGCAGCCAGGACTCGGACCAGCGCCCATACGGGATGCCGGCACTGCAGGTGGCAGCTTTACCTCCTACACCAGAGCGCCGGTCCCAGAAAAGCATTCTTGAGTCAACGAACCAAGGACCACAAATAATATTAAGACTTCAGGGTCTTTTTAAAAAAATGTATTTTCACTTTTCAATGTTTCTTTCACCTTTTATGTCATTTTGGTGAGATTATTTAACATGGTATCTGTTCTCTTAAAAGTAAGCCCACTCCAGTGTTGTTTACTGTAGGTACAATGTTGCACAGCAGATCTCTACAATTAGACATTTTGCAACTTTCTGCTTGTTTATTAACAACACCTATTGCCCTCACCCTCCAGGCCCAGCCACTATCACTGAACTCTTTGATTCTATGAATGTGTCTATTTGACATACCTCATTTAGGTGGAATCATGCAGGATTGGTTTGTGTCTATCTTATTCCACTTAGCATAATGTTCTACAGGTTCATTTACCATGTAGCATTTTGCCAAACTGCTTTCTTCTTAAGATTGAATATATTCCATTGTATGTATTTACCTCATTCTCCTTAGCCATTCATTCATCAATGGATATTTATGTGGCTTCCATAACTTGGCTGTTGCAAGTAGTGCCACAATACGTCTTTATCAGAACTTTATCTTATCAGCTATACCAGTACATGCATTTAATATGGTACCCATCTTTCTGCTTCTTCCAATGCTAAAAAAGCTGTTATTAAATCAACTGGCATCTTACAGTTGATGGCACCGTCAAATCACACGAACTTATTTTCCCTGCGCAACTACAGGAGAGTGGGGAAATGCATTTTTCGTGATCTATCTTCTCTCAAGTTCATCTCGCTCTTGTTATAAAAGGACCCGGATGTCAATCTCCATATTTCTGGATAAGCCCTGACTTAGCAGCAAGTGCCTGCACTGCCTTCGTCTGAGTCCCACAAGAACAGAGACAGCACCCCGAGAAACAGACACAGCCAGACGCCTCGGAAACGAGACCCACCGTTCTCAGTGCCATATGGTTTCTAAGTCAAAAAGGCACCCAGGACGAGACTGTATTGTTTCCAGAACAGCCCACTACCCAGTGGCTTACTGCAAAATTAGTTGAGGGAGAATCTGTGCTGAGAGATAAATCTTTCCTTGACATTTCAAGACTCATCTCCAGCCAATTAGAAGTGCCACTGTGACAGCAGGCAGATAGCACACATTCCAACCAGTCAACCCCAGGAGTCTCTAAGGAAAGCCCTTAGCAGAGTCACAGCGCCCCTGCAGTCTGTGACTTGATGGAAGGGCAGGTGTGCCTGAGAGTGGACAGAAGAAAACAAAGCATGGAATTGAGACACTGCTGATGGTGAAAAGGTGTCCACAGGATGGGTGGCTCCTGAGCTACTGCATTGGCTGTGGCCTCCAAATTCAACTTCGGGGCTCCCAGGAGCTGGACCACTCAACAGATGAATTAACAGTGCTTCATTTCAAAATGGGATTGACCTTAATGGATCGCTTGGTGAATTTCACCATGGAGTTTTGGTCTGCAGCTTTGAAGGGTTGCTCCGGGTCAGGAGACTTTGGATCTCTTCCCCTGCTACTCAGATGGCCCTCTCTTCCTCAAATACTGTTCTCGAAAGAGGGTGACGCCATTTCTCTTCTTGCAGTATTGGCAGCTTGTCATTTCAAAGCTCATTTTTTATCACAGTGGCCAAGGAGTCTGCAAAAGCTTAACTACAATCAGTACAATGCATTGTCAGGGCCATTTACCTCACCAAATCATTCAGTCACATAATATTGCAAAAGGTAACTAAGCACCCATTTTCCAGGTTGGATAAACTGAGACCAGGGACGATAACTCCTGCACCCAATGTCTCCAAAATATAACAAAAAAGCATATTGCATTGAATGGCCCTCATAATTAGGAAAGGCCCCCCTTTCAGCCCCATATCCTTACTACAGACAGCCACTTAATATTGAAGCCCTTCTCGAGAACTGTCAGGTTCTGGTCCTTGACACCACAGATCCGAGGCTCCATCGGTCTGCAGGTCAGGCCACACTTCGCGAATCTCAACACCAGGAGACTCTGCAGTGGCAGGCGGTGTACAACAGGCCTTGGCTCCTATACCAGGCTCACCTTTCAGAAATGGCACCACTTTCGTGTCTGTTCCTCCTATCTGGCTCTGAAGCAACTTTGAGGAAGTGTTGCAAACTAAGTCTCCCAGAAGGGTTCCCAGGATGCAACCTACAGACCTCTCAGCAGGGAAATGAGAAGTCTGTACCCTGCCCTGGCCCCCATACACACACACATACACACACATACACACACAGGTACACACTGTAGCCAGTGGCTGTGCTCCCTCCCGGGAAGGCAGCAGGGAGACCTGTGTGCAGTACTGCGCTCTTATTCAAACACCCCTCCTGTCTTCCGTAAAACTAAAAATAAGGATGCTAACAAGAGAGATTTGTGTGAGTCGAAAGGAAGCTCTGACATTACCATATGGAATCTCTCCAGAAAGTCTGCTCTCCTCTTCCCATGCCCTCCTCCACTTAGGATTTCTCTGAAACAGCATCCGAAGGGGCTCTGCTTCCTCCCAGGTCACAGGAACCACACTGCCGCCACCGGCATTCACTCCCCGAGCCGTGGCAAGCCAATGACTCACCAGCAGAAATACCAACAGCAACAATCGGTCCGTGCATATGTGTCTGAGATCCTTGATCATTCTGCCAGACACCTTAACTGTATGTTTCCTCAACTGTGGGCCCCCACCCCTCCCCACCTCTCTACGGGAGACTGAGCAACACAATCAAAGACGACTCTAAAGAGGCTTGTCATGTCCTGGGGTTTACAAGACGTGGTGTTCAAAGGCACCGATGTTAATACTGCTTTACAGGACACTGGCTGCTTGGGGGCTTGCAGCCATCTGTGTGTGTTAACCCCTTTCGGAGTCTGGAAGGGCGCGGGTGGCCCAGTGGTGGATGTATGCTGCCTATCTTACCACTCTCTGGCTCCACTCAGTCACACAAGCATCATTTGTCCGTGGGAAGTCATATGCCCTGGTGGGCTGTGCACCTACTGATTCTGCGCGGGCAAACACTGCAGGAGCCACGGCTGCCTCTGAGTTCTCCAGCGTTGACGCTAGGACAGCCAGGTGAGGGAGCACAGATGATTGTTACAGGTTCATCATCCAGAACTCTTCCCCCAGGCTCATCACAACTGGTGGATGACCTGGCTACCATATACATGGGGTAGCATTTTATTTGCATAATAAAGGTTAAAACAGCTAACTCTTTTGTGTGACTCTCCATGGGCTCTTGTTTCCAAAAAGATAAACTTTAAGTCTGTCTGTCTCTCACTGTCAAACACACATACACACACACACACACTTCTGGGAGGTTCATGAGTTCCTGGAATTCTTGAAGGTCATGTGAGGTTGTCAGCCCTCAGGTTAGGAGATCTCACTTTATTAAAGGTTTAACTTCTTCTAAATACTTAGCATGCCTTCCTCACATCCCCATTATAACCATGTCTAATGGATTTTAATGACTTTTTATTTTCTTGTACTTCAATCAAATGATTTCCTCTCGGACAGAAGGGTAGTAGTCTACTACCACAATGATCGATTTTAATCCATACCCATGCATAAGAGACTTATTACAGGTGAGCACTGGGGTGAATCTGCCATGGTCAGTTGTTTGCTTTAACGTGGATAGGCTATAACACCCAGTTATTCAATCAAGTAGGAGCCTAGGTCCTGCTGTGAAGATAGGTTGGGGATGCGATTATCATTCAACATTGAATGTGCTTTAAATAAAGATTATCCTCTAGAAAATCTGGGTGGGTCTCATCCAATCACCGAAAGGCAGACCTGAGCTCTGGGGAGCAGGAAGTCACTCCCCCTGGGGGCAGTAGCTGCAGTGGGTAAAAGAGAGGTGCAGCTGCCCTTCCTGGTGGCTGTGCTGCAGATTCAGACACACCTAGCCATCACCCCATGACCAAGCAGGCCAGTTCCCTGCAATAAATCCTGGGTGATGTCTCCTGCTGGTCTCTTTGGTTGAACCCTGATTTTCAGTATAGAGAAGTGGGATGTTACTGAAAGAAATGTCTAAGAACATGCAACTGACTTTGGAGCTGGACAATGGGTAGAGGCTGGAAGAGTTTCTTTCTTTTCTAAATTTAATAATATATTTTAGGAGCAGACATTTCGTGCAGTGGTTAAGACACCACTTGTGATGGCTACATCCCCTAGTGGAGTTGTTTGAGTCCCAACTCCTCTTCAGATTCCAGCATCCTCCTAATGTGCACCCTGGGAGACAGGGGGGTAATGGCTGAAACTCCTTGGTCCCTGACACCCACATAGGAGACTTGTATTGAGTTCCAGAGTCATGGCTTCAGCCTAGCCCATTCCTGGCTGTTACACACATTTGGGGAGTGAACAAGCAGATGGAAGATCTCTCTGTGCCTGTCTCTGTCTCTCTGCCTTTTTAAAATTTCACCCAATATATACAGTGTATTATTTCCACATGTAATCACGTAATAGGTACTATTAGTTATTTCTCATTTTACTTTTGGTGTTAAGTTTTCCGCATCCAGTGTGTACTTCATACACACAGCACATCTTAGCTCAGAGTAGCCACTTTTGCAGTGTTCAGTAGTGCTATGTGGCAAAAGGCTCCCATTTTGTACAATTTAGGTCTGCAGAGTAACCACTGCATACAGGGTGGAGAGCAAGATTGAAACAGGCGATGAGGACGAGCTACTGGAAGAGTGGGCAGCTGGAATATTCTGATTGATGGGTGGGAGGGCGGCTGTGTTCTGAATTCCGTTGGTGATCCTGGAGCTGTCTCTGCACCTGCCTTATTTGTTCATTAGGTCCTCCTGCTTACATGAGTGGATCAATGTGTGTGCTTAAACAGGCTCACCAAAGTGTCCTGCCCATTCTGTGCATCCTGTGCTGGAGGCTAGAAGAAGTTTCTATGGAGACTATGTTAAAAGTCTATATCGTCCGTCCTTAACAGGGGAGTTACAGAATCACTTCTGGAGAGGTCTCGGAAACAAATGAGGACCATGTGACTGGAGCTGGAAGAAAGTCGATCCTCGTTACACAGAAACAGGAAACTTCACTCAACTGTGTCCCATAGTTAGAAAGCAGAACTTGTCAGTACTGACGTGGCCATTTAGCTGCGATTCACAAGCGAAGTGTCAAAGGTGCAGCCTGGTTGATTTGTTCTGCTTCCAGTAAACATGAGAGGAAAGAGATACTGAGTTAAGTGTAGGGGACCTAACCCTTCCCATGTGAGAGACTCTCAGGCTGTGTAACTTGCACGAAGTGCCAAAAGTAGGGGATCCTCTAGCAGGAAATGTGCTCTGGAGAGAAGGCAAATGCATGGCTTGTGCAGCATTCAGAAATCCAAAAGAGAGATCTCAGAGCCCCCACGGAGGGGTCTTCTTGGGGAACAGTATGAACTCCCACGACAAAACATAGGAGACTCACAAGATGTTGGAAAACGTGGGGCTGGCCCTCTAGTGTAGCCGGTAAAGCCATCGCCTGCAATATGGGTGCCTTACAGGTTTATGTCCCCTCTATGCCACTTCCCACGCAGCTCCTTACTAATGGCCCAGGGAAAGCAATGGAAGATGGCTCAAGTTCTTGGGGCCTTGTACCCACATGGGGAGACCCCGAAGGAGCTCCTGGCTCTTGGCTTTGGCCTGGTCCAGTCCTAGCCTTTACAACTACTTGGGGAGTAAACCAGCAGATAGAAGGTCCCTCTTTCTCTCTCTCTGTAATTCTGACTTTCAAATAAATATTTTTTTTAAAAAAAAGGATGCTTGAAAATGTTAGTATCAGTAGAAATATTACCAGTTTGAACTGAAAGAGATGTAGCCATGACAAAATAAAGATTTTCTTGGATACTCAGAATTATTTTTTTAAAGATTTAGTATTTTATTTCTTTGAAAGACAGAGTTACAGAGAGATGTAGAGATAGAGAGAGAGGTCTTCCATTGCTGGTTCACTCCCCAATTGGCTGCAACAGCCAGAGCTGCACCAACCTGAAGCCAGGAGCCTGGAGCTTCTTCCGGGTCTC
This sequence comes from Lepus europaeus, assembly GCF_033115175.1. NCBI lineage: Eukaryota > Metazoa > Chordata > Mammalia > Lagomorpha > Leporidae > Lepus > Lepus europaeus. The sequence goes on along the minus strand of NC_084833.1, from coordinate 121,892,672 downwards.
CCACACGGGTGCCGGGGCCCAAGGACTTGGGCCATCTTCTAGTGTTTCCCAGGCCACAGCAGAGAGCTGGATTGGAAGAGGAGCAGCCAGGACTAGAACCAGTACCCATAAGGGATGCCGGCACTTCAGGCCAGGGCATTAACCCACTGAGCCACAGCGCCAGCCTCGGCCACCCAGAATTCTAAGGAAGGCAAGAGGCAAGTACATCAGCTGAGTTGCAAAGAGTGCTGCCCTTCAATAAATGGAAGGGTGACCCTGAGAGCTGAGCCTTGGAACTGCAGAGGCCAGAACTTCAGGGCCAGCAGGCAGGGCCATGGTAGAGATGAGTTACAGAAGAACATTCCCAGGCCTGGCATCTTCTTGGACTGCATCCTGCTGTGTCTTGACACTACTTAGGACTTTTTTCTTCCTTTGGGGATAAGAACGTCAGTAACTGTTATCCTGTGCTCATCCTACCACTGAACCCCAGCAGCAGATAACTTGCTTGCCAGCTTTGTAAGTCTACAGCAGGAGGGGAACTGTGGGTCCTACCCAGAGTGCTATCCACGCCTGGTTTCGGAGCTGAGGTTTGAGGACTTTGGGGGCTAATGATATTTAGATTAGATTCTGGACATGAGTTGATCCCACAACAGGCTAAACGTTTGAGGGATCTTGTCAACGGGAAAACATATATGTGGGACAGACTTGAATCTTTGGGAGCCAGAGGTTGGGCCAACTGTCCTAAGTTGGAAAATGTTCTCTCAAAGCTGAACACATCCTAATCTCTGGAATCTGTGAATATTAGCTTGTAAAGCAGGTGTGAGGGACATCTTTACAGGTGTAATTAGGTTTAGGATCTTGCGATGGGTTATCCAGGTGCTCCCTAAGTGGGATCACATAAGGGAAAGGTACATGATTTGGATGGATACAGAAGAGAAGTCAAGGCTAAGATATAGCAGAGAGAGATAAGAAAATGCTCACTTGGGGCCTGTGCTGTGGTGTAGCAGGTAAAGCCGCTGCCTGCAGTGCCGGCATCCCATATGGATGCTGGTTCAAGTCCTGGCTGATCCACTTCTGATCCAGCTCTCTGCTATGGCCTGGGAAAGTAGTAGAAGATGGCCCAAGTCCTTGGGCCCCTGCACCTGTGTGGGAGATCTGGAAGAAGCTCCAGGCTCCTGGCTTCAAAATGGCCCAGCTCCAGCCTTTGGGGCCATCTGGGGAATGAACCAGTGGATGGAAGACCTCTCTTTCTCTCTCTGCCTCTGCCTCTCTGTAACTCTGCTTTTCAAGTAAACAAACAAAATCTAATAAAAAAGAACATGGTCACTGGAGTAATGTGATCACAAGCCAAGGAATGCCAGAAGCTAAACGAAGCCGAGGACAGAGTCTCTCTGGGTCCCTGAGAGGTGGCCCTACCAGCACCTTGATGGTGGCCTGGCAAAGGTTATTTTGGAATCCTGGGCTCCAAAAGTGTCAGAGAATAAACTTCCACTGTTTTAAGGCATCAAGCTTGTGGTCATTCGTCATGGCAGTCACCAGATAACATAAGATCCTACGGAAAGCTAAGATGGGAAGTTCTAAATCTTTCCCATTCACAATGATTTTGCTTAAGAACTGATGTTTTACTGAGGCACCAACCAGCTAGGTTGGATAATTTATTCAGTAAACAATTGATTAATGATTTAAGAAAAAGCTATGAAGCTCCCGGTGGGAGGGTGCAGATGAGCACTGAGATGACTCTGACACAAGGCTGAAGTAACGAAGTCAACGTGCAGAGGCCTCCGAGTTCTCTCGCCTGGAGGACACTGAGAAAGGCCCCCCAGAGAGCGGACCTCGTGGGAGAAAACAGACGTGGAACTGCTCTTCTCGTTCTAAGAACAGGAGGAACTGAGACTCGCGGTGCTGCCCCAGGACACTGAGCAAGAGGTGAAATGAGAATACTCGAGCATCCTCTTCGGGGTATTGCAGTGCAGTAACTGTCAGATTGTGCTTTGTGAAAGCCTACAGGAAAGTAAGAACATGCGTGATGACTGGCCCTGTGCCCCTCCTAACCACTCCACTCTGCCTTGAAAAAGGAAAAGAAGGAAGAAACGCGGACTGGCCAAGGCCACCCAAGCAGAAGCAAAGCAAGGTTGAAATGTGAGTGTTGGCATCAGATGGACTGGGATTCCCACGAGGCCCACGGATGAGTTTCGGAGCCTTTGTGAGTTCAACGTAACCTACGTCCATAAGAGCATGCAGCCCCTCCAGCTGTTACAATGGACTCATGCTTGTTCCACGCCTACACAGCTCCTTGAACTTCGGCACTCAAGCAGTAAGTAAGAGTTGGCATCGTCGAGGGTACACCCCATCATTTCTCATCTACTTCTCTCTGTGGCAAGGCAGGGGAGTCCAGTCCTTCTCAGAATGTGCAGATCTTGAATGGAATGCCAAGGTTTCCAACCTCGATGACCTGCCATCCATGGACAGACGGTAACCTATGGAACAACAGAACTTGATCTGTGTCCTGGACAGGACAGTTCTGCGTGTGAAAAGATTAGGAGCAAGATCAGTGAGTGGAAACTGCCTCACAAGGTTCTGTGAGTGAGACGCTAAGACCTCCAACAGAGACTGGCGACATAGACTTTGCAACTCGAAACTACTTTTGAGGAGGCCACAAGTGGCCAGATGCAGACGATAGTCAATGGCAGGAAAACATTGCGTGTGTGTGCTAAAGAGTTGGGGCCAATCTAATTATGCAAGGCTACTCCATAAAAGACATCTGAGGCTGGCATCTCTTCTGAGGGGGCTGCTGGCGAAATGTCACAATGTTCAATGGCTGCAATGTACGCACTGTCTACAAAGCCTGTCTTTCATGGCTCCTGAGGATTCCAGCGGCCAGTTGTGCACGTTTCCCCAAGAGTTGCTGGGACAGGCAATCCCCCTAGCCTCTGCCTGTGAGAGCAGAGACAAACACAGGCTTCGCATGTTAGCAGGAAGAGGCAGCCATGTTGCCTAGCAGCTAGGATGTCAATCAAGCTCACTGAGTCCCGTATCAAAGTGCTCGGGACTGATACCTGGCTCCATTTCTGACTCCAGCTTTTGCCTAATGCAAAACATGGGAGGCAGCATGATGGCTCAAGTGACTGGCTTCCTGACACCCATGGGGGAGACCTGGATTGGGTTCCTAGAGCCCTGTTTCTGCCCTGGCCCAGTCCTGGCCACTGTGGGCTTTTGGGAGGAGTGAACCTGCAGATTCACAGGGAGAGCCCTGTCTGTCTGATTCTCTCTCAAATAAAACAAATTAAACATTGTAATCCACTTCCACATCCTTGCAGGAATGATGATGAACCAAATATTGTTGTACTGGATTTTATAGCCAGACAGAGATTTAAAACACACTCGTGATGAATCCTACTTGGAAGGCCAGTGAATTGCGGTGGTTGATGAAAAGTTCATGCGTACTCAAAATAGTGAGGTGTCAATGTTCCGACCCACACCCCAAGGTGGTGGCCTCTCCAGCCGACTTCCCTACGGAAGGCAAAATTGTTAGCCTGAGGCAAAATTAAACGGAAGGGGACCCTGAGGTTCAAATAGCAAAGATCTATTCGTCTTCTCTGCCTGCTCCTCTAGCTATTTTCAGGTTTGTTTCCTGCACCGTGTGATCCAGGGCTTTAGTGAAGCTCATTTTAAATCATCCCCAAACCCTCGGCTTCAAATCCTTTTCCTTAAAGAAGCCATTATACTGTAGGAGGCCTCACCATTAACTCTTCATTGCTGACAGTCACCTTGAATTTCGTCTTTGCTCAGTTCCCTGCCATTATCCACTCATGTACTTTTCTGGATAATGAAGGACTGTATTTGGTATCTATGTTGCATTTCCATTTGTATAAATTGTATCTAAATGAACTGCAATTTAGCAAAGTTACATAGACACATTACTTTGCAAAGTTTACAACTGTTTAAATATACAAATATGTCTTTATATCTATATAGCTACAATTGTTGAATATACATATAAATATATATCTAAATGTATCTATGATTACACCTATATATCTATCAATCATTAGATATTAACCAAAGATACATAAATGGGCCCTGAATCTCAAATTATGTGCAATGTGATGCATTCATATGTATTTTGTTTTCTGTATAAACAGACTATATTTTAAACATTACTTATTTATTTGAGAAATAGACTGCCATAGACAGAGACAGACAGACGAATTTCCATCTACTAGTTCATTATCCAATTGCCTGCAATGGTCAGGACTGGGCCAAAGCCAGGAGTTGGGAATTCAATCCAGGTCTCCCATGTGGGTGACAGGAACCCTACCTGAGCTATCACTTGGAGACTTCCAAGGTCTTTATTATCAGGCAGTAGCTAGAGCTTGGAAGCAAACGAAGTACACTGATGAGTGTCTTAGCCCCTATGCTGAACGCCTCCTCCAAGAAATTGTTTTTACCAAATGCTTGGGGAGGATGTGTCATTCAAAACTCACAAAAGACTAAGCCTTGCTTTTTGTCAGTCTATTTTTTTTTGACAGGCAGAGTGGAGAGTGAGAGTGAGAGAGAGAGAGAGAGAGAGAGAGAGAAAGGTCTTCCTTTTCTGTTGGTTCATTCCCCAGTGGCCACCACGGCCAGCGTGCTGCGGCCGGCACACCACACTGATCCGAAGTCAGGAGCCAGGTGCTTCTCCTGGTCTCCCACGCAGGTGTAGGGCCCAAGCACTTGGGCCATCCTCCACTGCACTCCCGGGCCACAGCAGAGAGCTGGCCTGGAAGAGGGGCAACCGGGACAGAATCCGGCGCCCCGACCGGGACTAGAACCTGGGTGCCAGCGCCACAGGCGGAGGATTAGCCTAGTGAGGTGCGGCACCGGCCGATTTTTGTCAGTCTAAAGAACTTTTTTCCCTTTCTCTCCTCATCCTCTCTTTCTCCCTTATCTTCACATCCTCCTGCTTTGCCGGCATTACCCCCTCCTCATTTCCCTTGGTTTTGGTTAGCTTCTAGAATGAACAGAACACCTGCTGTGCTCTGGCCAAGAGCTTCTTAGACTCACACTGCCAGGTCATGTTAAGTGAGCTCGAAGAGGTTCAGACCCCTCGGAGAGGGGGATGAGAAGGTCAAAGAGGGCAGAGATGGGAAGAGGAGCTGTTTGATCACCAGGGTTGTGTTTGTGTCCTTTTCCGGGAGGAGAAGACGTGGGAGACTGAGTCACCTACACGGAGTTCTATTTAATTATGTTTCCCACTGGACAAAGCCCAGGGTGGCAGGAGGAAGAAGGGCACCTTTGCACCTTAGTTGCCTACTTTCTCTGGTCTCCAGGAATCGAAGGCAATGATCAAAGGGAATCCAGAAAGTCTCCACTCCAGTCCTAGCAACAGCAAAGGCACGTCTAGTGGCGGCAGTCCAGCTCTGAGATGCTGGGACAGGGAGGGCATGGGACAGCTGGGCAGGAACCTGAGGCTGCGAGTTTGACAGGCTCTGCTGGACTGGCGCATCACTGACGAGGGAGCTGTAAAATCGGGATCCTCCACAGGAACCTCACCGGCTCTCCTCTGCCTCCATCCCTCAGAGGAGTCTCTGAATGACTGCACGGGGTCTTCCCATCCCCAGCCCCCTGGCACTGGGATTCTTCTGGAAAAGCCAGAGCTTCTCGGTGATTTACTGTGGGGTTCCCACCTCCCCTTCTGCCAGGCCTCGCATGCTTCCGCACGCCAACTTCTAAATCGAGTTACCCCAGTGGGTTCCTCTTAAGGGCGTTTTGCAAATCTTGCTGCCATAGGCTAAATGTTTGCGGGTTCCTCCAAATTCATACATGGAAACTTAATCCCACTGTAAGGGTACTTGGAGATAGGGCCTTTGTAGAGAAGGCCTCGGTCACGGAAGTTGCGTTTCCAGTTGTGTAAATGTATATCCAGAAAAGACTGCAAGGATCCCTGGCCCCTCCCTCCACGTAAGGAAGCCGGGAGAAGACAGCCATCTGCACCCAAGGCCGCGAGCCCTTACCAGACGGAAGCTGCTGGCGCGTGGATCTTGGATTTCCAAGCCACCTAGTCTACGGCATTTTATAAGAGCAGCCCAAGTGGACCGAGATGCCTGCATTTCCCCTGCCTCCCAATCCACTGAGCTTTCCTTTCCATAACCCAACGCATTCTGCCTGGCATCCAGTCCCACATGCACACAGGAGACTGGGAGCCTTGGCCTTCTGTTTCTTTGTATAATTCACTCCATGGAGTTTTTCCCATTCAATAAAGGACTTCATTTCTATTGACTTGCAAAGACCACACATTTCAAGTGCAGCCAAAACAAATCAATGTCACAGGAGTCAAATAAATCCTTCTGACTACTCCAGAGAGCTAATGATGCTGAGCGCTCCTCACTGTCCATATTCTGGTTTGGGTTGCTCACATCCTCTGTGATCACAGGAGCATCTTCAATACTAAGTCACTACACAGAATGTATGAGTACACTTCAAAGAGTCTGAAAAATTGAAACTAAAAGTATGTGCCTAATAGGGTGGGTACAAAAGTAATTTTGAAATCTATACATTATTTTTTCATAATATGCATTTTCCACATTACCAGAAAAAAAAAAACACCACTTTTAAAACCAAATTTTCTCCTTCAAAACAAACTCACTTTTAGTTCTATTTTCCACCCTCTCATATGCCCAAAATACATTTCTTTTAAGAGGGAGGATTTTTAGAGATTCCCCTCATGGCAAATATTCCCCATTTGATTTCTTCCTCTTCCAAAGCATGCCAGACTCTTTGGTCATATTCTTGGGAACCTTAATTCTTAAGAAAAGTTTCTCCAAATCAGGTAGAGACACTCAGGACAGAACCGTTAAAGCAGATGCTGTAGAATGATTGAAGGGTTTTCACCGAGCTGTTTGGAACTACCTCGGCCAACACCTGCCAACTCTACGCTTGGCCCTGGTTTGCATGATGATTAGGCCCTCACTTTCCCGAGCTCAGAAACACAAACAGAGACAGAAATTACTGTGGGACTCTGCTCCTCTTTCAACCTCAGCTTGGGTATCTTAAGGCAGGTTTACTGTTACTGACCTCAGGGTAATATTTTTGCACCTGGGTGGTAAATTATTTCCAGGTGAGGCAAACCCAGATGGCCTCAACTTTTCTGGAGTTGATGAAAACAACTGTACCTGCTTCAGCAGTCTACCAATCAAGCACCAGGGTTTGATTTACCATGGTAACATCTCAGCCAGTGGCTTCTGCACTGTTCATGGAAAATGTTGAATCTACCAATTAAAACCAGCAAATGATACCCCCTGTCTGATACACACAAACTCATATCACTTTATCCTAAGTGTTTGCACACAGCAGCTGCTGCTGAACAAAAGGAAAATTAAAAAAAAAAAAAAAACTTTAAAAAATGGAGCTCCTGCATGGTGACATATAGAATAATAAAACAGGTTTGTAACCCTCCTGGCACAATCCACCTCCACACAAATTGAGAAGACGAGTGAACTATAGAATTGCCTGGGGTCCCATGTGACATTCATCTCCACTTGGCAAGGATGCCCAAGAATAGGGAAGGAGGGAGATTTCCACACTCATCAGTTATCAAACATCTCCTGAGTTGGGCTTAGGCATTCAGCATTCTTTTATTATCAGACACTAGTAGATCACCATGCATTTTCACTTTCTGGTTTATAATTCGATACGACACAATTTATTTCAGTCCTATTGAACTCGATTCATTCTAATTCAATTTAGTTCAATATACTCATTATCCATATACACTACATACATAGGCTGGTATGAAAATTAGTAAAACACAACCCTTCCCCACAGGGAACCTGCAGGGACCTTTATAATTGCAATATGAAGGACGCTAAACATCAGTGAGTGTAACATCTAAGGTGTTGATAAGGACATTTAGATGACTTTGAAATATTGGCTATTCTATTAAAATATACACAGAAGATAAGCCAAGGGAAGAAAAATATTATTTATGCATGACACAAAATAGCTGATACTGCTATGAGATGCTTGACTTTTACATTTATTTGCATCTGAGATGATGAACTTATCTTAATGCATGCCTATCTTGATTTCTGAATAAAAACTACACCCAGAATGGGTATTTTAGGAGACAAAGGAAAAGAAGAAACAGGAAAAAAAAAACAGTTCTGCAGTATGACTATATCTTCAATGCAGCATTAACAGTAAAACAAATAAAAATCTAGCAGCGTTTTAGCGTGCATTCACAAAATGCCATCTTAAAATCACTTAGATCTTCATTATTTTTTCAACAGAGCCAAAGTGTTTGCTTTTGCAGATGCTCTAATGCAAACACTCGCATTTCAGACCAATAAAAATAGCAATAGTTCGCAGTTATGACCACTAACACCATTTGTAGACATGGAAAATCTAAAAAGATTAATCACACCGTACGAAGCAGGCAATACATGGATTTCTCAATTATTCTGCAAGCTCAGGTCTAGACCCCCACTGAAAGGAACTGCGAGCAGCCAGCAACTGAACACGGATTGTGTATTCCTGAAGAAGTTTGAGATAGTATCTTATTTCTGTGACCGGGAGTCTAAGTCTGCCTTGGGCTCCTATGAGCCATCCTCACCATGACCATGCTCGAGAGTGTTATGTTTTCTGTGGGGATCCACATTTCCGTATTTACCCATTGACCAGTAGCAAAAGCTCCCTCTGTCCATCTTCTATGAGTGGAGGACACTAGCTCAGCTTCTCCCACTCCCTCCAGTGCATGAAGTGTGGACACAACTTCCATCTGTAGCATATTAGCATTTGAAATTTAGGAACCCCTTACTGTAGCACAGGCTTGCTAATGAAAATCAGGGTCTGGAAGACAGTGTCTTCTCTGTGCCTTCTCAGGTTATCAGCCCTCAAAGTGCCAGGCAAACTGAGTCCCTCGTCCCCCAGGTCTGTTGCCAGCATCCTAACATGCAGGAGACTTGTCATAAGACAAGAGCAATCAGATAGCCTTGAGCCATTGGGTGTACTGTAACTCTGGGCAGAAGTTGAATGCCAAGGTATGGTCTTTATGAGAAAGAGCACACCTGGTTCTTGGCCTTGGAGGCAGTTCTGTCTCAGGAAGAGGAGAAAACCCATCTGGATCTCCACCGTTACACAATGGACCTTTTTTAAAAAAAGGAAGAAGAAAAGATTTATTTATTTGAAAGGCGAGTTACAGAGAGGCAGGGGCAGAGAGAGACAGAAGTTTTCCATATGGATGCCAGTTCTAGTCCCGGCTGCTCCTTTTCCAGGCCAGCTCTCTGCTATGGCCTGGGAAAGCAGTGGAGGATGGCCCAAGGGCTTAGCTACGGCCACATGGGAGACCAGGAAGAAGCTCCTGGCTCCTGGCTCCTGGCTCCTGGCTTCGGATCGGCACAGCTCCAGCCATTGCAGCCATTTGGGAACTAAACCAACAGAAGTGAGACCTTTCTCTTTATCTCTCCCTCTCATTGTCTGTAACTCTACCTCGCAAATAAATAAATAAATCTTTAAAGAGAGAGAGAGAGAGAGAAGTACACAAACAGTGACAGCGAGAAAAGTCCCTGCTCCTGGATATTTTGGGTAAGGGGAGAAAAGAAATTGAGAAAAGACATAGGGAATTCAGATCTACTTTTAAAATCATTTAAAATGTGCATTTAGGATCTGCTGTGGGTACAGGATTGTCCTACACAAAATATGTGCCAGCAGTGTCACCTCCTTAGTCTCCAGGGGAAGACAGGGTTTCCGAAGTCCCAGGAGGGTACAGACATGGAGAGCAGAGGACAGGAGGAGGCACAGTGAGCTTGCAGTCTCTGGAGAGAGGGCAGTGTGCATTTTGGAGAACTCAGGAGAAGCAAGAGAAATGCAAAGCACTGTTCCCACCCCACCCCCAGAGATACTTTCCAAAGGACAGGACAGTTGGGAGTCTGGTCACTAAAACTCTTGGCAATATAAACACACAGGTTAGTCAATTTGACAAAGTAGGATAAGGACACCAGGTAAGAGATTCTGGCACTCTGTGTGGCATTGCTGGTTACATGCCTGAAAGTGAAAGAAACTCGATTTATATCTGCATTCCTAGAAACCGAGAGAAGACCACACAATTCCAAAATATATCATATATTTTAGACTTAATCTTTGACAGTATTTACTGCATCGTCTCTCTCCTTTCTGTTCCTTTTGCTCTGCAGCTGAACACACAATCAGATAGCTCAAGTGTGATAAGCACCCGACTGAGGCGAACATTTGCTCTCTTCTGCACGCCTAATGATTTCCATCTTTGCCTCAATTGTGTTAACTTTATGAAACCTATGCTTCTTATCACTGGTATCAGCACTTTCATTTTTCTGTGGGGGCAGAATGCAATAAAGGATTCAAACAACTGTGCCAATACCAGAGTGGGTGGTGCCCCTGGATCCAAGTTCTCGGCCAGTTGGCAGCAGCGCTGTTAGCTGATTGCTCATTTGTCAGGGAGGCACAGAGTCAGCATCTGCAAAGTAGCTTCAGCACGGGATGTTGGCGGATTTGTGCATCACGCCAGGTTGAACAAGCGGAGGCTGAGGGTCATCTGTGTAGGTACAAGAACTTCCCTAACAATGAGACCGGGGGAACATCAAATGAAGAAATGATAAAATGTACTGATTTAAAGAACTGTTTGTTGTAGGGAGTTGAGGAGAGGAAGAAAAGAATGAAAAATATTTAATTATTTATTTATCTGAAAGGAAGAGAGAGACAGAGAGACAGAGAGAGACTATCTTCCACTTGTTAGTTTTCTCCCCAAATATCCACAATAGCCAAACTGAGCCAGGCCAAAGCTTAGAGAGCCAGAATTCAATCCAGATCTCCCACACGGACAGCAGGGACCCATCACCTGCATGAGCAGGAAGCTGCAATCAGAAGCAGAGTCAGCCCTCCAACCCAAGCACTCGAATATGGCATTTGGGCATCTCAAACAGCATCTTAACCACTCTGCCAAACACCTGTCCTGGAAAAATATCATTGAAATATAATAATTTTCTGGGCCCAAGAGAATCTGACTCTCCTCTCCTCATCTCTCCATTCCTTAGTCTATCCATTCTCTCATTCACTCACTAGCCACACACAGTATAGTGAAGGTTACTGACCAGACACATAGTTGCTGTCTGCAACTATGCAGCTTGCATTTGAGTGGGGGAAGAACAAATGTCAGGTGTTATAAGAGATGACAAATTATTAAGTTAGTGATTACCTTTTTTAAAAAAAAAAATAAAAGATTTATTTAGCTATTTGAAAGGCAGAGTTATGCTGGCGCCACGGCTCAATAGGCTAATCCTTCGCCTGCGGCGCCAGCACACCAGGTTCTAGTCCCCGTCCGGGCACCGGATTGTGTCCCGGTTGCTCCTCTTCCAGGCCAGCTCTCTCTGCTGTGGCCAGGGAGTGCAGTGAAGGATGACCCAAGTGCTTGGGCCTTGCACCCCATGGGAGACCAGGAGGAAGCACCTGGCTCCTGGCTTCGGATCAGCGCGGTGCGCCGGCCACAGCGGCCATTGGAGGGTAAACCAACGGCAAAGGAAGACCTTTCTCTCTGTCTTTCTCTCTCTCTCACTGTCCACTCTGCCTGTCAAAAAAAAAAAAAGAAAGGCAGAGTTACACAGAGAGAGGGAGAGACAGAGAGACCTTCCATCTCCTGGTTCACTCCCTAAATGGCCACAATGGCCAGGGCTGAGTCAGCTTTAAGACAAGAGCTAAGGGGCTGGCTCTGTGGCACAGTGGGTTAAAGCCCTGGCCTAGGGCCAGCGCCACGGCTCACTAAGCTAATCCTCTGCCTGCAGCGCCGGCACACCAGGTTCTAGTCCCGGTCGGGACGCCGGATTCTATCCCAGTTGCCCCTCTTCCAGGCCAGCTCTCTCCTGTGGTCCAGGCAGGCAGTGGAGGATGGCCCAGGTCCTTGGGCCCTGCACCCGCATGGGAGACCAGGAGAAGCAACTGGCTCCTGGCTTCGGATCAGCATGGTGCACCGGCCGCGGCGGCCATTGGAGAGTGAACCAACGGAAAAGGAAGACCTTTCTCTCTGTCTCTCTCTCTCACTGTCCACTCTGCCTGTCAAAAAAAAAAAAAAAAAAGCCTGCAGTGCCAGCATCCCATATGGGCGCTGCTTCTAGTCCTGGCTGCTCCTCTTCTGATCCAGCTCTCTGCTATGGCCTGGGAAAGCAGTAGAAGATGGCCCAAGTCCTTGGGCCCCTGCACCTGTTGTGGGAGACCTGGAAGAAGCTCCTGGTTCCTGTCTTTGTATCGGTGCAGTTTCAGCCATTGCAGCCATCTGGGGAGTGAACCAGCAGATGGAAGACCTCTCTGTCTCTACCTCTCTCTGTAACTCTTTCAAATAAATAAAATAAATCTTAAAAAAAAAGACAAGAGCCAGGAGCTTCTTCCAGGTCTACCATGTAGATGCAGTCATATGTTGGTATGTATTGAATAAAATGAACACTTCTAATTCCTTCCTTAATATTTTATTTGTTATTTACTTTCTTTTTATTTGAACAACAAACAGACAAAGATCTTTCATCTGCTGGTTCACTCCCCAAATGCTTACAACAGCCATAGCTGGGCTCTGTCGAAACCAGGAGCTTAGGTCTCCCACATGGGTGGCGGGGACCCAAGTACTTGAGCCATCGCTGCTGCCTCCGAGGGTGATGTTAAACAGAAACCTGGAATCAAAAGTAGAGGTGGAACGTGAACCCAGGTTCTCCAGCATGGTATGCAAATGTCTCAAACAGCATCTTAACCATGGGCCAAATATCCTCTGCTAATTTTAATTCTGTTTTCTACTAAGAGCAGTGTGTCATTTGCTATTTCTCCGCCTACTGCAGAAATGAAGATTCATCTATCAAAAAAAAAATTTTTTTTTGACAGGCACAGTAGACAGTGAGAGAGAGAGAGAGAGAGAAAGGTCTTCCTTTGCCGTTGGTTCACCCTCCAATGGCCGCCGCGGCCGGTGCACCGCGCTGATCGAAGGCAGGAGCCAGGTGCTTCTCCTGGTCTCCCATGGGGTGCAGGGCCCAAGGACTTGAGCCATCCTCCACTGCACTCCCTGGCCACAGCAGAGAGCTGGCCTGGAAGAGGGGCAACCGGGACAGAATCAGGCGCCTGGACTGGGACTAGAACCCGGTGTGCCGGTGCCGCAGGCGGAGGATTAGCCTATTGAGCCGCAGCGCTGACCCATCTATCAAAATTTGCTCTTTACAGTTTCACACTGCCTCACCCTTTTTCATGAAGGCATGACTGAGCTGTCCTTAATGCTATGGCCTTTCTGGAATATTCTCCCACAGAGCTGCAGTTTAGTCCAGTGCATCTGAACACCTGCCGTACGCCAAGTCCAGTGCTAAATGGTCAAGAGAAATCATCTCAGGTGACCCTGACCTGTGGAAGAGCCTCAGTTTAGGGTAAGAGTGTGTCCTGAGAAGCCCACTGAACACTGACATTGACATTGAACACATCGTAAAGTCAAAAGCACATTTAATCCACGTAATCTTCTGTGCACCTCAGGTCGGTAGCACAGTGCCGTGTGGCATGTGGGTTGTTCCCCCTGTGATGGTGACTGCGAGCTGTGGGCTTACAGCCACAGCCAAGCATTCTGAACAGATCACCCCCAGCCCAGGCCAAGATCCAAAAGGAAAACTCTCAGTGGAGTTTCTACTGAACGCATATCACTTTTGCTCCATCTTAAAGTCAAAAAATTATAAATCAAACCATCTTACCTCGGGATCATCTGCACAAGCCTACCACGGAGAGATGATGATGGGACTGTGTAGAGGAAAAGGTAGCGTCTAACAGAAGCTAAGCAAAAGGATCAAGGCTGCCCAACTGTTGGAGAGGGGATGCAAACGCAGGCCCACTTGCAAATGCATCTTTGTGCTCTATCTCTTGTATCTCTGTCTCTTGTATCTCTGTCTCTGTCTCTCTTTCTATCGCACGCGCGCACACACACACACACACACACACCCTATCTCAGCTTGGAAACACCCACTCCTGATGTTATTAAGCACACTCTGAAATACATGTTTACCTTCGTATCCTTCCTGCCTGTTGTCCCAAGCTGCAGCTGCTGTGCCTGATGCCATGGTGTCAGCGTGCCAAAAAGCTGTTTTTCTTCCACTCTAATAAACATGTTTCTATTCATTTGTGAGGTGGTGCGTTTGTTTGTCTGATGGGCTCACAGTCTCTGAGTATGCCCAGATAATGCGTTAACTCCTGCGAGGCTGCGGCTCTCCAGGAGCCAGTTCCAGCCCCGAGCATGTGGGTTTCATCACGCTCAGAGTTAGCGCTGTTGGAGAGGCTGTGTCTTTGAGAGAGGGGACATGGAGGTGAGCGGGGTGAGGGACATAAACAGAACATCTGCTTTCATTATCCTAAAACAAATTTAGTGCCAATAAAAGGTGTTCAAGTGAGAAGATTGGAGAATGAAGATTGGCAGTCAAAGACACAGTTCTACTTCATCTGACCTCAATGGCAGCCCCATCCTTTGCAACGAGGCTCTCTTCACACCGGAGCTCAGCAGGAAACTCAGCCCCTCTCAGGTTTCATTCACTGTTCCCACTAACTTCTGCTTAGCAAGCGTTTACACGGTACTGACTATACTGTTTTGAGCAGTTTACAAGTTCCAGACCATGCAACCTGCATACCAAGGCTGAAGGGTGCATACTATTATCCCCTTCTGCAGACAAGGAAACTGAGGCACAGAAACCTTACAACATGTGATCAAGGTCACAGAGCTAAGGAGTTAAAGCCAGGGCATTAATTACAATATGCTGTGCTGGTGACTGGCCAAGGAGACTTCTGTTAGGTGCGTGTTGAGACCCATGAGCCAGTTAGCGGGAATCCCAAATTCCTCCTCTCAACAAGTTGGTGAGAAAAGGCCTGATCCAGTGACCAACTAGTGCCACGTGAGGTGCAGTAAGTGGTGTCCTTGCTATCAATGCAACTGTTAGTGGCCACCACTGAGGGTGCAAAGTCTTAACAAGACCATGGCGAAACTCAATCAAAACAACACAGAAGCAGACACACACAATAGAACCAAGTGGTATGGATCCAAGTTCTCAAAAGCCATCACTGTGGGGCAATGTGAGCGGAAAGACCAATGTCTACTTGTCCACAGTGGTGGGGGAAGGGACACTGCCCTGCCCCTGACCCAGGACCACACCCTCTGACTCTCTCACCAGCTCAGGCCCCTCTTTTGGATCCTCAACGCCTCCCTTAACCCTGGGTAACTCGTTCCAACCTCCATTTCAGGCAGGAAGGGAATCTGATCATCTCACTTCCTCTTGCTCAAATCCAGAATCCAAGAGAATTTTCTGCCTGGGTTTGTTCTGAACAAACACTAGGTAGATCGCCATTGGAATACCACCAGAGCTGCCTGTCTCTTGACTCAAGACACAGTTGATAACACTGACTAATGCCAAGTTCCTAAGTTGTGTCCTCTCCTGCTCCTCCCTCTGCCTTCTCTGGGGTCTAGGTTGAATATTCTGTGTTTTGTCTGCTCACCAGCCAAGACAGATAATTGAGGAGAGGCCAGGGTTCCTTTACCCCATAGCCAGCTGACTGTGCCTCTCCCTCAGGTAGAAATTATCACCACCATCCTCCCATCTTCAAGGAATCATGGCTACAGAAATTACACCACAAACACAGAGTTGCTCTTCAGACAAAGGGCTTTGCATCAAATGTACTCAAAATGATTTTGCTATTTTCAGGGCAAAGGACCCCACAGCAGAGTCACCTGCAGCCAGCTGGTAAGAAGTGTGGACCACTGATTTTGTAACTAAACCTTCAGTGCTGTTCAAAGGAAAACAGAGTGAAGACTACAAAGTGTTGATCCCGAGTCTTCCACAGAGCATACAAGGCCATCCATCAAATCCCAGGGCTTCTCTACAACAGGAGGTGGCGGAACCGTGGGAACAATGTTGTGTCTTGTTTCTTCATTTTACTTTTTCAGTTGATCTTCTGTTGGGTAGCCACCACGTTTGCTATGGTAAACACTGTAAGATTCAGTGCAGCTATGCCGGTGGGGAACTGGCAGCTGGCACTGGAAGGGAACCACCAATTAGGGTAATTAGCACAAGGAGAAGAAAGAACACAGATTCGGTGCCTTCTGTTTTAGGAAACACCTGGTAGCTTTGGGAAGAGGAAGCCTCTTTCTGAATCTTGGAAACAAGCATGTTATTAATTTTGCAAGAAACACATTTGAGGGTTTGGGTGGTGGGGGAGGAAGGAGCAGTGCGTCTTCAGTTTAATGTTATTTTACCCTTATAAGGCTTGCTTCTTCTCTGTCTCTCCATCTCTCTCCCTCTGCTGCACTGCCTTTTCAAATCAATCAATCGATCTTTAGAATTTGCCTCCACTCCTCATTAGTCCCCTCTATACCCATGTCTTTGCTTGGCTTGGTCTAGAATTCCAAAATTACTTCCCTGTTGCACTGGAAGAGGCAAGAGAGAGTCCCCATTGGATCAGTTTGTTTTGGCAACCTCATGTTCTTCTTCTTTGGCCTTCATAAGGTAAGAAGAGTAGTGGTAAGAGTTGACAAGACTGGCTGGTGACGCGGCTCACTAGGCTAATCCTCCGCCTGTGGCACCGGCACACTGGGTTCTAGTCCCGGTTGGGGCGCCAGATTCTGTCCCGGTTGCTCCTCTTCCAGGCCAGCTCTCTGCTGTGGCCCAGGCAGGCAGTGGAGGATGGCCCAGGTCCTTGGGCCTGGCACCTGCATGGGAGACCAGGAGGAAGCACCTGGCTCCTGGCTTGGGATCAGCACAGTGCGCCAGCCGTAGCGGCCATTTGGGGGGTGAACCAACGGAAGGAAAACCTTTCTCTCTGTCTCACTGTCTAACTCTGACTGTCCAAAAAAAAAAAAAAAAAAAAAGAGTTGACAAGACCTGCATCAAAGAAGGGTGCACTCTTCTCTGAAGGGAGGAGAGAACTTCCACTCTGCTTATGGCCGTGTCCAAATACCGATGGAGTCTACATTCACAGAAGGCTTCCATAGCCTTGGCAGTCCATGGCAAGAGCCTCGGGTGATCCAATTTCCTCTTCACCATTTGGTAAGGTGGGTGTGTTGGATTCACTGCACATCCTCTGTAAGCCTGAGTCTCGGCACTGGTAGGGGAGGCGTGTGACGGCTACTCTCTCCTGAAGCGACCATGCCTGCTCAGTGATTAGTCACTTGTTATTCTGTTGTGACTGACAAGCCGCCGCAATTAGGGACCTCAACCGAACACATGCAAAGCCCTGGAAAGCCACTGAACACGGCACGCAGGGGAAGCGGAAAGCTGCAGGGTAACTTTTCCTGTTATTTTAGCTCTTGCTTTTATGGCCATTCCAGAGGTGACAAGGGACACCTAGAGAACAGAAATCACACAACTTCCTCTTTTTTTCCTTACACGGAGCCTTGAAATACCTGGCACATGGGATAAATGCACATTTGTGAAACACGAGAGAAAGGTTACATCAGGGCCCACACACACACACACACACACACACTGTGAAGAACATGATCATGCAGAAACAGGATTGATTCTGCTCTGCTGCCCGACTCTGGGGAAGGAAGGAAGAAACCGGCAAGTCCAATCACACTGCTCTCACATAGAAGCTTGGAGTGAATCAGCGAACGACTTTTCCATTTGGTGCCTTAATTCCTGTCCGTCAGATTTCCGGCCGTTTCTGGGCTGGAAATGTTATTATCTATCACTCTTTGGAAGCGAGCAGGACGAGGTACATCTCTGGCCCTGATAAGCCGGGCTGAACTCTGGGCTGTTGACAAGATTCACATTTGCAGCTGATAAAGAACCATTTACCCTAGGAATGCCAAAGACAACAGCGGGGTTTGGTGCTCAAACATTCTTCACCAAGGGGAAAATCCAGGACTCTCTGACTTAGAAAGCTGGTGTCCACAAAGCAAAAGAAGAAGGCAAGGAGATAGAGCTCCAATCAGCAGGCATGTCAGGTTTTTATTATTATTATTTTAAATTATTTGTAAGGCCCCGAGAAATCAACAGAGATCCCTCTGCTGGTTCATTCCTCAAATACCTGTAACCATCAGGACTGAACCAGATCGAAGCTAGGAGCCAAGAACTTAAACTGGGTCTCCCACGAGGGTGGCAGAAACCCAATTGCTTAAGCCATCACCCACTGCCTCCTCTGCTGTGTGTTAGCAGGAAGCTGGAGACAGGAGCCAGAATCGGGTTTTGAACCCAGGTACTCTGATGTGGGACATCCACCCCTCATGTCATATAATGAAATAGTGGGATCACAGTATTGTGGATTAAGACTTCAAAAACAAATTTGGCTTCGTGAAAATTCCTCCTCTGGATAAGTGACTGTTGAAGATTTAAGAACACTTCTAAATCAGCTGGTGATTTTCTTAACATGTCAATATTCATATTTCCCTTATTAATTAAATTAGCATCTACGTAAAAGGCCTGATTTGTTTGTATTTTTATTTTTCCCATTTCTGAGGTGCAGTGCCTGCCACCAATTTAATCAACCCTTCTGCCTCCAACCTAGACCCAGCTTGGGAGACAAGCACTGGGCCACCAGGTGCAATCAGCCAGAAAACCCAGCGATCAGGTCAGGTCATCACTCTGCCGGCTTCCGCAGCACTGAATCCAATCTTCAGGGATCACGGTGCAATCAGCAAGCAGCATCGACGAGCCCATAGTCATTTGTGAAATAGACTCGGCACTGAAGACAGCTCCTGCCTGACTGTGCTCCTCACCTCCTGGATCCGAGCTGCTGACGGAGGTAGCTGGATGGAGGACAGTGGGTGAGGAAGGAGGAGCAGCCTGGGCTTAGCGAGAACTCTCTCTCAGACACCTGCTCTCTGCGTGTGGCGGGTATGGGATAGGAGGGAGGCTCCTGGCTCCTCTGCCAGTCCTGCTACAGTTTCTTCTGTTCTTGCTCCAGGGGCTTCCCCAAGGGAGACAAGTAGCATGATGAAGTCTCACACAAAGAGCTCACTGTGGCCCGAGCCTCCCTTCTAAAACTTGGTATCCCTGCAACCCCAGAAACTTCAGAGACTGAAAAAAATATGAACACACAGTCACGTCACGAGAAGGTGGACACAGGATTCAGAGCCCACAGGTGGCCCCAAGCCCTGGCTTGGCCCCTTGCTGGCGGTGTCACAATGTGTCAGTGCTCGGCTCCCCATAAGAGCACCTGCTGTACAGCGTGGCTGCGAGGATGAGATGGGTTAGTAACTGTGAAACACTCGGAACAGTGCCTGGCATAAAAGGTGCCATCACCACCATCATCCTTGTTAGTTTATGAAAACAAATAAAGATAAGCACGTTCTGTAGCTTTCTGCTTTTGTGACTGAGAAATTCAGTCCTTTGGCAAAAGTACAGGGCTGGGGTTTAAACTGATAGGCAGGGCTTCAAAAAGCTCGCAGAAAATACACATCATGAAAAAAACCTATGCATGGATGTCAAAATCATATTGCACTGAAATAAACTTTTACAAGCTACTTGCTGCAAACTTTTGGATGCATCCTTGTATATGTGACAAGAGAGGGAAAACCCTTAACCAGGAAGCAAGACACCTTTCTTGATCAAAGTCAAACAGCCAGCTGCACTAAGACATCTTCCCACCCCGCCCTCTGACACTTGCAAGGCTCAGAGCTCACCAGCCCCGTGTCTGAAGTGCCTGCTACAATGCAGACATAGTTATGCAACAGAGGGACAAGACAAGGCAGGCTGCTTACCGGATCCCTGAGGAGGAAACCCACATAAATAGGAAAGTAAAACCCACAGAGGCAGGCAAATACAGCCAAAAGAAAGGAGACACTTCACAGCCCCCCTCAAGCCCCCTTCTCTGTAGGCACTGCTCCTGCCCCAAAGGCCTGGCAGGTGCCTGTGTTCAGCTTTGTTTAGCTTTGGCACCTCTGTCTCTTGAACATTTCTGCACCATCCTCTTTCCCTAGCCACTTCCTATTCTTTGTGGAACTTCCACACTCACTTTGTCCCCATAAGCACTCGCACTGCACACACACTTCTCCACGGGAGCACGGGTCCCAGCTGGCAGCAGTGATGTGTGAGTGTGTCAGTTTGTGTCTGTCTGCCATGTACTGGTAAATACCCTTGAATACCAGCACGATGCCTGGTATACAAAGGAAATCACTACTGAATACAACTCCTCTGGGGGGGATAGAACTACCTGGCACCTTCCCTCCCATCTCTTTCACTACCCAGCTATTTCAGCACTCTGCAAAACAAGCAAATCCTGGAGAGGGAGCCAGTGGGAGAATCCTGGGCTGCAGTGGCTGGGAGAACTGAGTGTGGAATACTCTGCTGCTCCCACACCCTGGCTGGCTGCACCCACACCCTGGCTGGCTGCACCCACACCCTGGCTGGCTGCACCACACCCTGGCCAGCTGCACCCACACCCTAGCTAGCTGCACCACACCCTGGCCAGCTGCACCCACACCCTGGCTGGCTGCACCACACCCTGGCCAGCTGCACCCACACCCTGGCCAGCTGCACCCATACCCTGGCTGGCTTCACCCACACCCTGGCCAGCATAGCGGCTCTCCCATGGCTGGCCTCTGGCTGGGTGGTCAGGAGCCATGGAGCTCACCTGCCAGCAGTGCCTAGCATTAGAGAGATAGAAACACCCATGCCCCTCCCCCAACCCTCCCCCAGTTCCTGCCACTACTTTGTCTCTAAGCCCTAAAGTCACTCACTGGCCATGCTGCCAGTGGCTTCAGTTAGATAAATGCCACTGAGCAAATTTCCGATGGCCCTCTGGGACAGCCCAGATCAGAACTCAGAAAAGGTCAGTCAGTGGGAAAGCTGGGAGGGAGAGGCTGCCACTCTCTGGAGGGCTGGAGCTCTGTGTTCTTCAAAACCTGTGTAAAGGGGCTCTCAGAAACAGGTGCTTATTTTCCCTACAAAGCATCAGGTGGGAAGGATCAGGTGACTCCCTCCCAGCCAAGCTGGACTGGCAGGTAGGTACTTCCTTGGGTAGCCTCCATCTCCCCTCCAGCTTCCCACACTGCACCCCTGGCTACTCCCAGCACTGGCTGCCTCCCAAGATAAGTCACATTGCACCAGCCGCACTGCCGTGACCTAAGTGAAGCCTGGTCCCAGGTGAGTGTGATACAAGCAGTGAGCATCTCCAGCAGCACTGATAACTACTGAGGTCACGGCCAAGGGCACGCTGCTGGCACTGGCACTGGCACTGACGACCTCTGCCAGAGACTGTGGACTTTAAACACAGAGGTCTGAGAGAGGACTTGGTCCTCTGCTGCTGCACCTGTTGCCTCCTGTCGGTTCTGCTTTGCCATCTCCATCCTAGCCCCAAACAGCTCTCCTTTCAGGTTTGTAAAAGATTTATTTGAAAGGCAGAGCAACAGACAGAGAAGGGGAAAAACAGAGAGAAAGAGAGAGATCTTCCACCTGCTGGCTTGTTCTCAAATGACCACAGCTGGGGCAGGCTGAACCTGGGAGCCAGGAGCTCCATTCATGTGTCCCACATGGACGGCAGGGACCCAAGAGTTTGGGCCATCTCCTGCTACTTTCCCAGGCACATTAGCAGAGAGCTGGATGGGAAGCTGGGTAGCTAGGATTTGAACTGGTGCTCTGATGTGGAATGCTGGCATTGCAACTGGGGCTTAACTCTCTGTGCCATAGCGCTGGCCTCCAGGATGGAAAGAGTCTGCTCACCCTCTCAGGGACAGCCAGCTCTGATAGCAGCGATGGGAAACATTTGCACATCTGTTTTAAGGTCCACGCAGCAAGGCACAGGTCCTCGTCTCTGGGGTCAGTCTTGAATCTCCCTCCTACGGACAGAGGCAGACTCTTCCAGGGACTGCCTCCCCACCTAGCACTGAGAACAAGCAGCTGCTGTGGAGAGAACATCATACAATCTATCATCCACTGAGAAAGAAACCGCTCCCAGTCCTGGAGTCCAGAGGTCTGCTGGTTTCGTTTGGTTACTGCTGTTGCTGCCGCTGTCTGGTGAGTCTGTTGGTTTGGGAGATGCCGCGATGCTACAGCTGAGACCAGGATGGCCCAGGCCGGGGCTACTCAACTCCTGGGTCCCTGATCCATTGCCTTCCCCTTCAGCCCCAACCAGACGACAAGCACGATTCACACTGCTTTCTCACACAGCGTTCAGAGGGCCTGGGGCACTGTGACAAGGAACGCAGGACTGTCTGCCCTTTGAGGGGAGAGAAGACTCTATTCTTCTGCATCCAGCAAAGCTTCAAGCACTCTCACGGCCTTCCTGCTCACCCCCACGAAGCCACGCTGACTCCTCTGTGATTGGTGCTAAAGAATGGCTCCACAGGTCCTCACACGAGGACCAGGAACATGTCTGTGGTGTAGACCTTCTAAGAGACCTTTACAAAGTACAAAAGACAACCTGCTCTTCACTGCTCTTCGCAGGAGGCTCTTAGGAGCTGTTTTGGAGCTGAAGGGAGAGGGAAGGGATAGAGGCACAGCCAGATAAGTGCATTGTTGTTCAGTAATGGGACCCTGTGAGCTGCTCGGGCGACAGTGTGATGTGCAACTCTCACGTATACCCGTGGACTCCAAACCCATCCAAGAGACAGCAAAGAAGGAATCCTCTCTTCCTCCTAAGGTGAGTGCGATGAACCGAAGCAGATATGCACACACAGACCCAGGGCACACACAGCTGTACCATGACCAGGAGCTGATTACAACTGCCACGCTCACTCTAGGAAGGGAGGACACTAGGATACATTGGGCAATCAAGCATCGCACGGGAGCGTCACACAGTCAGTTCACCCAACCTGGACCTCAGTAGGACATCTCCCATGTGTGAACAACATGGCACAGTCCTCAAGATAATACTTGAGTAGGGTTGCCTTGGGAAGGACAAATACAGCTCTCTTCTCTCTGCCTCACAATAGTTGAGTGGGAGAACAGTGGGCTCCAATGGAAGGAAGCTTCCAGAAGATCGGAGTCGTTAGCTGAGCTTGCACAGTGTCCTACCCAGTCCACAGTGTCAGCCGTGGAGTTTCAGCTGGACTCCAGTTTGTCAGTGACCAGTAGGCTTGGGCAGCCTCCGGGCGTTTGCACTGAGACTTCTAGTTTGAAGAACTGGGCGTTTTTGCTTCAAAGTGCAATAATGGTGTTGATACCAAGACTTTGAAGGAAAGTGCATCTGAGGTGGAAGCACTACTGGCCAAAACCTTGCAGACGAAATATTCACAAAGGATCAGAATGGGGCTGGCCTGGGGACTTGCCTTGAAATTTGACCTTAACATTGAAACGCTATTTAGTTACCAGGATAAAGCTTCTTTCCCAAGCACTTCTCAGAGAAGGGCTGGTGTCTAGGTCAGATCTCAGCCAATGAGATCCCAGAGACTGATGTAAATAAAGCAGAATGTCTCCAGTGGACAGATACAAGTTCCCATTCCAGATCTGTTACTTACCCACCATATGACCATGGGCAAGAGACCATCTCGGAGCCTAAAATGCCATAGGGGAACCTGGGATAGTGCTACAAACCTCTTCAGGGTTACTACGAGGGTTCACCAAGGCAGTTCTTCGTGTTCTAACACAGAGCGGACAGTCCACAGGAGGGAGGGCGTGTGCTCCTGATAGGTAAATGGTACGGAGAAGGAGTGCATGCCCAGCTACCCTCTCTGCTGCCCGCCGCCAAGGGCCCTCTCCATTCTCAGAGTCTGTATCCATCCTACATGCTAGCCAGGACGACACGGAGAGCACAGGGGAGCGCCGGCTGGGAATGATCTATTACCCTAATCAGCATGTTCCCGGAAACCTGTTGTCCCCAGGAGAACAGGTGAAAGCCTGACACTGCCAGAAAGTGGGGGAAGCTTGCTGCTTAATTTTTTATTAATAGTATTAAAATTTCTTTGCATAAGTCATTAATCATTAGGTCATATGAAAGGCTTATGTTTATTCAGAGAGTATAATAACTCACAGCTGTAAGGAGGTACGATCTCTCCATTGGCCAGCAGACGTCCCGTGTTGATATGTAAAGGAATAATTTTTTTTGCTTTTGCTTTATCTTATTTATTTTTTTCTCAGAACAGTTACTTCCATTTAATAAACATTTATTGAATACCTTTGACAAAAATAAATAGGATCTGGTCTCTCCCGGGGAAAAACTCAGGCTGATGGCAATAATGCCGACGCAGCAAGGATTGTCTGCATTTCTCGGGCACTTGCTAGATGCCAGTCTCTGCGCTGAGCGCTGCACGCACATTATCTGATTCACCTTGCTTAATCCTCATTAGCAACCTAACAAGGAGGCACTCCTGACACCCCCATTTTGTAGAAATGTGGTGCACCTCGCCCAAGGGCAGAGTGCTAGGAAGGGGTTAGTCTGATGGGGAAGACAGACAGCTGGGAGATGAAATTCCATTTTAGATCCTTAACTTTCTATAAGCAACTCTATTTCTGTGCATGGCTGGTGCAGAGCCAGGAAAACAGGATTGGCTGGCGTTTTGATTTTCTTGTCCACAACCCTGCCAGGCTATCTCTGATGGATTGCCAGAGACAGCAGAAAGAGCTCCGAGTCCAGGGTCTCTAAGAGAGCCAGTGGGTGAGCCTGGAGGACCACGGGGTCGGGGGGAAGTGCAGAAAGGGAAACCTCAACCCTGCTCCTATTGATTGCCACTGAGAAACGGGCTTTGAGGAAAGCCCCTGTGTCCGCCCCAGCTGCTACCCAACCTGGGAGTTAAGTGCATCCCATACCATTCTTGTGGAAGGCTACTTAAGATAGGCGAGTCCTAGAAGAGAATATTAAATAGCCATTGGTATCAGGTGACTCCAAAATACGTGCTTGCTTAGGAGATCCTAATAGCAGGTTCATTAAAGAAGCTCAATATAAGGGAAGACATCAAAATAATAGCGTCAGATATCTCTAGGTGTAGAGTTACAAATGGGAAAAAAAAAGAAACGCTATTAATTTTTAAGCAGAGTAGTCTCATTACCAATACATCTGTCAGGGCGAGCTCCACTCCTGATGCTTGCCTGCTCTGACAGCTTCCGTCTCCATTTCCCTTCCTTCCCCACAGCAATGTTCACTCTGCTTCCTTGAGATTGCAACTACCCCCACAGACCTGTCTTGCTTATGTGAACCTGCTTGTCCCGGGAACAGGGGGGCCCAACAAAACCCAGATGCTACCAACAATTGGTGAAGAGACTCTAAAAGCGGTTGGGATCAAATAAGAACCGACTTCTCCCTTCATCCCGCCGCAGTCCCCTCTCTGTATGCGGGGTTCCGCAGAGCCATGCCTGGGGAGGCACAGGCTGCTCTGGAATAGGCTGTCACTAGAGGACCTGCCCCCAGCTAGAATCCTGTCATGGACGATGATGACGGGTGCCCTGTGCTCAAGGGTACATCCATGACAGCAACGGAGATGGCTCATTTCCCACCCCTGTGTCCTACACCTTCATTTTTTCCCTCAACTGTGGGACATCACAGGAACATGGGAATACAAGGATAAGGAGATGCACAAAAAGATACTATTTTTATTTTGTATTATTTTTACAGATCAGTTATTTGAAAGGAAAAGTTACAGAGAAGGAGAGACAGAGACAGAGATCGTCCATCCATTGGTTAAACTCCCTCAAATGGCCACATCAGCCAGGGCTCCACCAGGCCAAAGCCAGGAATTCCATCTGGGTCTGTCACATGGGTGACAGAAGCCCAAACAATTGGGCCATCCTCTGCTGCTTTCCCAGGAGCATTAACAGGGAGCTAGATTGGAAGTGGAGCAGCAGGGACTCAACCCAGCGCTCAGATGGGATACTGGTCCTGAGAGTGGTCGCTAAACTTGCTGCACCACAAAGCTGGCCCAACAGATATTATTTTAAAAAATGTTTAAAGTTGATTATTGTTTTTGGCCCTTGTTTATACTCCCGTGGGACTGTGATTTTCCTGCTTTTTACTTGCTGGATGTGATGGTTAGTGGTGAAGCAAGTCTGTGATTGTAGAGTGGACTGAAATTATGTCTTTGCAAAAATTAAAGGAAAAAAAAAGGAGGAAAGGGTTTCTCAGTCCTCCTCCAAGATGTCTTCTTGGAACTACATCTATGAAATGCACGGCATTTGTTCTCTTTATATTAACAAAAAAATTAAAAAGAGGAATATACAGTATATTAACATTATCTATGCTAACCCTATTATGCCATAGAATCACAGAACTTCTTACTCCTGTTTAAATGTAACTTAGCGCCTGTTAATCAACCCTTCTCTATCCCTCTTTCTCTTCATGCCTCCTCTCCTCTGGCAATCTCCACATAGTTTTACTTTTATGAGATCACCATTTTTAGACTCCACATATGAGAGAGACATTGTGATACTCATCTTTCTGTGTGGGGCTTATTTATTTGAAGTGACTTCCAATTCTATGTGTGTCGTTGCACATGACAGAATTTCACCCATTGTATGACTGGGTTGCATGCATTAGTGTATATTTGCTACATTTTCTTTATGCATTCATCACTGGATAGACATTTAAGTTATTTCCATTGCTTGGCTCTTGTGAATTGTGTCAAAATAAACCTGGCAGTGCACACACACACAAAGTTACATAGTTGAGAGGCAGAGAAAGAGGGAGAGAGGCCTACAATGGTGAAGATGGGACAGCTTGAAGCTGGAATCCAGAAATCCCATCATTTGAGCCATCTCCTCTGCTTTCCAAGGGTGTATGTTGACAGAAGGCTGGAGTCAGCAGCTGGAGCAGGAAATTGAACCCAGGTCCTCCAGTCCAATGTAGGTCACAGTCACTCAGAACGATACTACTGAATAGGCACTCGAGAGAGGTGCTCTCTCTCCTGAGCTGACAAGCCTAGTGAATAATTCAGATTTCATCTGGTCTCAGATTCCCCAACTCCAAAACATAAAATGTCTTCTCTGTTCTAATTTCCATATATTGCAGTGATAATGTAAACCCTAACATGTAAAGGCCTTATGTTTTCTTGAAAGAGACATACAGGCAAAGTTATTATCACTAGAGTCTTGCTTCAGATTGATGCTATGTGAAATTGAGTGGTCACAGTTCTATCATGGGCTCGTGGTAGGTAGTACCCATTCTAAATGCTAATACATAGAAACACACACGCACACACACAAGTTGGCATTTGCCTTTTTTTCCATTTAAATTTAAAAAATATATTTCAGAGAGAGAAAGAGAACACTTAGACCTGCTTTCTCAATTCTCAAATGCCAGGACTAGGCACAGTGCCAGATCCAGGAGCCAGGAATTCAATCCAGGTCTCCCACGTGGGTGGCAGGTACCCAGTTACTTGAGACTTCACACGATACCTCTGAGGACCCACATTGTTGAGCAGTGGGGAATAATGGTCAGAGCCAGGAATTGAACCCAGGTGCTCCAACATGGGAGGAAGACATTCTTACTGGCTTCTAACTGCTAGGCCAAACGTCCACCCTGGCATCCCCTTCAAACTATTAGGATAGCAGCATCTATGTATCCCAAGCATATCAGCTCTTCTTTAACCAGGAGATTGGTTCTCAGGAAAAAATGGCACTGGCTCTGTGATATATCAGGGTACTTCAAAAAATTCATGCCGAATGAAACTGAAAGATTTCTTTTGGTGCAAAAATTTGTAATCCAGATATAATTTTCTTCTGGTACTAATTTTTCACAAACTTTTTGAAGACCCCCTGTCATGCAAAAATTTCAAAAAATTTTCCAGCAAAATAACTAATCTTTTAATTGCATTTTCATGAACTTTTAAAATACCCTCATACATTTCATTAGGCCAACTCTCCATATTCTTGGCATAATTCTTCCATCTTAACTCTCTCCTCTCCCCTACAGACAACAGCTGAAATTTCCAGGACTATGGTAATCCCAGACTTTCCTCGTATGTCTGATGTTGTGACTGCCTCCCCTTTCCCCTTGAGTGATGGGGAGAAAAATTGAATCGTGAGCTTGAATTGACCCAGAAGTAGTGGCCAAGGGCCAAAATGGGTGACCACTTTCCAATCTTGAAGAAACTTACACATTAACCAAATCAACAAACTGTGAAAACTGCCTGAGCCAGCGTCTATGGCTCCATGAAGGACACACAGGGTCTTCGGTGTTTGGTTTTGCTCTACGGTGGACTCCGAAAATTGTACAGCAACAAAGGGTGCGGGAAGGTGTTTGGTGAGGTCTAAATCCCTCCTCATCATTGCTGAAACACACTTGGTTCTTCTGCAAAAAGTGTCCTTTGTTAAGCGGCAAGTAGTAAGAGTTCCTTTTACTTTTGGCAAACCCACTGACCAGAACCCACATGGTTCGAGCAGGAAAACCTAGGTCTGATCTTAAAATTGAACTCAGATCCACAGATGCCATGTGGAAATCTGGACTCTGGAGAGAAATAAACCAAAGCCAAGGAAATGAAACTAAATACAGGCGTCCTCAGCTACTATCAAAAAGAAATCCCTTTCAACTGGGCCTTGGCCCACTGAGTAATATAATTGGATTCCCAGATTCTACCATTATACTATGGCATCCTAAACACAGCCCCACTTCTAGAACTCCTCTGCTGTAATCTTCATAGGCCTCCTCATACTTCCACTTATGTAACAAGGGCTTGAAACAATGGTCTACAAATAGGCTCAGTGGATGAAATATTGTTCAAGTATGTTATTTTGAGCATCAACTTCCTCTCAGGCAGAGTGCTGGGTACTAGGTGCATAAGGTAAACAAGACAGACATGGACTCCCTCCTTGTAGAGACTTGATGCAGTCAGTGTTGGCCTTTCCAGCTGCAGCAGCCATATTTGCTCTAGAAATACGGTCGTTCCTCTAGAGATGCAAGGGTCAGGGTGCTATCCTACAAAACAATACAGAAAGGCGTGCTGGTTGGCATCTAAGAAGAAACACACACTCTCTCTCAGTTCTGAGCCAGCTGAGTTCTTCATTTCAAGGCTATGGCAAAACGTATAGCTGCACACCTGCCTGTTGTGAGCAATCTGCTACTTACCAGCAGTTAAAGCACTGCACCACTAGGAGCTGAACAAGTCAACAGCAAGGCAGGCCCCATCCCCATCAGGTTATAATTCTGGTACTCCTCCTCCAGCTGGGAAACCCAAGTAACGACTCAGGACGACCAACGACAGCAACACTGCCAACACTGTGACATTAGTGTTTCACAGTCCATCCGTCTGCCAGTGCACGCAACTCACTTGATCTGCACATCAGAACAGAGAGTCTCCCCATTATACAGATGAGCAACCTGTGCCAGCGTGGCTCAGGGACACTGCATTCAACTTGCAGAGCGGGAAGTGGCCCTTGCCTCGCATCCTCTAGTTTGGCGTCATCACACCATCAGCCAGGACTGTCTGGTGAGTCCCAGCTGTGGGGTTCTCTGAGCCAGATCCTGACAGCAGCCTCATGCCTTTCCCTGCTCCTGTTTACCATGGAGAAGCAAGACTCCTAAATCTTGGGTTTGCTAGCAATTGCACGTTCATACCCACTGAGCGACAGAAATATATCTTGGGGAATTATAGTTTAATAATCCCACAAGTCAGCACATTAATGCCCAGAGACAAAAATAAAATGTATGGCTGTCTAAATATGCTTAAGGTTATTCGGGAGACAGGGGAGGGAATGTGATGAACAAAAACCCTTTGCCATCAGCACTTTAGAGGCAGTCTAATAAGATGCTTCATTTCCATATTGCCAGCTTCAGCTACACCTCGCTCCTCCTATAGTTTTCACCCACCTACTTGTGTTGAAATTTAAGGAACAAAGCAAGCAAAACAAAAACTAATCACCCCCTCCAATGAAAAGTCTCTCTCTCTCTCTCTCGCAGAACAAAAATAACAAAGACATACAAGATGCTGTGTGTGTTTCACACACAAAAACGGCTTCCATCTAAATCAGTGAATCCAATCCTCTTTTCTTTTTAAACGCTGGATGAAGAAGTCTCCCCTTTGCTTATTTTTACAAATAGAAGGACAACATTAACACTGACCTGCCATCTCCTGTATGCAAGGAATTGTGCTAGGTGCTTCCACACACAGGAGTTCCTTCAACCTTTGTAACAGCCATGGGCTAATTATTATCCCCTTTTTCATAACCATAAGGAATCCAAGTGTTCAAGTGGTGAGTTGAAATCTGAACCCAAAGCACATGTGCAGATAAAAATCAATTTCCCTCTCCCGAGACCTAAACAGGTCAATGAAATCACCTGTTGACAGAAGAAATGACCGTGCCTGTCCTGGGTGTGTGTGGATCACGGGAGACAAAGGCCTCTCAGTGTCACACGAAGGCTCACAGGGAGGGTTGCGGGGGGGAGGAAGACCATGCTTAGGCCCTGAGCCCGGTGTTTTGTCTGGTCTTGATCCCCAGCATCCGCTGCCAGGGGCGCTATCCTCAATCTGAGCTGGATGACATAAGAAACACCTCCAGCTGAGCTGAGGAAGCGAAAGCTCTTCTACTGGAAAACACCCCCAAACTGGCCCATTTCTTGATGCAGGCAATCCCATAGTACCACTCCTTCAGGCGGAGTCTTGGGAACTAGCTGTCTTTGGTCCTTTAGGCCAGCCCCACCCCCAACCCCTGCTCTCGGTATCGGCCGGCTCAGAAAAGCAACCCACAAGTCATAATGAAGGTTTTAAATCTTTCCGAAACACAGCCTACTTTCCACTCAATCTCCATTTTAATTAACGGCCGTTCCCTATATGGTGCATTTTACAGACTGGTAAATAGACACAGCTCACCATGATAATAACCATGAACTGCCGAATTATGAGATGTGTGTATATATATATATATATATATACACACATACACATAGATGTATATATGTATATACACACATATATATGTATATATTGGAATTATGCATATATATATATATATCAGGAATTATTTTCACGTGGAAGACTTAATTGATCCTCACAAAAAATAGGACTGATATTATCATCTCTTAGAGATTAGAAAGCTGAGGCCGAGACAAACCAAGGAATGCCCTTGGCCGCATACGCAGCACGAACTGACATCTTGTGCCCACACCCCTGCAGTGAAGGCTTGCCCCTGCTGTCTTCGCCCAAGACCCCTTAGCCACTGGCTGCCCACAAGGTTCCTAGCACTATCCAGGCCTTCCATTTCAGCCTCTGCTAAGGTTTCTGTGCTGCATAGCCTGGTCCCAAGGTCCTCCTCACCCCATGTGTCTTCTGAGACCACGAGCAGAGGCATCTACACAGGGATACGTTGTTACAATTGGCAAGTTGGGGGCAGGTGCTCCACACAGTGGGGACACAGCCCCTTGGGGCACTGCATCTCCTATCAGAGTGTCTGGGCTCAAGCTGCATGCCCAATCCAGCTTGCTGTTAATGTGTGCCCTGGAAGACAGCACCCCCAACCCTTGCCCCTGCCTGTCAAATATCTGTAAAACCTTATAGTGCTAGCAAGGCAAGTTCCTCTCATGCAAGGACTGTGGTCTTTGACTAACATTACTGAAGAAGCACCATGCTTTCTTTCTTTCTTTTTTTATTTGACAGATAGAGTTAGACAGTGAGAGAGACAGAGAGAAAGGTCTTCCTTCCGTTGGTTCACCCCTCAAATGGCCGCTGCGGCCAGCGCTGCACCGATCCAAAGCCAGGAGCCAGGTGCTTCCTCCTGGTCTCCCATGTGGGTGCAGGGCCCAAGCACTTGGGCCATCCTCCACTGCCTTCCTGGGCCACAGCAGAGAGCTGGACTGGAAAAGGAGCAGCCGCGACCAGAACGCAGGCCCATATGGGATGCCCATATGGGATGCCAGGCAGAAGATTAACTAATGAGCCACAGCGCCGGCCCAGAAGCACCATGCTTTCAAGGAGCTTACAAGCAATGGGGGAGAAAGAGCCACAAGCCACACCTAGGTAAAATGGCACAAAAGGTAAGAAGGCAATGATGCTTGTGATAGAAAGAAGATGAGGCAGGGTGAGGAGATAAGGAGTGCAGTAGGGAGTGGAGAAGAGTGGAGAAGGGGAGGTTTAAGCTCAGCCCCTGTGAAAATGATGGGAGTTAGGGGGCCAGCGCTGTGATGCAGTGGGTAAAGCCAGCATCTGCAGTGCTGGGATCCCATACGAGTGCTGGTTCGAGTCCTGGCTGCTCCACTTCTGATCCAGCTCTCTACTATGGCCTAGGAAAGCAGTAGAAGATTGCTCAAGGCCCTTGCTCAAAACAACTGCTCGGACACTGAGTAAGACTTGAGAGAATGGGCCTTGGGCATAAATGGCTTAAAAAACAAGAGCACATCAAAAAATGGAGGCAAAGGGGTCTACCCAGGTAGGGTTCCACTGTGCCAAAGCCCACAGCCTCCATGCTGCATGACACAGAGAATCTGGACACGGGAGGGACTTCCCTTTGCGTCCCACCTTAACTGGTCATTGGGAACTGATTCCCCTCGCCTGCATCACACCGTAGGTTTTAGCTCTGCTAATGGTGCACACAGGAAGACGTAATGGTGGGCACAGCCACTGCCGGCTCAGCTGGTATTAAGTGCAGTGAAATGACAGCAAGTGTTGGTGGACCACTGATGTCACACCAGGCACTGTGCTAAGGGCCAAACACAGCTCACCCGTTGAAACAGCCCATGGGAGAAGTAGGGCATCGCCCCTGATCCACAACCAAGCACACTGTGGCTCAGAGGGTGACCAGTCCAAGGTGGAGCCAGGCTTCAAGTGGCCCTGGGTTCAAAAGACCACGTGGTCCTCAGGCACTAGCAATCACCAAGTCAGAGAGCCAATCTCTCGTCAATTCCACACATCAGTTTCCTCACTCCACACTCAACATTCAGCCAGAATGAGCCATCTTGGAAACATCACTCGTCAACGAACATAAAAAGGAAGCCAGTGAGGTCAAAACAGCAAGGCAGAAAACTGTTGAAATCTTTACCTAATATATACTAAACTGATCTTCTGTATACAAAGAGAATTGAAAATGAATCTTTACATGAATGGAAGGGGAAAGGGAGCGGGAAAGGGAAGGGTTGCGGGCGGGAGGGAAGTTATGGGAGGGGGGAAGCCATTGTAACCCATAAGCTATACTTTGGAAATTTATATTCATTAAATAAAAGTTTAATTAAAAAAAAAAAACAAAACAGCAAGGCAGAGGGGCAGAAATGACCCTTCACCCTCGGTGCAATCCCGTTCAGGTTGCTGTCAGTCGCCAGTGTCCAGAGTGACTCAGAATCACGAACACAGAACAGGAAGCCCCAAGGGACCAGGACGCCAGGGAGGCAACGCCACACGCAAGCCCCAGATTGTCTGCGACTTCATTCACAGGTGGGAAACCACTCCCCCTCCACCCCGTGGGTGTGCCCACATGAACAGCATGATATTTTGCTTGCAGATCTCCCTGTTTACATAGTGAATTTGGGATCTGTTTGCAAACACAAATTAGGTTGGTGCAATTACTTTATGCACGGACACAGAGTTGTCTGCTTCGACGATTGAATGCACGGTGAGAGGCTGCGTAGTAGCATATGGCTGTCTATATATAATCACAATATTACCTGCATGTATTAGTTACATTATAATTAGTGCCAGTGAAGCCATATTCAAAAGGAAAAAAAAAAAAAAGATAGTTTAATTAAATCAGCAAGGTGCTTGGATGGGAGGAGAGTGGGAGCGTGTGAGAATGAGCACAGCCGTCTGTCCGCAGCAATGGGACGTGTGCGCCACCGTCTTTCTGGCTCCCGGGTGGGGAGATGCTTTTCTGATAGGAACACTGAGCAGGATCACCCCACGACCTGGTGTTTCCCTGCCTCAAGGGCACGGCGACCCTTCCTGAACCTCCCTACAGCAGACTGAAGCCAGAGGCCTAGCCAGCCATCAGAGCCAGGCACGACCTCGGCAGTTGTTTGGCTGTCGTTCCGAAAAGGAAACTGAGTCCTGGGCAGGTAGACTAGGAGACTCAGTCACAGTCCATCGGAGAAACTGAGGTCAGCACCCAAGTCTGCTGACCTGCAGTCCACAATGACCCTTGTCCATCACCTATGTCACTACGAGACTGTCACCTTTCTTTTTTAACAGCAAGAGAAATGTCCTATTAAGTTCCTTTTCCCAAAGATGAGGAGTTCCGCCGTGTATCGACGTTTTCAGAAAGTGAAGCAGCATCGCACACATTGATTTGTAACTAATTACAGCAAAGGGGTAAGGAGCTTGCCCGGAGTCATCCAAGCAAAGTTGAGGTAATATTCCCATCACTTCATCTCATTCTAGCACTCGGGCCTTTAATAGCACGTTGGCTCTGAGTGATAGGGATTCACTTAAATGCGCTCCCTGCAAGCAGCTGGGCTGTGTCATTTGAGTTCCAGATGTACCGTTCTCGGGGTGACACCGGGCAGGGTACTGAACCTTCTCCTGATTTCCTCGTGATGCTGAATTACACACTCAAATGCCTTCCTCTTCTTTTTCATTATAAACATGGATTTTTCTTCCAACAGGCACTGTGTTAACATGAACTTCAAATTACAAGAGGCAATAACAGACTAGGGCTGATGCTGCCATCTCATCACTGGGCGGGAGGGTCACAACGTGCCTTCCACCCCATCTCCCCCATGCTGCCAAGTGCAATTTTGTCCCCATCCTCCCTTATGGAGAAAATGTGAACTTGGAGCCTAAGGGTGGAAAGCTGCAGGATGGCTGTTATTATCACCAGGCCAATTGAGGAGAACAAATAGCATCACGGCGTAATCAACATCTTTCCCCAGATCGTCCTGTCCTTCCTCCCTAGTATACCATTTAGCATGCCACGCAGAAAAGACTAAACACCCTTGGTAGCATAAGACAAGAACCAGAACACAGTAGGACAGGATAAGAGATCGGTGGTGTCCATCAGGAACAAACAGCCATGTAATAACTCTGTAATTACACGGTAACTAGAACTGATTGAGCCTGTAAATGATATCCCTGTCACCCCCGGTAATGATGCGGCTCTATCTCCCATCTACAGAGAGCAGCAGCACACGGTCCATAGCCACCAAGAGATAAGGGAATTCTTGGCCGTTAAAGCAGATTTGCGGCTGCTGATAGGTGGCAGAGAGACAGGCTGAAATCTGGGCTTTAATGATTTTTCCAGTTGAGGCATTACTGCCTCCCCAGCCATTGCAAAGCATCCATTACCCAGAGACAATGTTCTCCATTCTTAATCAGAGGGATTGATTAAGGTTCCCCAAATTAGAGATGAACAGACTAGTTCTCCCACAATTGTACACAAATATGTTACCTATACAGGCAGGTGCGCACACACGCATGTGTGCACATGTATCAGTAGCCAATTCACACGCCTTGAAATATCTAATCCACAGCCCTTTGAAACATCACTATTGTGGCATTTCACTGAATATTTTAATACGAGGAAGAATATTGTCTCTTTTTATGTAACATTCTCTCTGGGACCATTATGCAGAGGCATTAAGAAATTCTGTGTGGTAGATCATTCAGCAAATATTGTTTGACAGTGGCTGTGCACACAGCATTCTGCTAGGCATTCGAGAGGACACAAGGACACATAACACTCAATTCGCCCCCCTGCCAGGTTCTCAGTCCATTTCCATAGATAACATAAAAATGTAAAAAGGTAAATCCCAATGCAGTGAGGCTGTACATAATTAGCTGCCAAATGACCAGTGCACACAACAAGAGCTACACGAGTGAAAAGACAGAACTCACGTCAGGCTGGTGGGATCACAAGGACATTTTCTTACAGATTAATATGAACATCTGAAAGAGCTCAAACATACTGCCTTTAAGGTCTGTTAGAAATGCACATTTCAAAATTACTTAGTCCACAGTGCTCTTGGTTATCTGAAGGCAAACCAGAAAAAGCCAGAGTTTTTGATTAATGAGCGATAGAAACTGGGAGAAGAAAAACATCAGAAACATGAACATAAGCAAGTTTAAAACTATGAAGAACCGAGATGCTAGGAGGACTGAAATGTGCTATTTAATAGTGGCATTGTCCTCTTGGAGATCAATGTTAATACCTTGAGAATAGATAGACCGATGTATACACAGCTACACAGGAAGTTCATAGATACATAAACAGTCACTTGGATGGATAAGCTGGATGGACAGATGGCTAGATAGATGATAGATATTAGACACATGGGTGGATGGATTGATGAATGGATAGAGAGACGCACACATGCAAACATAATAGATAATAGATGATATATGGATAGATGCACACATGGGTGGATGGGTGGATGGCTGGATGAATAGGTAGATGCATAAGTGCATGGATGGATAAATACATACATGCGTATAGGGAAGGATGGATGGATAAGTGCCTAGAGAGATACATGGATAGATGGACAGATAGATACATATATCACAGATAAAGGATGTATAAATAGACACGGATGGATGGGTAGATGAGTGGATGGATAGATGGATGGATAAATAGTTACATAAACACATATATGGATAGATGGATGAAGAGATAGGTAGATAGATGATATACAGATGCATAGATTAATACATAGGTAAATGGATGGATGGATGGATGGATGAGCGGAGATAAATGATATATAGATGCACAATTAGATACATAGATACATAGGTGGATGGATAGATAGACAGATAACAGAGAAACTGTTCGCAATAGTGGGAACATCTTATGATCAACACTGTCATTTAGAAACTAGGCCATGGAGCTGGTGCTGTGGCATAGCAAGTAGGGCCACTGCCTGCAGTGCCAGCATCTCATAGGGGTGCCAGTTTGAGACCTGGCTGCTCCACTTCTGATCTAGCTCTCTGCTATGGCCTGAGAAAGCAGTAGAAGATGGCCCAAGTCCTTGGGCCCCTGCACCCACGTGGGAGACCTGAAAGAAGCTCCTGGCAGCCATTTGGGGAGTGAACCAGCATACGGAAGACATCTTTCTCTCTCTCTCTCTCTCTCTCTCTCTCTCCCTCTCCCTCTCCCTCTCCCTCTCCCCCTTCCTCTCTGTAACTCTGCCTTTCAAATAAATAAATCCTTAAAAAAAGAAAAAGAAATTGTGCCAGAACCAGAAGCTCACAACCATTAGCTCAAGAAATTGCCAAAGCTGTCAGCAAAATGTCCAGCCACAATAAACAGTCAGACTGGGGCATACTCCAGTGGGAATTAGTGGGGTGATTCTCCTGAGAATGTAAAGTCCCTATTACTGGCTTCCTTTGCCCCTAATCTCCCAACCTTCTGGTCCCATTCAAAGGTAGAGGTCCAGGGAATAGTGACAGGTTAGAGTCAGTGCACAGCTGTTACTCAGACTGTTTGTGTAACACAGATGGTCTCAGAGGCTTCAGCTGGATTCAATGTGTCATTGTCCCTTTCCCCACTCGGGTCAGCCCCTGACTGGCTAAGCTTCCAGCCACATCTCCAACACCTGCCCGGCATCCTCACTGTTGGCCACACTGAGATCCTGGACCTTTGTGAGACCTGGTTGTGAAGCAGCTCCCCACAGTGTAATCCAGGGCAGTAGTGTTGGCTAGCAGGAGACCTCTGGGTGAGAAGGAAGATGAGAGCCTCAGGCAGTCTGTACTGCCCACAGAAAGGCTGCAAAGCACAGGCCCTGGAGCAAGCCCTGAATCAAGGCGGAGTTAGTGCTTCCCAAGCTTCTAAGCATTGCAAGGTCTCAGTCAAGAGTTTCTTATCAGTGCTATCCCAAAGAAAATCTTTGCATTAACCCAATGACCAGAATTCTAGTAAAGAACTCAAGAACCAGGCATTTTGACAATATATCAAAAAAAAAAACACACATAATTTAGCTATGATATCTTTTTTTTTTTTTTTTTTGACAGGCAGAGTGGACAGTGAGAGAGAGAGAGAGAGAGAGAGAAAGGTCTTCCTTTTCCGTTGGTTCACTCTCCAATGGCCGCTGCGGCTGGCGCACTGCGCTGATCCAAAGCCAGGAGCCAGGTGCTTCTCCTGGTCTCCCATGGGGTGCAGGGTCCAAGCACTTGGGCCATCCTCCACTGCCTTCCTGGGCCACAGCAGAGAGCTGGACTGGAAGAGGAGCAACCGGGACGGAATCCGGTGCCCTGACCGAGACTAGAACCCGGTGTGCCGGCGCCGCAGGAGGATTAGCCTAATGAGCCGCGACACCGGCCTAGCTATGATATCTTGTTTACATTATTTATCTCTAGGTCATCATTTCCTTACAGAAGAAATGAAATGATGGGACAAGAGGATCCCTGAGGCTCTCCCAAGGCTGAGCATTCAATGGTTTAGACAGGTTGTAACAACCAATTCTTCAGTATCTGATGCAAAGCACCCACATCCTCAACCTCAAGCTGTACATAAAAAATAAGAGGTTCCTGTTTTAACTGCTGTCAATACAGCAAACCCAGTAATCTTGGCTGCTATAACCCATTTGTGACTCAGAAACTTTTTTTTTCCTCAATGAACTAAGGAAGATCCTAGAAATGGGACTGTGGCTAATATCAAGTCGGAGGAGATCACCTTTTGATTTCACACCTAGGAACTGAATTGGTCAATATCCTATGGTGCAACTTACCCAGACTGCCTGCACCTGATTCACACAGGGAAGGTAACAGCTTCACAGGGAACATGAGATTGGGCATTCATGAGTGAGCCTTTATTTGACTTCCATAAGTAGTTCCTTTTGCTAGCCAGACCTCAATGGTGGTGACAGCACTGGACTTCTCCCTAGTTAACTGTCATTTTATTTATAGTGGCCATGCGATCAATCGTTCCTCCCTTGGATAGAAAGCTTTCTATTTTGCATTGGAGTTTATCTTCAATAGCTGCTGGAAATCATTATCACACAATAATGTTCTATTCACCACTCACGTTATCTTTTCGGCTAGGCAGATTGCCAGGTATGTGACTGTCTGACACCCAGTCCATTTGGTGCACGACAAAAAATAAAAGCTTACGTTGCTTGGAAATAACATGTGACACACTCATCATCTACCCAGGGAGGCTACTTTCTCCTTCTGAGGCATTGTCAGAACTCGTGTACATCATCCACTGTCACTTGCCTGCATCCATGCACACACTCTCGTCACCTGAGTGGAGCAGAACAGACTTTTGAATGGTTATTACGAATCCCAAAGGTGAAGCTGCATAGCTTAGAGGACTATTTGTCCATGGCTACATCCAGGCCATGCTTACCTTGGTGAGATCCATTGATCTCAATGTCTTTTTCGTTAAGTTCAAAAGTGTTTCCTGAGACCCCCCAAGAAGTGTCATGTACTGATCTAGGTACTTGTGAAGTCAGCACTTGTGAAGACAGCATTCTGTTGGGCAGAACAGCAAGATAATGTGACAAGACAAGTGAACAGGGTGTTCGCACAAGTAGTGAGTAACTGGATCCTACTAAGAAACCCAAGGGAGCCTTCTTAGAGGAGACACCACTTGAATCAGAAATCTTAAAATACGAAAGCAAAGGAGAGGATGGCTTGGACGGCATCCCACCATGGAACATCACAAGTCAACTCGGGGGAACAGCTGTTGGGCATTTACTCAGGATAACACCTCTAAGAAAGTCTCAGGTAGGCCAGCACTGTGGCTCACTAGGCTAATCCTCCGCCTGTGGCGCTGGCACCCCGAGTTCTAGTCCCGGTTGGGGCACCGGGTATTAGTCCCAGTTGTTCCTCTTCCAGTCCAGCTCTCTGCTATGGCCCGGGAAGGCAGTGGAGGATGGCACAAGTGCTTGAGTCCCTGCACCCGCATGGGAGACCAGGAGGAAGCACCTGGCTCCTGGCTTTGGATCGGCGCAGCGCCGGCTGTAGCAGCCATTAGGCAAGTGAACCAACAGAAGGAAGACCTCTCTCACTGTCTATAACTCTCTCTCTCTCTCTCACTGTCTAACTCTGCCTGGCAAAAAAAAAAGTCTCAGGTTTAAAGGAAGAGCAGCAGTCTCCACTGCTCCAGTAAGCAGGGGAAGTTTCCTTTGAAATACACTGAAATGGAGGACTTACCAACGTGGATTTGGACACGTACGGTAGGTAGTTGGAAATACTGTTACCACATTCAAGGGAGGAACCAGGGTGGGCAGCCCTTGCACGTGATCAAACAACAGCGCCAATCCAAGAAATGAATGAGACTTCCCATGGAGGGACTTAACAGCTTTGAGTCATGGATGGAACCAGAACGGACAGGGTTAGGATAGGTGGGGAAGTTCACAAGAGGAGACAGAGCCAGAACAGCCTGGGGGCAGGGAGAAGACACCCAGGCAAGGAGAGCAGGACTGCTGGAGTAGCCAGAGCAGGCGATCTCAGGAAGGGGCCAGAGGCCGGACGGCTCGGAGGCCGCAGTGACATCAGCAAGGCTCTCACACCTGAGATGTGTGCAGAGCTCCGGAACACCTGTCATAGCCGTTTTTATAAGTGGAATTGTCAAAACACGGATCTTGGTGGATTAAATAATGGATAGAAACGAAGGAGTAGAGTATTCTTCAAAAATGTCAACGCAAAATGAAAGAGAGGTAAAGAAAGAAAAAGATTAAGGGGGTTAGGGGGACTGGTACTCAGGCACATTATGCCTGGGGGGAAAAACAGGAAAATTCAAACAGACACACACACACACACACTCACATTTAAGATCATACAACAGATTTACTCTGACTCTGAGTAAAATATTATTTTTGGCACTCAAGAAAAACGTCACATTTAAATCTATCGCACACTCTGACTCATCCTCATCTCCAGCCTTGCCCTTCTCTCCTGAGCACGAGAGCCACACGTGCCCTGACCCCCTTGGGATCTCCAAACTGAAAACCAACGTGCATCTCAGACTCTGCATGATCCAAACACAGCTCCAGATTCTTCACCTCCAACCTCAAATGTGCTTTTGCCCAATCTTCCCAACTCAACATGCTCCAAGTCCTCCACCCAGAAGCCTTGAATACTCCTAGCCCCACCCCATCCCCATGCCAATATCCAATCTACCTCCCAATCCTGACAGACCAGGCCACGCCATCCCCACGTGAGCCTCTCTCGTGTCTCATGGCAACAGTCTCCCTGCTGCTCTTCTTGATTGCACCTTGACCACTGTGCTCTATCCTCCTTGTCTTCCAGGAGTTGCCATTGAAAAAGAGCTCACAAGGAGCCACTCCTTGGCTCAATATTCTTTCCTGATTCTCCTTTACAGAAAGACAAGAAGTCAAGGAGAAGCACAGCCCACAGCCGGAACCCCTGGTGGTGTGGCCCATAGTTCTGCACTCGCCCCCTCCTCCTCCCTCTGGCCGTGGGCAGGGGATGCCTTCCTACCCCTCCATCCCGCTTGGCTGCGTGGGCTTGCTTTGGCTGGCAGGATGCTACTGACAGGATGTAAGCAGGCTTGCAGAATATGATGTGCACGGGAGGTTAGACTGCCACTTCCTGCTCTGTCACTCCACCCCGAGAAGGGCTTCTGGCAGGTGCCATGTGGCTCTTAACCTCGGGGCCAGAATGAACACACGTGGAAGAGGCCTGAGCCCAATGTGAACCTTAAAGCTACCACAAACTAAATCCCCAAATCCAAAAGTGAGGACAAAAGTATCATTGTGTGTGGCCATGAATTTTTTATTCGTCGTTATTGTGACTTGATTGTACTAAATCAATGGCCTGGCATCCCATTGTCTCAGAGCTGCCATTTTCCTCTTTGCTCTTTGCTACTCTGCCTGAGCCACATGAGCCCCTTACTTTTCCTGGTTCCAAACTTATTCCCTGCCACAGGGCCTTCTACATGCAATTTCTACTACCTACTCCACAATATCTAAAGCTTCCCCTCTCTATTTCAAATCTCTACTTAAACATCATCTTCGAAAAGAGGGTTTCTGTAACATCCATGCTTGTCACCCTCTTGTAACATCTTGCCCTGACTTATTTTTCTCCATAGTACAAATGATAGATAATGTATTTATATATTTGGGAGACTATAGGCCACAATTCCACTTTTGTGTATAAAGTCCAGTTAGTGACTAAACAAATAGTTCATTTGAGTTCTCCCAGTTCTACAGAACAGTGATTTTTTTTCTGACTGTTGTAGGTGCATCATGGGGTGACAGGTGAGACAATTTCAGGGAATAAGTAGACTCGCTTTATTTTTATTTTTTTAAATATTTATTTATTTGTTTGAAAGGCAGAGTTACAGAGAGGCAAAGACAGAGAGAGAGGGAGAGAGAGAGAGAGAGAGAGAGAGAGAGAGAGAGAGGTCTTCCATCCACTGGCTCACTCCCCAAATGGTGGAAATGGCTGGATCTAGGCCAATCCAAAGCCAGGAGCCAGGAGCTTCTTCCAGGTCTCCCACACAGGGGCAGGGGCCCAAGGACTTGGGCCATCTTCCACTGCTTTCCCAGGCCATAGCAGAAAGCTGAATCGGAAGTGGAGCATCCAGGTCTCGAACCAGAGCCCATATGGGATGCTGGCACTGCAGGCGGCTGCTTTGCCCGCCCCTAGACTTACTTTACGTAAGTAAATTATACTTAGTTTTATTTGAGTGGAGTAACTGAGTCTGGGTGCTTTAAGGTCGTTCATGACTGGGGCAGTGCAGACAAGCTTCAGGCAGGCAGGCACACTGCCTCCTCAGGTGCACAGGGTCCCTGTCACCTCCAAAGCCCTTGGGCTCCACTCTGCATTACGACACAGCCGCTCTGTGACTGCTGTTTACCATAATGACCCGAGCAACAAAATAAGATAAATTATATTCTCTATGCTTTGCTCAATAAGACAGAACAATAATATATTTCAGAGAAAGAACTCTATCCAAAAGATTGTAATGTTTTAAGTTCAATTTACAGGATGATAGCTCAGTGATATGACAAATTCATTCATGCGGAACGCTGCTGCTGCCTCGTAAATCAACCTTCCCCGTAAACGGGAGGATTTGGAACGAATCTGCTGATTGTTCCTTCCCCATAAAGAACACACAGAATTAATTTTATCCTCACTCCTCTTCACAGGCCACCTCCTCTCTTCCTTATACAGTTTTCTTAGTTTTTTTAAAAGTCTATTTGTAAAAGCCAGTAAGAATAGCCATAAGTGAGTGTGGACTCTGCTTCCAGCTTTTCTACCATGAAAAGCAAACATGATTATTTTTCTGCCTGCCGGACTACAGGGACTGGATTTGTTAAGCGGTCATTTTTGCAAGAAACAATGTCCAGCTTCCAACATGGCATCTAGGGAGCCTGGAAGTCTTCCTTCCCGTCCCACAACAAGAGAAAGGCTGCACAAACGGGAATCCACAACTCTTTCCAGCTTCCTCGAAGATGCCATGGAGCAAACGCCTGCCCCCAAAGCTGCCGGGCAGGCACAGAGAATCAAAACCTTCCTATCCAGGAGCAAAAAAGACCTTGCTAGAAACGAGCATCAGGACGGGAAAGCTTAAACGGCAGCTGATGGGTTGTTGGAGGCTCGGTGTGCACAAGTCAGAGAAGAAAGACTTCAGAGGGGCCCAACCTAGGGGGAACCAGGCACCTTCAGGAGCTCTCCAAGGTCCTGCCAGGAAAGAGCAGAGAAAAAATCCCCTCCTGCCTCCTGCCAACAGAGAGGAAAGGTCTCCCCGGCCTGAAACACCCTAGGGCGCAGGGCTCATTGACCAAAGAGGGTCCTCGGGGGGAATCATTTTACCTGTGACAAGGGAGACACTCAACGCCAGCCCCTGCCGGCCTCCCTGTCTAACCTGAGGGGAAAACCAAATCAAAAGGGAGATGTGTTTGTGAAAGGCACAGCCCGGGGCACAGGCTCAGTGAAACACAGGGACCTAATCCCAGGGCTCCCATCATCAGGACTCCTGTGGAATGACAACAGGTGGAAATGAAAGAACTGTGCATCCACAGTGCTGTTTTGAGAAGCCTCTATGGGGAAAAAAAAGACAACAGGAGAAACAGACACAGGACAGCAGAAGACAGGTCCACCTCTTACCAGCTGCAGCTACAGCCAACAGCAAGCACAGCTTAACAGCTGCCCAGATAACACAGAACCTGAGACCAAAACCTATTTACCAGTTTATCATGTCTGACTTTAAATGAAAAAGCACAAGATATTCTAGAAGATTAAAAAAAAAAGTTTTAGGATTAAAGAAAGCATCAAAACTGACTAAAATATGGCCACAGAGATGTTAGAATGATCAGAATGGGAATTTCAAACAACTATGATTAATATTCTAGGGGCTCTAATAGAAAAAGTGGACATGATGCAAGAACAAAGGGAAAACATGAGTGGGAAATGGAAACCTCAAGAAAGAATCAAAAAGAAATTGCTAGAGATCAAATCTGTGATAGGAGAAATGGAGAACACCATTAATCGATAAACTAGATTGAGCTGAGAAAAACCAGTAAACATGAAGAAATATCAATAGCTATATCCAAAGGTGAAATATAAAGAAAAGTGAAGACCAACAGAAAAGAGGCAAGATATCCAAGAACTGTGGGCCAACTAAAACATGTAGCGTATTTATGACAAGAAAAACCAGAAGGAGGTGAGATAAAGGGGGAGAAGAAATGCCTGGGGCAATAATGACTGAGAATTTCCCCCAAATCAATGATAGACACCAAACCACACATTCAGGGACCTCAGAGATAAGCCAGAAGACTGAGCACTAAGGAATCTACAGCTAGTATAGCAAAGTGCAGAAAATCAAGAACAAACCTTCCACAGAGGCAGCGGTGGGGAGATTTTTCCCATGGGGGAATCTAAAAAGAGAATTACATTGGACTTCCCTTCAGAAACCAGTCAAACGGGAAGAGAGTAGAGCCCAATGCTTTAAGTGTTAAAAGAACCACCAGGGTATGCATTTGCATAATGGATAAGACACCTCTTAGAGCGTTCACATCCCATGTTGGGGTGCCTAGACTTGAGTCCTGACTCGGCTCTTGATTCCCGCTTCCTGCTAACCCAAGTACTTGGTACCTTGCTCCAGACTTGGAATTGCATTTCCAGCCCCTGA
Organism: Lepus europaeus; assembly: GCF_033115175.1. Classification (NCBI taxonomy): domain Eukaryota; kingdom Metazoa; phylum Chordata; class Mammalia; order Lagomorpha; family Leporidae; genus Lepus; species Lepus europaeus. Next base: position 121,847,877 of record NC_084833.1, on the reverse strand, counting down.
CTTTGGCCTAAGCCAGCCCCAGCTCTTTGGGGCATTTGGGGAATGAATCAGACAATAGAGAGAGTTGGGCTTGTAGTTAAAATAATGTTTATATAGAGTGCCTGGGCTCAATACCTCATTCCACTCCTGATTCCAGCTTCCTACTAGTGCAGACCTTGGGAGGCAGCAGTGATGGCCCAAGTGCTTGGGCTCCTGCCACCCACATGGGAGACCTGAACTGGGTTCCATGCTCCTGGCTTTTGTGCCAGAAGGGGGGCTTTGCAGGCGTTTAATGAGTAACTCAGTAGAGGGACGTAAACACTCACTCTCCCTCTCTGTCTCACTAAGAAATAAATGAAAAAAAATTTAAGTAAAAGAGAAATAAAGACATTCTCAGGCAATCAAAAATTGTGGGAATGTGTTGCCAGTAGACTTGCTTTGAAGAAAGTCTTCAAATACGATCTTCAGAGAGAAGCAATATTACACAGGTCGGGTCAGAAACTCTGATCCACACAGAGTGGTAACTATTCTGTTTTCACATTTTTATTTATTACAGACATCTCTATTCATCAGAGCTTCAGACAATCAGCACTAATCCATCAAGTTGATGTAGTTCCAGCCCAAAGCAAAGGAACTTGACATTTGAGCTCTCATGTGTGGCCTCACTAAGGAGAAAGGGAAGAAAAGAATCAGGACTCTGGAAAGCTGACAATGGCTGGAGGGCTGCAGGGGGTCCGTAGTAAGGCACTTCCATCTTACCTTCCCAAAGCTTTGAACTAAATTGGAGTAATTCTCAGGATGGGTCTCTTCTCTAAGTTTTATCCCCAATTTCCTATAAATTAATCAGGAGATAGGAGTGTAGACAAGGCCTTAATAATTCAGCAGTCTACATCCGATGACCAGGAAATCAGAGTCAGAATAAATGAGAACAGAGGGACACCAGCCTTCTAATTGCTGACTACATCATAAAATCATCTGTTTACTCTGTTCTTAGCCTGCTTTGTCCAAAGGCCCCTTACAATCTTCACTATCGTTCCCTTAAGGAGTGAAAAGACATAAACAATTGCCTTTTCTTAAGACCCAACCTAAAACCGAACAAAGCAAACCAGAGCAAACATAATTGTCTTCATCTCCACACCAGCTGCTGCTGACGATATCTGTGAGTTGTCGGCACTGGGAGCTAGTCACACTCACCAACACACACTCGCATTCTCTCTGGCACATTTAGCACCACATGAAAGCAGAGGACAAGCTATTGTAGATAAAAGACCGGAAGGGGAGAAAACGCCTCTGATGAAAACAGAGAGAGAGGATAGATGACCTCGACATCCTGGGCACTTACTTACACTAAAGAAGAGCTTCTGTAACAAGACCTGGTGGTGACCCAGGACTCACAGCTGCCTCATGTCATGCACCCCAGGACAGGTTGCTGTGTGACTCTCGGCACCCCCGATGTATGACACTTTCTGGGAGGTGGAGAGCACTGGCATTTAGCAGCTGCTTGGCAAGACCTCCTGGTAACACAGGGTGAGATGTTCACCCAAAGGACACACTAAGCTCTCATTGCAAGGGAAATGTATTAGCAGTAGCAATATTATCAGTATTAGCAATAATTATAATAATTATGAACATATACACAGCACTTTTGTATCTGCAAGACGCACAGCATTCATCGTGGTGATTAGCATTTGTACAGTACTTTGTATTTTCCCAAGCACTCTCTGCTCATTAATTAGATAATGCTGGCAACATCTGTAGGCAAGTGCTACTTCTCCCACTTTAACAGACACAAGGCGCAGAAAAATTAATTGGCCTGTCCAAGGACATGTGATGAGTCAGTGACAGAATCAAGACTCCATCTCCAAGTTCCCAAATCTCTGTTTTGCCTACGCTCCATGCAAAGCTGGGTGGCTGCTTCCAATTGAGCAGGGAAGGGAGCTGCTTAGGACATGGAAATCCCATCACTGCCATGGCCTTTGAGTGAGTGGGAGGTGCCGGTGCAACTACATGAAATCTGTTTTCATGGAGAACTTTACAAGTGTTTCTCAAAAAGCATCTTAGGGCAATGCTTCTCATCTTTGGCTCAGGCTACATCACGCTGGCAAATTCACTCAGAATCCCCTGGATATGGACCCAGCAATCAACACTCCTGTTTTCTCTTTTATTCTTTCAGTGATTTCTTTTAGTTTATTTGAAAAGCAGACACACACACACAGATGGAGAGAGATCTTCCACCTTCTGGTTCATTGAAACATCTGCAATAGCCTGGCCTGGGCCAGACTGAAGTCAGGAGCCAGGAACTTAATCTTGTGTCTCTCACATGGATGCCAGGGACCCAATCACTCGAGCTTCTGGGATGCACGTTAGCAGGAAGCTTGTAATGGGAAGTGGAACCAGACCTTGAACCATGTATCCTGGTACAGAAAGCAGGCAGCCCACGTGGTATCATAACTGCTGTGCACCTACTAGTACTTTTTAAAAGCCTTAGGTTATTTATTTGAAAGGCAAAGTTATGGGGAGGGGGAGGGAGAGAGAGAGAGAGACAGAGATAGCAAGAGGGAAGGAGAAAATGAGACCAAGAGCAAGAGTGAGTGAGAGACAGAGATATCTTCCATCTGCTGGTTCACTCCCCAAATGGCCATAACAACCAGCGCTGGGTCAGGCCAAAGCCAGGAGCCTGGAACTCTCCATTAAGGTCTCCCACATGGGTGGCGAGGACCCAAGTACTTGAGCCATCTTCCTCTGCTTTCCCAGGTGCATTAGCAGGGAGATGGAGCAGACACGGAACAGCTGGGTCTCCTACTAACATTCATAAGGGACGCTGGTATCGCAGGTTGTTTAACCCACTTCCCGTAAGGCCAGCTCCATATTAGTATTTTTTAAAGCTCCCTAGGCTATCAGAAAGGGTGGACACAGTGGAGTGAGGACAACTGGTCTATTTTGGTAGCTCTCAAAATCTGGAGGGCACTGGAAGACTTCCTATGGCAAGGACTGCTTGAGCCCACCCCAAGAACTTCCTATATAGTTGGTCAGCAATGAAACCTGAGAATGTGCGTTTCTAACAAGTTTCCAGGTAATGTTCATTGCTCTTCCCAAGGCCACACTCCAAGAAGCACTGGTCTGGAGTATGTTAGATGCAGACAGAAGAATGAACAAATTGCTTCCAAAGATTCCTTCAAAGCCGGCCAACTGTGACTTCAATAACCCAGCAGACTGATATTAGCAATTATGGCGTACAGGCCACGGCTCACCAAATCCCAGGCACACAGGAGGACCCCTTTCTCAGGCTGCTCTTACGGTGAGGCTGATGGCAGGTAAACAAGTACAGGGCAATGGAATGTGTGAACAGACACTCCGCGCTTGGTCTCCCAAGCCACCCCATCGTGCAGTCTCTCAGCTTTTCTTTACTATCCATTGCTGGAAGCCATGACCCCAAAGAGGTGCTGGCACACAACAGAAAGAGCTCCAACCCAGGAGTTACTAATTAGCCAAGCAATACTCAGTGCATCTGTAGCCAGCTCCAGGGAGGGAAGGGAGTTTTAAGAGTCGACTTTACTGCATTAAGCCAACAAGATTCTTGGGACTTAATTATTCCTGCAGCATAGTGTAGCCCATGCTGATACGCATGGTGCTCAGTGGACACCGGTGTGTGTGTGTGTGTGTGTGTGTCCATCCTCAGCCTTCTAGGAAACCTACTAAATTGACAGCCTAGTGAGAAAGAGTCCTAAGGCAAATATTCAAAAGAAAGTGACAGCCACACACCTGGGAGATCAAGAATATGACTTAGTCAGAAGCCAACTTTTAGGGAAAGCCTAGAAATGTCCTTCGCAGCATAAGCACAGTCACACTGTATCAGATGGCAGAAACTTTAAAACAGAGGGGCAGCCCTCTGTTGGACCTGCACAGGCCAATGAAGAAGGAATGATAGGGAACAAAATGGCAGAAAGTGACCAAGCGACCATACACAGCCTGAAGGCCTTTTGGGAAATGCACAGATAAAACATGTTCTTTATTCATGTGAGAGAGAGAGAGAGAGAGAGAGAGAGAGAGACATGGATAGAGAGATCTTTCACCCACACCTTAACTCCCCAAATTCCTACAGCCCCTGTAGCTGGGCCAGGCCAAAGCCAGGAGCCAGGAACTCAATCCAGGTCTCCCATCTGGGCAGCAAGGACTCAAGTAGTTGGACCATCAACTGCTGTCTCCCAGCGTGCACATTAGCAAGAAGCTGCAGTCCCAAAGCTTGCTGGGATTTGAACCCAGACACTTCAACTGGTCTGTGGGTGTCTTAATCACTAGGCCAAATGCCCAACGCAAATAAAACATTTTGTAAAAACATCAAACAGACATTCCTATCTCCTGCCCTCCCTATGTCTCTTCCCTTTAATCCCAGCCTTTGCCATGCTGCTGCTCCATTTAGCCTAGGGGACACAGCAGTGCTTAGTGCCCCCTCCCCCAGGCATCTAAAGAACCCAGGAGAGTTAGGTGTTAGGTGAAGCAAAGTGTACACAAAGCAGTCCAAGGAGCAAGCCACGCTGGTTGTCCAGACAGTTCTTGCGCCTGGGGTAACGCCTGGCAGAGGGGTTCTGTCCTTCTCTCAGGCCCCGCTGTGACCAGAGGGCCCAATTTCACGGCCTTGCAGCTTCATGTCATACTTCTGTTTCCCAGATGCAGTGTCGTACCCCTTGTGTTTGTCTGCCATCAGCTTTCATTAAGAGAGCTTGAGTTTTCCAGCACTATTCTGGCTCCTCCCGGCCTAACACCCACAAGCAGAGACAGCAATGCTTTCTACCCAGCCTCCGCGGTGGCTTGCGCCCAGCGACACCGGCGATGCTTCCTCAGGGGCTCTCATGGGACATGGCATGCAGAGGCACCGCAGAGCATCCCTACGAAAAATAAAAATCCTCCCTCTGCAAACCCTGACCCTGCTTTTATTCTCTACGGTACTTTTTAAGGTCTTCCCAGGCGCTTCACGTGGAGGCAGCCCGAGAAACTCCAACTTGATTCCAATCTGATTATCCAACATGGCCCTATCAGCTGAGACAGCGACATTTATCACATTAATAGGAAGGAAAGAAGAAAACTGGGATCCCATCCAACAGGAGCGTTTTTATCACATGTTGCACTGTCTTACAAATCCAATTATCACCAGCTGAAGGTCTTAACAGCTCTTGAATTGTGGCTTTCAAATCTTAAAGGACCCCGATGCACATTTTCTTAGATTCCTCCAGTTACCCCTTACTCCATGCAGAGAACAGGCATCCAGTCTGCAAGACAATTGCAGGGCAAAAGCTGTGGAATGTTTGTCCTGAGCTCAGGCAGCGAATACAAGAGGAACTTGGACTGGGGACTTCATTCAGCAAATGCGAGCTTGTCATTGCCTTCATAGCCAGAGGGAAGAACTTGGAAGCTAAGTGTTAGATGGTTCTCACACCAACTAACAAAATGGGACAGTGTCTTTTGTGGGGCCACTTGGGACTAAAAATGTACTTGCAAGTTTAGAGAGCTGTGATCAAGAACATCATATGGGGATTGGCACTGCTCCACTTCCGATCTAGCTCTCTGCTATGGTCTGGGAAGGCAGTAGAAGATGGCCCAAGTGCTTGGACCCCTGCACCCATGTGGGAGACCTGGATGAAGCTCCTGGCTCCTGGCTTCAGATCGGTGCAGCTCCAGCCATTGTGTCCACCTGGGGAGTGAACCAGCAGATGGAAGACTGACTCTCTCTCTCTCTCTCTCTCTCCTCTCTCTCTCTGCCACTGCCTCTCTGTAACTCTTTCAAATAACCAAATAATTATTTAATAAAAAAAAGAACATCATGTGGACTCTGACAAAATGTCACCCAAGGCTACAAATATAAATGCCTGAGAACTGTGAGAAATAAAACCCATTAACTTCTGCTATAGAAAAGAAAGATTTGCAAATACTCTGTCCAAGAAACACAGTAAAAAAAAGTTGGCTACAATGTGCAAAAATAACTATCCCAGTGGCCTGATCATTGAGAAAGAGCATAAAAATCTATGGGCGGCATATATTCTTGCAGAATGACAGAATTTTGCCGAAGAACTGTTGAGACTCTATGGTATTCTCATCCCACCTCCAGCTCGGTCAATGTGGAGACTCTTCCAAGCCAGGGAAGTTCCTGTGGCACAGCAGCATTGCTGCCCTGGTCTAGAAGCTCGGTTGTTCTGGAACACTGGGTGATGTTCACAGTAAGTGGTGTTCAGAGGCAAGAGCGGAGGGCCAGTGACTACAGGAGGCTCTGATCAGAGCTGAGCAAACAGAAGTCTTCATGCATGTGCTGCACAGCCTGAGAAGGACTCCAGCCAGCCCTCTCCGAGTTGTCTCTGAGGCTGCAAACATGAGTGGGAGGGCTCCCATAGAAAACAAATATGAAAGAACACTGGAAAATGACCTGAACATCTTAAAATGCTCCCTTACCTACACGCAACTCCTTCAGAAAAGAAATAACCAACTCAAGGTGTTCAAGCACAACCTCTCTTCAGTCCTTGGCTGGCAACTTGACTATACCAAGGTGAAGGCGAACCATAGGCAGTTAGGCTTAAAACTAAAGCAAGAAGATAAACTAGAAGACAAACAGGTTGACCAGTGTGAGGCATTAGTGACTGAGCAGTGCCAAGGCGATTTCACAGAACAGCCAAGGTGATTTACTAAAGAGACACATAAAAAATAACAAAACACAGTCTGTGGGCATAGGGGAAAGCTAGGAACCAAGATGCTGATCCCTTATAAGCTGTTGTCTAAAATGTCCAGTTAACAAAATTATGAGACGTACACAGAAACAGGAGATTGACTCCATACTCACAGAATGAAGTAAGAAACAGAAACTCAGTCGGCAGATGCCAGATTTGGCAGTCAGAAAGTCGAGGCAGTTCTTATAAATGTGTTTAAAGAACAGGAAGAATCATGTTTGAAAGTGGAAGGCATGTGCAATGACAATAAATCCATAAATCCTTGAGATTTGCAACAAGGAAACAGAAATTATAAAGAAGAAACAAATGCAAATTTTGGAGTTGAAAAGTACAAGAAAATGAAAATTTAATGGAGGATCCCAAGACAGATTTGAGATGACATAAGAAAAAAATTTGTAAACACAGAAATGGGTCGCTAGAGATAACCCAATCTAAATAAAATTGGGAAAAGAGGATACAAATAAAGTGAAAATGAACAGATCCTAAAGCACAAATACATACAAGGAGTCTTCAAGGCAGTTCATGGAAATATGTATGATGGATTTCAAAAAATTTCACAGCGAAATAAGCATCTGTTAATTCCATCATCCATGGACTTTCTGAACTTCGCTCACACACAAATGGGACTCTAATAAGGAGAGGAGAGATAAAAAGAAAGGAGAGGAAGTACATTCAAGGAAATAATGGTGAAAACTTCTCAAATTTGATGGAAAACGTTAATTTACATATCAGCAAAGTTCTACAAATCCCAAACAGAATAACTACAAACAACTCTACACACTTTATAATATGGTAATCAAAATTTTGGAACCAAAGATGAAAAGAAAATCTTGACAACAATACAAGAAATGTTATAGGGGAGCAATGAGATTGATAGTGGCTAACTTCTCATCTAAATGATGGAGGCCAAGGCAACTGGGAGACACACTGAAAGTACTAAAAATAAAATTAATTATCTCCAGCAGAAATCTCCTTCAAATGTGAGACTGAAATACAGACATTCACAGGTAAAAAATGTATTACCAGTTGAGCTACCTTACAAGCAATACTGAAGGCCATCTTATAAAGTGAAAGAACCAGATGTTGAAGTGAATTCACGAAAGAAATGAAAAGCACAAGAGATGATAAATGTGTGGATTCACGTAAAGGCATCCCATATATGAGCACTGATTCAAGTCCTGATGGCTCCACTTCTGATGCAGCTCACTGCTAATATGCCTGGGGAAGCAGTGGAAGATGGCCCAAGTATTTGGGCCCCAGATACCCAGGAGTTCCTGGCTCCTAGATTTGCTTTGGTCCAAACCCATTTGATGAGCGAGTGAACCAGCAGATGGAAGATCTTTCTGTCTCTCCTTATCTCTCTGTAACTCTGCCTTTCAAATAAATAAATAGATTTTTTTAAAAAAATTAAAGTCTCTGCTAATATTTGTTTCTCACTTCTTGTAACATCTTTAAACACAAATTTTCAATAGGCAAAAATTATATTGTATTGTTTGTTCTAAAACATACAAGTTGATATAATATATTTGACAATAGTACATTCAAAGAAGATGGGAGGAGATAGGGTTACTCTGGAACAAAATTTCTACATTTTAAAATAATTTAGTTAATACTAATCTGAAGTAGATCATGATAAACTAAAATGACTAGTCTAATCATTAGAAAGACCACTAGTGGCTAGTGTTGTGGCACAGCAGGTAAAGCCACTGCCTGTGACACTGGCATCCCATATGGGCATTGGTTCGAGACTCAGCTGCTGGACTACTTCCAATCCAGCTCCCTGCTAATGTGCCTGGGAAAGAAAGTATCAGAAGCTGGCCCAAGTTCTTGGGCACCTTCACCTGTGTGGGAGATCCAGAAGAAGCTCCTAACTCCTGGCTTTGGCCTGGCCCTGAGCTGGGAGTAAACTAGCAGATGGAAGATCTCTCTCTCTTCTTCTTTCTGTGCAATGCTGGGTTTCAAATAAATAATTAAATCTTTATTAAAAAAAAAAGAAAAACCACTAAGAACATAACTCAAATAAATGTCAATAAAATAATTAAAATGGTATCTTCATAAATATATATATATAAAACAAAAAGAGACAATATAGAAGGAAAAAAGGAATTAGAAGACAGATTCTCACAAAAAACAGTGAAATGGCAAGTGTAAATTCAATCACAAAACAATTAAAATTAAATACGAATTGTATAAATATTCTAGTCAAAAAGCCAAGGTTGTAAGACTAGACACAAAAGAAAGATCCAATTATAGTATGTCTGTCTAAAATCTAAAGTAGCTTATAATCTAAAGCATATTTACCTTAAATTAAACATTACAAATAGATTGAAAGTAAAAGAATAAAAAAAGTACCATGCAAATAGTAACCCTAAGAAAGAAATCATCCAGATTGGAGAGAAAGGATTTTAATAGAGATTTTGAAATCAGAAACAAGTCAAAGACAAAGGTGAACATTTCAGAATCATATAAAGGTTGCATATCTCAGGACTATATAATACTTGTAATTTATACACACCTAAAAATGCAGCCTATAAAAACTGACAAAATCAGAAGAGGCACCATGGACAGCATCTCCTGTCAGAGTGCCTAGAACTGAGTGTCAACTTGGCTTCAGCATCTTGCTAACGTGCACCCCAGGAGGCAGCAGATAATAACTCAAGTCCAAGGGTCCCTGGCACACACATGGGAGACCCAGATGGAATTCCTGGCTCCTGGCTTCAGTCTGGCCCAGACCCCAAGTATTGCGGGCATTTTGCAAGTGAACCAGAAGATGAAAAATTCTGCCTGTATCTCTCTTTCTCTCTCTCCCTTGTTCTGCCATGCAAATAAATAAAAGTAAGAAAACTTTATAAAAACTGACAAAATGGTAAGAAGAAATTGAAGATTAATAAATTCAAGTTGGAGACATCAATATTCCACTTTCAGTAAATGTCAGAATAACCAGAACTCCTGAGCAGAGTGATCAACCAACTTCACCTAATTTATGTAGAATGGTCCAACCAGCACCTGTAGCATACACTTTTGTTTCAAATACACATAGAGGGTCCTGCACTGTGGCGCAGCAGGTCAAAGCCCAGGCCTGCAGTGCCGGCATCCCATATGGGCACCCGTTTGATACCCAGCTGCTCTACTTCCAATCCAGCTCCCTGATAATATTCCTGGGAAAGCAGTAGAAGATGGCCCAAGTCCTTGGGCCCCTGCACCCACGTAGGAGACTCCAAAGAAGCTCCTGGCTTTGGATTGGCTCAGCTCCAGTCATTATAGCCATTTGGGGAGTAAACCAGCAGATGGAAGACCTCTGTGTGTGTATGTGTGTCTCTACCTCTCTCTGTAACTCTTTCAAATAAATAAAATAAATCTTAAAATAAAAATGATAGCATCATTCAAATACACATAGAGCATTCTCTAGGGTTCACCATTTGGTAGACCAAAATAAGGAATAGTACATTTAAAAGGAGAGAAATCATAGAATTGTGTTCACACAAATAATAGAATATAATCATGAATCTGAAAAAAATATGAGAAACCCAAGATATCTGGAAATTAAAAATACGTTTATAAATAATACATGGGTCAAGAAAGAAATTGTAAGAAAAATCAGAAAATGTTTTGAACTGAATGAAAACAAAAACAGACCAAATGAGCTGAACATTCATAATCTAAAAACCTGAAAGTCCAAATCTTCCAACAGGTGTAGTTTCTGGTTTTTTTAAGATTCATTTATTTATCTGTAAGGCAGAATGACAGTGACAGAGAAAGAGGGAGAGAGAAACTTTCCATTTGATGGTTCACTCCCCCAGTGGCAGCAATGTCTGGGGCTGATACAGGGCAAAGCCTGGAAACTGGTGCTCCATCCCAGGTCTTCTACATAGGTGGCAGAGGTCCCAGCACCCAGACCATCCTCCCTTGACTGCCAGGCACACCAGCAGGAGCTGAATCAGAAGCAGAGTAGCCGGGACTTGAACCAGTACTCTGATTTGCAATGCTGGCATTGCAGGCAGTGGCCCAGCCCACCAAGCCACAGCACCGGCCCCCAAAATGTAAATTTTTGGGTGTCAACATGATATGTTACTTGGAAAATTACACAGATGAGCCCATATAAGGTACTGTCATCAAAATACAGGCACATTAAAAAGTTCTGTACAAAATTACCTACAAGCTGAATCATAGGTATAAAGGAAACAAATGAATTTTGTATTTAGATTTGAGTCCACTGCCCAATATTTATTTAATTATGTATATGCAAATATTTCAAAACTGCAACAGAATTCTAAAAGCTGACATGCCTCTTGTCCTAAGCATTTCTAATAAGGGATATTCAACCTGCATTAAAATTTACATGATACAGTTGATGTAGTGCTTATAGGACATTTAAAGCTATAAACATGTATGGTAGGAAAAAAGAAAAGGTTTCAAACAGTAACATAAGCTTCCATTATAAGAAACTAGAACACCAAATTATAAAGAAACAGAGATACAGTATTTACAGAATAAAACAGTGCAACAGAATGAGAAAAACATCAGAGAAGGCCAATGAAGGATAAAATTATTTCCTTGGAATATCAACAAAATTGGCAGGTATCTAGTTAGACCAGCCAAGAGAAAAATGTTAAAACAATTGCATAAAAACTGAACAATGACCCTACAGATCCTAACATTTCAAATCACAAGCAGTTAAGGGAGCTATTGAAAAGGCTATGCCAACAAATTAGATAATTTAGACGAAGTGGTTAAATTCCTTCAAAGAATTACTAAAACAACTCAAGAAAGAATAGAAAATTGAACAGGAATAAACCGTTTTCTAAAAGATGTATGTATTTGAAAGGCAGAGTTAGAGAGAAATCTTCCATCTGCTGGTTTACTCCTCAAATGGCTGCAATGACCTAGGCTGCGCCAGGCTGAAGCCAGATGAGTGGAGCCTCTTCCAGGTCTCCCACATAGGTGCAGGGGCCCAAGGACTTGGTCTATCCTCCGCTGCTTTCCCAGGTGCATCAACAGGAAGCTGGATTGGAAATGGAGCACCTGGCTCTCAAACCAGCACCCACATGGGATGCCAGCATTGCAGGCGGCAGCTTTACCCACTGCACAACAACACCGTCCCCAAAATAAAGTATTTGAATTAGTAATTAAAAGCCTTTACAGGGAAAGTCAATCAAACATTTAAAGGTGAATGATGCTATTCCTCCTTTTTTTTTCAAAATATAGAGAAAAATGAATATTTCCCAACTTATATTCCAAATCTAATATTAAAGTCAGACAATAAAAAAGAAAGAAAAAAAGCTACAGATTAATACCCATCATGAACACAGATACAGCAGTCATTAACAAAAAATTGGCAAAATGAGTCCAGCAATTTACAAAGAGAATTAAATGCCAACACTGAGTGGGACATCTCAGAAATAACTCAATTTACTATACGAAAATGATAAAATAGAAGAGAAGAAAAAGCCACATGGTTATCTCAATAGATAAAGAAAAGAACCTGATGGAATTCAACACTCACTCACAATAATTACTTTCAACCAAGAGAACAATAGGAAATGTTCTAGAACCAGCAAAAGCTGTCCATCAAATGGCTACGGCTAATACCATACAGTAACAATGAAAGATTTCATGTCTGTCTTTTTAAAATCAGGAAAGAGGCAAGAAAGTGTGCTCCTGACGCCTCCATGCAACACTCCATGAGAGGCTCTGCCCCATACAATGGAGAGGAAAGAAGAGCACATGGAGGAAGCAGGGCGGGGCAGGGAAGACATTGACATTGAAAGAAGAGAAAGAAAACTTTCTGCACCCTCAGGTGATACAATCCTAGATGTGCAAACTCCAGAGCACACCAAGTTTAGACCTGATTCACAGTTTACCATGGTTGCAGGAAACAGATCCTTATACAAAACCGACTGTATTGTTATACACTTACAACAAATAACTCAACCATGAAATTAAGATAATTCCATTCACAATAGTATCAAAAGTAACATCAAAATATTAAGCAATAATAATTGTGCTAAAAACTATGCAATAATGTAGGGTGAAATGAAAACAGAGTTAAATAAATGGGGAAATGTTCCATGTTCATGGATTTGAAGATTCAGCATTGTCAAATTGATCTATAAGTTAAATGCAGTACCTATTAAAATCTCAGCAGGCTGATACAGGTTGACAATCTGCTTCTAAACTATATGTGGAAATGCAATGGATGCAGAAAAGTCAAAACAGTTTCAAAAATGAGGATCAAAGTTGGAGAAGTTACATTACCTTTTTAAACTTAATATAAAGTTACCACAATCAAGAATGTGTGGTATTGGTGCAAAGACAGGCTTTTAGATGAATGAAATACAGTCGAAATTCTTGAAGTAAATTCCAATCATAAGAACAGATGAGGAGTCATAAATCCCATTTATGGTCAACAAAAATTTGACAAAAGTGCTAACAAATCAATGAAGGGAAGGACGTGTCAACACTGATATCTAGAACAGTCAATTATTCAACATGAATTAAAAATGAATGGAGGGCCAGCACTGTGGCGTGGTAGGCTAAGACTCTGCCTAGGGCACTGGCATCCTAGATGGGTGCTGGTTTGTGTCCCACCTGATCCTCTCCCCATCAGCTCTCTTCTATGGACTGGGAAAACAATGGAAGATGGCCAAGTGCTTAGGCCCCTGCACCTGTGTGGGAGCCCCGAAGAATCCCCTGGCTCCTGGCTTCAGATTGGCCCATCTCTAGCCATTGTGGCCATTTGGGGAGTGAACCAGCAGATGGAAGACCTTTCTCTCTGTCTCTCCCTCTTTCTGTCTGTAACTCTACCTCTCAAATAGATAAATAAAATCTTACCAAAAAAAATCAATGGAAAACATTTCCTTATATCAAACACAAAAGCTAACTCAAAAACAGATTACAGATATAAATAAAAGAGCCAACACTAAGATACTTCCAGGAGAAAATCTTCATGATGTTTGACTTAGCAAAACATTTTTAGTTATAACCACAAAATAATGATCTTTAAAAAATTGATAAATTGGACTTCCTTAAATTTTAATTAATATAAAGAAAACATGGGCCGGCGCCGCGGCTCAATAGGCTAATCCTCTGCCTAGCGGCGCCGGCACACCAGGTTCTAGTCCCGGTCGGGGCACCGATCCTGTCCCGGTTGCCCCTCTTCCAGGCCAGCTCTCTGCTGTGGCCAGGGAGTGCAGTGGAGGATGGCCCAAGTGCTTGGGCCCTGCACCCCATGGGAGACCAGGATAAGCACCTGGCTCCTGCTATCGGAACAGCGCGGTGCGCCCGCCGCAGCGCGCCTACCGCGGCGGCCATTGGAGGGTGAACCAACGGCAAAAAGGAAGACCTTTCTCTCTGTCTCTCTCTCTACTGTCCACTCTGCCTGTCAAAAAAAAAAAAAAAGATTTCTTATATTTTATAAGTACATTTCTAAGATAATCGCATTTCTCTATCTCCTTCTCTCCCTCCCTCAGTCCTTTTTTCTTTTTTATTTAATTTTTGCAAAAACATAATTTCATTCCACTATATAATCACAGGCTTAATGCACAACTAACCATAATGTTCAACAAGTTAGGAGTAGAAAGACCACAGTTCCACAGAAGCATTAGCAAGGGCTAAAAGCAACAATCAAATCACAAATGTTCATTTCAGTTCTATATATGTTTTGCGTTATATATTAACTACCACATATCAGAGAAAACATATGATATTTGTCTTTTGGGAACTGTCTTATTTCTCAAAGCAAAAGCAACATCATTAAGGAAATGAAATGACAAGTCATAAGCTGGTTACAAATATTTGCAAATCATGCGGCTAATAAAGAATTTCTATCTGAAATATATAAAGAATTATTGCAACTAAAGAAAATTTTAAAAATTCAACAAAGAAATGAGGAAAAGCTTTCAATATACACCTCACCCCAGAAGCTATATGGTCTGAATTGTCCAAAGCATATGGCAAAAAATTTACATGATTAGTCATTAAGAAAATGAAAATTAAAACCATGAGAAAACACTATCATACATTGATTAGAATGGCTATAATCACAATGAGACACACAATAACAAATGTTGGGGAGGACTGAGAGAAGTCACAGAGCCAATATACTGTTGGTGGAATCATAAAATGTTACAGTCACCTTGGAAAAACTGTTTGTAGGCGCTACCAGTGATAAAAAATAAACTTAACCTTTGACTCAGCAGTTCTATTCCTAGAAATTTCCCCAAGAAAAATGAAAACAAAAGTTGACATGAAGACAACTAGGTGAACCCTGATAGCAGCATAGGAAAACCATGGAAACCTATGACAACTAGTGAATGAATAAACAAATTGTGCTGTATCGGTACAGTGGGATACTATTGCACAACAAAAAGTAATGATTTGTGTATACATGCTACACCATGAATGAATGTCAAGCAACACTGAGAAATATCTAGCTGCAAAACTACATATTGTAGGATTCCATCTGGATCAGCTCTCCAGCTCACAGACAGAGAAAGCTGATTGGTGCTTGTCTAAAGATAGGGAATAGATGTGCAGACGTGGAGAACAAACTGGAACTTTACTGAATGGTAGAAATGTTCCACAACAAGCTGTGATGATGGTTTCACAACTCTGTCCATTTCTATTTAAAAAATATGTGAGGGTGGAGAAAAAGGTACCCTAATCCACTGTTGGTGGGAATGTAAACTAGAGCAGCCGCCATGGAAGACAGCATGGAGATACCTCAGAAATCTCAATATAGACCTACCATATGACCCAGCCATCCCTCTCCTGCGAATTTACCCAAACCAAAAGAAATCAGCATATAATTCACTGCAGCACAATTCACAATAGCTAAGATATGGAATCAACCCAGATGTCCATCAACTCTGGACTGGATAAAGAAATCATGGTATATAGACACTGTGGAGTACTACTCAGTCATAAAAAATGAAACCCTGTCTTTTGCAACAAGATGGATGCAACTGGAAACCATTATACTTGGTGAAATAAACCAGTCCCAAAAAGACAGATACCATGTGGTCTCCCTGATCTGGGGTAACTAATAGAGTACCTAAAATGTAATGAATGCATTGTAGTGAAATGGACATTTGAAGATTTGATGACTGTTGGGGCCGGCGCTGTGGCATAGCTGGTAAGCCGCCACCTGCAGTGCCGGCATCTCATATGGGTGCCGTTTCAAGTCCTGGCTGCTCCTCTTCCAATCCAGCTCTCTGCTATGGCCTGGGAAAGCAGAAGTTGGCCCAAGTCCTTGGGCCTCTGCACCCACATGAGAGACCCATCTAGGGAGTGAACCAGGGGATGGAAGACCTCTCTCTCTGCCTCTCTCACTGTATGTAGCTCTTTCAAATAAATAAATGAATCTTAAAAAAAAAAAAAAAAAGATCTGATGACTGTTTAAGGCCCTTGTCTCTTCTGTTGAAGAACAGTGTTTTTTTATTCTTCCTACTATTTGTTGAATTCTTTTACTTAGCATAGGATTAACCTTACACTCATTAAGTAAACTGAAATTAGATCTTTGTAAAAATTAAGAGTGGGAATGGAAGAAAAAGGAAGAAGAAGGTTTGGAGCATGGTTTCATGAAATACATAAAACATGTGTAACTTAAATAAAAAAATTTTAAATGAGGAGCAGGCACTATGGCACAGTGGATGAAACCAACACCAGGGACGCCAGCATCCCATATCTGAGTGTCTGAGATTAAGTCCTGTCTCTGCTTCCTATCCAGCATTCTGTTGTTGTACACTCTGGGAACCAGCAGATGATGGCTTGAGTACTGGAGACAATACCACCTATGTGGAAGACGCAGGTTGAGTTTCTGGCTCTTGGCTCAAGCCTGGCCCAGCCCTGGCCATTGCAGGTATTTGGGGCATGAACTAGCAGATATAGAGGATCTCTCTCTCTCCCTCTCTCTCTCTCTCTCTCTCTCTCTCTCTCAGCATGTGTTTCTGCCTTTCAAATAAATGAAATTAAAATAAACTAATAAATTATACACTTAAAGGGGGTGCATTTTATGACATGTAAAGTATGCCAATAGAAAGCTATTAAAAATGCAATAGTGAGCTGAGCTCTCCTTCAGATACATCTTAAAAGTCAACACTCACACGTGTCCCAGTCCTCCCCTGTAATGGAGATGGTGCTGTTCCCACTTAAGATTAACCTTAGATCCCATTTATTCCCAACATCCCTTTAGCTAGTTCTCTACTAGCTATTTTTTCTTACTGGTAAGTTTCTTTCTTTTCTTCTGTTTCTTTTTTCCGTCTCCCTCTCTCTTTCCCTCCCTCATCCCTCTTTTATTCTTCTTTCCTCCCTCCTTCCCTCTCTTCCTTCCTTCCTTCTCCCCTCTCCTCCTCTCCCCTCCCCTCCCCTCCCCTTCGCTTCCCTATTTATTTATTTATTTGAAAGGCAGAGTGAGTAAGACAGGGAAAGACAGAGACAGATCTTCTGTTTCCTTATTCTCTCCCCAGATGGCCACAACAGCCAGGTCTGGACCAGGCCAAAGTGAAGAGCCAGGAACTCCATCCTGGGGGCATAACCACTTGAGCCATTACATACTGCCTTCCCAGCTGGATCAGAAGTGGAGCAGCCAGGATTCCAACTGGTCTTCTGATATAAGATGGCAGGAATCAAGCCAGCGCTCAGTGATATGGAATGCCAGTGTCATAAGTGGTGCTTCACTCAATGCACCACAACATTGGCTGCTGCTGCTACATTTCTTTAAAGAATGGTCTATGACAGACATTTCCCCTTTCTCACTTCCTATTCCATAACCAGGTTTCCTTCTGCACCACGACCCCGAGCCATCACCAGCGCAGCCTTGATGCAAGCTCTAGTAGGCTCTTTTTAGTTCTTCTTTTACAGATTTCTTAAGCATTGCTCCTTTCAGGTTCTTTGGCACTGCTCTCTTCAAGTGCTTCTCCAACTTCTCCAGATACTACTTCTCCAAAGCATCTCTTACGTAAACTTCTCTGAGTCTCACCTTAAATCTTTGAGGCTCCTTCCCCAAGCTGTTCTCTGTTACTCTACATGCCCTTCTTTGGTGAAAACCTTGGTTCACCACATCTGCCAATGACTCCAATATTGGTTATCATCCAATGTCCATCACTTTGGAGTTTCAAATCTGTATGTTGACTGCTCTCTGAGTGACTCTCAGTAGATCATCCAGAAGCACTGCACACACACAAGTCCAAAATGAAACCCCATATTCCACCCACAAATTTGTCTGTCTGCATTCCTCAATTCTTTCCAATTAGACACCTAAACAAGAAACCTAGAAGCTATTCTGATCCCCAGAGTGGACTGATCCCCAGACTAGACAGGTGAGAAGTCCTACCCTAACATTCCCAGTGCCTTATTCTGTCTGCTCTTTCCTGTTTCTTCTGCCTTCGATTTTATCACTTTATCACTGTATTGTACCAGTACTTTAAAAAAAAGACATTTATTTATTTATTTGAAAGGCAGGATTATAGTGACACAAAGAAGAAGACACACACACACACACAGAGAGAGAGAGAGTTAGAGAGAGAGAGAAATCTTCCGTCTGCCATTCCACCCCCAAAATGGCCACAACAGCTGGCCACAATAGACAGGGTTGGGCCAGGCTGAAATCAGGAGCCTGGAGCTTCATCTGCGTCCCCCATGTGGATGCAGGAGCCCAAGGATGTGGTTTATTCTTTGCTGTCCTCCAAGGCACTTTAACAGGAAGCTGAATTGGAAGTGGAACAGACGGGACTTGAATGGGTACCCAAATGGGAGGCCAGCATTGCAGGCCGCATCATAACCAGCTGTGCCACAAGGCCAGCCCCATTCTAGCATTTTTTTAAAAGATTTATTTTATTTGAAACACAGAGAGACACAGAGAGGTCTTCCATCCACTGGTTCACTCCCCAGATAGCCACAACAGCTGGGGTTGGGCCAGGCTGAAGCCAGGAGCTTCACCCAGGTCTCCCACATGGATTCAGGGGACGAGGAACATAGACCATCTTCCGCTGCTGTCCTAGGCACATTAGCAGAGAGCTGGATCAGAAGTGGAGCAGCCAGGACTCCAATCATTGCCTATGGGATGTCAGTGCTTCAGGCTTAACCCACCATACTACCACCACTTTAGAGCATATTTTTAAAACACAAGGATGAACAAATCACTCATTTCAAAGGAAGGGGATGAAAGAAAGAATGAAAGTTCTAAGCCACTGTGCTACATTGGCAAATGAGACCCCGCATGTGCTGTAACCATTGTGGATGCCCCTCACAAAGCAGAAAGCACGTTTAGAAATTTCCTCTGCCTTCTGTAGCAGTATATGCTTTCATCTTTAAATTTGTCAAACCCTGCTTTTTTCGAAAAAAAAAAAAAAACTCATTAGTTCAGAGTGGGCTAATTTGAAATTCTCTGAAATTCTCTGATTCTGCAGATGGGCTGGGCTTAAGTCCACTTCTGCATTCATGCACAAACCGTTGATTAATTACAGTGGGAATGACAAGACAGCTACTTGACAACATTTTGTTAGCCATTAATTAACTTAACTTTATGTTCTTGAAAGTAATAAAATTGCATTTATTTTAAAAGGCTTTATAATTAATCTGAACCACACAATTTAGCAGTTAATTATACATTGTCTTCTATTCTGTAATTCTTCCCTCTCTCCTCTCTCTCTCTCTCCTTTTTGCCCTGACCCCATCTTTCACATAGGTATATAATGTGATACAAGGTGCAGTTACTGTTCCAGTCACTCTTCAACACAAAATTAACCAAAGGACATCAATTCTGCTCTCAAGTTACTTCCTATATGGGAAGAAAGAAGAAACGGGTGCATAAATACACACATAATGATATTACGTGGATGCACACCGTTACTATGATAAGGAGTCTGTTATAGTCTAAGGTACTGTGAGAATTCCTAAGAAAGCAGTGACTGGGGATGGCGTTATGGCATAACAGGTCAAGCCGCTGCCTGAGATGCCGGCACCCCATATGGACTCCAGCTCGTGTTCCAGCCACTCCACTTCCAACCCAGTTACCTGCCAGTGGTCTGAGAACAGCAGCAGAAGACCCAAGTGCTTGGGCCCCTGCCACCCACATGGGAGACCATGGGAGACCTGGAAGACGCTCCTAGCTTCTGGATTCGACCTGGCCCAGCCCTAGCTGTTGCAGCCACCTGGGGAGTGAACTAGCAGATGGGCTAGTCTCCTCCCTCTCCCTCTCTCTCTCTCTTCTCCTTTCCCCTGCCCCCCTCCAACTCCAACTCCAACTCTCCTCTCTCTCTAACTCTGCGTTTCAAATACACATGTAAATCTTTAAAACAAAAGAGCAGTTAGTAATTGTGTCCAAACTGATAAATGGGGGGTTGGAAATGAAGACGTTTTCTTCCAGAAACATAGAATTGGAACAGGAGAAAGGCAATGCCGAATGAGCGTGCACAGAGCAAAATAGTGGGAAACTCTGGGAATATATGGAAAATACTTGAAACACTAGAAAGAACAGGAAAACTCTGGAATCAGTTCCATAACAGTCTCTCTACCAAGCCCTGGCTGTGTAGCGTTGGCCAATTTACTCTCTGAATCTTGTTCTTCTCAACTATAAACTGTGTATTCCAGGGAGTGGACACATACTCTAACAGTTAAAATGCCCAGTGCTTGGCCGGTGCCGCAGCTCAATAGGCTAATCCTCCGCCTGTGGCGCCAGCACACCAGGTTCTAGTCCCAGTCGGGGTGCCAGATTCTGTTCCGGTTGCCCCTCTTCCAGGCCAGCTCTCTGCTGTGGCCCAGGAGTGCAGTGGAGGATGGCCCAAGTGCTTGGGCCCTGCACCCCATGGGAGACCAGGAGAAGCACCTGGCTCCTGCCATTGGATCAGCGCGGTGCGCCGGCTGCAGCGCGCCAACCGCGGCGGCCATTGGAGGGTGAACCAACGGAAAAAGGAAGACCTTTCTCTCTGTCTCTCTCTCTCACTGTCCACTCTGCCTGTCAAAAAATAAAATAAAATAAAATGCCCAGTGCATACCTCAATGTATCTGGGTTTGATTCCCAGCTCCAGCCCCTGTTAATTCTGAACTTGGGTCATAGCAGTGGTGGTTGAAGTAACTGGGTTCCTGTCATCCACTTGGGAGAACAGAAGGAATGGATCAGTGGCTGGATGACACCTGTCTCTCTATCTCTCTGTCTGTCTCCCTGCTCCTCAAATTAAAAAAATAAAATTATATGGGTATTATCATATCTAATAGAATTATTCTTAGAATTAATTGGGATAATGCTCGTAAAGGTCAAAAACATAGTAAGTAATAAAAATGTAAATCAGAAATTTAGGGAAGAAAAGAACATGTGAGACATAAGCACCCCTGCCAAAGAAATTTCAGGATGGTGTTCAGGGTCCACTCAGCCAGTTCACGTTCAAGAGGGGCATGGACTCAGCTGACTCCTCTGCCATCACCTGCTTTGCATTTCTTATCATGGAGGCCTGTGGCTTTCAGACAACTTCTAAGAGTTCCATTTGCTGAAATCCATTAACTTGCACTTCAAGTTAAATGTTAGAAATGGTGTAACAAACTGTTGTCAAGGGATTCTCCATCTCAATTTATTATTATTTTTAAATCATAGCAGCGTTTTAAAGTAGTTTAATTAGAGATGGTTCTATACAGTTCTCCAATCACATAGGAGAGTACTTCAAAAATTCATAGAAAATGGGGCCAGTGCTGTGGTGTAGGAGGCCAAACCTCAGCCTCAGCACCGTACGGAAGCCAGTTCTAGTCCCAGCTGCTCCTCTTTCCATCCAGCTCTCTGCTATGGCCTGGGAAAGCAGTAGAAGATGGCCCAAGTCCTTGGGCCCCTGCACCCGCGTGGGAGAGCTGGAGGAAGCTCCTGGTTCCTGGCTTCGGATTGGCACAGCTCCAGCTGTTGCGGCCAATTGGGGAGTGAACCAGTGGATGGAAGACCTCTCTCTCTCTCTGCCTCTCCTTCTCTCTGTCTGTAACTCTACCTCTCAAATAAATAATCTTAAAAAATCATAGAAAATGCAATTAAAAGAAAAGTTTAATCTGGTACAGAAAATGTTGCAATCTATGCATATGAGAGGTCTTAAAAAAACTGAGTGGTTAGGAAGGCTATGCATGGGTTTCAAAAAATTTTACATACAAATAAGATGATCTTGTAATTCCATTTTCCACAATTTTTTGAAGTACATTCCTACTTTTGGAACAAATGTTATAAATCGTAGAACTAACTGCTATGAAGGATATCAATCATGCTCCATGCTTGCTGTAGCTAAAGATTAAACGTGCACAAAGAACTTAGTGCCAGAAAATGATGGTGGGCATTGCGATAAGGCACACATGAGATCTATATATAAAGATCAGGCCACTGCATATTACAGAGTTAAGGTCAAGGGTGCTTGGCAGGCGCTGCGGCTCACTTGGCTAATCCTCCACCTGCAGCACCAGCAGCCCGAGTTAGCCTGCCGGCCGTAGCGGCCATTTGGGCGGTGAACCAACGGAACAAAGACCTTTCTCTCTGTCTCTCTCTCTCTTACTGTCTAACTCTGCCTGTCAAAAAAAAAAAAAAAAAAAAAAAGGTCATGGGTGCTTAGTAATGATATTATACATAGAGACAGGTACTCGAGACAAAGAAGAGTCCAAGTGTCTTTCCCAAGAGCTGAGAGTAAACCTGTCACCCAGCACCCAATCAGTGCTACATTCACCAGGAAATCTCTAAGAGAGCTCGAGGGTGCCTAGGCCGTGGATAGGCAAAAAATGAAGGCTGGAAAAGTTTTACAGAGACTCGGAAAACTACTGGTGACATTCCAAAGCTAGGGAAAATATGCCTCTTCCATGATATCTAGCAGATCTACTCAGTTACCAAGAAGAATTCACATGGAAGTCTAGTGGAAGATAAGACATGGGGAAAAAAAAAAAAAAACAGAAGAAGAAGGCAGTAACTTAGCAAACAGCCTCAAATGCCAGGTCATCAGGAATGGACACTGGAGGAGAAATCTGTCGAAGTTTGCCCAAGGAGTGAATAGAACATGACCAGGCATTCTGCTTCCCACACAAAGTACCCCAGAGTCCTGGGCCGACTGCAGCCTTGGACCGGAAATGGAGAACTCAGGTGGGAAGTCATCCTGGCAGTGGTGATCAGGGCGGCACTGGGAAGCGCAGTCAGGAATTCCAAAGACAACTGAACTTCAGACTCTATCAGTCAGCCCCCTCACTCGATATCTGCGTCTTGAAATGAATGGTTCACCACAGAGCAACCGAATCCTTCTCCTGTCTTCTGTGGACAAACGCATAATGAAGGTGAGGGAGAAGTGGGGGCTGCAGGTACTTCATACAATGGCAGAGTTTTAGGTGCCTCCCGAATGGTTCATGGGGTGAAAACGCATTTCCAAAATATTTAGGTCCAAATAGAGAGCTAGCACAAGCTAATGGGACGTAAATAGCTCCTTAGGCATTATGTGAACAGCCACAGAGAAGATAAGTATTTGGATTTTCTAGAAAATTCCAGAATTATCTGTATTGAACTCTACAATCTAGTCACTGACTGAAGGAAGGAGCTTGAACATTTTCTTCAGTCCTGCTGTGCATACCTGGCAGGACAGATATGTGGTCAGCTCAGGGATCTCCCACTGCCACTTGAACCGCAGGACCGGCAATGAAGTCAGAGAAAAGGGTCAACCCTCTCTGCGGGCAGGTTCCTTAAATACCAACGTACACCCTCTTCGTCATTCCTCTGTTCCTTGGAGAACTGGCAACACAATCCCTTCCAACAAAACTGGGAAGGCAAAACACACCAATGACAGATTTTTTTAATCACAAATGTAATAACCCATCATGTCTCATGAAAAAGAAACAGGACGACAGGGAGGCAATTTGGTTCAGGAGTTTAATAAAAGCATGCCTTCCTGGGAAGGAGTCTCATACTGCTGTCTTCCAAGAGTGGTGTGCTAAACGGAGCTCAGGAAAGCATGAGTCAGAGCTAAAGCTCCAAATAACACTGCTGGGAGCTTGTACCCTACTCTCAGGATAGCCAGAATGTTCCAGAGCTCTGGAGTGAGCTCAGCCTCAACAATGGACAGGCACAGCACTGAGAAAGGTCTCCCTTTCCATCTCCCTATGCAACGGGATTTTGTTCTCCTGCTTAGACGCCTTCTCTGAGCCCCAGCTTGTCTGACATCAGCACACGTGTGTGCATCCCAGACATTTCCAGGAGACTTGCCACTCCAATACTAAGCTGCGCCTCTGTGTAAAGACAGCCAGGTACACAATGAAGAGCAGGGAAAATTGGGACACTCCCCTGGGCGGCAGGAATTAACTTGCAGGACGCGGGCAGGCACTGGCATATTTCAGGGGAACACACTGTGGGTTTAAAAAACACTTTATAAAAGCAAGCTTCCAACTGTAGCTTTTCCTAACAAAAGACAGGGGACTTCCGCCAGAGGTAAAGCTACCAGGCTCAGGGGCAGAGGGAGGGCCGGGCAATAAGTCAGCGGGATGCAGAGCGAGCGGAGGATGCCGGTTCGGTGCCTGTCTGCGTCTCTTTCAGGATGTGGATTTCTGCCTTGATGTCCTGCTGCTGAATTCTCTCCAGTCACAAAACATTGTGTTACCTTCATTGGCTCTTAATTAAAAAGGGAAAAGAAACTCCTAGGGCTCTGACAACAGGAAAAAAAAATAAGAAAAGAAAGAAAAGGAAAGGAACAAGAGAAACAAGGGGAAGAAAAGCAAGAGCTTTTGAGTTACTGAAATCCGGTGGTCGGGGAAGGCAGAAAGGATGAGAGAGCACAGAGCCACTGAAGGTGGTTCTCTGTGAAGCAGACATGTTTTCTGGGGTGGTGGGGGCAGCAGTAACACCAGTAGGAAAAGCAAACGATCACCGAGAGAGGCTCCTCAGCTCTCATCTGCTTCCCACTCCCAGTATCCCTTGGGCTATGGGGTGGCTCACTCTTTTTTGTAATAACCCCATCTTAGACTCAACACGATACTAACACGGACATTGACGATGTTAAGGAATATTAAACATGCAGTCAACAGTATTCGTAGTTGCCATTTCCCAAGTCCTCTATGAGGTCAGCTATAACCCTTGACATCCATGGGCTCTTGACCCCTTGGCACCAGTCCCCCCCAAAGAGGGGTTGCGATCTTCAGCATATGGATAGCAAACCAAGACTCGGAAGGATGAAAATAAGCATCATAAAACTGTGAAAATGCAAACCTTGCCCAAAGAGATGCCTCAGTGTGTGGCAAGTCAGAGAGAGAGCTTAAACTCATCCATCTTAGACAACAGCACATGCTCTGTCCATGGTCTCACGACCCTGCAAGTGGAGCCCAGGACAAACTGGGCAAATCTAATCTTAGTGTCCTAAGCGGTCACACTCAGAACATCCAGGTGCGCTCTCTGGTCTTGCCTCAGGGGGGCCTGACCCCAGGGCTTGTGTGCGTGCTTTCCACTTTTCTGGTTCTTACACAAAGTTCTACTCTAAAATCTAAGCTTGGACAATTCAAGGCTTTCTCTTCTCCTTGCGATAGCCCTTCCTGTCGTTCACCTCCCTCGTATCAAATTCCCACCCTCATCCTAGAACTCCCATTCTCCAGCTGCAGAGCCCCTGAAGTCAAATGCATACTCAGGTATCCAGCACCCCTCCACCCCCATCAGCCGCTCGAAGATTCAAACAGCTCTGTTGGACTCTATGCCGCAGGTTACGCATTGTGATGTGCCCCAAATTCATAAAACCTGACATACACAAGAAACAAAATTTACAAAGCAAATGCAAATTAGGTGTATTATTATTCCCTCACAAAAGGATTCGTGGTAGACTTCCTGAAATAGTAAGCGTTTCTGATGCATTTATGATATGACTTGATTTTTCCCTCCAGGGATATAATATTTGCATAAATAAAGCAAAAGCAGACTGCAACAAAAGGGAGCATCAGAAATTTCTGCCTGGAGACCTTCCATTGTGGTCTATGTAGTGCTTAGCTATGGCCAAGCCCCCATCCTGGGCTGTTGTACTTCAAGTTGTTTCCCAGGAGTTATGACACTCCTCCTGTCCCTGTCCTGCTCTGACTTGGGTTGCCAGTACTATCTGCGTTCACAAGTGATCCTTGGGTGAATTACAGACCATCTTCAACTTTTGAAGGCTTGAATTTGTATTTTTTAACTTCACAACAATGCCAAAATGATAATCCTTCAGTAGAAACCATATGTCAAATTTTGATTTTTTTTTTCCCATGATACTCTCTCATGGTGCCCAGCTGTGGGCTAATGTAAATGTCCCAGCCACATTCCAGGTAGGTTGGTTAAGCTATGATGTTAGGACTATTGAATGTCTTTTTGACTTATGATATGTTCAACTTACAATGGGCTAACTGAAATACAACCCCACTGTAACTTGAGGGGTGCCTATATCCCCTTCCTTTATTGCCATTTCCCCAAACTATCCCATAGAATGCCCATGTCCAAAAGTCAAAAGCCACTACTGGGAGCTAGGCTTCAATTCCTGATTATTGTTTGCATTAGAATCAGACTCTGTAGCAGTCAGGATCAGTTAGGTTGTGCTGAGATAGTTCACAACCCCAAAGCCCCCGTGGTGTCAAACCATAGCCATTTATTCGCTACAAATCTGCTCTAGGTATGCAAGGAGGTTCTTCCCATCCATATACTCTGGCGCCTCCCATGGATCAGTCGTGACCTTGAACGCCATTGGCCATCATGATAAAAGGAAGAGAGAGCCCTAGAGAGCCTCAAACTGCAGATAAAAGGCTTAGCCACCACCACCACCAAGCAACACATATCATTTCCACTTGCCTCTCAATGGCCAGCACTACTCACACGTTCTTCCCCATGGGCAGAAGTCCAATCCCACCCCCAAGAAATGCTCAGGATACAGAGTGCAAAATATGAGGCGAGCAGCAGCAGTAACAGCCACAGGCCTATTTGGTCGACCTAGTCTATCTATACTAGTCCTTCAAGGAGAAGAGATCCCTAGTTGTACTCCCTAATCACACCAACACCTTAAGCCTTATCCCCAAAGTAACTGACTACACAGACCTCCCAAGCTCAAAAACCAGGTGTCTTGTCACACCTGCCTTGTCAGATGCCTCCTCCACGGTAGACTCTAAGTATAGAAACCAGGCGCTCTGTGCCTTGCCGGGGTTTCCAACCCAGCACAGATACCTTTAGTCCTGATATTTTTGCAATAGTGTCCTTAACCCATTTCCAAGGGAGGCTCCCCTCTCATGTTTTCTTGCTCTTGTTGTAGCTGGATTGTTTTCTCTTGTGGGTATATGGAAGCACTTTTCACTTCCCAAATCTGTCATCCTGTGGGTAGCTTTTTCACAGGGAAGAGAGGAAAAGCAACACAAACAAAGCATCTCTGTTGAATCAATGGCCAGCCCTCTCACCTCAAGCTTTCTCAACATTTTGGGACCAGAGATGCCAAGTGTTGGGCCTTCCTGGGGGAAGCGGTTTATTTGCAAGCCGCAGAGAGATCACAAGGTAAGATTTTGTCAACTCCTACACATCCGTGAACGCTAACACCAAGGACTCTTATTAAAGAGTTGTCAAGATACATTAGCCAGACGGGATGAAGCTTCGCAAAGAAGGGAATGCCTAATCAGACGCGGGGCAGGAAAGGGGCTGTGTGCTGACAAGATAATAACGCAGAGATGTCTCATTTACCCGCCTTAATGGGGGCACGGGGAGAAGACTAATAATTGAAATACACAGATGTGCTTAAAATTCTTCATTATTTTATTTCCTCACAACCCAGCTGAATGTTGTTTTAAAATGTTTTACGACAACGGAGCCTTCTCTTTAGGGAATCAGGGAGGTGAGCTGGTAACATATTCTCTGGATTGCAAGGTGCATAGATGCAAGGGAGAAGCCGGAGTAGCAAGGACTGCATGCCTACTTCCTCTTTCAAAAAGAGGCGGGTAAAGCCGACACCTGTAGTGCCAGCATCCCATATGGGCACCGGTTCAAGTCCCAGCTGCTCCACTTCCAATCCAGCTCTCTGCTATGGCCTGGGAAAGCAGTGGAGGATGGCCCAAGTCTTTGAACCCCCCTGCACCCATGTGGGAGACCGGGAAGAAGCTTCTGGCTCCTGGCTTTGGATCAGAACAGCTCCAGCCATCGCAGCCATCCAGGGAGTGAACTAGTGGATGGAAGACTTCTCTCTCTCTGCCTCCCCTCTCTCTGTGTAACTTTGACTTCCAAGTAAATAAATAAATCTTTTAAAAAAGAGAGAGAGAGAGTAAAAAGGCAAAGGGACAGGAAAACAGTGCCGCACGGTGAGTACCCTGGTTTGTAGAACAGGAAAAAGGAAGCGAGGGAAGGCGACTCCAACTCCTTAGAGCCCCAACCTTGCTGCAGCAGTGTCCCGCCTGGTGACCTGGCTTAGCACACACGGCAAATCTAGGGGATGCACAGCCCTGCCCACATCCCTGCTACATCCCTCCATTCCAAACCAGCTGATGGCGCTGCGACTCTCAGCCTGGCACAGCACAGGGAGCTGACAACAGGGAGATAGGAGAGGCCCTTGCCTCAGGGCCTGTGCTGTGTGGTAAGGGGAAGGGTTGGAAGACAAGTGAGCGCTGGACTGAGGCTCAGACACAATGCAAACCACCTGAGGTTAATCACCCAAAAGTAGATCCCCGGTCCAGTCTCTCCAATACCACCCAAAAGCCAAATTACCCAAATCTAGCCATGTTGGAGTTATCCAGATGTGCAAAAGAAATCTCCAGACACAGGGCCTGAGCATCTGTATTTTTTGAATGCTTCCCTGCTAGAGCTCAGCCAATGAGCAGCCACACCACTGCCACTATCTCACGGCGTCACTTACTTGCCCTTTTATAGCCCCACAAAGACCCCCAGCCACCAGCTACAGCATTTGCACATGAGATACAAAAGAATGCTCAAGTCTGCCCTTCCCTAGCCACTCAACAGTTGGCCAGGGGAAGAAGCCGCAGATTTTGCAAGTGGTCTTAGTCACACGTCACCCAACCTAACAGGGACTATGAAAGGCGTCTGCACGTCAGACCTTAAACATCTCTCCATGCTGCTCAGCCGACCACCAATAATGTCATTATTTAAAAGTCCCCAAGGAGGGCGGTCCTTTTCATCTTACCAGCCACAGCTACCTGAAAGCTTAATCAATCTCCGAGCTAGCCTGAACTTCACAAGCTCTGATCATTCCAAACACATGGAGGTTCTGGCGGATAGGAGCCCCATGCACTTGTGCAGGTGCCTGGGTGTGGGTGTGGTAGGGGAGGGGTGTGGATGGGTGTGTGTGTGTGTCAGAAACTTCTTTAGAACCAAAGGAAACACATTCCCACTAGCCTGTTATGAGAAACGCTGATCAGGGAACTCAGGTCTCCAAGTTGAAGGTAAAGCAGCATACAGCTCCGTGCTGTCAGTGGCTGGGTGAGGAAGTTACCTGGAGGCAGGGAAGGGGGATCCGGCAAGCATGAGCCGAGGTCGGGTAGGGGACATTTAAACAGGATCTGGCCAGCAGGAAGAGACGGACTCCCCAAATCACCTTTTGTGTTTTACTTAATAACTGATGTACTGATGACATTAAAAGGGAGCAAGTGTCTAAGACAGTCCAAGATGGTATCTATACTTTGAATAGGCTCACACGGACACCTTCCTGTTGAGAACAGCCCAGAGAAGCACTCGGTAAAAGATGGCAATCCAAGCTACTCCACACTCAACAACTCTCTCTCTCTCTCTCTCTCTCTCTCCCTCCTTCCCCACCACCTCTTCACTCCCCTGAAATTCCCCTTGGTATAAACATTCTAAATTATTTATATCTAGATTGAAGGCATCTTTTAGCCTGACTGGGACTAGAATAATCAAAATATAATTGTGCTCTAGATATGCTAATATGTTATGCTAATACTTGATTAAGGAGACCACAGACCTGCAACAGCAGGAGAGGAGCACTTGGCCATCGTGGGGCCAGAGGATGCTCCAGAGAAAAGGAACAGGAGGATTTTGAGCAATTAGAGAATCTGTGCGGTCGGGTGAGAAATGAATTCTAAACCAGAAACATCTCTGTGGAGCCAGCTCTCTGTGAGACGCAGGCCCTGGGGAGACAAAGCTCAGCTCAGGGCTCTCGCCACAGAGATTCAAAGGACGCAACAGAGGCAGCTGGACTGAACCTGGGATTGAGCTAGAGACAGGCCTACTGGGAAAGGCTTTTCTTCTTTTTGTAATAATTCTTTTAAGATTTACTCTTTGTTTGAAAGGTAGAGTTAGAGAGGAACAAAGAGATCCTCTATCCGCTGGTTCACTCCCCAAATGACTGCATCAGCTAGGGCTGGGCCAGGCCGAAGCCAGGAGTTTCTTCTGGGTCTCCCACATGGGTGCAGGGCCCCAGGCATTTGGAGTATCCTCCACCGCCTTCCTAGGTGCTTCGGCAGGGAGTGGATTGGAAGTGAAGCAGCCAGGACCTGAACCAGGGCCCCTGAGGGATGCTGCCACCACAGGCACTGATTTAACCTGCCCTGCCACAGAGCCGGCCCCGGGCTTTTTTTTTTCTTGAGTGTCCAGCAGAGCTTAAAGCAGGGCTTCTCCAAGGAACTGTTAAAGCTACAAGAAGTAGGGGTGGGTTTAAGATGCTCACCTTGGTTTGAGTCCAGGCTCCCTCTAGATCCCAGCTTCCTGCTAAAGCTTGCACTGGGACACAGCTCAAGAGAGTGGGTTCCAGCCCCTGCTGCTGCAGGTATTTGGGCAATGAACAGCAAATGGGAGCTCTCAATTGTGCTCCTTGCCCCTCCCCCTCCCCCTCCCTCTCCCTCTCCCTCACTCTGTGTGTGTGTGTATGTGTGTGTGTGTCTTGGCCTCAAATACATTTTTTTTTAAATTCTAAAAATCCAAATGATGGAGCCCCACCCCAGGCTCACAGACTCAAAAACTCTGGGGCAGGCCCCAGTAATCCTTGGTTTAACAGGCTCTGCAGGTGATTCTGATGAGCACTAAGTGAGAACTGCTGGCAGAGAGAAAGGACTCCAGCTCAAAATAGGTTTAGAGTTAGGGTAAAGTAGGAAATGGAAGCAAAATTGACAATAAAAGTCAATTACAAACACCACCCGTGGCAGGCTACATGCTTGTTTAGTAACCTGCTATTCCCTCACCACCACCCCCCCACTCTACCCTCACTTGTTCCCTTCTAACCCTTCTCCCAAGCCAGGAACCTGCCCCGTGCTCAAGACCTTTTAACAGCCTAGACAATAAAAGCACCTTGAATTAAAAAGCTTACCCTGCCATCTCTCTAGAAAGGAACAGTGCACTCTGTTATTAACAGCAAACAGTACTTGCAGCCACTAACACTGGATAGTAAGAGCTTGCTTTTTTGTTGTTGTTTTTTGCTTTTTTTTTTTTTTTTGCATGCATGAGTCTAAGTACTTTAAATATGCAAAACTCATTTCATTCTCAACTTGGTGAAACTTGCTAGTACTTTCTCCATTTGCCCAAACAAGTTCATCGGAGCACAGAGAATTCAAATCACTCATCTAAAATCATTGAGTAAGGGAGTAGCAGAATGTGGATTCAAACCCAGGCAATCTTACCACAATTTAATAGATTAGAATTCCTGGGTAGAGAAAGGATTCTGGAGAAGTATGGATATTAACAAAAAAAAAGAAAGAAAATATCTGATTTTGGATGCTAATCGTAGAAAATCATACAAGCAATGCGCAGAAGCCTCCTCTTTTGGGGACACACACAATGACACCATTTCATTTTTCTGTCCACTGTTTGTGGGGCATTGGTTGTGTTCCCTTTGAACAATCTGATACAGTAGGGTTAGTCTTGGATCAGCGCCACTCAGAATGCCCTTTCTTATCCTTTTCAACCAAAATTTGCCCTTCTGATATCCTCCTAATTCAGTGCTTATCTGCCAACTTCCATCCCCGAATTCCCATTAAAAGATATGGTATCGTACCACAGTGATATTCCAAAGAACCAAAGGGTTATTAACACTGATGGCTTTTGTACAATAAAACGGCCACAAACAGTCCATACGAGAAGCCAGATCAAAAGCACATCACTTCCCTTCTCAAAAGCTTCCCGATCGCCAAGAGGGAAACATCCAATATTCTTTACCTGACAGGTGAAGACCCCCCCCATCCATCTACCACCAATAAGCTTCAACTCCCAGTGCCATGGACACTCAACTTTG
Source organism: Lepus europaeus (assembly GCF_033115175.1). Classification (NCBI taxonomy): domain Eukaryota; kingdom Metazoa; phylum Chordata; class Mammalia; order Lagomorpha; family Leporidae; genus Lepus; species Lepus europaeus. The sequence continues at coordinate 121,816,022 of NC_084833.1, read as the reverse complement.
CACCCAGGGAAGTCTCATTCATTCATTGTGTTTAATTACACTTGGGATTCTCTTGCCTTTGCAGTTTCATTCAATCCCTTCCACCAATCCAGGCTCCACGGTTCCATATCTTACCATCCTTCCGTGTCCAGTTTAAATTCCTCTCTGCAGCTTTCCTTGACCATCCATGGCTATGCTGTCACACTCACACCTACAGTACAATGGGACTTTCAAAAGTTCATGGAAAACAGGAGTTACACATTAGGTTTGTTTGGATGCAAATGTTTTGAAGTCCATGCATATAAGGGGTCTTCAAGAAGTTCCTGGAAAATGCATGTAATGAAAAATTATATATATATTTCAAAAACTTTTAGCACCAAAAGAACCTGAAGCCATTCTCCATGAACTTTTTGAATTACCCTTGCACTTCCATAATTGTCTTTAACATCCTTTGGCCATCCCTCCCGTATGGTTTGTCATCTCACTTTACATTGTTGTCGGACTGTGTGTGTGTGTGTGTATGCATGTGTGTCTGTGTATTGCTGTAACTCCAGGATTAAAAATATGTTTATTTCCGGGGCCGGTGCTGTGGTGTAGCGGGAAAAGCCACCGCCTGCAGTGCTGCATCCCATAGGGATGCCAGTTCAAGTCCCAGTTGCTCCACTTCTGATCCAGCTCCCTGCTAATGTGCCTGAGGAAACAGCAGAGGACAGCCCAAATGCTTGGGCCCCTGCACCCACATGGGAGACCCAGAAGAAGCTCCAGGCTCCTGGCTTTGGATCAGTTTACCTCTGGCAGTAGCGGCCATTTGGGGAGTGAACCAATGGATGGAAGACTACCTCTACCTCTCTCTCTCTCTCTCTACCTCTCTCTGTATCTGTCAAATAAATAAAAATAATTCTTTTTTTTTTGACAGGCAGAGTTAGAGAGAGACAGAGTTAGAGTTAGAGTGAGAGAGAGACAGAGAAAGAGAGAAAAGTCTTCCTTCTGTTGGTTCACCCCCCAAAACGGCCGCTACGGCTGGCGCGCTGTGGTCGGTGTGCCACGTCAATCCGAAGCCAGGAGCCAGGTGCTTCCTCCTGGTCTCCCATGTGAGTGCAGGGCCCAAGCACTTGGGCCATCCTCCACTGCCTTCCTGGGCCACAGCAGAGAGCTGGACTGGAAGAGGAGCAACCGGGACAGAATTTGGCGCCCCAACCGGGACTAGAACCCCGGGGTGCCGGCGCCGCAGGCAGAGGATTAGCCTAGTGAGCCGCGGCACCAGCCCCAAAAATAATTCTTAAAATAATACGTTTATTTCCTATCTGAGAACACAATTTCTGATCCTCAGAAAGCTGATGCTAAGCCGCATTTTGGGAACACCTGTGCTGCTGGTTTGTACACAGCAGGCACTCAGTAGCTCCTTGCTAAGCTGCAGGAGCCGCAACACTGTACACTGATAAGGAAACACGGGCTAACACCCACATGTTGTATCCTCAACACAAAGGCCTCTCAAACCCTGCTCCTCGTATTCCTCTGTGGCCTCTTTCCAGCCCAGGGCCTCGCATCTGGCCCCTTCTGTCAGAGAATGAAGAAGGCCACCCATGCGCCACACTCTCCTGCATGCCTGGGACTCTGTACATTGCTTTCCCCAGCTGCAATGCCCTCTCCTTGTTCTAGAGGGAGACCCAGTTGCCACTAAACAGCCCAGGAAGTCACTCCTTACTTCCTCCACGCGTCTTGCTGCGTCTCCCCCAACGCTTTGTAAGTAACTGATGACATTTTCCTTGGCCTATTTGCTTGTGAATTCCAAGAGGACAGGCACTATTTCTTATTTACCTCCATGTCCCCAGGCACCAGCATGTACCCAGCATACAATCTGTGCTTTGTGTGTTGAATGAGGGGAATAAATGAATGAGCGATGACATCGCCATGGAAGAACCCAAGCAGACTTTTATAAATCTGCGAAGGAGCCTGGCACTCGCTCAGTGGAGGATGAGATAAAATTATGCCACACAATGGGATACAGAGGCACAGGGATATGAAAAATATGCTTGTACACGTTTACCCCGAAGGCTCTCCACATTTAAGTCACATCTTCTGTAATTCATTTGCGTGGCAAAAATCCCCTTGGGAGACAAAGCTTTATGGTAAATAAACTGAAGCGGCATCCACGGGAAGGACCCTGTGAGCCTGATGAGAGGAGGGGGTGTTAGGACCGCACTGGAAGTTGAGAGTTTGCAGTTCATCATACGGGGATCCTTGGCCAGCACAGAACTGCCACTGGGATGGGCAAAAGGGCCTCAGATGCGGGTCTTTTCCTAGGAAGAGGTCTTGGGATTTGGGACGGAGCAGTGAGCTCCACGGGGCAGTCCTTGGGAGAGACCCAGGAGGAAGGGAGGAGTGGGCAGGGGAGAAAGGACGCCCCGCGGTGGGGGCTGCTTCACCTCCAGGAGGGCTGCTGGCTTCCTGAACTTGGAAGTCAGCACAAAGCTCAGGCTCTGGACTCCCGGAGAGGAATTCCAGAGCTGCCTTCCTTCAAGTCTTTAATGCCTTAAGAGAGATTTGATTAGACCAGGTGTGTGGGAGGCAAGGGATGTGTGGGAGGTGGGAGTGGGGGCTGGGGAGGAGGAGGAGGAAGCCTTAGAAGGAGGAGTCCCCTTAGAAATCACCAATATGCAGAAAGAGGAGGAGGAGAGGAAGAAGAACCAAATCAACCGTGAAAAAGAAAAAGGGAAATATATCCAGAGACACAGAAAGCCTGTCAAATCTCTCCAAATTGTAACAAAAGCAGAGGAGAGATAGTTTCTCTTTAATGAATGCTTTGATCAGCCACAGTTGATATCATAATTACATAAAACTGGAGCAAGACTGAAATAAGAAGTGTGTTCCCCTCGTGTAGTCTCTAACCCTCCTGATTGGTTCACGCATGTAAGGACTATCCAGGTCCTTCCAAACAGAGGCAAGTGTCAGGACATGGCCAGCTCTCTCGGACCTAGGAGGGAACTTTGCAGCAAACCCTGTGGATCCGTCAGCCAGAACTCCGGAAGGGAACTAGTTAGTGCTGCTGGATTTTTCCCCCGCACACGTCTTATTCTTATTTCTCAGGGTAATGCAGCTTCTTAGTCCCTCCTTCTCCACCCCAAGCCTGTCTCCCTGCTTCTCTCGCATCTCCCAACACTCTGAACTTCCTTGGACATTTCCCCAGTAATGAGATACTTCATGCTGGCGGAGGTATCGACTTGGCTGATCTCCAGAAAGGGAGGAGTAAGCATCAATTTATTTAGAATGATACTCCCCTGTGGAACTAGCAGGGGAGAGAGGTGGTTGCCATGGAAACAGAGGCAGCCACACAAACAGGGGGCAGGGCATTTCTCAGCAGGGGGCCTGAGCAGGGACTCTTCCGGCTCCCACCACCACCACTCCAGCCTCTCCCGAAAGCATTTCTCCCCTAGAAAGGAAGGCAATCCAAAATGGTGACGGGTTAGTTCCTTTCTTCTTAACTCGCAGGCTGCTGTTGGAGGAACTGACGGAGTCTCAGGGCATCAGCCTGGCTGTTTAGCCTGGGCTGACAGATTCCAGGCCTGCAAATAGAGAAGAAGCAGTGGCTACATCTTCAATCAGTGTCTTGGGAATGCAGTAGCATGAAAAGCTTCTCGCCCCAGGCACAGGGTGAAGTTGATCACGACACACAACAAGGCAGTCTCTCCTGAGACCCACGCTGGTTTGGTTCACCACCAGAAATAACCAATGGGAAGTCTGGATGGGTCCGGAGCATGACACCCCCACTGCCACTGTGGGTCTATGAGGGTCCACCAGAAAGATATGGTGGCTATGCCAAGAAAACAATAGAAATAGCAGGGCATGCATGGGGAGACAGGCTGTGCAGGGACCTCCAGGGAGGAAGCCAGCTGTACACAGCAGGCAAACCGCAGCCAGGCTGGCGGGCCACCTGAGACCATGTCTCTCTAACATGGCTTGATTGAAAAATCGATCCATCCGGGCAAAACACCCAGGTTCACCGACATAGAGGAGTGCCCTGGCTATTTGTTCGAACGCATCAAGGAGCCGGTGCATCAGCCAACACTCTTCTGCAATGAGCGGGTCTGGGGAAAGATGGCGGGCTTGCCAGGGTGGCCCAGCACTGCCTTGCCCGGGCCGTGGGACGAGAGAGGCTACGGGGATGCGGCAGAGTTGGAAGCCTTCCCCTTTGCCACATGCGGGATGCTGATTTATTGGGACTGGAACAATTTGTCTAAAGCTGTAATTTTAACTACCTCCGTGCTGCGCAGCCAATCAGTGGGCTCGCTCCACGCCGCTTTTATGAGTCCCCATAAAAGCAGCAAAATGAAAACTCAGGGGCCCTTAAAATATACTCCAAGGGTTTCTGCAGTGCAATTGGAGGCTTTTATGACTCCTGTCAGGACTTTTATGACCCCGTAAAACCAGGCAGCAGCCTGGCCTGAGATGAAAAGTGGCCCCTGTGTCTTAAAGTCTAAATGGGCTGTGCATTTACGAGGCCTCCAGGAAAGACGCAGGGAAGACCCTGGGCCGGGGGCGCTGGAAGGCAGGCAGGCGGCAGCAGCAAGGACCAGGGAGTGAGTGAGGAGGCGGTCCTGAGCCTGGCATCGCTGAGCACCTGGGCGCCCCGGTCCTGATGCTGCAGGGAGTGCAGGTTCTGCAGGTAGCTCCACACCTTGGCTGGGTACGAAGGCATCTTCATTGAAAGATTAAAAAAAAAAATGAAGCCGCCAGGGTAATCACAGTCCAAGGACAACTTGCCACGATTACAACACCTGTGATACAGGGCGAGCAAGGGAGAAGAAAAAATAGAAGCCAGGAACACAGCTCCGAGCACCACACAGGTCCCTACAGTTCAGAAGGAGTGAGTGTGTTTGGGTGAGGAGGCTTCTACACCCGGCCAGCGCCATCACCCGCCTGCTTCTCCCTGGCAGGAAGCCTGTGCATCGGCCCCTCAGGGCCCCTGGAGTCTCAGCACCTGAGATGCCTGACCCTGTGCTCCTGGACGTGGACGCCTGAAACACTGCAATGCATTCACAAGGCTTAGTGCTCTGCATGCCCACAAAAGCCAGGCTCATTCTGCAGAAGTCAGGACCACAAGGACCAGGGCCAGGGGGCAGGGTCATTCCTAACAGGGGCACACACAAGGGGTGGCTGCTCTCCAGGCAGGTAGAGGGGCTGGCTGAGCAAGGCAGGGGATTGGATTTCCCAGCAAAGTCCAATCAAGCTCTTGGTCTACCTTCCTCACACACACGGACAGAATTTAAGGAGTCAGGAGAAATTAACTGGGAGTTGACATTAGACCTCAGAGAATATCAGAGAAAGAGGGTGTGGGCATGTTAAAACGCAGAGTGGGGGCTGGCACTGTCACAGCAGCTGCTGCTGGTGACACCTGCATCCCATGTGGGAGTGTCAGTTTGAGTCCTGGCTGCCCTACTTCCAATGCAGTTTCCTGCTAATGCACCTGGAAAACCAGTAGAAGATGGCCCAAGTACTTGGGCTCCAGCCACCCACGTGAGAGACATGGATAGAGTTTCTGGCTCCTGGTGTCAGCTGGCCAACCATTTACAGCAATTACAGCCATTTGAGGAGTGAACTAATCGATGGAAGAGCTGTCTCTGTCACTCTGCCTTTCAAATAAATAGTGTTGCAATGGCCGGGGCTGGGCCAAGCCAAAGCCAGGAGACAGGAGTCTCTTCCAGGTCTCTCAAGTGGGTGCAGGGGCCCAAATACTTGGGCTATCCTACACTGCTTTCCCAGGCACATTAGCAGGGAGCTGGATCATAAGTGGAGCATCCAGGTATTGAACAGATACCCATATGGGATGCCAGCACAGTAGGCAGAAGTTTTACCTGCTATGCTACAACACCAGCCCCCAAAATAAATCTTTTTTAAAAACACAGAATGGAGTCCACCAGCAGAGCCTGCAGAGCAGGTGAGGGTGACAGCGTCCATCAAGTGTGATTGATTGTGGGAGCTGTGGGCTATCTAGGTTGGGGATGAGAGAAGGATGATGCAATTGGGTGAGTTATTATGGCACGGCTTTACAGGAGCAGTTCCCTGTGTCTGGGAGGGGGACAGAGCCACAGGACAAGGAAGGGGACTGTGTCCAGAGCAGGGTGGAGAGAGGCCTTGGAGAGCACAACACAGGGAGCCAGGCTGACCGTGGGGCTGCAGCAACAACACAGAGCCAGCAGTGATTCCTCTGCCATCATGCGTTTTCTCAGGAACCTTGCAAGGCAGGAGAAACAGGCACAGCAATGACAGAGACCCAGCCATAAATGCCCAGACACCACCATGGCACCACATACATTCTTAAGCCTTCTGAGCCTCCTTTTCCTCCTCATCTGTAAAGGGGAGACAAAACATGGTCACTGGGAGAATTAAAGCAGATGAAGTGAGAAGGGCGGGGTTTACACAGCATCTTCATAGGTGGACAGGAGCTTGCGAGGGGCCCGAGGACAAGGGCTAAATTTCACAGAAAGAAAACTGCAGCAGCAACCGATGTGAAGCAGCACTCACAGTTCAGATCCCGATATCTGCGACTCTGAGATCAGCAGTCCCTTGCGGAGAATGTTTACATCTTTTATTGGCTATTGACAAATGACTGCTATACGTATTTACAGGGTGCAAAATGATGCTATGATTTTTTAAGACATTGTGAAATGACCAAATCAAACCAAACAACGTATGCAAACATTTGACATCTTTGGGTTAAGAACATGTGAGATCACCCTCCTTGTAACACTGACGTGCACAGAACTCAACAATGACCTGTATTTACCATGCTGTGCAGCAGACCCACAAAACAAAGAGCAGACCCACACCTCTTGTGTAATGCAGGCATTGAACCCTGGGACCATAATCTCCCAGTCACCACCGTTCTTCTCTCAGCTTTTATGACCTCCATTGTCTTAGATTTCATATGAAGTGCACACACACGTTCACTTGTGTCTGTCTGTGTTTGGCCTAGTCCAGCTAGGGTAATTTTCTTGAACTCCATGCATGTGGTGGCAGGAGGCAGAGGTGCCTTCCTGTTTCAGACTGAATAATGGCCAGCATTCTGGTACAGCGCGCTCAGCTGCCATTTGCAACGCCAGCACCCCCTGTCAGAGTGCCGGTTTCAGTCCCAGCTGCTCTGGTTCCCATCCAGCTTCCTGCTGATGTGCATGGGAAGGCAGTAACGACGGCCAAAGTACTTGGGCCCCTGCCACCCATGAGACATAGCAGGATGGATGTCCTGGCTTCTGGCTTCAGCCTGGTCCCTCCCTGCCTGTTGCAGCCATTTGGGGTGCAAACCAATAGATGGAAGATTCTGTCTGTCTCTCAGCCTTTCAAATAAATAAATAAATTACTTTTTTAAACAAAAACGTCATAGTGTCATACAGTGTGTCTTTATCAATGTACCCATTAATGGACACGGCGGTTGATTCCACAGCTTGGGTATTGTGAACGGGTAACAGTGAACATGGGAGTACAGATATCTATTCACCACACTGATTTCCCACTTTGCAGGTGAGTACCCTGAACTGGGGCTGCTGGATCAAGTGGTACTTTTATCTTTAGGTTTTGGGAGCCTCCATCTGGTTGTTCATAATGGCTGTACTAACTGATGTTCTCATCAACAGGAGTCCCCTTCTCTCTGCATACTCATGCATTTGATTGGAAAATCACAAGCACTGTGATGACCATGTCAGGTACAAGGCAGTGGGCCCAGGGATAACAAGGAGACAGTTGCTCTCACCTCTTCCAACCTATCCTCCTCAGGACACTCTGGGTTCCCCTTCTTAACACACAAATCAGTCTTGGCACTACCCTTGCAACTGCTTCAGGTATTTGCAGCAACCCTCAAGAGAAAGGGCAAGTTGCCCAAGGCAGGTCTGAGAAACCTGCATAACCTGACACCCACTGAGCACCAGGTCAGTCTCAATCTCAGCTCCTCTGCTGGCCATCTTTCAGCCTGATCTCATTGCCCCAATGTCAAGCTCTCTCCTACCAGAGACCTTGACCTGTGCCATTGCCCTTCTCCAACTCTGCCTGTCTGGCTCCTCGTCAACCTGCAGAGTCCAGAGTGCCACCATGGCTCCCAGACCACCTGATGCACCATCGCAAAATCCCAACGCTCCAGGCCCTTCTTTGAAACACTCACTACCTTCGCAATTTCCATCCTGTTTTTATAGAACAGAAGGCCTGGGAGAGGATCGGCACTGGGAGCCCAGCACCTGTCCACTTCCTAGCAGATGGAATGAAGAAGCAGAATCCTATGACCCATTTTCTTTTCTTTTCTTTTCTTTTCTTGATAGGCAGAGTGGACAGTGAGAAAGAGAGACAAAGAGAAAGGTCTTCCTTTTCCATTGGCTCACCCCTCAATGGCCGCTGTGGCCAGCACACTGCGCTGATCCGAAGCCAGGAGCCAGGTGCTTCCTCCTGGTCTCCCATGCGGGTGCAGGGCCCAAGGACTTGGGCCATCCTCCACTGCCCTCCTGGGCCACAGCAGAGAGCTGGGCTGGAAGAGGAGCAACCGGGACAGAATCTGGCGCACCGACCGGGACTAGAACCCGGTGTGCCGGCACCGCAGGCGGAAGATTAGCCTATTGAGCTGTGGTGCCGGCCCTATGACCCATTTTCAAGTAGACTTAGAAGGATTATGAGGGCATTGTGTGTCCATTAAGGTGTGTTGATAGCCAGCCACACTCAATGCAGAGACAAGAAGGACAGACACAGGCATGGAGTTGCGAGAGGTAGAAAGGTCGAAATGGCCATGCTACAGGGTGGGAGCAACTTTCAACAGGGCAGGTGAGAAGGTGGGAACATAACTACAGGTAGAAGACATGCAGAAGTCAACTCAGTAGACAATGGGGAACATTGAAAAGGAGGAGCCCAGGACAGTGCCCAAGGATGTGGCCAGGTGTTTTGTGAGCTAGTGCATCAGTGGGTTTAGGAGGAGGAATTCAGAATGTGAGGCTCGATGCAGGTGACTCCTGTTAAATATGTGGCACGTGTGAGACATACAGGGAGAAATATCCACCAGGCAGCTGGAGAAATAGGTCTGGCATGCAGCAAAGGCCAGGAACATAAATTGGGGAGTTAGTGGTCCAAAGCTAAAATCACCGAAGTGGAATAAAAGAGTCCTGGGCGTCAGGGAGAGCCAGAAGACACTGGCAGGGTTAGGAGAAAATCCTGAAAAATAGGAACACTTAAGAAAAACAGACAAGGAGTTGCTTTCGTTAGTAATCTCATGCTGGTTCAGGAGCCATACTGCACGGCACTGTCCTGTGGGCTTCCCGATGGTACCACTCTTCTCTCTCTCTTTTTTTTTTTTTTGGCACCAGCATTTAGTTCATTGTGCTAATTTATTCAACTTTACTGAGTACTTAGCCTAGCTATTCTTCCTGGGGGTTCCTCTAATACTTGGTTTGTATCTCCACCAGAGCTTGTCATGTCCTCCTACCATCTTTGTGAAGAAGCCTCCCCTTACCTACAGGGGATGCCTTCCAAGACACCCATGGATATTAGCAAAGCCAATATATGCTGTATTTTTTTCTTCTGTACATACATATGATATGCTTTAATTTATAAATGAGCCATGGTAAGAAGTTAACTACAACAACTAATAATAAAATAGAACAGTTGTAATACAGTACTTGTCTTTTCATTAAATTATGAATTCCTTACATCATAAATTATGTATTTCAGGACTCCCTGCCCCATCCTCAGAATGTTTAATCAAAGAATGCAGCATGGAGTTTACCACTGGGTGTGAGAGACACAAGCACGTATGCAAACGAGAAAAGAGAATGCAGCTGTTCACTAAGACTGGTCTCCTTGGGTCACCATGGACTTGAGATAAACCCAGTCCAGTGGTCATATTTGGCATGGATGATTCCTGCTCTTGGCTAATTTGTCTTCCTTACAGTCTTCCCTTACCTTTGGGGACCTGAGTCTCTCTTGATTTCCATAATGCCACTATCTATGTATCTTCATTGGAGGCTGGTCTTGCGCAGTCTTCTCATGCCTTTCAAGTATTTTCATGTCTCCAAGATTCACAGGCTTCTTTTCTTCATCCTTAATTATATCTACCCTAGGAAATCTGCACACACATGTCTTCATCTATCATTTGCAAACAATGACTACCAAAGCATTATCTTCTGCTTCCGGGACTTGCACAATCAGAGTCATTTCAAACACAAGATGTCAAAACTCAGCTTATCATCTTCTACACAAATCCTTTCTCCTTCTTCATGAGCTAATTACCTCATTAGCCAAGCAAAAACTATGGGAGTCTTTCTAGATATGCTCCTTGTCCCCCAAATATTAACGGATGAGAACAAATTGCCTACTGCACCTACTCCACGTCCCCCTCTCCATTTTCCTTTCCCTCATAGACTGAAAAAATCACTTCACTCAGCAGGTTCTCCTCTCAAAACTGCCTGCCAGAATGTGTGCACAAGGGTACTTCACAAGGTTCATAGAATACTTAAAAGTCTATTTTGGTGCCAAAAGTAAAAACTGAAACAAATGCATCGTTATCTAGAGCACTTTTTTTCTGGGAACGTGTTGAAATATTCTTGCACTGTGATGCGACCCTACTCATGACATCTCCATCTTCCTCCTGTGGTTTCTATGAGATACAGTCTAAATTCCTCAACATGGTTCCCAATCTATCTGGATATTAGGATCATTTACTGAACTTTGAAAATCAGATTTTTCAGACCCTACCCTGGATCTTCTGAATCGGAATATGTACTGGATTAGTCCCAGAAATGTAATGTGAATGCTTCTAAAACTCTGGAATCTATTCTGATGCATTTGTGTGGGGACTGGCAGTAGGGCCACTTACATAAGGAGTGTCTTCTATAAAATTCTAGTCTGTTTCTCTGGGAATATCCAATGCCATCAGGCCCCTTCAGTCTCCTGGTCATAGAAACAATATCCACTCAACACAATGTGTCCTCTGGCCATGGCAGAATTACAGAGAGGGAGAAGCAGAAGCAGAGAGAGAGAGAGAGAGAGAGAGAGAGAGAGAGAGAGAGAAAGAGAGAGAAAGGAGAGAGAAAAGAGAGAATCTTCCGTCCATGGTTTCATTCCCCAAATGGCCTCGAGGGCCAGGGCTGGGCCAGGCCAAAACTTGCAGCCAGGAGCTTTATCTGGGTCTCCCACATAGGTACAGGAGCCCACATACTTGAGCCATCTTCTGCTGTTTTCCCAGGCACATCATCAGGGAGCTGGATCAGAAGTGGAGCAGCCAGCACTCAACTGGGATCCAGTGCTGCAGGCAGTGGCTTTATCCATTGTGCCACTGACCAGTGCTGTATCAGAAACTTTGATATGGGATGCCAGTGTCCTAAGCAGCAGCTACACCCACTGCACCACAATACCTACTTCATCACCCTGCATTTTTTAAGCCAGTTTCGTTATTGCCCAACTAGATTGAGCTGATTTCTACACATAGTTCCCCAATCACATAGATTAATAACTATGGACTACAAATGCTCTGCGGATTTGACTCCTGCTTTCATGACTGCCCTCCTCTGTCAACAGAAGAATGTGTTCAACATGTCTAAGACACCTTCCCCTGCTCCATCAGGGTAACTCGTCTTCTTGGCCACAGATTCATTGCCAGCATCACCTCCCTCAGAAGCCCATCCTGGGACCTTCCATCCAGGGAATTTATTTTTCCTCTGCATCCTAAAATGACTTGCACTTATATGTGGCATGTCTCTTGTCACATGGCATTGAAATTGTTGCTGCCTTTTCTATTTCCCTCACTGGACTTTGAGACAAAGGGTACAGATTACGCTTGGAACGTTGACGCTCTGTCATTTAGCACAGGGTTGAGCACACAGAATGACCTCATTAATGTTTATTAAATGAAAGACAGACTAATCACTTAATTAATTACCTAATAATCACTAATTCATCAGAAAGAGGCAGAGGAGGAAAAGGACAGAAAAGTGGCTGTGGATGACTCAATCTGAAGGCTCTATTGTTATGGAACCGCTGTTCTCAGCTATGCAGCATAGGAGACGATTTTTGTCTTGTGTGTGCAGTGTTTGTTGCTGTCATTGTTTTGTTCTTTCTATCACAAGGAAAAGGAAACAGGTCAGATGGAGAAAGATCTTTTGCATCCTGCTCCCGGAGTGTCTACCTAACATCATCTAACTCATCTCTTCCACAAGAACTCTTCGGCAGCTGGAAGGGTATTGTGTCTTTTCCACAGTACACATTCTAGGGCCACAAATACAGTAAACATGCAACAAACTGGGTGGCTCATCTAGCCCATCTATTGTGCAGTATTGCTCTCCTTGCAACTGGAAAGCCAGAGTTCTTGTTTTGGTTAGAGAGCAGGTATATCACACATACAGAATATGATTTCCCAGGTAACTGGGTTCAAAGCCCACTCGCTGTAAAACCAGGTTGATATTCAAAATGAAATACTCCTTTTCCTTCCTTCTTTTTTACATTCTTTGAGTAAAGTGTGAATGTGGAAAATGTTTATGGAGCTCAGTTCCTGCCTCACAGGAGATGAAAATGTGATCCTTTGCTAGCTCACACAAAAATCCTCCATGCTACATTAGGCTTGATAGCAAATTCTGTCCTTGCAAGCTTTTATCAAAACTGTGTATCTGAACTCTTAATAATGCAGGAAGGTGGATCATGTTTCTCCTCTCTGCTCAGGCTTACATCAACAGAAACAGAACTAATTCCCGATTTGAAACTCAGCAGTTTTAATGGGACTTATAACAGTATTTTATGAAGGCCCTTAAAAACAGCAAAGGATTTGACCTTACACACACATGCGCACACACACACATGCCAAAATGACAATCTGAATGCTGAAAATAGTAATCCTATCCATGGGAAGAATCTACCTGGAGCAGCCAATGCTGGTCACCATAAAGAATATAAAATATATATAAATTTAAAAACAAACTTCCCAGTATCCTGCACATTCAACGTTCCATTTTTCATTCTAGTTTCTGGCATCCTACCGATGCTTGTACATGAGGTATGGCCATGTTAGGAAGAATATTAAATGTAGATGTAGGTCAGGAAGATAGTCAGATTCAGATTTCAGTTTGAATCTAGTATTTTCCATTTTTCAGCGAAGAGACTTGAAAACGTTAAGGAAAAATAAACTTTAGCCTTGGGTTTTCTTGTTCATAAAATGCAATGAATAGAATCTCTTCTGCCAAACGTAGAGGTTGCTTTTGAGGATCAAAATCAATAAGATCGATTCCATGCCCCAGATCTCCACATTCCATTTATATATAATACCAATACAGGGTATATTGTTTCATCACTCTCTCCATGAAAGAATGATACCATTCGCTCCCATTGACATCAGTTGTGAACACCTAGCATGCTTTGGCAATGAGATCCCACAAAATGGAAGTTTTCTTGGCACTCACATGACCCTGCCAATCTTTTCCCTCTGGGGCGAGACTAAGTGCCCTAAGTAGAACCCAATTCTTCAGGGTCTGGTCCAAGAGTTAGAGAAGTGAACGTGTGCTTGCATATGAAAGCGCACTTGTAAAATGACCCACCTTCCTTGTTAAAAGCCACGGACACACTTGGAGCACTTGGGATTGTGCATTACTTAGCCAATGCTGACTGTTACATATCAGAAACGCTCAGTTCATTTTTACTTAAATACCCCACCAGATTAACTGATGCCATTTCTTCTGAAAAACATAACAAATCCCACACGTTAATAATTATGAAGAATCAGTGTATTTTATACCATGTGTGTGTCTAACCGTTCTTATAATATCATCTTATAATTTAATTCTATGAGGAGTAAGTCAAACCCTTTGAAACAACTTGATTAGAGTCCCTGTGTAAATTGCACTTTCCAAAAAAAAAAAAAAAGATGATGATTACACAAAGGTATTTTAGAATTAAAATTGCTGTTAATATATTAGTCAACACTAATCTGTCAGTATAATTTTGAGCTGCCACTTTTCTGAGAAACACCTGTTAAGAATCACAGGAGACACAGAACGTGGGCCTCTCCTCCCGGCACCTTCAACCCAGAGAGTTTTAAAAGAGATTCATCAGTAGAATATTCAACAACATATGTCAATGACTGACCGGAGTGCCAAGAAATTCTAGTGTATTCTTTAAGGAAAAACAAAGCAAAAAATGCAGAAAATTCCAGGGCCACTGTTGATGGATTTAGAGTCTGGACAGTGAAGTCTCTGTTTTATTTGTTGTCTGTTTATCCACTCCAAAATAATACAAGTGCATGACCATATGTTTAAAATAAGGAAATACATTAACATTTTATATTAGGTTTTAATCAATTAAAGCCTACTTAATGGGGGAGAGGGGCTCTTGTTAGAAGCCTTCTTATCTGAGATCTTTTTTTCATGAATTCAGCTGCCTAACTGGCTCTGCTAGCAATCAATTCATCAAACCCAGAAAACTGTCAAACTGAAGGCATTGCCCATGGAGACACACATATCAATTTCTCTAGAGAACCCCTGATGTAAATAGATGTGGCAACGTTCATTTTCCTGACGTGGGGAAAAAACCTGATCTCAGGCAACAGAGGTGATGACAAAACCCATAAAGCTACCTCCCAAGTCTACAAGCATCACTCACACATGGAATGTGTGCAAAAAAAAAAAAAAAAAAAAAAAAAAACCACCGCTGCCAATCAACATGTCACCAGGCCACAAGGAATGGCTCCATTTGAGCTTACAAATCGCATTTCAAGATGGAAGAGAGGCAAGAGAGCAATGCAGTTATACCTGAGATGGCCAGCAGAGGGTCAAGCAAGATTATTAATCCTCCAGCAATGGGGGAGTGGAGGCAGGCGTTCCCAGTGCAAAGGCTTAGTTACCCCACCAGCTCATGCAGACACCACTCTCTCAGTAGACAATCACCCTTACATGAAGTACACATGCAATGATCTGAGTGCTTTGGTCTCTCCAAAAGACCTATGTGGAAAACTACCCATCAGCGTGCTGGCATTAGGAGGCGGGCACTTCATGGAGTAAGTACTCTTCATAAAGGAGACCCCAGAAGCTGCCTTGTCTTTCATCACCCGGTGATGTAAACAGAAGCAGACACCAAGTCTACAGCACCTTGACCTGAGACTTCCTAACCTGCAGGCTCCAAGAAATAAAGATCTGTTGTTTATAAGTGCCCCAGCCTGTGGTCCACTGTGGTAGCAGCTTGCATAGACCAAGACAGTGGGTAAACGCCTCTTACAGGATGAACAGCGTGCCTGGCAGCCACAGCGCTCAACAGTTACATCCTGAGAAAGTGGTAGTGACTACTCACTGCCTGAGTGCGCAGATGAAGAGAGCAACATGAGAGAGGATTCTGACTCCTCTTCGGGCTCATCAGGAAATAACAAGCATCTGAATGGCTTGTTAGAAGCCTGAATGATGTGAGTGTTATTGCTTGAAAGGGTGCAAGTTGTATGAATGTTGAGATTTTCCTCACTCTCAGCCCAGTAAGCAAGGCCTGCCTCACACACTGATTCCTGAGTGACAGCTCCCCTGTCCTCTGCTTTGGGTCTAGGTCTCCAGGTCTTGCCACACCAGGCCACACAGCAAAGCAAACGCCATCACAGTCTGCTTGCACTCTACTTGTTTTGTTGTGAAAACAGCTGAATGAGTCAAAGTCAAATTAAAAAATAGGATGGGATGAAATGAAATAGAATGGAATGGGTTAGAATGTCTTAGACACAGCAAAGTAAATATGTGTGTGTGTATGTGTGTGTATGACTGTACTGTGCTACGAAATCTGCTCCTATAGGCAGATATGAAAAAGTCTGTAAATCATTGGTGGAGTGCTTAAAAGGTCAGATAAATCCAATGGATAGCTTTTCCCATCATTGCTATTGGAATAACTTAGGGCGGATGACGGCCTTTTAGAACACCAGTTTCTTCATCTGCAAAATGGGAGATGTGCAAGCTATTATTTTTTTTTTCAAAACTACCCTAAGAGTAGAAATAAATACAATAATATAAGCAAAGTCCACTTGAAATCAAAGATATTCATCAAAAATAATTTCTCTCTTCCTTCCCTCCTTTTTCCTCTTGCTTCTCAAGAAACCATCTTTTGCCTAATAAGCAGGTGTTACATTTCAGATTCTTACACTAGGACTTAAGTTCATTAAAAGCAGAGAGTAAGAATCAGTTATTCATCCAACAGGTACTTATTAAGTGTCTTTTATAGTCAGGCACTGTTCCAGAGCTGTAAACAAATATAAACATTCTTGGCCTTCCCTCACCGCGTGTATATTCGAGATGTGGAAGGCAAACCAATGATCAAACAATGTAAATGTGTCACATGAGGGATTCTAATGCATTAAGGCAAACACCCAAATGGGTATGAGATAAAAAGTGCTGGGTAGGCCGGCGCCGCAGCTCACTAGGCTAATCCTCTGCCTGCGGCACCGGCACCCCAGGTTCCAGTGCTGGTTGGGGCACTGGATTCTGTCCCAGTTGCCCCTCTTCCAGTCCAGCTCTCTGCTGTGGCCCGGGAGTGCAGTGCAGGATGGCCCAGGTCCTTGGGCCTTGCACCCGCATGGGAGACCAGGAGAAGCACCTGGCTCCTGGCTTCGGATCGGCGCAGCACGCCGGCTGTGGTGGCCATTTGGGGTGTGAACCAACAGAAGGAAGACCTTTCTCTCTGTCTCTCTCTCTCACTGTCTAACTCTGCCTATCAAAAAAAAAAAAAGTGCTAGGTAGAGGGAGGTGAAATTTCAGAGACCGTGACCAAAGCAAGGCTCACACTGGGAACCGATCTGTGTGTCCCACAAACTGCGGCATGGTAAATGTTCAATTCATTAATCAACCGCAAAAGTAAAACGCGTGGAGGGTAGAAGTAGCAAATGCTATAAACAAAGGTAGAAAAGGAATGGGGCCAAACAGGTCCTTTATCATCTTTTCTGTCACCTGCTAAGTGATTTTCTTGGGAACACGAAAGCACGCTTTTGTGAAAATTCCGTTTAAAGAGGATGAAAACTGCGGAAGAGCAGGTGACTCCGGTACCACCTCTGCCATGCTATTTCATGTTAATAGCCAGCACTGCCACGTCCCTAGCGGCCGCATCTTTAGCTGTCAAAGGACCTGTCAGGGTTGATGTTTCAACTTTGAAACACTTTCCAACACAGCAGATGGGTTCTTTAGAAAATCGTCAAAGTTTCCTGAGAGATGTTTCTAATTCAAAGAGAAACCAGAACCAAAGAGATCCAGGGTAGTTCAATCCAAAACAGGGTTGGATTTCAAAGGTCTCATTCAGAGGAGATAAATCTGTGAATACTGATGCATTGATTCTGTGTTTATTAAGTGCTTATTGGATACCCTGGCTGACCACAGTGAGGAGGAAGGGAACAAAATTAACAATCTCAGCAGGTGCTTCTAATGCATTTCATCATCATGACAGCCCTTTTCAGAGCCTATCAAGATCCCAACAACACTCATATACGGGAAGATCTTCTAAGGGAGATTTCTCACTTCCCCACAGCTCCTTTTCCCATCTTCCTGGATGCCCCACCGGATGCCACTTCCCAGTTTCTTCTGTGATGATGTGGGAATGAATTCTACCCAGTAGATCGACAGGAGAAGGAGCACCCATGGCTTCCTAAGTCTTGTCTTTTAAGAACTTCTTCACAGGCTGCACCGTGCTCTCCCTTGTCTGTTGATGTACTGGGCAGCCTTGGCAGTCACATCGTGAAGGCAGTTATTCTTGGATGACTGCATGAGCCACAGCCTGACACCCTTAATTGTCAGTAGCATCACTGCACTATTACATGGGTAGGGATGAATACCTACCGTTAAGCTACAAATCTTGGGGATTTGTTTGCTGTGATAATTACTGTGTCCCTAATTCATATTGAAATTGATACCAGGGGTAAGGTTTTGGCATCATTCAACCAAAAAATGTGTTAATGGCTAATATTTTGGCAAAGGACATCAACAGAACAGATGGGATGGGCTGGAAGGCTGGAGAGCCCTGCTGCAAAATAGCGAAACATCACTTGTGATAACTTCTAAGGCAAGCCAAGTGCTGAGGGAACCTAAAGTTCTAGAAGAAATGGATAGAAAGAGTTGAATCTTACTAAGAGTTGATGACTCCTCTCTGTTTAGACTAACGATTATAAAAAAGAGATAAGTTCAAAAAAATATTCATGTCTTGAAGCCAGTGAGAGAGTGAGAGCGGGATGGGGGGGATTGAGATTTGATAAAGTTGAGGACCCTTAGGTTTGGAGAAATCAGCAAAGTTTACCCCACACATCAGGAAGTAGGCTAAAATATGTCCCAAATCTCAAAGGCCCATCAAGACTTCTGGACTGGGCAAAAGGACCCATATCTTGGTGGCCATTATCAACGAGGGACAGTCCCTTCCTTACCAAGCCCATCTTTGCAGAAGATCTCAAGGTAACCATGTTAGGTTAAGAAAGTGGGACCTGGGTGCACAAAAAGAAGAAATCCAGGTAGGTTTAAGAGTTACATCTAATTGTCTCCGGTATTTCCCCTTTAACAAATGAATCTGCTTGAAAGCAAACAGAGGCCGGCGCTGCGGTTCACTAGGCTAATCCTCCGCCTGAGCTGCTGATCCCCGGGTTCTAGTCTCGGTTGGGGCACCGGATTCTGTTCCGGTTGCTCCTCTTCCAGTCCCGCTCTCTTCTGTGGCCCGGGAGTGCAGTGGAGGATGGCCCAAGTGCTTGGGCCCTGCACCCCATGGGAGACCAGGGGAAGCACCTGGCTCCTGGCTTCGGATTGGCGCAGTGCACCAGCCATAGCGGCCATTTGGGGGGGGGGGGGTGTGAACCAACGGAAGGAAGACCTTTCTCTCTCTCTCTCTCACTGTCTAACTCTGCCTGTCAAAAAAAAAAAAAAAATTTGAAGGACTGGGGTAGTCAGAGACCATGATCCTGCGACTGTCAAACAAATTCTAAGCACCCCAACATGCCCTTGCAGAAGTGGGCTACACAAGTCGTTCAGCATGCAAGGAGTGTGTTCTCAGCAATGACCACTTCAGGTGCAGCCACAGGAGACATGGAACCAAGAAGAACTATGCTGGGAGTGAAACCAGGGCCACAGAGAACACTAGACAAGAAGAGTGCCCCTGGGAATACATCAGAGTGTAAGTAAGGAACTCCCACTGTCGGGGTGAAAATATCACCACTCCTGTGGGTCAGTAATGGCTGTGTCTCTGCAGTTCTCCCCTTCTTCAAACTGGATGGTTTATAGTGATAATCCTGGCCTGCTGCCCCCTTAAAAAAAGATGTGGGGAAGGGGTGGCAATCTTTGTAGTCATAGGTCACTTATCTACAAGAAGCCTGTTCTGGACATGAAGAAAAGGAGCCAATGTCTATCAACAAGCGATCTTGGATGTTGAGCTGGATGCAATAGTTGGATTGGACTTCTGGTTGTTCACATGGGACTGTGTATGGTGTGAGTGTGTGAAGACAGGTGCACATGGCTACTTGGTGACATGTCTACAAGAGCCATGATTATGAGCTGTACACTAAAACCTGTATCTCGGTTTTCCTCGCATTAGGATAGATTCCTTTTCTCAAGCTCTGTAGCCAGGTAGACTGAGTGACTATTTTAGCCCCAACAGAAAGTGAGAAAAAGTAAAAGACACCATTATGACCCTTACAAATCTCTCATGTGAGCTCACCTGTGTTCCTTCCTGCTCTGCTGGCTGACAATTAGTGCTCACTGAACCTTAGGGGCTGTGTGTTCAAGATCGCAGAGCTCAGTTAGCCTGGGACCATGACTGTGTGTGGAGCAGAGGCTCGGCAGTAATCAGAAACAGCCAGGCATAAATTCACGCTACACCCATCCAGAGAATTCTCTTTTTGACATAGTAGTGGACACAACATTATACTCTCTCTTTTGTAGATGTGGAGAAATGAGCTTTGGAGAACTTTACATAATTTAGAAAGGTTGAAAATACAGGAGTCTGGGCTCACACCTCTGCCTCCTGAACTCCTTTCACTGCGTCATATTATCCTTGGGCAAGGGAAGATGCTATTGTGAGCATTGCAAAGCATTTATGAGTGAGAGGATAAACCCACCAGCCTTTTCCCCCTTGAGGTATTAGGTAGGTTTGGTTTTGCCCCTTCCTTAGGTCATGTGTTTTCTTCCATGTAGCGGGACTAAAAAAAAAAATCTTTCTTTGGATAACTAAGGAACCAGTCAGGACTCAGCATGCAGGAGCTAAGTTGGGGTGTGCCTTGCAAGCTAATGAAAGGATCCCCCCCCCTTCCCAGCTGCTGATTCTACAGGGATTCTTTAGGTAAATGAAAATCATAAGCCATTTGATCCTGAAAGTTTTTCTGCAGAAAGGCAAGATCAGGTCCTTTCTTTGTGTTAAATCTCGCCTTGATTAAATTGGCTTTTTTTTTTCTTAGTGAAGTTTCCAAAGCGCTGAGTTACTAACAAGAAAAGGTTTTAATAGGGTCCTAGATTTTACAGCCATGGGCAACACAGCCTGGGTCCTTTATGGCATATAATGAATAAGAGAACCCAAATCACTGCTTTTTAAAATCATCTGTCTAAGAATTACAATAATTTCCCCCTTTATTCTACCCTCCTTTCGTTTCATTTTATATGTCCCCAATGCTGCCTGCTTTAAGGGGCATATTATTAGCGACGTAGACACTCTGCTTTCCATAGGATGTCACACCGGCTGGAAGGCGGCTCCCTCCCCACTGCTCTTAGTGTGAGAGGCAGCTGTACCTGCTCCTTTACCCATCATGGGCCCCTTCCTCTCACCACCCCTGAAATTGTGCTTCCTTTCCATCCATCGGCAAATGCTATCCTGCTCATGAACCTTCTCTTTTAAAAAAAATATTATTTGTTTTCTTTGAAATGAAGAGAGGGAAGGAGGTGGAGAGGGAGAGGGAGAGGGTGATGAAGAGGGAGAAGAGAGAAAAAGGAATGGGAGAGGAAGAGGGAGACAAGAAGAAGGAGAGAGAGAGAGGGAGGAGAGGGAGAGAGAGAGAAAGAAGGAGCTGGGGAGGAGGGGGAGATCTTCCATTCACTGGTTCGTTCCTCCAAATGCCTACAATAGCCAAGGCTGGGGCAGGTCAAAGCCAGGAGCCAGGAATTCCATCCAGGTCTCCCACTTGGGTGGCAGGGAGTGACTCAAGTACTTGAGCCACCATCTGCTGTCTCCCAGCGTGAGCATCAGCAGGAAGCTAGGATGTGCAAAACAATCAGAATTCAAACCCAGGCCTGCCAATATGGGATACAGGCCTGACATACGCGTGGTTCCTGGAGGGCCTCGTTTGCTGCATCCCAAATGGTAGCTTAACTGCTGCACCATACAACAGCCCCTCTTCAGGAACTTCGGTCGACCTCATTCTCTGTGCGATCTCCCGATCATTTTAACAATGGAATCCCATCCTGGGGAACCTCTCAAGCTCTTCTCCAATGAGGGCAAGTTCCTGTTCACAGAACAAGCACCTGGAAGCCTGCCCTGTGCAGGATGACAGGTGCTGCAGCCGGAAGGTTCCCCACATCAACAGTAGATCCTGCACTGGCATCTTTCCCCCTTCTGATCTGAGACACACCCTCAACTGCAAGCCATTTGCATCTGTTTGTTGCTCCTCCCCTCCAGGGCCCTACAGCACACGTTGTGTGGCCCGAATTGAACTAGGACAATTTTCATACCATGCTCAAGCACAGAGACACCCACGATTCCAACAAGGGAGCAATAGCAGCAAGATAAGACGTGTTATCCCCTCCCGTCCTCTCTTGCCTGCCACAGCCACAGCACTGAGGTGCTGGGAGCCCGAGGGAAGCAGAACATTTCCATGAAAACGGTTTATCTGCATCATTTAACAGCACCCTGCCTATGACTCACCCCTAGGCAGAGGAGGAAATGCCTGCAGAGCCCGTGAGGACCGCGCCAGGACCATGCCAGCACACGACTGGAGAGGGACACAGGGAGATGGAGCCGTTACACTGCTAACCAGAGAGCTATGTGGAGGCTTGCTTCGGCCAAACCAGGGCTGCCGAGCACAGGTTCGGGACATTTCAATGCTTTCCTCTCCAGTCCTTATGGGGTAATACGCCAGGGTAACATGCAGCAACGTGCAGAACAGGAGGCACTGCTCCACACCTTTAAGGATGAAGTCATATTGCTGAACAGCTACTGTGTATGAAAACTCATCCGCCTCCCTTCTATCAAAACAAATGGAGAGTGGGGCTGGCGTAGAGGATAAAGCCACCGCCTGCAGTGCCAGCATCCCATATGGCCACCTGTTCGAGTCCCAGCTTCTCTACTTCTGATCCAGCTCTCTGCTATGGCCTGGGAAAGCTGTAGAAGATGGCCCAAGTCCTTGGGCCCCTGCACCTGCATGGCAGACTACAGAAGAAGCTCCTGGCTCCTGGCTTCAGATCAGCACAGCTCCGGTCATTGCAGCAAAGTGGGAAGTGAACCAGCGGATGGAAGACCTCCCTCTCTCTACCTCTCCTTCTCTCTGTGTGTAACTCTTTCAAATAAATAAATAAATCTTTAAAAAAATGGAGAATATAAAAGTTTTGTGGTGTCATATCATTCAATATATAGTTACAAGCATTGCGTCACTGAATCATACCATGTAAATACAAAATCATCTTATTTCACACATTAAAAAAACATTAACGAGAGGACAGTGAGGACTCTTGGGGTATTAGTAAAGCTTTATTCTTAATTTGGGTATTGGTTATGAGTATGAACAGATGACAAAAAATCAGTGATCTGTATATGCATATGCATTTCTTGATATGTATATTGTATTTTGATAAAATGCTTTTTTAAATATTATTTATTTATTTGAAAGGCAGAGTTACAGAGAGGCAGAGGCAGAGAGAGAGAGAGAGAGAATGATCTTCCATCTGCTGGTTCACTCCCCAAATGGCTGCAACAGCTGGAGCTAGGCAGATCTGAAGCCAGAAGGCAGGAGCTTCTTTTAAGTCTCCCAGGAGCCCAAGCACCTGGGCCATCTTCCATTGATTTCCCAGGCCCTAGCAGAGAGCTAGACCAGAAGTGAAGCACTTGGGTCTCGAACCGGCGCCCTTCTGGGATACCGGCACTGCAGGTAGCGGCCTTACCAACTCTGCCACAGTGCCACCCTGATAAAATGTTTTTTTTTTAAAAAAATGAATTTCAAAAGGGATTAGTGAGGTTGTAAAAGGATTCAATTCTTTAAATTTATAAACAAACACACACACATGCATACACCCCACAGGTCCAAATTGTAGAACTCTGAAGTTCGCCTATGGTAATGGCCGTAGTCACACTTGTATGACCAAGTGTCTATGTGTGTGTGATTGGAATTCCTTGCCCTTGCACAGGGTCATAGACAGCTACTGTCAAGTTCACTCTGGCCCCTCTACGCCCTCACACCTTCTATAACTTGTCTTGCATCTGTTACAGAACTTGTTCACCCTTTTCTGCCACTAGACTAAGAGTGTAAGGACCCTATCAATGCTCTTCTGTTACTACACTTAGAGCTCAGTACAGTGGTTGGCACACAGTATGTGTTCAATAAAGACTTGGGAATGAAAGCAGATAGCATCAATGGGGGTAGCCTCCTACTAACTTTGGAAGGTGTAGTAAAAACTCATTGATTTTCTACATAGAACTTGGCAAAATTCAAGTAATTGCTTTTTAATCTGTTTAATTCTGGAAGTAATTCTATAAGTAAGCCATAATGAAACAATTTGGGGAACTTAGGGAGACCTTTACAGATAATTAAATAAGTTTCCTGTCTTTAGATTTTTCATTTTCAAGTGGGTATCTTGCAAACAAAAAACTGGTTAACCTCATAGAACTAATGAACTAAACAATATCCAAGTTGAGTTTTACTTGAAAATCAAATGTAAGACTTCTGAGGTTTCCTGGACAGATACTAAATCAGCCTGGATATACCAGACATCACTCAGTCAAACGCTTACCAACTTTTTAGTTCTGGCTACCAATACAGGAAAAATGTCGAATTCCTGTTAGAGAACAGGAATACATCTAATAGAAGTAACTATTGAATTCAAATAGTTAACAATATCTTGACTTGACTTTTCTTTTGCTATCCACTCCTTTCACTTCCCTACTGTTCTTGTTCTTCCTCAATTATTTTAAAAACTCTAGTCCTTATGGTTTGAAATCAGCAAGCCATTGTTGTGCACCTGTAAGGGGCCACTTGAACAGGACTCGGGATACTCAGAGCAATAATGTAATAAAGTTACATTTCTGTCACCCACCTGCCTGTCTAGATTAATTAAAATGTGCAAAGAGCAATGAGTTGCTTGTAGAGAATGGCCCTATGTATTCTCCAAGGGCCATTATCATTAATTGCCAGTTAGCAATTAGATGTCACCAGCTCCATTATCATCTCCATAGACCTGTGATGCTTGAACCATAATGTTGGAGTTTGAAGTATTGTCAAATACAATGTCAGATGTCTTTCAATGTCATGTCCTCTTCTGGGCAGGGAGAATGACATTTTAGTGCTGCCTTCCAGGCAATTTGGAGTTAATAATGAGGCCAGTGGTTCTTAAACAGCTTCAAATAATAACCCCTTATTGGATTACCAGACAATGAATTAATGGTCACAAGAAACTTGTGGATAACACCCTCATTAAGTATGGGCAGTTGACAGGGCTCTGTAACTCCCTTTAACTGCGTCTCCATAAGTCCTATGGGCTGTGCTTCACCTGGGCCACATGTTTGCCCACTATTTGAATGCTAGCATCGCAAAAACACTTTACATTATCACAAAAGGACCTGGATGTAAACAGGTATCTTTAAATCTTAAGAAATGACTATGCCATTTGCTGCTAACACTATTCTAAAGTTCCTGTAGTCTATATCTCAGCCTAAGACCTAAAAAATACATAACCTACCTTCTTCCACATATCAGGAACCCAAGGAGCAGGCCAAGATACAGTAGAGAGACATACTCAAGTTTGGGTTACCTTGGCCTTCTGTGTACATAAAACAAAAACAACATAACATGATGATTCCATGCCCATAGGTCCGTGGAAATATTAAAAGCAAAGATCTCTGGGAATCCCCTTAGCTTCATAGATTCAACAGTTCTATGTCCATTCCTGACTATTCTGAATATGCGGCTCAGGACACCCAAGCTACAAGCTTTCTTGGTCTCCATATCCCCATTTGAAAATTGAAGGTATTACAACAATACCCAGACATGATCTGCACTGCAGAAGATCTGTTGGCCGCAGAACGTTTATAGGTGTTTCTGGCCAGGTGCACTCTAGGGTGCAGGTGGAGAGCCGGGTCAGACATGTGCTCACGCATTTCAGGACTGAACGATTACACACAGCCTTCCCTGTGTAATGTGTACTGCAAGCTGCCAAGCTCTGCTTTATTTAAGCAGCATTCAGTAAACTTGTTAAACTAACAAAGCATCTTTTAGCAGAGTATACATAGTACTACTTTGGAAACTTACACTAGAAAAATTGGGTCCTGGTGCTGTTCCAGGGAGCCATGGGATTCTACTATGGGTGTCTTGAGGATGGACACAGGCAGTGAGAGGGCAGCTCCAAACCTCATCAGCTCATTAGCCAGAGCAGGTCTACTTTTGTTGTTATCTGCATTCCTTCTTCTTCTTCTTCTTTTTTTTTTTTTTTTTTTTTTTTTGGACAGGCAGAGTGGACAGAGACAGAGAGACAGAGAGAAAGGTCTTCCTTTTCCGTTGGTTCACCCTCCAATGGCTGCCACGGCCGGCGCACCGCGCTGATCCGAAGCCAGGAGCCAGGTGCTTCTCCTGCTCTCCCATGGGGTGCAGGGCCCAAGCACTTGGGCCATCCTCCACTGCACTCCCAGGCCACAGCAGAGAGCTGGCCTGGAAGAGGGGCAACCGAGACAGAATCCAGCGCCCCGACCGGGACTAGAACCCAGTGTGCCAGCGCTGCTAGGCGGAGGATTAGCCTGTTGAGCCACGGCGCTGGCTGTTATCTGTATTCCTTCTGATTTCATCTGCTTGCTTTAATGTCTTAATAATGGGTGAGATGTGTTCAGAAGAACAGGTTCTCTGACCAAAGTAATTTGATCTAAAATCCCTTCTACTGCAAACTTTCCCTGAGTCTACTGCTATTTTGAAGAAAGCTCTGTAATAAGTTAAAACACTCATGCCATTGAGTCCTCCAGACTCAGTTAGTGACACTTTTGTCCCAGTTGTCTAGCCTATGCTCCTGTTGCATCCATGCCCACTGTCAATTCACGCTTTACCCTCAAGAGTATGAGACACATCTTTGCTTCCGAAGCAGCCTTTGCATTTTGCTGAAGAGATGGTGTGAGCATTCCAGAACATTCTCAACATTCCAGAAGCTGCACCTAAGCTCACCTGACTGCAGGTGGCTCCAGTCTCTCCTTCTGATCCTGCAGGGCCTGGAAGAGGGTTGTATCTCCCCACCGCCCATCCCTGGGGACTTAACCCCAGCTGCTTCCCCTGACATCTTCCCTGACCTTGGAATTAACCTGAGCAATTTTTTTCCTCTTTAGCTCATGATTGATTTTCTCCATGAATTATCTGAGACTGTTCTTGCATATCAGAGGCCACATAAGGAGTCACGGTGCTGTTAATGGCTGCTGAGAATGCAGATCTGTTTTCCTTTCTTTCTCACAACAATTCTCAAAGCATTGTGTGACAAAAGTTCCAGCTCCGGAGCTTAATTGGACATCAGATTTTTACAGTATCTAGTCAAAAGAAACAAAATCTCTTCCAGACTTTATTTTACAACCCCAGCCATTACCAATGTACTTAAAAGTAAGCCTAGACCCAGGTTCCACAATCACAGTATTCAAATTTCTTTATACAGTCAAGGTTAGGAGTACATGAGCCAATGAGTTGGCACGACCTTCAAACCCAAATCTCTCTTTCCTTTCATGGGAGGGAAGCAATTGTTCCTGAGTGCAGGAACTTACATCGCCTCCGGCTACAGGAGCGATGTGCACCTGAGTACTTGGTGGAGCCCAATCTGAAGGCAGTTACCACGCACAGCGCCATTTGGCACAGGTAGAATGCCCCTTGCAACCATACACCAGCTTGCTGTTCTCACAATAGGAAGAGCAGATGCTCTTGGGAAATTTGGCAGTAGACTCCGTGGAAAGACCAAGCACAGCAGTCAAGGCGTACCGTACGAAAACTGTTAAGTCTCATTGCTTTTGTTTATTCCTTCCATTAAAAATGCAGCAAAGCTATCCTCCCATCGCCCAGCTCCACCAACTGGCAGTGGTGAAGAGTGACAGCCCTGGAGGGATGGGTCCTGCAGGCACGGTGCGGGCTAAGCCACATGTATTTGATTTCCAATATGCATGTACGCATAGGAAGCTTCCAATGGATGGGGCTGACATTTATCTTCAGCTTCTAGGACTGGTTGGGCTGGCCACCCCTGTGCTCATGAGTGAAAGTAAATGTCAAGAAAGATTAGTGGCCGTGTACTACTCACACACGTGGGTATTTTTCATTCCCTCTGTATTCCTCATGCTGTTCTTCATTTAGGTAACAGTTAAGAGAAATTAAATGTACCTGAGCTCCACAGGGAGCAGAATTATGGAAATGAGTGCTGTCTTCTCATCTGGGACTTCTCCTCCCTCCCTCCAACTTAGGATTCTTTTCAATGCAAAATACGACACACCAACTTGTTTTCCTGTGCAAGCCAGAAACAGGGGCAGGAAGAAGACTTTGTACTCTGAGATGATGCCCTCGGATCTGTGGATCTCGGAGTTCCAGATTGTAGGTGGGACTCTGGGAATCTGTTATTCATAGAATTAATTGGATCTATCCATTTGTGAATGTGGTGAAGGCTGAACTGGGGTGAGCGTGAGGGGTTGGGAGGCAAAAACGGCTTTGAAATGGTCTTCTAAATTATCTATGTGGTAACCACTGCACCCATCTCCTAGAGATAAAAATGACAATACGGAGGAAGAAAGGAAAATGAAAGAAAGCGTGGATATGCTGGATAATTCCCTAGGACAGCAAACGCAAAGAGAACATTGAAAAACATCAAATGCAAAAAGTTGCTTAGAAGGAAAAGCCAAGTGAGGCAGCGCAGCCAGCCAGAGTCTGCACTCTGGTCCACAGCTGGCCAGTGGCCACCAAGAAACAGGGACGAGAGCAGAAAAGGAACGAGAGCCATCAGAGCAAGTCTGTGCAGGCTCGTTCTCATATTTCCCAGGTCAAGAAACCCTTCCACGTTCCTGCTCTCCTGACTTGCACTCTGCCCCATTAAACAGATTGACAGTGAGTTAAACCACATTCAAAAATTTGCAAATTTAGTTGCCAGCACAGTGATACAGCAGATTTAGCAGTTGTCGGTGACACGGGCATCCCATAGAGGAGGGACACTTTGAGTCTCCACTGCCCTTCTTCTGATGCAGCTCTCTATTGATGCTGAAAAACAGCAGGGGCCAATGCTGTGGCATAACGGGTAAAGCTGCCGCCTGCAGTGCCAGCATTCCGTGTGGGCGTCGGTGGGAGTCCTGGCTGCTCCACTTCCAATCCAGCTCTCTGCTGCGGCCTGGGAAAGCAGTAGAAGATGGCCCAAGTCCTTGGGCCCCTGCACTCACATGGGAGACCCGGGGGAAGCTCCTAGCTCCCGGCTTCAGATCAGCACACCTCCAGCCATTGCAGCCTATTGGGGAGTAAACCAGCGGATGGAAGATCTCTCTCTCTCTTTCCCTCTCTCTCTCTCTCTGCCTCTCCTTCTCTCTTTGTGTAACTCTGCCTTTCAAATAAATAAATAAATCTTAAAAACAAAGAAAAACAGCAGAAAGTGGTCTAAATATGGGGTCCTTGCCATCCACATGGGAGCCCCAGATGGAGTCCCAGGCTCCTAGCTTCAGCCTGATCCAGCCCTTACTGTTGTAGTCATTTGGGGAGTGAATCTGAGGATGGAAGATCTCTCTCTCCTCTCTTTCATTCTCTCCCTGTCTCTCTCTTTCCCTGTCTCTCTCTGTGTCATGTTACCTTTCAAAGAAATAAAATAAATGTTAGAAAGAAAGGAATTTCCAAATTAAACAATAAATACAGAGAACAGCCATCAGAATACGCCAATCACACATCTACAAAGCACTCAAGGGCGGCTTAAGTGGAAGGGCCACTTGACTGGAAGTGAAATACCAAAGACCTGCAGAACAAGCTGGGCTTGACCAGGGGCCAGTGCCATGGATACCCCAGCAATGGGGCCCACAGGCTCCCAGGCTCACTCCTCCCCTTTCTGGTCCTGCACAGAGCACACCACACAGCTCTCCAAAATAAACAGCCAGAAATGCTGGGCAGAGCTTTGTCCCTTTCCTGATGGCCACGGAGACTTGAAACTCCACTCAGAAATCCACTTTGCTCACCACTCTCTTCAAGTGGAGCAGAAGTTCCCCAAGGACCCTTGAATCCACCTCGGAGCCTCCCTCACAAGAAAGGGACTGTTGAGACGAGACTTTCCCACCAGACTCAAGAAGGTGGCAACACCAACAAACTCGACAGATGTATTCGGGGAGGAGCCTAACTAGACGTTTACTATCCACGTGCTTTGATTTTTTTTTTCCTAAACTCTTTATGGTTTATAAGCCTAGAAGGCAAGACTTTCCCAAAGAAGCAAGACACTTATTTTGCTTTTGTTTAAAGATGTATTTATTTATTTGAAAGTCAGAGTTACACAGAGAGAGGAGAGGCAGAGAGACACAGAGGTCTTCCATCTGATTGTTCACTCCTCAGATGGCGCCAATGGCCGGAGCTGCGCCGATCCAAAGTCAGGAGCTAGGAGCCTCCTCCGGATCACCCATGTGGGTGCAGGGGCCCAAGGACTTGGGTCATCTTCCCGCTCTACCCGCTACGCCACAGCGCCAGCCCCAAGACACTTATTTGGTCCTCCCTGTTACACAAAGATGCAAAAGGTAAGATGAAGGAAACAAAAGAACTAGTAGGGAGAGTAGGGAGCTACAAGACAGCACTTCAGAAACTTTATGGAGGGGCTGGCACCGTGGCTCACTTGGTTAACCCTCTGCCTGTGGCACCGGCAACCCATAGTGGCGCCGGGTTCTAGTCCTGGTTGCTCCTCTTCCAGTCCAGCTCTCTGCTGTGGCCCGGGAGGGCAGTGGAGGATGGCCCATGTGCTTGGGTTCCTGCACCCACATGGGAGACCAGGAGAAAGCCCCTGGCTCCTGGCTTTGAAAAAAAAAAATTGTGGAATGGGGGGAGGCATTGTGGTGCAGTGGCATAAGCCACCACTTAGCCGAAGATGCAGCCATCCCACATGGGTGCTGGTTCCAGTCCCAGCTGCTCCGCTTCTGATCCAGCTCTGATCAGCTTCTGATCCTGCTAATGCTCTTGGGAAAACACAGGAAGATGGCCCAAGTACTTGGGCCCCTGCCACCCACATGAGAGACCCAGATGGAGTTCCTGGCTCCTGGTTTCGTCTGACCCAGTCCTGGCTGTTGTAGCCATTTGGGTAGAAAACCAGTAGATTGAAAATCTCCTCTCTCTCTCTCTCTCTGCCATTCTGCCTTTCAAATGAATATTTTTTTTAAAGTCAAAAATTTCATGAAAAAATGGAATTAAAAGATAGGTTTATTTAGGGGCAAAACCTGCAAAGTTTTATTTATTAATATTCATTTTTACAAACATTTGGAAGGCCGGCGCCGCGGCTCACTAGGCTAATCCTCCGCCTTGTGGCGCCGGCACACCGGGTTCTAGTCCCGGTCGGGGCACCGATCCTGTCCCGGTTGCCCCTCTTCCAGGCCAGCTCTCTGCTGTGGCCAGGGAGTACAGAGGAGGATGGCCCAGTGCTTGGGCCCTGCACCCCATGGGAGACCAGGATAAGCACCTGGCTCCTGCCATCGGATCAGCGCGGTGCGCCGGTCGCAGCGCGCCAACCGCGGCGGCCATTGGAGGGTGAACCAACGGCAAAAGGAAGACCTTTCTCTCTGTCTCTCTCTCACTGTCCACTCTGCCTGTAAAAAAAAAAAAAAAAAAAAAAACAACAACAACAACAAAAAAAAACATTTGGAAGACCCCCTGTATATATGGCATATATGGATTTTAAAATTGCTTGCACCAAAATGAACTCCTCTTTTAATTGTACTGTCCATGAACTCTCCGAGGTGCCCTGTTACCATCTGAGCCTTCTCTAAGCCCCAGGTCCTTCAGATTACAGTGTCTGAAGAGCATCCCCTGAGAGCAGAAAACACATCCGGCAGTGGAAGGAGATCCCTTTAAGGAGTTTGCAAACTAAACTGAGTGGGAGCTCAGAGAGGGATGCGATATAGGCTTGAGTAACTCAGAAGATCTGTGATTGCCTCAGCCTGCTCTAAAGTTTAAACCATTCCCGGCTATGTCCCCTTGCCTCGGTCTAGAGTTGAAATATTTGCAGGTTACTGTGAAAACACTGGTGCCTAATAATGATGGCATCTTCCAGGCCAAGCATCCATGTTGTCTTATTGAATCTTTCCAATAACTGTTATATAAAAAATACTACTTTTCCAATGAAAACCCTAAAACCCTTGCTAGTTATCCAAGGTCATGTTTGTTGGAAGTGGCAGGCTCAACATTTGAACCCAGACAGTCAGAACAAAGAGCCCACGATCAATTTCCTGTACTCTCTTTTCACAAGACACAGACCTCTGGTGCACATCTCAGATGTTCAGCCGTGTTCGTGGGAGATGTTAAGTGGGGATGTGTTGAGTTCACATGAGAACGAAGAGGCACGATTTCCCATCTAAATGCTAGACCTGTAAATGCAGATCCTGTTCAAGTCGCCTATGAAACAAATGGCCTGGCAGGTTAAGCAAGAAGTTAAAGGATTCCTGTCTTTAAAAGTGCTAGGCTATGGACAGACCCAGCTGTTTCAGCCACTGGGGAGTGAACCAGCAGATGGAAGAGCTCTGTCTATGTCTCTTCGTCCCCCTCTGTTGTTCTGCCTTTCAAATTAATAAATTTTTTGAAGCACTGGGATAAATATATTCCGAGTAAGTAATCAGTTAGCACACACACAATTGTAGCACAGTTCATTCATGCATTCACTCCAACACAACGCCTGTTCTGTGCTAGTCACTCTTCTGAAGGAGGGAAGAGGAGAAGACCAAGGCCCCATGCCTGCCCTGGTGTACAGGAGTGAGGGCGGAGGGTTCACTGAGAAAGGCACCCCTCAGTGGGTAAGGAGCTCAACAAAACCACATGCTTGGGGAGGAGCTGGGTGGGGGCACCACATTTGGAATTCTGGACTTTGGGCGCCCCCCAAACCTTGCATGGCCACTGCAGGGCCCCGTGCTCCCCTCTTTGCTGTCTCTACTGGAGGGATGGAATGAACCAGCAGGATTAGAAGCGCTATGAGATCTGCCCTTGCTTTTCCCATTGGTCTCTCTGCAAGCATCCCTGGTGCCTAATTTCAGAGGAGAATGGAGGGTCCCTGGCCAGGGGAGTGCTGTTCAGGGAAGTTGGCATCCACTCTAATATATGTAGAATGCCTCATCAGTGCGAAAGAATGAGCTTCTCTTTTAGTTAAGTAAACTGATAAGTACATGGTGTTTGTTTTGTTGCTGATAATCTGTTTGCTTATTTATCTGCTTGATTATCTGTTGGCTTGAATGGTCTCCGCTTAGATGTTACACAGTGATACAGAGCTCGGTGAATGAGATGGGTTCAAGATGGAAAAGCTGACTCACCACACACCGACAGTGAGAGGCATATTCAGGCGTTCTTTCAGTTAGAATTGCACGTGACATTCGTGGTGTGTGTGGTGGCTGCTTTTCTTCCTTCTCCTTAAGAACGTTTTCATTAACTGCTTCCGACACCATACCTGGAAACTTACAGGGGAACAAACGATGCACAGTGCTCCAGTTCCTGGAGACTCACAATCTAACAGTGGAGGAAGAGGTATGTGAGAGCCCTGTGGCTTAGGGTAATTTCGGAGAGGCTCACAAACACCATGAGGGCCACAGCACAGGGCCCCTGTCACAGTTGCACCAAAACATGGCATGCGGGCCCAGCTAGAAACACAGTTACATGGAATACAGCACAGCAAAGAGAATACACTACCCCTCCAGGTAGGAAAGTTACACTAAGCCAACCATTTGGCCCAGGCCCAGGAAGGATAGAGCAGTGTAACACATAGAACGCTCAGAAAAGGGGCTAGCGGTCGTGATGCCAGTGCTAAGGCTCAGTTCTCAGCTCAGTTCCCAATTCCAGCTTCTTGTGAGACAGCAGTGAGCATTCAAGTAATTGGGCCCCTGCCACTCACATGGGAAATTAAGACTAAGTGCCTGGGGCCGGCGCTGTGGCGCAGCGGGTTAAAGCCCCGGCCTGAAGCACTGGCATCCCATATGGGTGCTGGTTCGAGTCCTGGCTGCTCTACTTCCGATCCAGCTCTCTGTTATGGCCTGGGATAGCAGAAGAAGATGGCCCAAGTCCACGTGGGAGACCCGAAAGGAGCTCCTGGCTTTGGATCAGCCCAACTCCGGCCGTTGCGGCCAACTGGGGAGTGAACCAGCGGCTGGAAGACCTCTTTCTCTGTCTCTACCTCTCTCTATAACTCTTTCAAATAAATAAAATAAATCTTAAAAAAAAAAAAGACTAAGTTTCTGGCTCCAGCTTTGGCCTGGTCCATCCCACATCTGGGGAGGGAACCAGCAAATGGAAACTCTGTGTCTTCTGTTTGTCTTTCTTGATCTCTCAGTCTCCTAAATAATAAAAAAAAGTAAATTATTTTTTTTAAAAGAAAGTTCAAAGAACCATGTAGATCCAGGAACTCAGCATACAAAATCAGCAGCTACACACAGAATGACAATCCATTAGCTAATACTGGAAAACTGGTGCAAGACATATGGGAAGCATAGCTAGATTCAAAACTTTTGTTACATTAAAGTTATTTTATGTTAGGTCAAGGTGAACTCCAACTTGATTATTTAAATGGAAAAAATAAGACTGTAAAGCTAAATAAAAATATTTTCCATTGAAAAACACATAAATAACATACAGGAGATCTTCAAAGCCTTCATGGAAAATATGCATTCCTTCAATTCCATTTGATCATTTTTGAATTGTCTCATACATGACATATGATATATAGTACATGATATAGTATGATATATAGTATATGATATACAGTATAGATATATGTGTATGTAGTTGCTCAGATACTCATATATATAAATATATACATACATATTGGTTCAGTTGCTATTGTGACTTCTTAACAAATTTTAATGCATTTAATCCAAGCTAAAAACCTATCAAGAAAGGTAAATTTGATAGACCCATTTTACAGATATAAAACTGAGGGGCATCACTAAGGTCACACAAATTAATGGCAGAGCTTTGATTTGAATCTAGAAAGTTTTATCCCAGCATATATGCTTTTAATCAGTATACTGTGTTGTGCAATGAAGAACACTACTGACCAAGGTAACAGATGATGACAAAGAAAATTGTGTGTGTGTGTGTGTGCGCATATTTTTTCAACATCCAAGACTGACATTTAACATCCAGACTATGCAACCATCCCTCCCTGGAGATTTATAAGAAAAAGAACTCCATCAAAAATCAGGCTAAAGGATCAGCAATACACAGAAGGGAAGACCCAGAAACAAACAAGTTTACAAAGAGCTCCCATCCCCCTTTAAATAAAGAAATACCAATCAAGATGACAACGAAGGGGTTGGCATCTGTGACAGCAAATGGGACACCACTTGGGATGTCCACATGCCCTGAGCGCCTGGGATCGAGTCAGCCTCCTGGGAGGGGCAGTGAGGACTCCAGGTTCGTGACCTTTTGTCCCAGACGAGACACCAGATTACGTTCTGAACTCCTGCCTTTGACCTGGCCCTGCCCCAGCTGCTATGGGGCATTTGGGGAGTGAACTGGCAGAATGCTTGCTTGCTCCCGCGCTCTCTCTCTCTCTCCCATTCAAATAAAATGAAGGTAAATAAATGAAATGTGTAGAAAAAACAATGAAGTACAACTTCATTGCCATGGACATGGTTCTAAAACTAACAAAGAGCAGGTATTTGGCCTAGTGGTTAGGATGGCCGGCGCCGCGGCTCACTAGGCTAATCCTCCACCTGCAGCACCAGCACCCCAGGTTCTAGTCCTGGTCGGGGCACCGATCCTGTCCCGGTTGCCCCTCTTCCAGGCCAGCTCTCTGCTGTGGCCAGGGAGTGCAGTGGAGGATGGCCCAAGTGCTTGGGCCCTGCACCTGTACGGTAGACCAGGAGAAGCACCTGGCTCCTGGCTTCAGATCCACGCAGGGCGCCGGCCGTAGCAGCCATTTGGGGGTTGAACCAACGGCCGTAGCAGCCATTTGGGGGTTGAACCAACGGAAGGAAGACCTTTCTCTTTCTCTCTCTCTCTCTCTCTCTCTCTCTCTCTCTTGCTGTCTAACTCTGCCTATCCAAAAAAAAAAAAAAATAGAAAGAAAGAAAGAAAAGCACATAGTGGTTAGGATGCTTGCAGCCCGCACGGAGTGCCGAGGTTTGATCCCCTGCTGTTTCTCCAGCTTGCCACCAATGCAGACCCTGGAAGGCAGTGGGGACGGCTCAAGCATAGAGGAGATCTGACTTGACTTCCCAGCTCCTGGCTCTGCAGATGGGAACTCTGTTATTCTGCCTATCATTCTCTCTCTCTGCCTCTCAAGCAAATTAAAAAGAGAGAGAGAGAGAGAGAGAGAGAGAGAGAGAGAGGGAATCTAGGGCCAGCGCTGTGGCCGAATGAGTAAAGCCGCTGCCTGTAGTGCCGGCATCCCATATAGGTGCTAGTTCGAGTCTCGGTTGCTCCACTTCCTTCCTATCCAGCTCTCTGCTATGGCCTGGGAAAGCAGTAGAAGATGGCCCAAGTCCTTGGGCCCCTGTACCCACGTGGGAGACCCTGAAGAAGCTCCTGGATCCTGGCTTCAGATTGGCGCAGCTCCGGCCGTTGCAGCCATTTGTGGAGTGAACCATCAGATGGAAGAACTCTCTCTCTCTGCCTCTCCTCTCTTTGTGTAACTCTTTCAAAAAAATAAATAAATCTTAAAAAAAGAAGAATCCAGGCCAGCGCCGCAGCTCACTAGGCTAATCCTCCGCCTTGCGGCGCCGGCACACTGGGTTCTAGTCCCGGTCGGGGCACCGATCCTGTCCCGGTTGCCCCTCTTCCAGGCTAGCTCTCTGCTGTGGCCAGGGAGTGCAGTGGAGGATGGCCCAAGTGCTTGGGTCCTGCACCCCATGGGAGACCAGGAAAAGCACCTGGCTCCTGCCATCGGATCAGCGTGGTGCGCAGGCCGCAGCGCACCTACCACGGCAGCCATTGGAGGGTGAACCAACGGCAAAAGGAAGACCTTTCTCTCTGTCTCTCTCTCACTGTCCACTCTGCCTGTCAAAAAAAAAAAAAAAAGAAGAAGAAGAAGAAGAATCCGGAAATAGATAAACGTAAGAGCTACTGAAGAAATGAGCAGATTCTACTCTCCCACAGACTGTTGACTTATAAAGCCATATTGAAAATCTGGTGGCTCTTAATACAATTAAGAATGCCCTGGGGCCTGCGCTGTGGCGTAGCAGGTTAAAGCCCTGGCCTGCAGTGCCGGCATCCCAGATGGGCGCTGGTTCTAGTCCCGGCTGCTCCTCTTCTGATCCAGCTCTCTGCTATGGCCTGGGATAGCAGTAGAAGATGGCCCAAGTCCTTGGGCCCCTGCACCTATGTGGGAGACCCTGAAGAAGCTCCTGGCTCCTGGCTTTGGATTGGCCAACTGGGGAGTGAACCAGCGAATAGAAGACCTCTCTTTCTGTCTCTACCTCTCACTGTAACTCTTTCAAATAAATAAAATAAATCTTTAAAAAAATGCATTACTACTGGCGATGTCTCCTTGGGAAACCTCTGGGTGGGTTGATAAAGAGATGTTTTTCATGAAGTTATTTGGGACACAGGAGAGTTGGATAGAAAGCCCTGATGAATCAAAGGAATAGATAAATCGGTGATACATACATAGAATGCACCATCACATTTTACAAGACACATGCACACTTAATGAGATGTATTTGTATGGGGAACAATAGAGGAAGGGAAATGGGAGTGAAATTGGAGGTGAATGGAAAAACAAGACAGTAGTTTTCATGAATGAATGATCTCCTTGTCAGGGATTATGTTGTTCTTTGCACTAAGGAGTATGATTCAAACTCAACCCTCAATACCATTGTGCATCTGGGTAAAAATAATAAAGAATAATGAGTGGGATCAGGGATGGCAAATGAGGTAGGAACTCAGGTATAAGGAGTAGAATGCCAATCATAGTCAGACAACTGCAAGTCTGAAATCTCGCTGACTCCCGTGGGCTGGGACTCCAGTGGCTACTGCCTCAGTCTGAGGGCCTGGGAAGTGTGGTTAAACCTACAGGTGGCCCAGTTAGGTTAGGACAAAAGCTCCAGAAGTGGACTGGTGATGACACTGGACTGGATAGTTGGACAACACCTGCAGCTACCAAAATACTCAACCTCCTTGTGAAGTCTGCACCATGGGAAGTGTGAGAGGCCCAGGGGAAGAGGACTTCACCCCATGCCCATGGGGCAGTAGAACATGGGTGCCAGATGGGGAGCACAGTCAATCTCATGGCTGACCCCAGCCAAGGACAGGTCAGCACCGGAAAATCGGAGCCACGATGAGTGGCTTTTAGCATCCTCATTGTTGACCCAGATGCATGAGGACAGTTATGACGCGGTCATGACAATGTGTGAGTGAAGTTTTCCACCTGCAACACTTTCATCACCTTTCTATGTGAATTACCATCTTGCTTCCCTTGTACTAAGATGAAAACATGGAGAGGAGAGATAAGAGAGGAGGTTGCCCAGGGTTAGAGCAAAATTTCAGCCTAGAGAGCAGGTGACTATTTTCAGAATTTATAGTGTCCATTCTGTGTAGGACATGAAATTAGCCTTAGAGAACTTCAAAGAGAACTTGGCCAGTGTCTGAAACGCTTCTATTCACATCAGAGGCCACTAAACCACAGACCACTAAACTCCGACATCTATTAGATGGCTCTACTCCATAGTGGGAGACTTGAAGGACTCACCTGCATCCCTCCCTCAACTTCCAAAGCCAACAGATTAAAGAACCCCACTATCCAAGGTTGATGGACAATGAGCAAATATCAGAATACAATGAGCAAATATCAGAATCTTGAATAATTACCCCCCAAAAAATCATCCAGCAAATATCATTCGTGTATGCATGAATGAATGGAGTCGATTTGAGGACAAGAAGACAAAACAGCAGAAGGGGGCTCCAGAGAAAGTCGCCTGTCTACAGCCACTACTTTTGTCTCAGGAAACCTCCTAGCTTCCATAAGTAACAAAGACCCCTGGGCAAACTTTCTGTACTTCTGATAAAATATCCCTGCAAAGATTTCACCCTTGGTCCCCCCATTCCTTAAGCAGCCTACCACCCAAATGAAATACAGAGTTAGCCCTCTTCAGCTGTTTCTCTTGAATTGGATGCTAATTGACTTTTAAAAGCCCTGCTGCTGTACTGTATTTGCCCTGTAATTAACTGTGTTTCATTACAGATGTTTCGGGTATAGCAGTAGAGTCCCCTTGCCTGATGACAAATGAATCCACCACGCAGTTCTTAAACACCACTGGTCTTCAGGGGGCACTAAGGGTAGAAGGAGAAGCAGTCAGTGGGGAAACAGCGGAACGAGTCATCAGGAGAACTAATGGGGCTGGAAGGCTGTGTCTAAAAAGCATCATTCAAATGCCTTTTGTGTGATGGATAAAAATGGAAAAATAATGACCAATGCCATCCCTTTAAGAGATAAAGGATCCCAACAGTAACCCCAGAGTTCCAAAGCCTGCTACACATGGAACAGTTCAGCAAGACCCAGAGGCAAAGAGCACTGAGTCAGGAAGACTTGACCTTGACCTGGTGAGGTGAGGTCACCTGT
Source organism: Lepus europaeus (assembly GCF_033115175.1). Taxonomy (NCBI): domain Eukaryota; kingdom Metazoa; phylum Chordata; class Mammalia; order Lagomorpha; family Leporidae; genus Lepus; species Lepus europaeus. The sequence goes on along the minus strand of NC_084833.1, from coordinate 121,777,158 downwards.
AGACAAGACATAGAAATCATGGTCATTTTCCCTCCCTTCTGTGACCCCTTGAGATTTTGGGTGGTGGCTGTTGCCTACTGCTCTTCAACATTCATATTGTCAAGAGGCAGTCTCTGCATATGGCTCTGAGGTTGGCGGACCATGGACTCCCCACTGGCACACCTTGGCCAGAGGATGCTCTGGACAGCAAGATCCGAGGTGCTTAGTGGCAGCTCCCTAAGATTCTGGACAACACAAGTTATGGGAAAGCAGACATCAGCTTACAAACTTTGATCCATGGTTCTGTCTCTGCAATGTTAGCAAAAACATGACCTGATTAGAAATTGGGTTTTTTTAATTCCTCTTAAAACAGAGCAGTAGAAGTGGTGGTGATAGTGGGGTGTGTGTGTGTGTGTGTGTGTGCAGATTACTGGGAGAGTGCTTTTTGATAAAGTACAACAATGTAATTTCAAGATGCACCCATTCTTGTTAAAACACTAGTCACAGAGCATTATGCACTCATGGATTGGGACTTTATATACAAAGGTGCTTTAAAAACATTCACAGAAAAAAATGGAATTCAATGTTTGAGTTTATTTTGGGGCAAAGTATGAGTTTATTTTGCAATCCATGCCCTCATTTTATGTTTTCATTCTTTGCACTATCCACACTTCACACACACACACAAAATTTACCAAAAACTGTTTTCCACTGAAATGAACTCATACTTTTAATTCCACTTTTCCATGAGCCTTTGAAGTGCCCTTCTAAATATGTTATTTTGAATGTATGCCTATATAAGGTGATATGATTATAATTATTTCAAGGCCAGGGGACTTCGGGAGTGGCAACATAGCCATCTTGCCATCAGAATGTGCTCAGAGCTGCCTGCCTCAGAATGCTCCGCCCGATTCTGAGCATCAGCGACAGTTACAGAAGAGAGGGCGCCTCACCCTACATGGTTCAGACAGAAGCGGGCTTTCTGCAATACTAAAAATTCTATCTCTATTTTCCTTTTCTACTCCTGTCAGCTATGCCCCCAGGAAGCAAAGCATTATAAACCACAGCCATGCCTCAAGCAGCAAACAAAAAAGAGAGAGCAAGAAAACATAAAAACCTTCTTTTCAAGCTTAAATTATGTTTTCTTTTCTATTGATCTGGTGATTTCTGTTTTGAACTGAGAGAAAGAGAAATCGGTTTTGCTGTCTCTTCCCTTCTTCCCTGTATCTTTGCCGGCGCCCCAGCCCCTCTCCACCCCACTGCCTGTGCACTGAGTTGGTCCTCATTACGCCTTCACACGGCTCAGTGCCCAGCCTCCTGCCTTGTCTTCCCTGCCCATCTGCCCATGACCCCCAGCAGCATCCGTACAAAACAGAAACCACCACCAGGCCGAGCACCGCTGAAAGCATGATATGCCTCGGCTCAAAAAACGATCTCAATAGCTCTTTATTGATCAAAAAATCAGGTTTCAAACCATGGGCATGGCATTGGAGACCGTCTTCTCTGTCTACTGATCACTTCTAATGCCCTGGGTTTAAATCGTGTCTATGTGCTGATGGCTCTCCAGTGGACAGCGCCTGCCTAGACCTCCCCTCTAAGGCCCTTTTATATTCATCTGCCCGCTCCACATGTCCACTTCCGCGTCATCTCAGTGTGCACAAAATAATCCCTGATCCTCTCCAACAAACTTGCTTCATCTGCAATATCTCCCATCTCAGACACTGGCAACTTGAGCCCCAAACCACGGAGTGGCCCTTCATGCTTGGATTTCTCTCACACTCATCATTGAATCCACCTGCAAGTTTTACCAGCTTTTTCTTCCAAACGCACCTGAGTCTGACCCTGGGAAGCAAATGCACTGAAGCCACCTCCACACCACCATCTGTGGCTGGATAAGGGAAGACGGTTCCTCACTGGCCACCGGCTACCACACCTGCCTCCACACAGCAGCCAGAGTCATTGTTCAGAACAAAACCTATTAAACCACCTCCTGCTCAAACCCTTTCCATGGCTCCCCACTTCTCCCCTGGTGAGTCTCCAAGACCCCACAGGACCAAGACAAGTGCCATATCTCCAGCTGCCAACCTTACCCACACGGTGCACCTGTCACACTTGCCTCCTGGCAGTCCCTTAAACACTCCAAGTGCACTCCGTCTTAGGGTCATTACACAGCTCGTGTCTTCTGCCTGAAATTCATTCTCTAAAAAAATGAATGATCCCTCACCTTTTTCAAAACAGTGCTTGATTGTTATCTTCCTAATGGTTTACCCTAAATATGCAATTGAGACTGGTCCTGTGTCTCTTGTCCCACTACCATGCTTCTTCTTTTTTTTTTGGACAGGCAGAGTTAGACACAGAGAGAGACAGAGAGAAAGGAAGACCTTTCTCCCCTTTCACTCCCCTAATGGCCGCCACGGCCGGTGCTGTGCTGATCTGAAGCCAGGAGCCAGGTGCTTCCTCCTGGTCTCCCATGCGGGTGCAGGGCCCAAGCACCTGGGCCATCCTCCACTGCCCTCCTGGGCCACAGCAGAGAGCTGGACTGGAAGAGGGGCAATGGGGACAGAATCCGGCGCCCCAACCAGGACTAGAAGCCGGGGTGCCAGAGCCGCAGGAGGAGGATTAGCCAAGTGAGCCATGGCGCCTATCAAGCTTTTTTAAAAATAATTATTTATTTATTTGAAAGTCAGGGATACGGGGTGGGGAGAGGTCTTCCACCCGCTGGTTCACTCCCCAATTGGCCACAATGGCCAGAGTGGGGCTGATCTGAAGCCAGGAGCCAGGAGCTTCTTCTAGGTCTCCCATGCGAGTACAGGGGCCCAAGGACTTGGGTCATCTTCTACTGCTATCTCAGGCCATAGCAGAGAGCTGGATCAAAAGTGGAGCAGCTGGGACTCAAACCGGTGCCGCTGTGGAATGCCGGTACTGAAGGCAGCGGCTTTACCCGCTATGCCGCAGCGCCAGCCCCATGCTTTTTTTTTAAAAAAAAAAATCCTTATAAACATACTACTTCTACATACTGTGTGAAAGTCCTTCAAGATGTTCATGAAAAAACAGAATTAAAGATAAGTTTATATTGTATTGCAAAAAATGCAGAAGTCCAGGCATAGCTTGGTTGTAATACTCATTTTTTTTTAACTTGTGGAAGACTCCTCATACTCATGGATTTCAAACATTTTTGCACCAATGTAAACTGATCCATTAATTTCACTTTGCATGAAATGCTGGAACTGCCCTCATAACTGATTTCTACATAGTGTTTACTGTCAGTCTCTCCTCACTAGAATATAAGCTCTATGAGGGTAACAGTTTACCAGTTCTGCTCACTGGCACCTGCTAAGCCCCCTCAGCTGTGCCTTTCCACAGTGGGCATTCAGAGCACATTTGATGAATGAGTACCCATTCCCTTTCAGCAAGCTTATCTCCCACTGTTTTGTTCCGTCTCGAATCCAGCCAGAGTGAATCATTTGTCATCCTTTTATCATACACGCATGAACTCTGACTGTAATTATGCTAACTCAACTTCAAGCACTCTTCCGCTTGTCATTACCTTAAAAAAATACAACTTACTTCTCTACATTCAGCCCAGGTGCTTTTCTCTTTCCTCCCTCTGGCTCATGTTCTTCCCTCCCTTCCTCCCTTTTCTTCTCTCTCTCTTCCCTCCTCCCTTCTTTCCAGTTCTCTCCCTCCCTCCCCAAGCTCCATCGCGTCCTTGTTCTCTCCATCACTTTAACATCCGTCATGCGGTATTTACCAGGCCATGGTAGATCAGACAACAGACACAGTCCCACCTTCCAAAGTTCTTTCCAGCACCTCCACATGAACAAGTTCCCCTAGCACTTTGCTCTCTGGACGGCAGCTTGAGACGCTGAAGAGGACAGAGGCTTTAGAGAACCATGTAACAGAGTGCACAGCCCAGCTCCACCACCGCTCAAACCACAGCCTCCTTAAGCTGTCGTCATTCATCTCGCATGAGGAAAACAGTCTGACGTCAAAGTGCCATTTGATACGTCATCTAACTAAGGTGATAAACACGACAGAATAATAGAATTAATAAATGACTCAACCAAGTAACATGCAGACGCCCACTTTTTTTAAAGATCTTCATTTATTTATTTGAAAAGCAGAGTTATGGAAAGGCAGAAGCAGAGGGGGGGGGGGTCTTCCATCCGCTGGTTCACTCCCCAGATGGTTGCAATGGCTGGAGCTGGGCTGATCAAAGCCAGGAACCAGGCGCTTCTTCTGGCTCTCCTACACGGGTGCAGGGGCCCAAGCAATTGAGTCGTCTTCTACTGCTTTACCAGGCCATAGCAGAGAGCTGGATTGGAAGTGGAACAGCGGGGACTTGACCCGGCGCCCATACGGCTACACCACAACTCCAGCCCCTCCAATTCCCTCTTAACGTGCAGCTGGCATTCCAGCATCCCCTCCCTCTAAGGCTCAGCAGTGACCTCATTGCTTCATTGCAACCCTCATGTGGTCTCCCTTACACTGTCAGTTACTTAGCCATCTATTTCCCGTGAGACACTGAGTCCCGGGAGACCTCACCACACAGTACAGCCTTGCACTCCTTTGTCATATGCCCCTCTCTTACCCTCTAGCTCTGGTCAGGATCTGCCTCACGCAGTTCCCTGTGTCAAGCCCCTTGTTTCCACTGTGTGTTTTGCATGTCGTGCTCTGGGTCACTTCCTTGCCTCTCCCTGCCCTTGTCCCCCACCTCTGCCACCTGCACCAGCTAACAGGCTCTCACTCCGTCCCATCCCCAGGCAACAGCACAAGTGTCCCTTCCTCTCCTTCCTACCATCTCTGTCAGGCTCCTGTCCATACAGACCAGCCTGGGGAAGGTGCCTCTGAAGGTGCAGGCCAACAAGAGTAAAGCATCCTGCTGAACCACAAAGCACAAACCCTCCTCCCGGAGGGGCATCCGTTATTCAGCACCGTGAGACGGCAGGGCGCTCTCAGTCGGTGGCACAGAGCAGGACAGGGCAAGATGCGAAGAGTAGCTCACCCAGGCTTGGGTGGCTGATGATGACCGTGAGACAAGACCCACATGGGGAAAAAAAACATGAGGCCACATAGAACCCCCAAGAGAAGAAAACCATCCAAGAAGCTAACAGTGCCAGAAAGTTCTTCTGAGATTTGAATCATTTTTTTTCTTATCTCCTATAATCCCACATGCAGCTCATCATGATTTCACAACCTGCCCAATAGTCACTGTAGTCTACAAGCTCTCCAGAGATCACAATATACTGAGGTAATGGTAGGTTTCAGTCATCACTTCCACTTTGTCCTGGCTTACTCTGTCGTAGAGCCTTCTCAGCGATAAACGTGGGGAGTGTTTTAGTGAAAAATACACAGGAAGCAAAGAGGTAGGAATTAAAGAAATCAGATGGAGAAATCTCACAAACATATGCACTCCGAAGAAGCATGTGCTACAGCATAAATGACTCATCCAAGCAGAAGTCACTATCATGGGCCAATCCTGTCCAGCCCTGTGCCTTTGCACATGCAGCTTGCTTCCTGGAAACTCTCTTCCCCAACCTGTGTCTGGTTAACACCCACTCGGCCATTCAGGATTGTTTGCAAATACCTTTTCTTCTGGACAGCCCTTCAGTCTGGCCTGGAAACTCCTCCTAGAGGATCCTGGTTATTCATATACCGTGAAATTCCTGAGTTTATGATATCACGATAGCACTACTAGAAGCAATACATGACAGGGAGGGTGGAAGCACAAATTCAAAAAACCTCCTGTCTTTAAATCCTGACTCCAACACCCTCTCTCTGTTTTCAGAACTGTAAATGTGGAATTAATAGCAACAGTATCTAAATGAAAGTGTCTTAGGGATGATTAAGTAAGCAGACACACAAAACTACTTAGAAAAGTCCTAGCACATAGTAAGAAAGATTCAAGTACAGCCGGCATCATTATTGTTTTACCTGTACAAGCTCTGGTGCGGCAGAAACAGTTACTGTTTCTTCTTCCAGAGTCTGGTGCATTCTATTCAATAGTTGTTGGATCAAGGGATGTTCTCAATACAGAAAAAGATGTCCAACCATTGCCAACCCAGTGCCTCTAGCTAGAATACGATCTCGTACGTTGGGCCCTCTAAGCCAACTCGATGCACTGTTGTTACTGCTTTGACCTCAACAGTAGGAACTGGTGTATTCCATGCTTGCGCTTGCATACTCCAGCAGTGGTCTAAAGGATCCTCCTGATTAGAGTACCAATAGTGAAGTGCTAATGAGACAGGCTCCCCTGACACAGCCCAAGGGCATAGGTACAGAATTGGCATGTGCACCTCCACCCTCTGACATCCAAAGTGTCTACACTGTAGCTTCTGAAAGTGATGTCCTATAGGCTGGCAAGTTAGAATTCTCAGTCTTGATGACTCTCAGTGTAATTTGATCACACATCCGCCATCAAGATGTCGGCTGCTAACCTCCCACAAAAATTTTCTTTGGACTGTGTGGATAGACTTAGAACAACCCATGTCACTAGCAGTCAAAGGAAAGCGGCTGTCTCGGCCCCTCACCACCAAGAAGATTCAGCACCTGTGTCAGCTCTGGGTAAAGGAGGCAGGAGGTCCTTCACGTCAGCATTCCACCTGCTTGCTCTCCTGTACCAACTCTCAAACCCACTTCCTTTGAGCTATGCTACAAGCCGCCCAGCAAACGGTGCCACATTCCCAACGTTACAGGTCCCACAACCCTCACAACTGCTACAAATCTTCATGATGGATGGTTTTAATGACTGGAGACTCAGGCAAACACAGGCAGCCTCCCCTAGAGACACACCTAGGAGTTTTGGACTCTCTATCTACACGGCATAGCTACCAAATACATTTCTTTTGGAAATAAGCTATGAGTTGCATCTGGGCTCTTACTTAGTGAACTCCAGGTGCCTTGAGATTCTCATTTTACAGTGGATCAATCAACATCCAGTGGCCATCAAGGTGGGCAGAACCCAACAAGCCTTGCTTGTCAAATAGAATGCCTATTGAAGAATTCAGACTGCCTAGCTCCATGGGATTTCTGATTTACATGCAACGTGCCAGCTGTCCCTCTGGGGAAATTGTATCAATTTCATTGCCTGAAATAGAGCAGCTGCCACAGTGGGGCCCTCAGTCCACAGAGATGCCCCTAAATGCCCACACCTGCCTCAAGAGTACCCTACAGGTTTCTGCAGCTCAACCGTTCAACCCTATAGCATCAGCAGAACAGAACCCAAACCAAACATTGTCATTTTGCTCGATGAGCAGAATTCATGATCATTAACACAGTTTGGGCTGATACTCCCTTTGATGAGTCTTTTTCTTTTATAGATTTTTCATTTTTTATTGCATTTTTTTTGTTTTTGTTAGATTCATTTATTTATTTGAAATGCAGACTTACAGAGAGAGAGAGAGAGAGAGAGAGAGAGAGAGAAATCTTCCATCTGCTGGTTCACTCACCAATTGGCTACAATGGCCAGAGCTGGGCCAGGCCAAAGTCAGAAGCCAGGAGCTTCCTCCAGGTCCCCCACATGGGTGGCAGAGGTCAAAGGACTTTAACCAATCTCTGCTTCTTTCCCAGGAGCATCAGCAGGGAGCTGGATCAGAAGTGGAGCAGCTGGGACTCAAACCAGTGCCCATATGACTATGCCAGTACTCTTCCTATTGTAAAGTTTAAGGTAAGAAATATAGCAAATAATTGTATGCTTCCCTTTAAAATAATTTTGGAAAATTATTAGTTAATGACATTAAATATGAATTTCTAATTCTTCTGCTCAATACCTTCCCTTCAAGTGTTTTTTTTACCCAGAAACCATTTATTTAAAGTATACAACTTTATGCATTTCATAATCACAACATTAGGAACATAATGATTCTTCTCACCCTACCCACCCTCCTACCTGCACTCCTACCCTTCTTCTCCCTCCCTCTCCTGTTCCTATTCTTATTTTTTACTAATGTCTATTTTCAATTAACTTCACACACATAAGACTATCCTAAATAAAGAGTTCAACAAATAATATGAAAAAAAAAACCTGTTTCTCAACAATCGAGACAAGGGCTGGTCAAAGTCATCACACATCTCAAAGTGTTAATTTCACTTCTATAGGTTACCTTTTAGGTGCTCTATTGGTTACCACAGATCAGGGAGAACATATGGTACTTGTCCTTTTGGGAATGGCTTATTTCACTAAGTATAATGTTTTCCAGCTTCATCCATTTTGTTGCAAACAACAGGACTTCAATATTTTTAACTACTGTGTAGTATTCCATAGTGTATATACCCCATGATTTCTTTATTCAGTCCAAAATTGATGGACATTGGGTTGATTCCATATCTTAGCTATGTGACAGATTTATGGAACGTTGTCAATGGCCTAAGTATTTGGTATAGAAAATTAGACTTCCCTCTACGGAGCCACAAAACATGGAAACAAATCATAGTTGCTCCTCAGACCTCCAGGTCACTCAGATAGATGCCAACCAAAAAGACCCGTTCTCTCTGAGACCAACAAGCACCAAGGTGCACCACTCTGATTATCCCCAGTGACTCCTAGGTCTGCTCTCATGGGAGATGCAGCAACATGTCCACCATTCTACACTTGGCACAGAGTAAAGGTCGGTCTATTTCTAATGCAAGGGCTCAAATTGCGTTCCAGGCTTGGTGACTCCTACTAAAAGTTGACCTCTGTATCATGATGAAAGAGGTCACACAGCAGGCGGTATTGCCCCTGCCCACTTGTGAAGATTTACTACATCTGACCTTTAACCTGTCTTGAGGCTACTGATGACGCTTCACTGCTGTGAATTGTTTCACAGTCTTGCTGTTCTAGTAGTGCACTGTACACATATTTTGCTGATTTACCCATTCCTTTGATGAATCAGTGCTCCCTCTCTAGCTCTTCCCTTTCCCAAACAATTCTGTGACAAACATCGCCCTTACAAACCAAAGTGAAATTTCCCTAGAAAACATAGCCAATAGTTGTATCGCTGGGTAATGGAACTCCACGTGCTTAATGTGTTAAGAGCCACCTACTGCTTTTCAATATGGCTTTACAAGTCTACACGCCCCAACAGAGTGACATCTGCATACATCTTCAATAACTCTTAGCATTATCTAGTTGCAGATTCTTATTTTTTAAAACCAAACTCGTGGGTATGTAAAGTATACCCCTTGACATCAATCATAGATGGGCTTTCTGGTGCATCTGCAGTCCAGCAATGTTGTGCCTTTCATCACAAAAATCACTCACTAAAGATCCAGGTGTTAGGTGGAGTTTCATTCTCCCTCTCATTTGCAGGCATCTGGTATTAAGCACTGGAACAACCTCTGAAATATGGGAGCAAAACAATTTCTGACTCTATTTTCCTCAGGTCTTCCCAGTCCACACACCTTAACAGGGCACATTGGTCACCAAACATGGCTATTCCATGAAAAGGCTCACCTCCTTTATGTTGCTTCTGGATAATGAATAGCACAGAAGAAACGATGGGAAGAAATACGAAGCTGTTTCAGAAAACCCAGGATGTCTGCTCACCCATCACCTGGCACAACGTTCTTTTCTTTCCCTAAGAGCAGCCCCAAACCAGCATGGTGGGTCTACCCTTTGGATAGCAGCCCAGCTAATAAGGGGCTGAGAGAATTCACATTTACTTCTAGCCCAGTCCCTTGGGTCCCCCTGGAGGACTGGCATGGTTCTAGGTCTAAAACATAATGGTTATGTTGTCGAGTACACTGTTGTCTGAATTACCTTACAGTGGTCCATATAGACCAAAGTGCATCTTTCTGAGGTTTATAGTATGTCTTTGACCTCCTGCACCCAACTTTTCTGGATCAAAGGTCTAGGTAGGAGTTGAATACAGCTCTCTCAAGCCATTGCAAACACTTCCATGTAACAAACTACTGGGTCTATTATCATTCTCCTGACGGCTCTGTTCAGGAGTTGGTCACCATTCCCCTTAACCTTAGGGAGCAGCTTATTAGAAATAGCAGGGAAGGGCTTTAGCTCCTGGAACTCCATCACAAAGCACATGCAGCATCCGTCCCTTCTATAGTCATTGTTTCATGGTTTCATGGGACAGATGGGTGCTATTTTACTGCTGAAGTGAACGTATGAGATTAGGGTAGAGTCCTTCTAAAACCAAGGACTAGACTCAACTATTCAGACTGCCCTGGAAACCAACCCCACGCCACACCAACCACCCAGGAGACCATACTGGACTTTCTGTCAACCTGCGACCCTGAACCAATGTAGGCTTCACTGAGGGAGATGGGGTGGGAAACAATTATAAATATTTTCCAACAGGGGATACAAACCTTGGGATTGTACTTCTTATGTGAAAGCCAGATGTGAACTTGCCTCTCTTTTGAACACACTGTGGATTTTACACTGTAGGAGGTTCATAAACCTTCAAGTACTTAGGGAGAGGCCACCTTAGCCCTGAAAGGCATTGAGGTCTGCTTTAATTCACTGGTCAGAAATGTAATGGATGACGGCATGGCCTTAGACTTCCTCTTTGCAAGGCAGGCTCTGACTAAGCCAGGTGCAGGCCACTGAGCCTGGATTTATTTTCCAGACAAGTGAGACGGTCCAAATAAAAACTTAAGGAAAACGTTCCCTTTGCTTTTTCTGGTTAGACCCTGGACACCTATGGCATTTACTTCTCGGGTTGGGTCTGTGACATGAGAGACAATATTGTGGGTAATAGTGTAGAGTAGCTTTATCCTGAAGCATAGGGTGTGTTGATTGTAGCCTTTAAATGAACCGATGTGGTCCCAGGCTGTGTAAGTGACTTTGGTCGGAGTAGCTGATGAAGTGGTACACTCATGAAAAAATCCACCAGAAGGGAAACGAGGGCGAAGTCCTATTGGGAGGCAATATTTAATGGGTCCTATAATTCTGTATATCTGGAATGCAACAGTACTGACTGTCTTTTCCAGGAGGCTTATAATAACAAGCCGTTAAAAAGAGATAAGGTTGGCCGGCGCCGCAGCTCACTAGGCTAATCCTCTGCCTGCAGCTCCGGCACCCCAGGTTCTAGTCCAGGCTGGGGCACCGATTCTGTCCCAGTTGCTCCTCTTCCAGGCCAGCTCTCTGCTGTGGCCCAGGAGGGCAGTGGAGGATGGCCCAAGTGCTTGAGCCCTGCACCCACACAGGAGACCAGGAGAAGCACCTGGCTCCGGGCTTCGGATCAGCACAGTGCGCCGACCGCAGCACGCCGGCCACAGCACCCACTGGGGGGTGAACCAACACAAGGAAGATCTTTCTCTCTGTCTCTCTCTCTCTCTCACTGTCTAACTCTGCCTGTTAAAAGAGAGAGAAAGAGAGACACAGAGAGAGAGAGAGAGAGAGTGGGTTTCAGGGCCGGCACCATGGCTCACTTGGTTAATCCTCCGCCTGCGGCGCCGGCCTCCCATACAGGCGCCAGGTTCTAGTCCCGGCTGCTCCTCTTCCAGTCCAGCTCTCTGCTGTGGCCCAGGAGGGCAGTGGAGGATGGCCCAAGTGCTTGGGCCCATGCACCTGCATGGGAGACCAGGAGGAAGCACCTGGCTCCTGGCTTCAGATCAGCACAGCGCCAGCCGTAGCAGCCATTTGGAGGGTGAACCAACGGAAGGAAGACCTTTCTCTCTGTCTCTCTCTCTCACTGTCTATAACTCTACCTGTCAAATTTAAAAAGAGAGAGAGAGAGATAAGGTTTCCCTCCATAGCACAGGGCAGATTTTTAACATACAAAGAGATAAAGCAAATGTTGAACTTATTAAGGATTTGGATCTGCTAAAGTCAGGATTACTCAGCTGTGGTTGCAAACTCACTGAGTATATACAGCACCCACCTCTGCCATGCACATTGTCCTTGTGGAACTCGGGAGTGGGGCAGTGTGACCATGCAACTCACACCGCCTGATGCACTGGGAGCAACGAGTCCTTTGTCTCTGACCACGGAATCTCGTAAAGTCTTCTGCTAACAGCATTGACACAGTACCCAGCTAGTTTTCTGGAAAGAGATGAGGGTAAAATCCCAGATCCTGCACAGTTCTTGAAGAGGCCACAGAGATGCGCTGCCAGCAAGGACCCTTGTTTCTTTTCTAAAAGCCACCTTCCTGCTATTACACTGACCCTAAATCTAAGGGGATGACTACAGTGAATAACAAGAACTCTCCGTCGTGAGCCAGCATCAGCACAAACAGGCAAAGGACGGGAAGATCTCTCAATGCCCACTTTGCATGGACATGCAAGCATCACGTTACGAAATGCAATTTCACTCAAGTTCTTACACCAAAGTCTCATATGTCTTCTTCAAGGCTCTTTCGTTTCAGGTATGAACAAATCAAATTTGGGTAGAGGGAACTGTGTGTGTGTGTATGTGTGCACGTGTGCTTTTCTCAAATCAAATGCATTGATTTTAGGTTGACATCACAGGAAGTGTTGATACAACTAAATTTTTGTTTTGCCTAAAGGTGAATTTCTCACTGAAGACTGGAATTACATGAGGGCAGTATTTGAAGGCCTCGGTAAATCATGAATTCAGACTTAACACCATCGTGGTTTACCTGTGTGGTGTTTTTGTGGCCAGGTCACCTGGCCGTCTTAGCCACCCAAGAGAGCCAGCAACGCATGTGGAAGCACCAAGGTAGGTCTGTGTCCCTGCCCCAGGTCACTCTCCCTGTGCCACTGAGGCAGCCAGGGCACTTTCTGAGTGCTTTTTATGTTCTATGTCTCTAAAGACTGCTAAATTGGGTCGGATGTGTGGGATTAAGCTCACCTCATAAAATTTGCTTGAGAAAATCTCAGACCCATTAATGCTTCATAAAAATTTTACAAGGTTTCTGCTAAAGGAAGGAAAACAAACAGAGGTGGTGTCGGCATCTAGGCGCTCTTTAAATCAAACATTCTCTCTCTAATGCATTTTTTTTATGGCACCAATCAGAAAAGCAATCAACCATGAAGCCTGCGGCTTCTTCTGCTTCCATTCCTAGAGCGAAATTTCTAGGATCTTTAAGTATTCTATGTGAAGCCACAAGAGAAGCTCCTCTATTAATATTAATATTAATATATGTGTGTATATAGAGTGTACACACACCTCCCACATCAATTCATATATCTATCCACCCATTCGTCTCTACATCCCATAGAAAAGTTCCCTGACCCTAAAAACAGTCTGTATTGAGATGAAAACTGCCAATTCTCCGATTTCAGATATGATGAGAAGTTAATCTTCACCAGTCTGGATTTATCTACACAGCAACAATGGACAATTAAGACTAGTGGGATGGCAATTAAAATACTCTTACACGAAATGCCTTTATTTTTATGTATATTATTTGAAAGAATAAATGACAATAAAATAAGTCCCAGATAACAGCTGGACTCCAGGGTTTAAGAAAAAAGACCAAAGTCCTACAGCAGCGCCCAGAGGCGTTTCAGAGTCTTAGCGAGAGCGCACAGGAGAAAGGGCAGTTGAGCTCCACCTGCAGCGGGGGCCCCATGACTGTGGCTGACTGTCCGCTGACAAGTGGACCTGTTGGACGAAGCCTGCAGGGGAAATCATTTCCTGGGATAAAGACTGATTCTGCAGAGGAACACCAAACATTTGATGGAGGGGAGGCTGTTCACTCCTGCGGCTGAGATGCCAGTTAGGATGTTGGGGTCCCACATCACGCTGTCTGGGTGCACGTCCAGGCTCCTGGAAGACAGCAGGTGATGATAGCTCAAGCAGTTGGGTCCCTGTCGCACACGTGGGACACCCAGACGGTTGTCCCAGTTCCAGTCATTGTGGGCATCTGGGGGGTGAACCAATGGAAAGAATCTCTTTCTTCCTTTCTCTCTGTATTTCACTCTTTCTTTCTCTGTCTCTGTGCCATATATATATATGGATGTATACATATCTTTACACATATCTCTATGTGTATGCATATATATGTATATGTGTGTACATACATATACATATATAATATCTCTATGTGTACATATACATATCATTATACCAGATACATGCATATAAATATATACATTTAAAATCCAAATTTCAAAATTAAAAGTTTGTAGAAACAGAATTAAAAGATAAGGATTTTTTTGTGCAGAAATATCTGAAATTCTTTCATAGTTTTTTCAAAGCATACATTTTTCCATGAAATATTTGAAGACAGCCTCATACTGCCCAGGCCTTATTGTGTGACTTCCTGATTCTGTTACTCCCTTTCTTTTTTGTTTTTTTTTTTAAGATTTATTTATTTTACTTGAAAGGCAGGGTTACAACAGAGAGAGGAGAGGCAGAGAGAGAGAAAGGTCTTCCATCTGCTGGTTCACTCCCCAAATGGCCAATACGGTCAGAACTGTGCTGATCCGAAGCCAGGAGCCAGGAGCTTCTTCCAGGTCTCCCATGCAGCTGCAGGAGCCCAATGGCTTGGGCCATCTTCTACTGCTTTCCCAGGCCATAGCAGAGAGCTGAATAAGAAATGGAGCAGCCATTGCTCGAACCAGCGCCCGCAGGGAATGTCGACACCGCAGGTGGTGGCTTTACAGGCTGCAGCAAAGCGCCAGCCTCTATTACTTCCTTTCAAAGCCAGGGCCTTTGGAACTTTGCCTTTCCTAACAGAAAAGCAACTGGAATTTAGTAGCTACAATACTATCACACACTGTTTAGACTATTTTCTTTATCTCTCATATATTGTATATTTAGCTGAATCTCTGAACAACCTTGTGAAGTAAGGCAGCTGTGATGTCTTGGAAAGAAAGCAAGACTTGCACTAAAATAAAAACTTGTGTTTAAATTCTAGTATGGCTGGAATGCTACATTCCTAGTAGATTATGTGACCTTTGGCCTAAAGATGCAAATTAGGGATGATACTCCCTCCCTAACCCATGATTGACATTGATGACGACGTTAAATGAGATAGCATACATAGATAATACCAAAGAGAAGCTGAAGACAAAAATGTATCCACTCTCCCTTTTGTACAGTTAAGTGTGATCAATGACACAGGGATTGTTGGAGGCAGAGCTCGATACTCCTTGTGCCTTCCAATTCTGAGCCCTGTACCTGTTTGTTTTTTAAAAGATTCATTTATTTATTTGAAAGGCAGAGTTACAGAGAGGCAGAGGCAGAGAGAGAGAAAGAGGTCTACAATCCACTGTTCACTCCCTAGATGGCTGCAACAGCCGGAGCTGGGCCGATTCAAAGCCAGGAGCCAGGAGCTTCCTCTGGGTCTCCCACATGGGTACAGGGACCCAAGCACTTGGGCCATCTTCTACTGCTTTCCTAGACCATCGAAGGGAGCTGGATCGAAAGTGGAGCAACCGGGACTGGAACTGGCACCCCTATGGGACGCCAGCCTGCAGGTGGTGGTTTTACCTGCTATGCCACAGCGCCGGCCCTGTACCTGTTTTATCACACCACTCGGGGCTTTCTAGCATTGCTTCTGGTTGATGCTACCCCACACAGGTGGCAGAAAGCTGCCCTTGGGGATAAGAAGGGCGTGTGCTGACTCACACAGAGCATCAGTGCATCAGTTAATGGCAAGATACTTAGCTAGAAGACAAATGCAAATTTTAAAGGAATGGGAAGGAAGCTAATAAATGTGATTGAGAGGCAGTGGCCCCGAGCTGCCCTGCGGCCGATCCACCTGCCAACAGACAGGAAGTGGAAATCTGTGCTCAGCAGGAGCCCCGAGCCCACTGGGCTTCTCGAGGCTTTCTAAGAACCTCCAGTGCACACAACTACAAGTCTGACCAGAGACCCTAAGCAAGGACAAGGCATCCCAATGCATCTGGAAAGCCCCACTGCAGTCACATCCATCGGGGAGAAATCCATGCCAACACCAAGCTCGCCATCTGTCCCCAGCGTCTCCACACTCCCCGGTGCCCTCTTAATGCAATGGCTCTCACTGGGCCGTTAATAGCCGGGACATTCAAACGCTAGTGGGTCTCCATCCTGACTCACACCTGGGGCACCTGTCTTCTCCCTGCCATTTACACGTGGAGGAGAAGAGAAGCCAGGCTCCAGCGTGGGAGTGCAAATCAGCACGTTGCCCACCCTCTCCCCTCCCCGGTTCTGCCCAGGTCTCCGTAGTGCTGGCTAATGCGGCTCTGTGGCATTTGCAGAGAGGTTTGTTCTAAAGAAAATCAATGGCAGACTCCCTGACACCAGGATCAGACAGCCCTGAGACACCGGTTTGCCAGCCCCGCCCTGGGAGCTCTTGGCCATGTACAGACAGGAAGTGCATGCTCCCCCACTCCGCCCCCACAGGTTTTGTAAATAATTCAGCAAGACAAGAACGGAGCTATCTTAAGAACAAGCCGCAGGGGCTGCCTGGCCCCAAGATCCTCAGACGTCAGAGTGCCCCTCTGGTCATATTCTGCCGTTATTTTTAAAAGTGACAGCATAGATGCACTTTTATATTTAGGAGGAAAAGGGTATTTTGGATCAGTGAGTTAGGGTCACTCTGAGTCACTGGTGGGGAGCCAGCACCAAAATCCCACCATACCGCTGATGGGGTAGGGAGTGTTTTGCTTCCACCTGTTTTAAAAATGAACATATAGGGGCCGGCGCTGTGGGGTAGCAGGTTAAAGCCCCAGCCTGCAGTGCCAGCATCCCATATGGAAGCCAGTTCAAGTCCCGGCTGCTCCACTTCCGATCCAGCTCTCTGCTAATGTGCCTGGGAAAACAGCAGCGAAAGGCCCAAGTCCTTGGGCCTCTGCACCCACATGGGAGACCCAGCTAATAAATGTGATTGAGAGGCAGTGGCCCCAAGCTGCCCTGTGGCTGATCCACCTGCCAACAGACAGGAAGTGTCTGGCTCCTGGCTCCTGATTTCAGATTGGCTCAGCTCTGGCCGTTGCGGCCAATTGGGGAGTGAACCAGCGAATGGAAGACTCTCTCTCTCTCTCTCTCTCTCTCTCTCTCTCTCTCTCTCTCTCCCTCTCTATAACTCTGTCTTTCAAATTAATAAAATAAATCTTTTAAAAAATGAGCATATACTATTTGTACTTATTTCTGAAACACAACATTTGAGGAGAGGCAATTTATTATGAAAAAGTTATACTGGATCTCAAAATGTTTATAGCAAAATAAATAGGTGTTTTAATTTTTGTAAAGTTTTCTTTTTGTCTTCTTATAAGACAGAGTTACAGAGAGAAGTGGAGAGAGAGAGAGAGAGAGAGAGAGAGAGAGAGAGAAATATTCCATGCACTGCTCACTTCCCAAGCAGCCTCAATGGCCAGGGCTGCGCCAGGTTGAAGCCAGGAGCCCAGAGCTTCTTCCAGGTGTCTCATGTGAGTGCGGGGGCCCAAGCACTTGAGCCATCTTCCGCTGCTTTCCCAGGCGAGTTAGCAGAGAGCTGGATCGAAAGTGGAGCCAGCTGGGACTCAAACCAGTGCCCATATGGGCTGCTGGCGCTGCAGACAGAGGCTTAACCTGCTATGCCACAATACTGGCTCCAGACCTTTTTTTTTTTAATTTGAGGTTCAGAGAGACAGAGAGAGTATCATCTGGTTCACTTCACGCATCCTATAATAGCCAGTGCTGGGCCAGGGCCAAAACCAGGAGCTAAAACACAATTGCTGTCTCCTACAGAGGTGATAGGAACCCAGTCACCTGTGCGGTCACTGCTGCCTCCCAAGATGAGCTTTAGCAGGAAGCTGGAGTTAGGAGATAGAGCCAGGTATCAGCCTCCAAGGTGGAACATGAGCATCTTAGCCACTAGTCCAAATTCACGTTCCTACCTTTTTTCTTTTTTTTTTTTTTCCTGGTATTAAAGATTTATTTTATTTATTTGAAAAGCAGGTGCTGAGAGGAGAGACAGAGAGATCTTCCACCTGCTAGTTCACTCCCCAAATGGCCAGAACCAGGAACCAGGAGCTTCATCTGGGTCTCCTACATGGGTGACAGGGGCCCAAGCACTTGGGCCATCTTCTACTGCTTTCCCAGGCACATTAGAAGGGAATGGAATGAAAACGGAGCAGCTGGGATTCAAACCAGCGTTCAGACATGGCGTAAGAGCATCGTAAGCAGTGGCTTAACCTATGGCACCACAGCACTGGCCCCACATTCCAACCTTTTAATTCCATTTTCCCACAAGCTCTTGGAAGTGCCCTTGGATAGGGACTGAATTCTTGTAGTTTTTCTTGATGGAACAGACTCAGCCTGGGAATCTCACCTCAGCACTGGGTTTCCTAAGACATTTTTTCTTTTACCATTTGTGGATTGTTGAGTTTTTGCTGTTCCGAAAACCCTCACTTTGGGGGCCAGTGCTGTGGCGCAGCAGGTTAAAATCCTGGCCTGAAGCGCCAGCATCCCATATGGGCGCCGGTTTGAGATCTGGCTGCTCCACTTCTGATCCAGCTCTCTGCTATGGCCTGGCAAAGCAGTAGAAGATGGCCTAAGTCCTCGGGCTCCTGAACCCACGTGGGAGACCCGGAAGAAGCTCCTGGCTTCGGATCAGAGCAGCTCCAGCCATTGCGACCATCTGGGGAGTGAACCAGCGGATGGAAGACCTCTCTCTCTCTCTCTCTCTCTCTCTCTCTCTCTCTGTCTCTACCTCTCTCTGTAGCTCTATCTTTCAAATAAATAAAATAAATATTTTTTTAAAAAATTAATAAAAAAATAAAACCTTCATTTTGAATTCCTCTCTCTAGTCATCTATGTGTTCCCTCTTATGTTTCAAAACCTTTACTTTATGAACACCGTGGAGGCAACATATTGTCTGCGTTATGCCTCTCCAAGGAGAAGGAAGCATAGACGTTGTCACAGTGCCTCTTCTAAGATCTCAGCTGGGATCCACATGAATAGGTAATTGAGGGAAAAAAAAAAGACCAAGTAGACAATTGACATGTAGGGAAAATTTCAAACTCATTACTATTCCAAAAAATGCAATTTAAAACAATGACATGGCATTTCCAGCTACCAAACTCACAAACCTAAACAAAATCCTAATAGCGTGGACAAGGGAGATGACCAAGGAGAGAAGCAGCAGATAAACGGGCTGATGCCACACCGCCAGGAGGGTGCAGTGAGCCAGCGGGAGGGCAAGTGGACAGCAGGTGTCACAATGCACTCTGCTGGCATGTTCTCTGCCACAATTCCTCTGGATGAATTTATCCGAAGGAAACAACCACGCTTGGGAAGCAAGGCTTACCAACGAGGATGCTCTCGAGCATAGCGTTTACAACAGCCAACACCTGGGAGCAGCCTAGCTCTCCCACGTGCTGAGTGAGGACTGTGACCCAAATAAACAAGGGCCCGCTTGTAAAATAGAGTATTTTGCAGCAATGCAGTATTCCTTATAGAATAGGTAATGATATAGAAAGATACATATGTATGGTATTGGAGCAGGTAACCAAAAATTGTATAATGCAATCACTTCGGGAAATGAAAAATGTAGTTAAATCTATAACTGTCTGACATACAACCGAAGCCTGGACACCACCAGGTTAACAAGGATGCACTGGGAGTGGCAAATTCGCTCTGTTTTGTTTTTGCTTACCATTGCTTCCTGAAACTTTCCACAACAAATGTAGAACGCTTTCCTTTTAGAAAACCATAATGTATTCTATAAAACTTGAATGAGTACACACTGGGTGCCAGCTACCCTGGGTGTCAGGAAGGAACTGACAGAAACAGACGGAATCCACAGGAGCCTGAAGGGGCACTGGGAGCCCCGAGAAATCCAAGGTGTTGACCTGATGTGGACCTAATAAAATACATCAGGAAACAGATCACCTGCTCCCTTCAGAGAGCTGCATCCTCTGAACCTGTCTAGGTGAAGGCTTGGCCTGCAACCCTGGTGCTGTGATGTAAGCAAGCTAAGCAGTGGCAACAGACCCCCTGCCTCCCAGGGCTTGATTAGAGCGCTGTGTCCAACTTCCAAGGTCCCATGCCCTGTCTAGGCAGTGACGCACCCTGTGCTCTCGGCAATGCCAGTGTCAAGTTGCCCTAATTCACTGCTGACCTCTGACCCTGAGAGGACATCCACACGGGGAGGCATGTTGTCAGGTGGTTAATCTAGGGAAGAGGCGCTCTTCCCCTAAATAACAGCTCTGTGAGCATCTGGCCCTGGGGAACAGTGTTAGACAATGCGGCTACACCAGTCGGATTTGACTACTTTAATTGCAAGTCATTAACTGAAAAGGATTCACCTTCACCTAAAGGTAAGCTCACCTGCCTTACAGATGGACTTGACGGGTACCCGGGTGGCAGGGAAGCTCTGGCTGTCTCCTCTGCAGGGCAGCTTGGTTCTTCAGAGACCCTCGAAGGTCTACCTTCTCTTCAATCCACTCCATTGGTTCATCTCCCTCTTTTGTCTCACCTCTGATCTCTATGCCTTCTCTCTTGGTTTATTGAGCTCTTTTTAGCCTACCAACAACTTTTTCTATTTTTTCTCCTCTTCCTTTTTCATTAGAGAAGGAACTGATGCTCTAAGGAAGCTTGGATGCCTATGACCATTCTGTGTTTGTCAAGCACTGAGCCCCAACCAGATTTGATGTTGCCCAGGCTGATAATACCAAAGAAAACCACCCATGTAAAGCTACACCTCACTGAGTGACCTGTCCAGAGAAGGCTCCCTCTTTTGGGATAGGTGATAGGAATTTCATTTTATTTCATCTTATTTCATGTAATGGTCTACAGAGACCTGTTCATGATATTAACCATGCACACCCATGCACACATGAGCACATACATGCACACACATACATCATGCAAATTTTACTTATGCCATCCAAAAAGCCCCAGGCACCCTACCTCTACCCTCTCGTAGACAGGAAGATGGATCTCAATTTTAGTTCTAAAATACATCAAGAAAATATCGTACAAAAATTTGGAGAAAAATACAGTATGCTTTTATTTTTGGAAGGCTTAGCACCTCATTTTCCAAGCTTATTGCAAAATCAAAGCAATGTTGCCAAGACAACAGACCATTTGGTCTTGTCCCGATGCCTGAAAACCAACCAGTGTGTGCCTCCTGGCCCCATGATCTTTCTTGCTAACTGTGGTAGACACTTGAACTTGTATTCTTCTATTTATTTGAGAGTCAGAGTGACAGAGAGACAGAGAGAGGGAGAGAGATAGAGACAGAGACAGAGACAAAGAGATCTTTTATCAGCTGTTTCACCCTCCACATAGCCACAATGGCCAGGGCTGGACGAGGCTGGAGCCAGGAACCAGGAAATTCACCTGGGTCTCCTACATGGATAGCAGGGGCCCAAATATTTGGGCCATCCGTTACTGCTTTTCCCAAACCATTAGCAGAGAGCTGGCTCAGAAGTGGAGCAGCCAGGGCAGGAACCAGCACCCACGTGGAATGCCATTGTCACAGGGGGTGGCTTGACCCACTATGCCACTGCCAGGGACCCATAATGTGCAGGCCCCACAAGATCAGAACAACAACAGCAAAATAATTCAAAGTTTCCCTTCCTGTCTGTACCTGGAGGGTGGAGGCCCCACAGTGTAGAATCTGTGGCAGAGGTAGGAAGAGAGAAACAGAGATGATGCTCCCACCACCAGTCACAGCTATCACAACCTGAGAACAAAGCCTGCTTATTTATGGGGCATAACTGTTGCAGAAGGTACCTGGCTGCTAGAATAATAAAGGTTCTCTTTTTTAGTGAAAATTAATGATTTTATTGTTTTCATTTTCTGCTAGTCTTTAAGGGGAGAAAAATGAAGCCACACCATAGACACCATAGAGAAGAATCTTCAAATCTAATCTCTTAAAGACCAGGTAATGAGTACTTGCCATTGATAGAAACATTTTACACAATACAGAGACCTTTTTGACCACATTAAGAAGGAATCAAAGGCCACTAAAGGGTAAGGGAGGGAGAGAGGGAAATCATAAGGTGAAAACTTCCATAGGCCTGCATGCATCCATGCAAACAATGGTGACTGAGTGTGTAATGTCTATAGGAATATACATAGGAATATTGCCCAGCAGACACACATGAAGATAAGGGTAAACGTGTAGGAAGTACACAGGTCAACAATAAGCAGGCCTTGTCCTCAGGGACCCCAGAGCCTGGGAACACAGCACATATGGAACATCCATCATACCAGCAAATGCCATTAAAAACTACCTTCACGCCATCAAGGATGCAGAGTTGGCTGGGTCCACTTGGGGGAGAGAATGGGTGGAGAACCACACTGTGTCCTGGGCACTGAGGTTGCCCTTCAAGGCTGTCTGGGATTTGGGGGTGGGGGGCATTTCTGGGCAGTGGTCTCTAAGGAAGCGCACAGATACAAGACAGCAAGGTGACTTGGGAGAATTTATTATTAGGTGCGTTAGAAGTAAGACCAGGGTGTGGCTTTCCTGTTGTCAACTTTTATGGGTCATTTACTACAAAGGTACTTGGAAAACCCATAAAAAATAGAATTTACAAGGCAAATACAAAATTTATTTTAAAATCGAGCACATAAGGGTCTTCAAAAAACCCATAGAAAAGGCCTACCATGAAACAACTGTGCATGGATTTTAAGGTTTTTTGTTTCGTTTTGCACCAAAAGAAACTTATTTTAATTGTATTTTTCCACAAACCGTTTGAAATATCTTTGTGTTTATTAACACCAATGGTAGCTTTTGAGTAAGCAAAGCCCCTTCCTGCTACTTTGGGTCAAAGTTCCTGTCTGCTTGGTAGCTGGCACACAGTGGGGAGCACTGGCCGGAAGCTGGGATTCTGTGAGGAGGATTCCTCCCGCTCTCTAGAACCCGCACGACTCCGCCCAGCCTCTGTCCATCTCGGTTTCTGTGTGGAAGGCTCCTTATTTACAGGGCCAGGTTAATAGGGTGGAGAGGGAGCATCTGCTTCCAAGAATGCTGTCAAGTGGAAGGCAGCAGCGTTGTCTCCAAACCAGCTTTTCATAGGCTCGCACTTATTATTTAAATTGGCTGCAGTGTACAGAATTAGGCTAATGGCTGTTAAGTGGCTAAGGCACAAACATGGTCCATCTGCCGAGAAGGCTCTAGGCCATTGTCGATTTCAGATGCTAAGGAGGAAAGATGAGGGAGACATACTGTTCCACTAAGAGCCTCATCAAATGCCTTTTTATTCCCGCTCTGATCTGAGTCCTCTCAACGCCAGTGATTTTCATGGCACCATATTGGAAGCTCACAACCAGGCCCTAGTTGCTGGGTCGTTACCAAACTGAAAATAGCCCATCCTTACCTGAGCTACAGGACCTGCAACAGAACGCAATCGGCACAGCAGCAGAATAATCCCAGCCAATTAAAAAAAAAAGGGGGGGGGGATCAGGGCTAGCACTGTGGCATAGCGGGTAAAGCGGCCACCTGCAGTGCTAGCATCCCATATGGGCACCAGTTTGAGTCCTGGCTGCTCCACTTCCGATCCAGCTCTCTGCTATGGCCTGGGAAAGCAGTAGAAGATGGCCCAAGTGCTTGGGCCCCTGCACCCACGTGGTAGACCCAGAGGAAGCTCCTGGCTCCTGGCTTCGGATTGGCACAGCTTGGTCCATTGCAGCCATTTGAGGAGTGAACCAGAGGATGGTTCGAGACCCAGCTGCTCCACTTCCGATCCAGCTCCCAGCTAATGTACCTAGGTAAACAGCAGAAGATGGCCCAAGTCCCTGGAGCCCTGCACCTGTGTGGGAGACCTGGAAGAAGCTCCTGGCTCCTGGTTTCAGCCTGGCTAAGCCACAGCCATTGCAGCCATCTGGGGAAGGGAACCAGCCGATGAAGATCTCTCTCACTCTCTCTAACTCTGCCTTTCAAATAAAATAAATAAATCAAATAAATAAATAAGTTAGAAGACTAAAGCTTAAGGAAAATGGGATTATAAAAATAAGTTTATTTTGGTGCAAAAAATTTTGAAATGCATACATAGATTTTCCAAGACACATATTTTCAATAACTTTTGGAAGGTCCCTTTTATGTGGTGAAGCTGAGTTACCTGGCTTGGGTGGAACAATAAGCCAGAGACAAGGAACGTAGGATGGATGTGGGAGCTAGCATGCTGGATGCCAGAAACCTGGGCAAGAGAATCTGGATGCTATTTGTGTGAAGAGAGAAAAGGAGGAAGCCACTGTAAGCCAAAATTCTGGAGCATCCTTCTGGGATCCCAGACACACACGCTGCAGGTGCACTGCAGAGTGAAGGAACTAGGCGGGAAAGACTAATAGGAAGCCAAGGGAGAGATGTAGCCAAGTGGCACCTTCCTTTGTGCCAGATCTGGGGTGTGGCTTGGAGGGGGAGACCAACTCAACCGACCCATAAATGTGTTCCTTGAATCTGCTCTGACTGCATCTGAGCACTGGGCTGTGTAGTCAGGTTAGAGCAAGGAGCAAAACACACAAGGAAGGAACCTTGATTTTGGTGAGAAGAGTCATTGAGTCCTGAAAGATAATAAAGAGGAGAGGCTGGGACCGTGGTACAGCGAGTTAAGCTGCTGCTTGGGATGCAGTGCTGGTTCGACTCCCTTCTGATCCAGCTTCCTGGTAATGTGCCTGGGGCCGTCTGCAGATGAATGGCCTCTGCTACTCACCTGGAGACCCAGACACAGTTTCCAGCTCCAGACATCAGTCTGACCCGCCCTGGCTTTGGCGGGCATTTGGGGAATGAACCAGTGGATAGAAGAAGACCTCTCTCTCTCTTTCTCTCTCTTCCCTCCCCCCAGCCTCCTTCACTTTTCCTTTCTCTCTATCTCTATGCCATTTAAATAATTCTTTTTTTTTATTTGACAGGTAGAGTTATGGACAGTAAGAGAGAGAGAGAGAGAAAGGTCTTCCTTCCGTTGGTTCACTCCCCAAATGGCCGCTACAGCAGGCACTGCACCGATCTGAAGCCAGGAGCCAGGAGCTTCTTCCTGGTCTCCCATGTGGGTCCAGGGACCCAAGCACTTGGGCCATCCTCCACTACATTAAAGGGCCACAGCAGAGAGCTGGACTGGAAGAGGAGAAACTGGGACTAGAACCCGGCGCCCATATGGGATGCCGGCGCCGCAGGCGGAAGATTAACCAAGTGAGCCACGGCACCGGCCCCCTTAAATAATTCTTTTAAAAATTTTTAAAAATAAGAGTGCAATATGATGAGAGAATGTGAGGGAGAGAACTTGGCAAGTCCTCGCAGGTTGGAGGGACAGGGTTTGGAGTGTTGTTGCGAACAGGAAGTGTCCCCCATATGTCAGCATGGAGCTCTCCGGTCTTCCAGCACTTGTGCAGGGCTGACTGTGCTGGCCCTGAGTGGACCTGGGCCTTCTAGTAAAACCAGGCTTGCAGCTGACTTTGGCCTAAAACAGGGCATCGTTCATGACTCTGGAGGATAGGCTGCAGTTCTAGGTATAGGACAAGCAGTCAGGGTGAAGCAAACACAACACCTTCCAGGCCCAGGGTTGCCAAGGCTGAAGGTGTAACCAGTCATACTGTAGAGCCTAGAACTCAACTTACACTGGTCCTCATCTTAGTTAAGGAAAAAGAAACAGATTCCGGGAGCCAGTTCCAGGACGCTGCTGTTCTCCAGCCAAAGGATACAACAGTAAGCAAAGCAGAGCTACACTCCTGCAGCTTAGGTTCTAGGAGAAGATGATGGACGGTCGACAAGCAAACAGTAAAGGCCCCAAATACACTAGCAATCCAATGTTCACAGCAACACCATCAACAATAGCCAAGAGGTGCCATGGTTTGAGAGTGCTTTGTCCCAAGGCGGGCAACAAGTCAGGGCCTTGGGCCTCAGTGTGGCACTATGGAGGTGCTGGGATGCTTCTAGAGTGAAGCTCAGTGCGCAATTCCTGAGTCACCAAAAGTTCTGTGCACTCAAAAGGGACTAAGGTGGTTCTTGTCAGAAGCTGAATCCTCTGGGGAGTGACTGGTTATAGGACTGGTTACGAATCGCTCCGTGGCTGTCTATCTACTCCTGTGACCTCTCCCTCTTGTACCTGCTCTTGCCACAGTCCCATCCAACCACAGTGTTCATCAGAAGCTCAACCACATTGACCATGGACTGGATTTTCAGGCTCCAAAACTGTGAACTAAACAAATCTCTTGTCTCTATAGAGTAGCCTACGTCAGGTATTTCATTATAGTGTCTAAAAAGTGAGGGAAGGCAAAGGCAAGTGAAGAAAATGTGATCTATGCATACAATGGAATACTCAGCCTCAAAAAAAAAAAAAAAAAAAAAGGAAATCTTGCCAATTGCAACAGCATGGATGAACCTTGAGGATGAACCTTGCTAAGTAAAATAAGCCAGTCACACAAGGACAGATACTGAATAATTTCATTTACATACTGTTTTGAAAACAATCAGACTCATGGAACTGGAGAGTAGTGTTCCTAGAGGCTGGAGGGAGGCAGCATAAAGTCTCAATTATGCACGATGAGTCAGTCCTGCAGAGCTGCGGTACAAGAACATCCCTGGCATTAATGGAGTGACTGTAGTGGACATTCAGAATTTAAGTGCGCAGGTCTCGTGTTAGGTCATGTTAATGTAAACAAAAGTTAAAAATACATGGATGTGTCTGGTGCCGGTCACTGCTCAGAAACTGACTCAGGTGGTGGTGCCATTCTCAACTGGCAAAGCCCTCCTCCTTGATACACTGCCATCTCAAAAGAAGAAAGGAAGCCATTGGAACACTCAAGGCAAGACCTCTGTGGGCAGTAGGAGCAGGAAGCACAAAGGCCCTGAAGCTAAAGAGCTGAAGAGGAGGCACTAATTTTAGTTAAAGCCAACCTTCTTCCTGGAAGGAAAGCAAGTCATCTTTCTGAGTAACACTTCGTCCCTTGTCAACAAGAATCTATCATCACTAGAACAGCGTGGCTTTGGAAAATTAAAATGACTAAGTATTGTTAGTTCCCCAAAAATATACTGTCAGATATAATGATTGTGATTAACTCTTTTTAAAATATTTAATTTATTTATTTGAAAGAGGGGAGAGAGAGAGAGAGTTTTCTAATCGCTGGTTCACTCCCCAAGTGGCCACAACCACCAGGGCTAGGCCAGACTGAAGCCAGGAGCTTCTTCCAGGTCTCCCATGTGGGTGCAGGAGCGCAAGCATTTGGGCCATCTTCTGCTGCTTTCCCAGCTGCATTAGCAAGGAGCTGGATCGGAAGTGAGAAGCCAGGATTCAAATTGGTGCCCTTACAGGATGCCGGCATCACAGGCAGCAGCTTTATCCACTACTCCCCAATGCCGGACCCTCTGCTTAACTTTTATGATAACAGCTGGCTCAGTGTAGCACCAAAGGCCTTAAATAGACAGATGTGTGTGGCTACTATTTAATAGTAATAAAATAGTAATGCTAATGATAACGGAAAACGGATAATAACGGAAATGTTTGTAGAAGCTAATAGCTTTGGGATGCTCACTTTACTCAGGCTCCACATTAGGTATTTTCAAGGAATTATCTCATTTAAACCTCATGATTAACTTAAAGAGAAAGAACGTAGGCTTAAAGAAGGAAATTGCCGGTGTCCTGGCCCACTAGGCTAATCCTCCACCTGCGGCACCGGCACACAGGGTTCTAGTCCTGGATGGGGCGCCGGATTCTGTCCCGGTTGCCCCTCTTCCAGGCCAGCTCTCTGCTGTGGCCCAGGAGTGCAGTGGAGGATGGCCCAAGTCCTTGGGCCCTGCACCTGAATGGGAGACCAGGAGAAGCACCTGGCTCCTGGCTTCGGATCGGCACAGCACGCCGGCCGCAACACGCCGGCCGCAACATGCCGGCTATGGTGGCCATTTAAGGGATGCACCAACAGAAAAAGGAAAACCTTTCTCTCTCTCTCTCTCACTGTCTAAACTCTACCTGTCAAAAAAAAGAAAAAAAAAAAGAAGGAAATTAAAAGTCATCTCAAGACCAATAGGCGGTTTTGCCAATACTCATTCGTATTCAGATCTGACCAATGCCAAAATCACTGTTATTAGCTGGGATATTAAATACTCCCAATCCAGATAACTGACTGGCACACATACATAAGGAAACAAGGAGTAAAGTAATGTAACAAATTAACAAAAATTAGCACCAAGGACAGACCTCAGGGCCTTGTGTCTCACATATGTGCTACAGGCTCCAAATGCCTAAGACAAGTTGTGTTGGTCTTCTCCCCTCTCTCTCTCTCTTTTCCTAATTTTCTCCTCCTTTCCTTCCTTTTTACCACACTTTGAGAGCTTATATGTGCCAGGCACTCTCGAGGTGGTGGCTGCAATGGAGACCGGGCAGACCTGGTGGCGCAAAGGTGACGGGCAGGTGGCAGTGCCAAACTCCCCGAGCACCGGAGCAGATACTGACTCCACCGGCAAAGAGAGTCCCTCAAGTGGACCTGTTAAGGACCCCACACTTAACGTGGAGCTCAGCATCCACTGAGGATGGACGGAACAGCCAGGTAGGAAGAAAGCCAAGGTCATCAGCCCCAAGCTGGGGAGGATGCAGATGACAATGCCGGGAGGTAGTGTGTAAAAGGAACTCAAGACTACTGTCCAATATTTAGTTCCCAGGGAGGAGACCCGCCACTATCATCCAAAGGATTGCACACATTTCTGGCCAGGAGTGGAGTCACAAATCAACGCCCGATGCTTGGGGCCCCATAGCGCTCATAGCAAGACGCCTATGTCACCAAGAATGTCAAAGAAAGCTCTCTGATGCCTGGCAGCTGAGCGTCCACCCTCCCAGGTGGAGGAGCGCAAGACCCAGGAGTACAAGGCCTTTCTCCGTTGTCCTGCCCTGTCCCTCACCACTTGCTATACCTTACAGGAACTTGGAAAGGGTAGGTAAAGTGGGATGTATCCCTGACAAGTGTTAAAAACCATGTATAAAACTACAATACTTAAAAAGAATCCACTAATAATCTTGCCAATCAATGGAGAGAGAAGGCATCCAGAATTTGAGCCAGATAACTAGAGTCATGGTTATTTCATAAAGATGATACTCCCATCACCGGGAGTAGGTAGATTACTGAGTAAACAATGCTAGGACTATGCACCTGCTGCTACAGAATAAGTTGGATCCCCCTCCAGATGTAAAACACAAGTACATTGCAGATGGAGTAACAATTTAAACATAAATATTACATTATAAAAACCATTTGGAGAGTCATTCATAGTATTCAAAATCTTCAGGTAGGAAAGAACTTTCTAAGCAATGAGTTCAGAGGTAAAAGGTAAAGTAATATGATTACATAAAAATTAAACCCTTTATTTAGAAAAATATATAATTAAAAAATAAAGTACAGATAAGAAACTATGACAATGATCCAATTACTTCAATATATTTTATAGTCTTGCAAAATACAATTAAAAAAACTATAGGGGGAAATGTGGCAAATAATGTTAATAAGCTAAACATAGAGAAAATGAAATTAAAATGTCAGGTAAATACGAAGAGATACTAACTAAATATACATAAACCAAACATTTGCTACCTATAACCTGACAAATGTCAAAAGTTAGAAACGGTGGCCAGCACTGTGGAATAATGGGTTAAGGTGCCATCTGCAGAGCTGGCTTCACATATGGGCACTGATTCAAGTCCCAGCAGCTCTACTTCTGATCCAGCTCCCTGCTAATGTGCCTGGGAAAGCAGTGGAGGATGACCCAAGTCCCTGGGCCCCTGCACCCACATGGGAGACCCGGAAGAAGATCCTGGTTGCTGGCTCTTGCTTTGCCCAGTCCTGGCCATTGTGGTCATTTGGGGAATGAACCAGTGGATGGAAGATTCTCTCTCTGTGTCTGTCTCTCTGTCTCTCTGTCTCTCTGTCTCTCTCTCTCTCTCTCTATTTTTCTCTTTTTCCTTCTAATTCTGACTTTCAAAATAAATAAATAAATCTCTTTTAAAAAGTTAGAAACACCTACTTTGGGCCAGGTTTTCTGAAAACATCTATGCAAATCCACAGAACTGCACCTTCCAATAGCTCTTTTGCCAGGCAATCTCTCAATATTCTAGTAACCTTAACCTATATATATCATGAATCCCAGTCACTCCAGAGCCAGGAATGTGTGTGGTAGCTCATTAGGTATGCAGAACTGGAAAGAACTTGCACATGAATTTATAAGGAACTAGTGGAATATATTCTGAAACTATAGAAAATTATTCGTTGAGGTAAGAGAAACAAGGTTAATTTATGCATCCTGACACGGGAGAATACAGTGGGTATGCTGTTTGTAAATAAAAGAAAGCAGAGATCAGCATGGAGAGAGGGTTTCATTTTAGTGGGATTCATAGTGTGTATATTTTGTGCAGTGAGAAATGGGAAAAAAAAATGCATGCCAACCCATGGTTCCTCTAGAGAAAACAGAAAGTTCAAGAACTTCCCTACGCCCTCTGCAAATACTGGACTCTAGCTGTTAGCAACGGATGGGCTTCTTTTTACTTTTTCTTTTCTTTTCTGAAACATTATATTTATTTTTTTTTTCCATTTTCTTTTAAAGAGCAACCAAGGCCAGGCCGTGGCTTGTTCGACCTTTGAGGCAATTTATTTTGCCTACTTGTACTCTCCACTTTAAAATAATGGCATCAGAACACTGTCTGACATCTTTCCAGACGGATGCTTCTAGGATTTAGAAAGAAGATTCTTGTTCAAGGCGTACATACGGCTGCCCAACCCAAGCGTGCTGGGGATGCAAGCACGGAAGCACTCATCAGTGGTGCGTTTCCTGCGACTCCCCGTCTGGCCAGCCTCTCGCGTTGCCTGCATACCCAGCTTCCCAGGACCCTTTGCGATGTCTTTCTCCCTGATTTATCTCCCTTTACTCCAATTCCCTGGATCGCTTCCTCGTTCTCCTTCTGACCTGCAACTGGCTATAGACTTGTGGGTTCTATCAGTCTTCCTCTTATGGAACCATCCCCAGTTCATTAACTGTATACAAAGTGTAGATACACTCAATCCATCAGCCTGCGCCCTGCCAGAGACTGAGCGTGGAATTGAGTGTCTGCCTGCGCCAGGAGACACTTAACAGGCAAGATTGCTTATCGCTGGCGGGATGAGAATTGCCAGGCACCTTCTATTCATTTTAATACTTGTGTCTCCTGGAGATTTCAGAAAAGATGCATCGTGGAGAGCAATTATATCTCCTTTTCCGAGTGGGACTTTGGGCGGGTGTCGGGAAAGGTGCCGGAATGTCAGCAAGAGGTCACCGTTCCATTCCAAGATGAAATTCACAGAGGAAATTAACAAGCAAAGCAGGAGATTTGCCGTTTCTTCTTGATCAACACTGGCTGGCTGATGACTACCTTTGGGGGCTGCTTCCCTAAATGATTTTGGAACTACGGACAAGATAGGTAGAAACCTCAACCCCTGGCTCACCTTTTAGTCTTTGCATTTCATGCTTTACTATGTCCAGAGATGGGGATGGGCTTCAAGTGTGTTACAGGCACACTCTAGATTCCCTGTCTTCCACTCGGAACCTGCAATGGGCCAGAAACAAGGAGAGGGCGGCACCAGAAGCCAAGTGGGCAGGTGCTCCCAGCCACCGCAGGTGGTGGTGGAAAGGGTTTTAAGTGAAGATAAGATTGGAAATACCCACGTATGGGAGAACGGAGGCTCCAGGCATTGTACTTCCTGTCCTGCTGCCAATTAAGCAACTGAATGCCTCATTAAGGGTTACTGCAGACCCCGAGCTGCGTGTGTGCACACGCGCACCTGCATATGTGAGAAGGGAAATCGGAGAGAGGGAGAGAGAGATGGTTTTACACAAAGAGTTAAACATCAGACTTGATTTATGCTATTGTGTGAATTTCCCTATAAGGAAAAGGCTGTAAACCTTTAAAACCCCATACCGCTGCATTCCCGGATCTCTGCTCTGTGAAAGGAGAAATCAAAACAAAAAGGAAAACAATGCAATCCGACTACCCACCAATGGGACTGCGTTTAGTTCAAAACTCCAGGCATGAAGCCCAAACAGATCCAGGCTGGGCTTTATCCTTACACAACAGGGAAGATGATAAAATGCATTTACTTAGTTTTGCATCATGAGAGCCAAATGATTCCAAACTCAACTAATCCTGTTCTATCCCAGGAGCAGTGTTTTGGTTCCCCCGCACTACATATGTCAAAATGGTGATGCTGTGGCATGATACATTTGCACAACACCCCTTCTAGAATGATCAGGCATACACTCCAACACATAAATGCTCGGTATACATTTGCTTAAATAAATAATTCATGAAACTACGAATACCTATCCCTGAAGCAGCTCCCAACTCTTAAACACTCTAAGCATGCCCATCCTTATTTTAAACAGGAGGAGAGGAAGAGTGTGTTGCAATTCGGATGGAGGGGAGGCTGATCCACTGGGACCTATTTTGAATTAGTGAGGAGAGAGCTGCTGGTTATCAGCACAGCAGGCAGATTTTATTTCAAGGGCAAAAAACTGAGACCATGCAGATAGCATTGTTCTTCCCGTGGAACCAAAGCAGGACCAAGGAGGTGACCATCCACACACTGCCTGTGTCCCCTACGTTTGCGCACGTGTTCAAGAACAGCCCAGCCTCTCTCTGCAGCACATGGGGGCTCCCAGACAGTTCTTTCAGTGCAACCAGAAGTTCCCATCTCCTGTATCTAACGCAACATGGATAGAAGGATTCATGAAGAGCACAGAACTCAACCACTGCAAATCAGTGCCTGGTGATTGCTTTTGAACCAATGGAAAATTTGACTCTGTACCTTATAATTTTGAACATCAATAACTTTGTATTTTCCAGGCAAAGTGTCTTCACATCAGCCAGTGGCACTTATCTGCTACCAAAGGCCTATCAATGTCACATAGCATGGTTTAAAATCATCAGTCTTTTTCCAAGCTTTCATTAAAAAAGGGGGGGAAAGGGTTTCAGAAAAGATTATGAGCAGGAAGAGCACAAATTTCATTTCCAAATAATGCCCAAATAAGGCTTATAAAAAGTTCTGCCAATGAAGAATCTTCTTGAAGGAATATCAGTCTCACGGGTAATTTTTTTCCCTTTTAGAATAATGTGAGTCAGAGTTAGAGTGCTTGCCAAGCTGTAAAAGGAGCAGCTCTGGCTGTCACCATGGAGGTGTGGAGGGAGCCATCAGTTTCCAGAGGTGGCTTCCTATGCTCTGCCTATTGAAGGATATTCTTGGCTTAGGTGTGGCCTGACTTGGCAAGACCTTCTCAATCCCCCACCTGGCATCTGTCTAAAAAAAGATGCATTTCTAACGTGCTTTATCCACGTGCAGAGAAGAGATGGGTGGAAATGAGAGGAGGGGTTCAGAGAGCCAGAAATGCTGAGCCCCACAGCCTCCCTCGGGGGCCGCTCCCATCCTGGCTGCCTCTGAGGGTCTCTCCATGGATGTCCCTCCCTGCCTTGCTGCCTTCTGCCTTTATGTTCCTGGGGTGACGGGGCAGCACAGCGGGTCTCCAAGCACAGTCGCTGGGCCAGAATTATCAGGTCTTGCTGACATCCCTAATCCAACACAATTCAAATTCCAAAGCTGGCATGCATGACAAGGGAAGCGGGAAATTCCACACTTGACCTCAGATGATGGGCTGCATTCAAGATGCAAGCGAACTGAACATATTGTGTAAAATTATCTCCCGATCATGCATATATGTTGTGTAGGAAGCATAAGAGAATTTCATGTTGGGTTCTATCCTCAAGATGTGTTAACATTATCTATCTGCAGATATTGTATAATGCAAAAAAAAAGAAAAAATCCAAAACCTGAAATATTTCTGGTCTCAAGTGTTCTGATGAAGGTGTACTTAAGCCTTATTTCCTGAGTTTGTCAACCTCGCCTGAGACCTACTGAGTCAGAAGCACACGGAGAGTAGACTCAATAAGATGTTGGATGCTGAGGAACCACACTGATAAACAGCCTCCACGAGGTGGCACGTGGAAAGTAGGGGAGCAACAAGGACAAGAGGACCAGCCACTGAAACGGTGTTTGGAAATGCCCCTGCTACCTGACCGCTCCTCTCCCTGAATCATGGTCCAAAAACCTGCAGATGCACGCCTATTCCATGTTAGTCTGTCTGCCAGGAGGTCCTCACACCAGCCCCAGGCTAAGCCTGGCCCATTGTTGAACAGTACACATGGATCCCCTCTGTAGATTCTGCCCGGAACCCCAGGCTCCTGTATAGAAAAAGCAGTTCCCTGTGCAGAGACAGCCTTACGAATGTACTGCATTATCTCACCTGCCTCCTGGACCCACAGTTAGGATGCCTTTCCCAGCATCTAGGTGAGGACACCCCGCAGTTCTAGGCTCCACTCCCAGGCCTGGCTCCAAATCACACTGCCTGATTCTCTACTCTCGTGCTCTCCTGGTCACATACAAGGCAGAGGAAGTGTTCCAATATAAATCACACAATGCAAAAAGCCCAGGTCCTTAAAGCACGACTGGAGGAAATCACGCAAGCTCTCAGCGTCCACAATGACACTGCAGGAACGAGACATGAGCATGTATCCTAGGTTCGCTAAGACTTGGGGGTGTTTATTACAGTAGCTGGCAATAATTGCCCAATAGATCCACCCTCCCTCTGTCTAGCACCGCGGTTTGTCCCATCTCCGCTACCCTACATTCCATTTACATTACACTTAGCTGTTTAAGTGCTCATCTTCCATGAGATTAGAGCTTTGTTCACTATATTCATTTTTTTATACTCAGCACCTAATAAAACTCTGGTATAAAATGGATAATCAATACACGTCTGCTGGAGGGAGGGGAACAACGGAAAGGAAGAAAGAACAAGAGGGAGAAAAATGCGTCACCTAGCGCGGGATGAGGTTCCCTAACTCTGCTCTCTCTTACAGGTTCTTACGCAGCCAACAGCTGTCCACTAGAATGGATCTGCCCTTCCCGGAGATTAAGGGCAGTGAAGCAGAGTGGAAGCCAAAGAACTGGACGGAGAGTTCAGATCCACTACTTAGTGCACCTTGGCTCTTGTTCTGATCACTCCAAGTGAATAATACCTGTTCCCAAAAATAACAAGAACCAGTGTTTATTGAGCTATGTGGATGCTTTCTAAGATTTGTCCCAATCTGGCTGACACCGCAGAGGCTTTAGGAGGGTGTCAAACAACACCCCATCATCCATTCAGCCTACATGTGTTCCACAATGGTACGTGTGTCGGAAACCATGCAAAGAATCTGGAGATGCAGAGATCAAATATACCCCATGCCCCACCTGCCTTCCAGGTGCCTAAGATCTCAGAGGAGAGAGATCAGAGACAAGAATGAGAGGAAACGCTTGGCCACTTGGAAAGCACAAAAGGGGCTCCGTCATCAGGGAGCGCCCCGTGGTCACGTGCTCACACGCAGAGACATTCGGCTTCACACGTCTCTGCCTCTTGGGCTCATCCCTCTACCCCCACAGGGAATGGTGGCTGGGGAGGCTGGCAGAGCAGGCTATACTTGGAATTCCCACTGATAGAAACGATCCAGGCTAATAGGCTTCCACTCCGTTACTTTTGGGAAATAAAGCTCCATAAATGCCAGACGGAAGAACGCCAGCTAGGGAGTGGCAGGGACTCAACAGATCTGTGAGTTATCACGTGCTATCTGTAAGTCATGTAGCGCACATCAGAGGTGCCAGTAGTCAAGCCCGGGACCTCACATGGTTCTCCCTGAAGGCTCCCACATGGCCACCAGTGGCCATTCCAGACAGCAAACAAGAAACTTTCCATGTATTTTTTTGGGGGGTGGAGGGGCACGTTAATGCGATATTTTAACAACCTGCACCCATATTGAAAACTGGCACTTAGGAAAACACTGACCACCAACAGTCACGCCACACTGAACATGCCTGAGTTCCTCTGATCTGAGGAGCTAAGCAGGGTTGGGCTCGATGAGTACTTAGGTGAGAGATCACCCAGTTACTATAGCATTCAAAAATAAGTATGAAAAAATCTTAGAGCACAGATTGTGTGAGCTCACAAACTGCCAACAAAGCAAGTTTGGCCAATTTATTTAAATAATTATCATGTTCCAGAGATGTAGCAACATTAAGGGAACATTCAGGATTCAGCAACAAATCTCTCTTCTACACTGATTATTCCCCAGGTACATGGGGTGATCGATCACCTACGTGTCTGGCATGAGGTACTCAGATAGTCCGCGACACTTAGAAAGAAGACAATGCCATCCCAGAAAACATCTATCGATCTATTTGAAAGAGATGAACTAGGCATGGCTGCTGCGGCTCAGCAGATTAAGCCTCCACCTGCCAGGGCCACCTGCCCCATCAGAGCGCTGGCTGGAGTCGCAGCTGCCTGCTAGTGTGCTGGGGAGGCAGTGGGTGATGGTCCAAGTACTTGGGTTGCTGCCATCCACATGAGAGACCCAATGGATTTCTTGGCTCTTGGCTTCAGCATGGCAACCCCCAGTTATTGGGGAGTGGATTAGTGGATGGAAGACCTCTGGATGGATAGATAGATAGATAGATAGCTCCTCTCTAGCTCTCTGTCTCTCCTCCTTGTCTCTGTCATTATGCTTTTCAAATAAATAAATAAATAACCAATTTTTTGAAAGTTTTAATGTAAAAAATAAAGGAAGAAAACAAAGCACCATTCCTGAAAGCTTTGGGACAATCATTTGTAGCAAATAACACCCATAGCTCAAGTAGGTCCGGGACCATGTCTATACTAGTAAGGCATGTCAATTCGCTTGTGTGTTCACTTTGTATCATTTGCAGAACACTGGGGACACAAGCAAGTAAACACAGATCCCCCTCCTGTAAACTTTAAAACATTTATCCCACCACTAACACCAATTAGGGCTGTGAGTTGTTTGATCTCCAGGAAGTACTCTTCTC
This sequence comes from Lepus europaeus, assembly GCF_033115175.1. Taxonomy (NCBI): domain Eukaryota; kingdom Metazoa; phylum Chordata; class Mammalia; order Lagomorpha; family Leporidae; genus Lepus; species Lepus europaeus. The sequence goes on along the minus strand of NC_084833.1, from coordinate 121,740,500 downwards.
CAACAGCAAGCTGCCCAGCGCGGGTGACAGTACTTCACTGCCACCCCATTCAGTGAGTGAACATGGGGCTGGCCGTTAGGTCAGGGAGCACTGGGCAAGGCTCTGCAGACTGGAGACTTGATGTTGACACAAAGGGGATGTCTGCAGAACGGGCCACCCCACTTGGGGGCGGGGAGGGGCAGACCTCACACAGCGAGGCTAAAATTGGCAAGGACAGTTCTCCAAAGTGAGGCTTTCTATGTGGTTTAAGACAGTTTCCTCTGCCTGATTTTCCTTGCTGGAGCTCACAGCTCCAGGTCAAAGGCACTCAGACAAGAGAGAACATGTGAAATCGAAGAATAAACGGCCATGGTGTAGCCCATGTCGAGGCCTTCGGAATTCAAACGTGAAACCTTCCTCACACGTTTGCTGCTGTCCCAGACCCTCCTGCCACTGCCCAAATTTCCCACCGTGCCACGTGACAGCAAACCATCCAAGGAGCGGAAGAAGAATCTGGTAGAACATCCACTTCCCTGGGTGCTGCATTCCCATTGTGTTGGGCACCTTATAAATAGCTGTCGTCAGATTGCTCCAGCCAAGCAGTTGAGAAGAATTTAAGGCAAATGCAGGAACGGCAACCAAAGCACCGTCACCCGCACAGAACGCCTCCGGGTCTCACAAACGCATCCCTGCTTAAGCTCGCCTCTCTGCTCTAAGGCCTGGGAAGGACTTGCTTCTCTCCTGGAACCTTCTCATCTCCATGCAACCGTGCGTCTGAACACAAGCATTACTGTTTTGCCTTGACTGACCTCTCCACTTGTCATCTTGTTATTTTATCTTCCCACTTCCCGTCGCTGTTTTTTTCTGTGACATCCCTCTCACCAGTCACAAGCCTTCACTTTATCCAGTCCCACCGATTCCAGGAATCGGTCACTCCCATGTTAAAACCTCCTCTTGGGTTTAGTGGATCCCTGTCACAGGTCACTCGCTGTTGACGCCCCGCCCTGCATCCTTCCTGGCCCCGCCCCTCTCCAGCCTTTGAATACTGCAGAGCCTCAGGGTTGACAGGTAACCCTGTCTCCAGCTACACCCTGTCCCTAACAACTGCAAACTCATCCCATGTCCTGTGGCTTTCTTGAGCTGCACAACGCTTAGCCCATAAGAAAATGCCCCTGGTTCTACATGCACACCCTGAACTGAGCACGAGGGCTTTCTCAGCTTCCCCTTCCCACCCTCCTAGCATAGACCCTCCACATCCAGCAGATGCTGAAGTCAAATCTTGGATCTAACCCTTGATTCCTTCCCTTCTCCCATCACAGATTCTAACACTGTGTGCTGCAGCTCTCTCTGCAAAAAAAAAATCTATTTCCCCAGCTTCCACATCTGAATATTCGCCATCACACCCTCACCCAGTCTCCACAGTCACCTCTCGCCTCTCATCTGTTCGCCACAGAACTTCCAAAGCAGTTTTGCTTCCAAGGCTCCCTCACCACTGTGCACGACGCACACCGCGACCTGGTGTTTTAAGGACACAGAAAATCCATGTGTTCTTTTGCTGAAAACCCCTAATCTTTAACATCGCACTCAGAGAAAATGCAAACTCTTCACCCTGGCCCCTGTAGACCTTCCTGCGCTTGCCTTGTTCCACTCGCTGGCTCTTGCACAGAGCCCTACGCTGGGCCACAGTGACTTCCTTTTTCTTTTGCAAACAGGCCACAAGGGCTGCAGGCACACAAGCTCCATACTTGTTTGCCCTCTCATTAGAATTCAGTTCTTCCTTGCAGGCTTTGTGCAGGCCTGGCTCCTGCCCTGCAAAGCTCAGTTCAACTTTCCCTGCCCAGTAGCCCATCCTTGATGATCTGACTCTGCTCTCTTTTTTTCCACCCCATCGCATCATCTGCTCCTCCTCTTAACATCTCTGCCGTCAAAGCCTTCCTTGTTTAATTATATAGTCAGCATCTGCTTTTCCCTCCGAAGTGGGAGTTTCCAGGCAGGTGAGGATCATTATGGTGATCACTTGTGTACCCTGACTACCTGTGTACCATGCACATAGCATGCACTCAACACCTGTGAGATAATAACACAGATGAATGAAGAAGTGGGTGAACAGAGAATGTGCGCTGGCTAAAGTGATACAAAGCAGACCTATTGTTATCCAGACACAGCAAACGACATTATCTGCAGGTTTGGCTCAGTAACCTTATACAAAAGGCAGTCAAGTTCAGAAGACTGGCCCTGTGCCACCAGAAAGAATCTCATCTTTTATCTGCCCTTAGAGAATTAGAGACACTGTGCTGAACACTTCTTATAAAAGAGCCTTAATCCATCCCTCATGCCCTTTATTATAACTCTAACATAGAAGCCGTCTCTCTCAATGGAGTCCTATGTAAATTTCTGCTAGATGGAAGAAATGATGATGTATTGCGAGAGTTAGACCCATAACCAGATCACCAAGGTACTGCGTGTAAAGTTCACCTATCCCCAGGTCAGTCTCTAACTGGAGAAACGAGAGTGGATCTGCTGATTGCATAGTCACTTTGGGATGAAAAATGTGGTGTCATAGATGAATGACTTTGCTATTTCACTTGCTTCTACCCAAGTCATGATCCAAAGGACCTCAACCACTTTGGCAATGGCCGAGAAGGCATCACTGCATCTCAGGGCCTCTCTCTGTATAGAGCATGCACCTGCTTACTACCTACAACTGTCAGCGCTCCATGCATTATACAGACAGCTTCATCCACAGTCCCGTGTAGCCTCACATTTTATCTCCCTGCCATATCTGCCTAATAGAACAAGAAATAATACACAGAATATTAAAAAAACATTAATAGCCAGAATAAATTATTAATTCAATTAAAGTGTGAGTCAAATAACAATTCTTTTTCATTGCATTTATTAAAAGGAATAATTAATTGCTAAGAGGGTATTAAAAAAACACACATAAACTGCTGACTCCACTCCTGGGTGAAACTGCCGAGCTTCTGTTTCTGCAGAAATAACAGCAGTAGACATGCTGGACACAGGAACAGACAAGGAACACACTCCCTCCTTCATCTTTGCCTCTGATTTTCACAGCTAAAAACTAAGGAGTTAAAAACAGGAGGCAGCCAGCGCTGTGGTGTAGCTGTGGGTAAAGCCGCCACCTGCAGTGCCAGCATCCCATATGGACACAAGTTTGAGTCCTGGCTGCTCCACTTCTGATCCAGCTCTCTGCTAGTGTGCCTGGGAAAGCAGTAGAAGATGGTCCAAGTCCTTGGGTCCCTGCACCTGCATGGGAGACCCAGAATAAGTTCCTGGCTCCTGGCTTCAGATCAGCTCAACTCCGGGCATTGCAGCCTTTTGGGGAGTGAATCAGCGGATGGAAGATCTCTATCTCTCTCTGCTCCTGCCTCTCTGTAACTCTGCCTTTCAAATAAATAAATAAATCTTAAAAAAAAATAGGAGGCACATGAGCTTTTTCCTTTGGACTTAAGACAGGTGTTGAGTTTGGGATGCAACAGGAATTTCCATGGCAGTCCTTAATCAGTCATGACCCGCAAGCATGCCGATTGGTTTTCTTGTTCCACCTACAGGAATGTGGGGATAATAACAGACTCCACCTCCTCGAGGTTGTCAGAGGCTCCCCAGCACCCGGAGCACAGCCACGTGATTTACAAGCCTGCTAGTTCTCTTTCCTCCTCAGTCGCAGCCATGGATGGGTCAGGGAAGGACCTATGTCCCCGGGCAGTGTCTGACCTTGAAAACCAGTTCCCTCTGGCCTGTGGTCTCTTAACCCACCATTTAGCTGTGCCCCAAGACCTTACGAAACAGCACCTGATGAAATAGGACTTTTGGAGAAAAGACTCTCAAAATGAAGATAGATTTTTTTTTCACACGCCAAAAAAGCATGCACTTTACAGTGAGACCCCAGTTTCCTGGTATTATAAAGAGGAATGTAATGTAGCATGTAAATGAATTTGAAGATAAACTGAGGTTTAATCCTATATGCTCAAAAATTATCACTTTAATTTTAACCGTCTTTGATGACAAATTGCTTAAAATATATGGCTCACTTGAATGCCTTAAGAGACCGAGCATGCTGCATGTAATTTAATTTATTTTAAAATGTTGATGTCTCTGGTTCATCATTTTGAACACCAATTTTTATATTGATACTCTTAGGAGTTAATGAAATATTTAAGAATCAGCTGTATATATGCATGTATGTGTGTGTGTGTGTATACTTATATGTAAGGGTACATCAAAAAGTTTGTGACAAATAGAATTAGAAAGATGTTTACTTTGGTTCAAAAATATTTCAATCTAGCATAGTTTTTTTATACTAGACATTTTCCATGAACTTATGAAGACCCATCAAGTATGAAACTTCATTTTTCCATAAACTTCTTGACATTTCTGAAGTTTATATGCCCTGGTATGTAACATTTCCTTGATTCTCTCTCTTTATCATTCCTTGGTAATCCAATACCTGAACAAAGTACCATGCCAGTTCTTTAAGAGTGATTTAACACAGAAGAACAAAGTACCAGCATTAGTGACGGTGGATGCCAGTGTTTTGATAAAAAGTGGTATCTGTAACTATCTCCCCTGCCTGTCCCTTGTTCTTTGTTCTACACGAGACAGGGCTTGACTCTTGGGCTGAGAATCTTGCACCATTTGGCTCTAAAACAACTCCATGGGTCAGAAGAGTGGAGAAAGAGTGGAGTCCTAACTTAAAATGGTATTCTATGGACGAGGCAGTCAGAGCCACAGAAAATGCATCTGGCATGGGCAGAATGAGTCTGACAAAAATAGGCCAGGGAACCCGTCACCCTCTTTCCTCTCCTCACTTCTGCCCTGGTCACATCCACTGTTTCCCTGAATTATCTGTGGTCAGCATGTACCTGGACACACACCCCTCCAATTCCAAGTTAACTACCGAAGAGCCTGGGACACGGAGTTGGGCACACAGTGGTTCTGAAGGGAGCTATTTGTGACTGCTACACACAGGAAACCAGTCTCAACCTTGGAAAAACAGGTAAATACAGAAAGTAGGTGTCCCGCTCTGGTTTTAAGCAGAGGTAGGCAGCGATCCTTGCTTAACCAGAGCACTCGTTTTTGTTTCAAAGCACTAATGGGGCAGAAAATTCTCTGAGCCTATCTCCAGATGAAATTAGTTCATTATGCAAATGCCACAATAATAAGTCAACAAAACCACCAGTATTGTGTTATTTTTAAATAGACCAAAGAGCCTTGCAATCAACACCCCCATGTTAACTTATCACTTCTATCAGCTTAGTCTGCTTACCCATCAAACTTACAAAGAGACTTCAAGAAGTTCAGAGAAAAATGGAATTGGAAGATAAGTGTAAGGACAGATAATTTGGCCTAATGGCTAAAACCCTGGCTAAAGAGTCCCATAAAGAAGTGCTAGGAATCGAATCCTGGCTCTGTCTCCTGACTCCAGCTTCCTGCTAATGCCTCCCTAGGAGGCAGTGGTGATGGCTCAAGTGATTGGGTCCCTGGCAACCTCACGGGAGGTCTCCTTTGAATTCCTGGCTCCCAGTGCTGGCTATGGCCAGAGGCCATAGCAGGCATTTGGAGAATCAAATAGCCTGGGGGAGCTCTCCATTTCTCCAATAAATAAACAAAAATTTAAAGGAAAAAGTAAGTTGATTTCGATGCCAAAGGTTTTGAAATCTGTGCATAGTTGTTTTTTCATAATGTGCACTGCCTGTGAACTTGTTCAAGACCCCTAGTATCGGTGGACATCTCTCAGTGGTTGTTCCTACACCATGGTCAAATCCACCCCCTCCTTGGATTCTGCGTAATCACCATGTCTCACTTCTCAGGCTCTCGAGCCACTCCCCAGAGGGCCTGCTGGCAACCCCTCATTGCGACCAGTAACTGAGGCCATATCACTATCACGGCTCAGATGAAAGTACTGTGACACCTTCCTTGGGCATAATGAAACGAGACTCAGATCCACGGCCCAGCCCAGGAGCCTGCAGGCTCACTGCTCCCACAACTCCTCACTTTCAACTCTGCTTCACTCACTGCTCCCACAACTCCTCACTTTCAACTCTGCTTCACGTGCCATGGCCTCTTCTCTCTTCCTCCAGCACAGGAAGCGTGGTCCCGTGCCTGTCATGTTCTACTCCCTGACTGTCGCAGGCACCAGCTCCTCCACTGAGTGCCTGGCTTGGACATCACTTCTCAAAGACACTTGCACCAAACCCCAGCCACCCAGGCATCCTGTATCACCACCTTGCCTCCTATGTGACACAGTTGGGTCTCTTCCTCGTTTGTTCCCCATTCCTCTAGTATCCATTCTCTCTTATTCGCAGCAGAACCCAGTGCATGCAATACGCACGTAATAAATATTTCAATGAATGAATGAATGAATATTTACTCTGTGCCAGGCACTGATAAATACATTATATGGACTCTTTTATTTAATCCTCGAAACATCCCTAAAAGGTAGTTCCTATTAATTAACTGCTCATAGTCTACCAGGGAGCCTTAGGAAATTTCCCAAGCTGACCACAGAGTCCGTTCTCTTAATCATTCCTGTCTACTCTCTGGATACTGCACAACGACATGCTCTATGGGCTCATGTCCCGAATGGGTTGGCACATACTATTAACAAAACCCTTCTCATTCATCAGGAAAAGACCAGAGCTAGTTCCGTGGTTTCTCTGTGGGGTTTACACGATGACATTTTAGCTTCCTGCAGACTGGTAAGTTCACAGCTAGTGCCCACAGCAACCACAAACAAAGCCGGTGCCGTTGTTATGAGCACAGGAGCTCTCTAGGCTGAAATTCCCATTCAGCCACCCGGGAACTGTAAAGCCTCAGTCCGGTTCCTCAACGTCTCCGTGTTCCAAGACCTCCTTTTAAAACATAGGGGTGATACACGACGTGGTCACTGCCCTGGAGACACAAGGATCCCATCTTCTAGAGTCTTCGCTCGGCTTCCATTCCAGCTTCCTGCTGATGTGCACCCTAGGAGGCAGCAGTAATGGCTCAAGTGCTGGAGTCTCTGCCAGCCTTGTGAGAGCCTGGCTAGAGATCCTAGATCTTTGCTTCAGTCTGGTTCAGCTCGCTCGCTCTCTTCCTCTTCCTCTCCCTCTGTCTCTTTGTGTGTGCATGTGCCTTTCAAAAACATAAAAAGTAAATAACTATCTCTAAAAAGATACAGGCGATAGATGGATGGTCTCCATGTTAAATGTGAAAAATATGTCCAGCGTTTTAAAAAGCAACACCCTCCCCACAAATAAAACCAGCTTAGTAACTGTGGGTCTCGGAGCTGCTACTACGACTGAACGTGTCTCTGATGCGTGACCCACCACTCCTTTTCCTCTCAGAGCTAAATTACCCAGAATACAGTAACCCAAACTGATTGCCCCTACAATTTTGATTTTAAGATGGATTCTTTGCCTCCATGTAAGAAGCCTCGAAAGAGAGAGAGATTCTTTGGGCAGAGCAGAGACCACAGCACTCACATACTCACAGGCATCGATGAAGCCTGCTGGAGTCAGTGCACAGGGCAAAACCACCCGCCTTCCAATCCAGGGGAGAGTGACAGACAAGGAGCCCCCGGGCCTCATCACCTCAAACCCTCATCTACAGCCAAGGGAGCTAACACTAAGATCAGTGCCTTGGAACTTGATAAATAAATAATGGATCTGCATAAAGCAAATCTGATGGGGGGGAAGTCAAAGACAGAACTCTCAGCTACAAAACCAAAGTGTCTGCAAAACAATAGTCTTGGTTTTCATTCAAAGAGAAGCCACGGGCATGAAGCACCTTACGGATTGGCCAAGTGTTCCAGCAAGGACTGGGCAGACACACAGCCTGTGGGTGCCCAGGAGACAGGCTCGGGCAGGACAAGGGGCACCCCTCACACCCCCACACAGTCCCGGGCCCAGGAGCCAACTGGCACTACCGGCTGCACTTGTGGGAGACACAGAGCGACTCTGCCAGCTTTCAGCGACAAAAGGAGTGTTTATAGCAGGCGCGCTGACAGCTGTCCGAGTGCCACATTTATTTACAAAATGTTAGTTAAATTACTGACAGTTGGCGCTGTGGAGGAGAAGCCGCGAGAAAAGCTGACATTTCTTGATCTACTGGTGCTCCGCTCACAGCCCTGGCTCTGCTCCCCTATCTATTTATTAATTCCATTATTTGCTTGTTACTTTATCTATTTATGACTCCTGGCTTGTTCACTGGCCATTGCTTTTAAGAGGCTTCCGTAGCCCAGGCAGTTAAACTGCTCCATGTCATTTGGTTCCAAAAGCCCTTGGGCTAAAAGGTGCCCAGAGGATGGGCTGTTCCAATCAGGCTGGGGACCGTGCAGCACCTATGAGCCATGAGGACCTAGAAACTCTCCTGAGGGTAGCAAGAGGATGCAGGCAGCCCCTACCAATGATCAACAGAGCTCTTTTGCTTTAAAAGATGGATTCATTGGCCGGCGCCGTGGCTTAACAGGCTAATCCTCCACCTAGCGGCGCCGGCACACCGGGTTCTAGTCCCGGTCAGGGCGCCGGATTCTATCCCAGTTGCCCCTCTTCCAGGCCAGCTCTCTGCTATGGCCTGGGAAGGCAGTGGAGGATGGCCCAAGTGCTTGGGCCCTGCACCCCATGAGAGACCAGGAGAAGCACCTGGCTCCTGGCTTTGGATCAGCGCGGTGCGCCAGCCGCAGCGGCCATTGGAGGGTGAACCAACGGCAAAAGGAAGACCTTTTTCTCTGTCTCTCTCTCTCACTATCCAATCTGCCTGTCAAAAAAATAAATAAAAAAATTAAAAAAAAAAAGATGGATTCATTTTACTTGAAAGGCAGAGTCACAGAGAAAGAGGGAAAGACAAAGAGAGGGAGATCTTCCACCTGCTGGTGCACTCTCCAAATGCCCCACAACAGCTGAGGGTAGGCCAAGCCAAGGCCAGAAGCCCAGAACTTCATCCAGGTCTCCCATGTGGATGGCAGGAACCCAAGCACCCCAGCCTTCACCCGCCGCCTCCCAGGCGCACAAACAGGAAGCTGGATCTGAAGTGCAGAGTCAGCCAGGAATCAAACCAGGACCCCAACAGTGGGATGCAGGTGTTCAGAGGGCTGAGCCACAACACCACCCATCCCGCACAGCTTTCTGAGCCATAAATAATAATCCCTGTAGGCGGGACCATGTCCTTATTCACTATGGACCAGAGACAGGTTTCTGTGAGGGAGTGGGGCCAAGTGCTTTCATTTTTCATTCTTTTTGACGGGGACAATTAAGAAAGAGGAATAAGAATTTGGGTGATGAATGATGATCAACAGTGTGGCTCTACAGAGTTTTAGACATTAAAATATCTCTCTGATACAACTGTGCAATCTCTTCCTCTCAAATGTTGAAAACAACAAGTATTGCCATAAACTGTTGTCTTTCATTTTATCTCAGTGTCAAAAATAAGGGATTTTTTTTTAAAAAAATTAACAATTTAGAATTATGGAGGAATCTTCAAAAATGTTTCTTGAAAAATATGCATGAGTGTTAAAAGTTTTTCATAAACTTATTATACATATATATATACATTTTTATTTATTTATTTCCTTGAGAAAGAGAGGCAGGGGAGGATCTACTATTCAGCAGTTCACTTCCTAAAATCTCACAATGACCAGCATTCAATCCAGGTGGGTGGCAAAGACCCAACAAATTGAGCCATCACAACTGCATAGCAGGGTTTACATGGGCAGGAAGGTGGAGTGAGAAGTCAGACCCAGGTCTCAAACCCAGGCACCCTGGTAAGAGACATGGATATTGGGACCAGTGCTGTGGCAAGCAGGTAAAGCTGCCTCCTGCACTGCCAGCATCCCATATGGGCACCGGTTCAAGTCCTGGTTACTCCACTTCCAATCCAGCTCTCTGCTATGGCTTGGGAAAGCAGTAGAAGATGGTCCAAGTGCTTGGGACCCTGCACCCACGTGGGAGACCTGGAAGAAGCTCTTAGCTTCGGATCGGCACAGCTTGGGCCGTTGCAGCCATTTGGGGAGTGAACCAGCAGTTGGAAGACCTCTCTCTCTGCCTCTGCTTCTCTGTAACTGTGCTTGCAAATAAATTTTTTAAAAAAATCTTTTCTTAGAAAGACACATAGATATCTTAACTGCTAGGCTAAACGCCTGCTCCCTGCATGAAGTTTGAAGTTCTCTGGCAGAGACAAGTGAGGAAGAATTCACGAGGCCTTCTCTCCCCACCAGCCTCATCCTCCTCCGCGATGAATGGTCCTGACTCCTGTGCATCTGTTCCTTGTTTGTCGCATGCAGCTGGAATGCAAGTTGTCTGAGGATAGGGATGTTAGTGTAGTCATTGACTACTGTATTCCACAGAGCCAGGTCTGGTGCCTGGCATGCAGCTGGTGTATAATAAACATTGACTGGATAAAACAGAACCCTCACCTAGCCACCAAGTGCATGCGCGTATCAGTCTGATGGGCTCTGCTGTTCTGGGCTCACTTTGAATGGGGCGGGACCCTGGGCACAGGGTGAGGGTCTCTCTGTCTCCAAGAGTGGTCTCACTGTATTAAGAGAGTGACCTCTTCCCCCTCCAGCACAGTGTTAGGCTGGGTTCCAGTCAGGCCCCTTCCTCACCATCTCCTTGCCCCACCTCTAATGTCCCTCCGTGCTCCGACCTCCTCCTCTCCATCCCTTCCCCAGTGTCCCAGATGACAAGGGGGTCTTCCGGGCCAGCAGTGACTCCTCCTCAATCTCCTGCTGATGTCCTGCTTCCACAGCTCCCCCTAACAGGCAGGTGGCAGGCTTGCTGAGGGCAGGACAATGACTTAGCAATCTCTGGAGCCCAGGCAGCACTTCACACACAGCCTTAGCGAAAGGAGCACGCGTGCCCAAAGCCCCAGGACCCACGCCAAGAGGTGTGGGCTCGAAAAGTTGCCTGGTTTTTTTTCCTACTTTAATTAGATCATATAACACTAATCTGATCTGGCTATGAAAAGCCAAAATTAAATTTTCAAGATTGTAATAATTATAGAAAACGCACGATCGATGTCACTTGCAATGGCACGGCCCAGAGACACTGTGAACACTCCTGTGCTGAACTCGGAGCCCCTCTGCTTTTGCTTGTGATTCGTAGCAAGCATTTGCACGCACGCGCACACACATTCACAGAAACCATTGTTGACCGATGGGTTGTAGACCAGTTAATTATCTGAAATGACTTAGAGAGAGAGAGCCCTGTCCTGGTTCTCATTCAGGACTCTATCCATTTCACACGATGAGAAAACGCATAATGTTTAATGAAAAATATCCACAGGGTAATATATAAAATATCTTTGCATTTAACACAACAGGTGAAATACGATTAGAAACTGTCGAAGAATAAAGTATGTGTTTGGTAAAACTCTAAAGGGAAGAAGAATACAATCAGTTATTGTTTTTTGACCTCTGTTCAAGAGTGTAAAATAGGCAGGAACGTGGGGTGTTTCCAGGTAACGGGAGGGTTTCTATTCCTTAGGCTGGGCTGAGGGAAGACAAGTGCCCAAGGGGCCACATGCGGATATCATATGCTGATATGTAAGTTATCTCTTAATACACTGAACATAATACCCATTTGGCTCCCATTATGGGAAAGATCATTTTTGTTCCTCAAGTAAGCACTACACTAAGTATGCACTGAGTACCTACTAGGACCCAGGCCCAGTGCTAGGTGGTAGGTTCAAAATGACCACAGAGGAAGAAGCACCGCACCGGAGCTACAAGTAACCCGCACTTTTCCTCACAGCCCACCTGCTTGGATCATCACCTTGTAACCATCTTTGTCACCCATTCCCACTTTGAAATAAGAAACTTGTGACTCTAGAAAGGACTAGAGGGGGCAGCGCTGTGGCATAGCAGGTAAAGCTGCAGTGCCCACATCCCATATGGGCGCCGGTTCGAGTCCTGATTGCTCCACTTCTTTCCAATCCAGCTCTTTGCTATGGCCTGGGAAATCAGTAGAAGTTGGTCCAAGTCCTTGGGCCCCTGCACCCTCGTGGGAGACCTGGAGGAAGCTCCTGGCTCCTGGCTCCAGATTGACACAGCTCTGGCCGTTGTGGCCAATTGGGGATTGAACCAGTGGATAGAAGACCTCTCTCTCTCTCTCTCTCTCTCTCTCTCTCCCTTTCCTTCTCTCTCTGTATAACTCTGACTTGCAAATAAATAAATAAGCTTTTAAATTTCTAATGAGTTCAAAGTTCACTTCTGATGGGGGATTATACATAAATATTGCATTTAAATATATGGGTACATTTACTTGACATTTTATCTGCAACTCAGTATAATTATTGAGAGACATGGACCCAAAACAATGGCTGATGTACACTGTATGGTACACAACCCACCTAGCACCAACCAAGGAGATAGTGTCCTAGCTGAATGACCAATCCACCTTTCTAAAGCAACGACAGAGTTTCCAAAGTTAAGCAACCAAGGAAGAACAGCAGTTGTGGACTCTTGGTGGAAGCATTCAGTATGCTGAATCATTCTTCGTGGACATTTCATTGATTTCCCCCAAGCTAGGGCTGCGCGCCATCAAGGCCTGGCCATGTGGCTGAGTCTGGATCCTAAATGACAGTGAGAGCCCACTGTTTACCCACCCAGGAAAGCAAATGGACTGGGACTCTGGGCAGCTTTGTGATCCAACAAGGAAGTCCCCGGCATGGAACAGCTGGATGTGGCTCCTCGCTTGGTGAAATCAAGGGGAGCCGACCAAAAGGGGAGACTTCCAGAAAGAGCTTCTTCCTGAATTCTGGGAAGTACCAACACGAGAGAGGCTGCCCAGTCATTGTGCAGGTGCACAGACTGTCCTGGGTGAGGGGTGGGTCCTGCCAGCGATACAAAGATGCAAACAACACATTGTTTTGCTTTTAAGGAACTTCAGTGTTTAACAGGGAAATCACAAGTAAATTAACAGAAACTAGGGGGAGATTGCTCAAGTGCAACAGCCGGAATGAACATGTCCCAGCGCCTTTCCTTGATTCCAAGCTTCAAATCTAAAGCGGCTGCCACAGCCACTTGCCATGGCCTGGGCTCTGTCTCTCCAGGCATCTCCAGTGCCTGCTCCAGCCAAGCAGTCCCCACCCGGACCCCTTTGTCTCTGCTGTGATTTCTGCCTAGACCTTCATCCCTGAGATGTGCACAGGCTCCGCACTCCCTCGTCCCATCACTCAAACACCCCCGCAACGTCCCAGACCGACTTGCTCATCCGCTGGCCCCTTCCCTGTTGCCTTCCTCCCTAGAGTACTCACCAGCATCTGACACTGGACTGTGCCGCCACTCATTTGCTCATTGCCTTCTAGAATAGCAGATGATGAGGGATTACATCCTCAATAAATAGCTGGTTGGCTGCAACCAACAACATACGGGAACATGAGAGAACAAGAGGTTGGGAGCACCTGGAAGATCAAGAAAAGAGCGACACCTGCGTGGTTTGTGGGCTTGTCGTGGGATTGGAGTCTGGGGCAAGGAGAGAAACAAACAGTAGAGAAGATAGACAGAAACAATTCACCCAGGCCGAGGAAGCCAGAGAGAGCTGTGTTCCCAGCATATGCAAGGTGTGTTTAGAGCATGACAAAGCCATGATGAGAGATCACAGAGAAGGTTTGCATCTGGGACTTCCAGCAAGATCCTGAACAGGGAATAAGGAACATGCTTTCCATAGTCTTTCATCCATGCTAAATAGTTGTAGCTTCTGTCTTTGCTAATGGATGCATTAATGACACAGAATAACATATTTAATGCCGGGTATGTGCCGGGCATAATCATTGAGAATTTCCATTTTATCTGATGCAGTTATTATAAATAATTAAGATTACTGAAGGAGATGGCCATAGGAAGCATTTATCATGTGATAATCAGTGCTGGTTTTGGTTACCATTATTGTTAATACTATCATTCTTACAACAACCGTATTATGTACGCAGTAAGGTACTATTTGGCTTCATTTTATAGATAAGAAAATAAAGGCTCACAGGGATAATTTCACAGCTGAAGTTAAGAGCCCACTTGAACATGTCTCAACTCCAGATTCCGTTCTGCCGACTATGGAAAACCTTCTCAAACGGCCTGCTTTATGTGGACTTCTAAGAACTGAGTCTCTATGTTCAGGACAAACATTTGCATGCTGTTTCTAACCACAGTATACAGAACATTCACAGGGTTCACCCTCCTGTATCTGAAGCTGATTATGTGGGAACCAATCCCTGATACTCCCTAGGAACCCCATGATGTCCTGTCTCCAAGAGCACATAGAAACTCAGTGCTGCTGGGGGCTGGCGCCGTGGGGCAGTGGGTTAATCCTCCGCCTGTGGCGCCGTCATCCCATATGGGCGCCAGGTTCTAGTCCCGGCTGCTTCTCTTCTGATCCAACTCTCTGCTATGGCCTCAGAAAGCAGAAGATGGCTCAAGTGCTTGGGCCCCTGCACCTACATGGGAGACCAGGAAGAAGCTCCTAGCTCCTGGCTTCAGATCAGCGCAGGTCCGGCCGTTGCAGCCATTTTGGGGGTGAACCAATGGAAGGAAGAGCTCTCTCTCTGTCTCTCCCTCTCACTGTCTGTAACTCTACCTCTCAAAAAATAAATAAAATCTTTTAAAAAATCAAATCTCAGTGCTGGGAGCCAGCATTCATCTAGAGGTTAAGACACCCACATCCCACATCAGAGTACCTGGGTAGAATTCCTGGCTCAGTCTTGGTCTTTAGCTTCCAACCATTGTAGACTCTGGGAGGTGATGGTGATGAGTCAAGTCATTGGGTTCCTGCCACCCCTGTGGGACACCTGGATTGAGTTCCTCAGCCCAGCCCCCTGCCAGCTCTTGTGGGCATTTGGGGACTGCATCAATGCATAGGCGCTCGCCCTCGCTCTGTTTGTCTGGTTCTCTTTTTCTCTGAGTCTTTTTGCATCTCAAAGAAGTTAAAAAAATAATTTTCAGAATTCAATCTTTCTCTAGTGAAAATTCTACACTATCAAGTATCCCATCCTTTCTATTCTTCCCCCTGTTAATGAGTTGATAGGAAAAGCTGTGTTGTGAATAGGATTTCTTAAAATATTTATTTATTTATTTATTGTAATTTGAAAGGTAGAGAAACAGAGACAGGCAGACAGAGCTCATCTATTGCTCGTCCCCAAATGCCTACAGGTGGAGGCTTAGCCCACTATGCCACAGCGCCGGCCCCCCAAGTGGCATCTTAATCACTGTGTGAGACACCTGCCCCTAGGACTCGATTTTGAAGGACTGTTGCCCTTAACCAATGGCATGACCTAGAGGAGCAATGCCCATACGTGCTTAGGCCTCCAGAGGAAGGTCACCACTGACCTCAGGTACAAGGACACAGCAGCAGGCAAGCTGTGTGCTGTGAACAAAAATTCAAAGCAGAAAGCATACGCCTTTCAGCTCACCTTGACCACTCTACATCTTCTGAACTCTACATGCTGCAGGCCACACCTGTCTCTCCAAGAGACTGGAAGGGAGTGGAGAGAGCGGTGGAATCTGGGATCTGATGACTTCCACAACAGCTACTCTGAGGCTGGTACAACACCCTGGTGTGGACCTTGGCGGCCACTGCCAACCACTACTTAGCTATCACCGGAACTTTGCAAAACTACTACCTTTTCAATACCAAAGGCAACCCCAAGGGCATAGAAATGTCAAATGGAGTGCTTAGGAACGCTGGTGCAAAACGCTCCAGGGGTACAACGTTCAGTGCTGAGACATAAACCGAGAGAATGCAAGGAGTGGGGAAAAAAAAAGGGAAAAAGCCTCACTTTCGCAGCATACATAATGTGTAGGTTTGATTACTGAACAGAGATATGAAATATGTGCTAAATAATTCTTCCGAACAGCTCATTAGGCCTAATCCATCTCTGATTTCTATGAGTCTATTAATTTCAAATATGTGCCTGCTTACACATACACACATTTGCACAGGATCGTAAAATGCCGGCTGAAGTCCACCGCGTAGCAATAACCCTGGAAATGACAACGGGCCAAATGCCACGTGGGCACAGTGCGTGCTTTAAAATGTTTACAGTTTCCACGCGTGCTAAGTGAAAACAAGGAACCGCGCACCAATGAATGACATTTCAGGCAGAAACCCAAGTCCCTCACAGCCAGATGTGTGTGTGGCAGGGCGGGGCACCCAAGACGGCCCTGTCACAAGGCTAGCAACCTGCAGCAGCCTGGACACAGACGCCACATGGACACCAGCAGCTGTCCTCATACAGTGCAGAGACTTGGCACGGGCGGGGGATGGCTGCTTTTCCAGGTTTCTCTTCCAGTATTTTATTTATTCTTTCATTTTTTTTTATTTTTTTAAAAGATTGATTTCTTTATTTGAAAGGCAGAGTTACTGAGAAGTATAGGCAAAGAGAGAGAGAGAAGAGTCTCCATCTGATGGTTCACGCCCCAGATGGTTGCAAAGGTAGGAGCTGTGCCGATCCGAAGCCAGGAGCCAGGAGCTTCCTCTAGGTCTCCCACGTGAGTGCAAGGGCCCAAGGACTTGAGCCATCTTGCACTGCTTTCCCAGGCCATAGCAGAGAGCTGGATGGGAAGTGGAGCAGCCAGGACTTGAACCAGCGCCTATATGGGATGTCGGCACTGCAGGCGGTAGCTTTACCTGCTACACCACAGCACTGGCCTCTCTTCCAGTATTTTAAATTCATGATTTATCTATTTAATTTAATTTTATTTGAAAGGCAGAGAGACAGACAGAGATCAATAGTCAAGCCTGGGCCAGGCCAAAGCCCAGAGCTTAAAATTCAATCTGACTCTCTCACGTGAGTGGCAGGGACTCAAGTACTTGGGGCATCACCTGCTGCTTCCCCAGGTGCACAGCGGCAGGAAGCAGGAATCAGAAGCAGAGCTGGGACCTGAACCCAGGCACCCTGACATGGGGTGCAGGCATCCCAAGCCGCATCACAACCACTCTGTCTTATCTCCTAAAACCCAAGGCCCTGTCATCCTTGATCTTAGCTCCAACATCGTGGTAGTTCTCACAGACATTCCAGATCCCCAAACCCCTCTTTTCTTTTTCAAATTCCTTCGCCCCGACCCTGCACTCCATGACACTGTCCCTTAAGCCACGTTTCACTTTCTGTCACAATACTTTCCAGGTGTGATGCTTGTTTACTGGTTTATCTTCTGATACCTGGTTCCTGCTACGTACAGTTGTGCAGGCTATGTACTGCTCCAGGGCATGGGTCTGAGGGAGCTATAGCAGTGACCCAAGTGCAGCTGGTGTGCTCGTTATCCAATGAGGGCTCTATAGCACATCTCCAGCCACCTGGGAGAAGGTTCTCGATTCCTAAGGGCTCTGTGCCAGTTGTGTGGGGGGAGAAAATCTTTTTTGCCTACTGCATACAACCCCAGCCTTCCCTGTGACAAAAAAGAAAAGAAAAATCACTCTGGGAGAGAACCTAGCCCCTGGGCAGTGTTTGGTTCCTGGAAGATGAAGAATCGGACTACAGGAGAGACACACCAGGCTCTTCCAGTTGTTCTCCAAGGAAACATCGAGCTCCTGCTCTGCGCCACGGTACTCACTGGACCAGTAATTACAGGGAGGCAAGATCTGTGGGCTCAGAATTACAACGCCTTGGCCTTGAGGGGGCTGCACTGTGGTGTAGCAGGTAAAGCCGCCACCTGCAGTGCAGGCATCCCTCGTGGGCGCCGGTTCGAGTCCCTGCTGCTCCACTTCCCATCCAGCTCTCTGCCATGGCCTGGGAAAGCAGTAGAAGATGGCCCAAGTGCTTGGGCCCTTGCACCTGCATGGGAGACCTGAATGAAGCTCCTGGCTCCTGGCCTCGGATCAGCGCAGCTCCAGCCATCGTGGCCAATTGGGGAGTGAGAACCAGTGGATGGAAGACCTCTCTCTCTCTGCCTCTCCTTTTCTCTCTGTAACTCTGCCTTTCAAATAAATAAATAAATCTTTGGGAAAAAAAAAAACCTTGGAATTCTTGGAATGGAGCCACCTCACCTCTCCACGCCTCTCGGCATCACCACCAATCCTTGTGTATCTCTTACTATGATTTCTCACCCTCTCCCCTCTCTGCACCTCCCCTTCCTTCTTCTTTACTCAGGGTCACAGACAACCAGCCCATACCTGGATGCTCTGCACACATCCAACCTCCGACAGCGGTTTTCTGTCCTTTCTCTTCAACATTTTTGAAGCGCAAGCCTACAAATCATCCCATCTGTCCCTTGGCTGTGTGTCACTTCAAACTTTGAATGTTAGACTACCTCCAGCACAAAAGGTTACACTAAATAAGAAACCTGCAGCCATTAATGACCAATTTGTCATCTAAGAGAAATTCGGACTAATTAGAGGATGCCTCGAGTTATATCCATTACGGACATGTGCTAATTTGC
This sequence comes from Lepus europaeus, assembly GCF_033115175.1. Taxonomy (NCBI): domain Eukaryota; kingdom Metazoa; phylum Chordata; class Mammalia; order Lagomorpha; family Leporidae; genus Lepus; species Lepus europaeus. The sequence goes on along the minus strand of NC_084833.1, from coordinate 121,722,151 downwards.
TTCAAGGTAGAACTTCTCCTTGTCACTGGTGTTCACATCTCTGCAAGATAAAGCAGACATTTCACTTGGTCCAGAGATGTAAAGAGTCAACTATTGAAAACCAAACATTTGAGGTTTCAGTTTGAAAAGGCCACGGTTCTCACTTTCAGACACATGCAAAAATCACCAAAAGGCTTGCCAAGAAATGTTAATAAGTGCTTAAGTTTGGATTTAAAAAATATGTCTGTGTGTTTCCAAGCAGCTGAAACCAGAAAATATGAATCATAATAGTTGGATGTTGAACTAGCCAGGATAAAGCTAGCTACTCTTAACAAATGCACTCCACAACCTCAGAAGTCTAAATGAAGTGTATTTTCCCTGCATGGAATAATCTAGCATAGTCCCAGGTTAGCTGGGAGACGGGATCCCTGCTCAGGGCTGTCACTCAGAGACTTGGCTGATGGAGCATCTGCCAAACAGGCCACGGGTTTCCAAGGTCATTCTGGATATCACCATCCAGATGGCAGAAGAAGACAGCATGGACAGCATGATGAGTTCTGCGTGGGGGGTTTTCATGGACAAAGCTCACAGAACGTTTGCTCAGAGGCCTTTGGGCAGCGCTGTCCCACGGCCACACCTCACTTGCAGACCGGCTGGGGATTCCAGGTGAGCTTTGTGCCCAGGAAGAATAAGTGGCCTTTCCAAATTCTGAAATAATGATAATGATCGCTTCATCAAGAGTAAAGGATGGAACTGAGCCAGACGGGCCCGGCCCTCACTTCTCATTGCAGACTCTGGAGAACTGAGCCCCTGGGAAGCCCCGCCCCGCCTCCTTGCCACTTTGCAGGATGTAACAGAGCCAGGACTCAAATCCAGAGCACCCTGGCACTCAACCACAAGTCAGATTCCAAAAACAACACAGCTTGCCAAAACTCTGCAAGACCAATGCCAGGGTCAAGATGTCTATGTGTCTACAGAACGGACACCAGCCTCAGCCCCGGTACCAGTGCCCCAGGAGCTGTGTTATATATTTCTAGATATCACATCTGTAGATGGCAAGTACTTCCATTTTCCCACAGTGGACACACTGCATTCTGGGTCCTCCCTCAGCCACATGAAGCCAAGACTGGGCACGTGTGTGGGGTCAGGTACTGCTCTAAGTACTTCTCATCCTGCTACGGCCTTGGTAGCCCTGCTATTAGCCCCTTCGGTGATAACAAACTAAGGAACACCAAGGTTAATCACTGTGCAGAAGATCACACACCCGGGTGACGGGGCCAGGATTGGAACTCAGGGAGTGACCTTGCTCTCGGCTCTAGGCTGAATCATTATGTTCTACAGCCCTAAGGTAGGATTCATCCAGTACAGAAGGCCTAAGGCACAGGTGTCTGGCAGGGGTAGCTAAAGCTATTGCTTGGAAAGCCCACATCTCACACTGTGGTGCGGGGGTGTAAGTCCTGGCCTTGCTTCTCTGCAGCTTCCTTTCCCTTGCTCTCCCCTTTGTAGACCGTGAATGAAAGAAGTGAATCTTTAGATTTTCTACAAAACCCCTTGTGAAAGTGTTGAGTTAAAGGCCTTTAGATTGCTCACCTGCAGATTGATGAGGTGTGCCACATTGCCCTGGTGATTTCTGCTGCAATGTCTTGTTCCACCAGATGACCGAGCAGACAAGCCCAGCACCAGCTCACACACGCCTTAGTGGCATTCTGCTTAATAATACCTCAACCCACGCCAAGCCAGTGATACCCCAGAGTCTTCGTCTTCTAGTAAAAGACAAATAATTTTCACTATTATAGCTTATTATTATTCCTAATAAATGTTTCATTTACTCAACAAATATCCCTTAATATATCCCATGTTCCAGGCAGTAATTTAGTCACTATAAATGATAGCAATAAACTTAGTGGCCTGGTGGATCTTGCAATTTAGGGGAAGAAGCAATAAATAAGTAAGAGATAAATAAATAATAGACTTCTCTAAGTGCTAAGGGCTATAAGGAAAATTAAACAGCTAGGTAGAGGGGTAGAGTGGTGTGGGTAGCAGTCCTGGCTACTTCAAATAGCCCACGCCGGCGCTATGGCACAGTGGGTTAACGCCCTGGCCTGAATCGCCAGCATCCCATATGGGCTCTGGTTCAAGACCTGGCTGCTCCACTTCCGATCCAGCTCTCTGCCATGGCCTGGGAAAGCAGCAGAAGATGGCCCAAGTCCTCGGCCTCCTGAACCACGTGGGAGACTCACAAGAAGCTTCTGGCTCGTGGCTTCGGATTGGTGCAGCTCCAGCCATTGTGGTCAATTGGGGAGTGAACCATCAGATGGAGACCTCTCTCTCTCTGCCTCTCCTCTCTCTGTGTAACTCTGACTTTCAAATAAATAAATCTTTAAAAAAAATAACCCAGTCTGGAAAGCTTTCTTTGCGGATGGGAGGTGGGAGCAGGTGCATGAATCCAGCCAGGGATCCAGCCACACAATACTGCATGTCTTAAGTCAAGAATGAAGTCGGCGGGTTCCAGGAGCAGCAGAGAAGTGTGCTACGTTTCATGCATATGAATGAGGCAGCAGTGATTGGGAGCAGTCAGAGGGATAGACAGACACCGGGTGATTACACAGCTCGTATGCCTTTGAAGTTTTTTTCTTTCCCTTCTAGGTGGAAATAGAAGCCACTGCAGAGTTTGGCACTGAGGGTCAGGTGTACTCACGCCCTGCATAAGGACAGTTTGGTAAACAGCAGTCCTGTGAGATTATTCCACCTAGCGACATTGCAGCCAACTTAGCTCGTGCAAGAGCACACCACGATGTGAGTCTCACGATGCATTTCTCAGACGCACCCCTGTTGTTAAGCAATGCATGACTGTAGCTTGGTTTATGTTACTAAATGATGACTAAGACTAGGAGGTGGCAAGTAGACTCCGGGAAAGCAGGAGTGGAAGCAGTCTAAGAAAGAGACGATGGTGGCTTTGATGCGGGAGGTGGCGTTTGAGATGGTGAAAGGCAGTCTGATTCAGGACCTGTCTTACAAGTAAAGACAAAGGGAACCTACTGATGGGATGGATGCAACACATGGAGGGAAAGGAAAAATAAATAGGAGATCTACTAAGTTGTTGGCCTGAGAAGCTGAATGGTGATGGTGCCATGTCCTGCTATCAGAACCACGAAGGAAGTGATGAAGTGCAGAGTGGAGCTGGTGTCAAGAGTACAACCTGGGAGGCCGGTCTGAAGTGTCAGTCAGTCATACAATGGGACCTGGAGGTTAACTGTAGGACAGACCGTCTGGAGTTCCAAAAGGCAAGGGCACAGTCAGGATGTGTGGCAGGCACCTGCAGCATGGAAGGGCCTGTGGCTCCATGGCAGAAGCTCCACCATCACCGGAGACATTCAGAAAGATGGAAAAAGAAGCTGCAGCAATCAGCAGGGGGGACATCCGTCCACCTGCCAGGCCTTGTGGTAAGCCAGCCATAGGAGAAACAACCACTGTGAGATGGCACTAGGAGGGGAAATCACCCAGGGAACAGCTGGACTTCAGCTGAAGGGAAAGCACTGGAACACTGGAGGAAGACACTGGAGACGTACGGGTGGTGCCGCTGACGTGACCGATCATGACATCCAGAGAAGAGGAAAAGTGAGCGGATTATGGGGAGGTTCAGATTATTGGGCGTCCAAGGGTGTGTGGTGATAAGAATCTAGAAGGTGATGCATGGCCCAGGCAGGTGTGGGTCTTTGCCTTCTCAGGTGGCAGAGATAATTGAGACGCTATAACAAGGTTTATCCCAAGAGTCTCTTGGCAAAAAGGAACAAGAGTTCCAATTATTTCCCTAGCCCAGATCAGCCCTATTGGTATTTGTAACAAAGAGGCTGCATCACAGCTGGGAAGGAATAGCATCCATGCTCTGAAGTTTCTTCCACGATGGGCTCAGCGGCTCGTGCCTTGGTTGAGGACCGGGTGCTCTAATCAGGCCTTGCTGTGTTTACACATAACACGATGATTTAACAATATTCTTGCTTTAGAGCATCCAAATGCCCCTGTTCCTTAGGGCTGCTACAGTCGAACACCAAAACTGAGTGACCTGAAACAACAGAGATCTGTTGTCTCACAGTTCAAGAGGCTCGAAGGACAGAGCCACAGTGCTGGCAGACCCAAGCTCCCTGTAAAACCGTAGGGAAGAGTCCTTCCTGCCTCTTCCCCATTTCTGGTTGTCCAGTGGTAATCTGTAGCATCCCTCGGCTTGCAGGTGCACCGCGCTGAGCTCTGCTTTGTTGCCAAGTGATGTTGTCCCTTTGGGTGGATGTGTCTCCACATGGCCATCTTTTATAAGGACACCAGTTATATTGGTTTAGGGGCCCACCCTTCTCCAGTATGGCCTCATCTTAAGTAATTATACCTTCAACAACCCTATTTCCAAATACAGTCACTTTGGAAATTAAGACTTCAACATACCGGTTTTTTTTCTTTCTATTTTCCCGTGTGTGGTGAATTAAAGTAGCAGGCATCAACCCACAACACCCTGGCATTGCTTGCTCCAGTTTTCATGTATAAAAACTGCACTAAATTAAAATAATTTGCATATATTCTTTTACTTACTCATAGGTTGTGATGGGTTAGAATTGTTTTGGATTGAGCTCTCCTGATGAGTAAATTTGTTCCAAGATGATTATTTTGAGTGCAAGAGTACTTTTCCACTCACCCACTACATTACAGCCCTTTTGAAAGTCAGAGACGATCAGGAAATTATTTTCACACAAACACATCTTCCTCTGCCTCCACGGGGCCAGCCAAGCTTTGTCTGAAGGTTGATTTCGGTGTTGCGATTTTCCATCAGTCTGCTGGTTGATGCTGTTCTCATTAAAAATTCTATTATTTTTAAAAAATCCATCAGCACAACTGTAAGATTAATTCATAGGTTCATTTTATAAGACAAATCAAATCCTCCAAAAACTTTCTAAGCCAAAGCACTGCACACTAAAAAGACAGTAAAACTGGACAAATATGTCCAAACAAACAAGTGACGCAACTATGTGACTAGAGGAGATCCAAGAAAAGCATAAAAGATTGAGGCTGCTGTACACCAGTGGTCTTCACATTGTTCCTAGAAAAATGCATGTTATAAAAAAACTACATGAATTTCAAAAAAAATTGCACCAGGATAAGTTTAGCTTTTAATTTCATTTTATCATCATTTTGAAGGACCCATATATAATACTTCATTTCAACTAATTTAAGCCATCTGGCACAGGTTAAAGTAGACAGGAGTGTTCCTGGGGTTTTATCAGTGATGCCCAAGATCAGTTCCTACTGGCAGAGACATGGTTCTTGGCCACAGACTTGTCCAAAAGAAAAGTTACCAGGGAGACTTCCTTCTCTATTTTACCCATCCGTGGGCCAGACCTGAGTCTGCCTCCCAGTGAAGAGGAGATGTAGAAGAAGGGAAAAATTTCAACCAGGGGACATTAAAGTTGCAAAAGCATGAAAGCCCCCACGGAGGGCATGCCCACCTGTTTTGCCCAGTGGATTGATTATGGAAAAAAAAATCAGTCATCCAAGGAAAAAGCTCTCCCAATCCTCAATCTGTATCTGAATTTCAGAGCCCACTATTTGCTTCTGATAACTGCACCATGGAACCTTCCGTGTGGATCTTTCTGGTGCAAAATTCAGTTTCAGAACCATGAACTGCCACAACTTGCCATGCAACAATCTTGTTACGAATAACACAGGACTATCTTTCTATTGACTTCTTCCTGGAAATAAAACATCTCAAGAAATATTTTGAACTGATAATTCCCAGGATCTAAATAGATACGTATGAGAGGTACTAAAACAAACAAACACAAACAAACAGCAAATCACAATTCCAGGTGGACAAGGGGGTATTTCTCTATAGATCTTTCAAAAGCGATACACAGTATAACTATCAAAGTCTACCCCAAGTGGGTGCTTAGGCTACAACAGCTTATAATGAAAACTGTTGTATGTGTGTATGTGGTCCTCAGTCTCATATATGTATACATATAATGCATGTGTATTTGTATATACATATGCAGAGAAAGTGACAATATTCACTAAGCTTTGTGGGTACTATTCCATTTCAACTCAAAACAACACTTTGGATATGTTAGTTTTTTATTACGTTAACTGAAATATCTAAGAGGAACTTCTTAGGAGGAAAGGAGGTTTATTTCTATTTATAGTTTTGGAGGTTCACAGTTCAACATCAGGCTACTCTATTAGTCTAGCACCTGATGATGGCAGAACATGTGCAGAGAAATGGTCATTTGGCAAACCAGGAGCACACCACACATCCCTCTCCATGTGGCCTCTCCTTATATTGTCATAGTAATTCAGCAATGGGCTCCACATTAGCAACCTAATCCAAGCCAATCCTCCTCAAACACTCCACCTTCAGACGCTAAAATTGAATCAAGCGTTCACACTAATCCATCAACCATCAGCTTAGTTCATTAGCCATTACCATTAAGACTTTGGGGCTCAAAGGTTCGCATGAGTTTGGGGAGCCAAATCCCACTCATACCACAACACCGAGGTGGGCAATAACTACTTGTTAAAATAAATACAAAGGCCGGCGCCGCGGCTCACTAGGCTAATCCTCCGCCTTGCGGCGCCGGCACACCGGGTTCTAGTCCCGGTCGGGGCACCGATCCTGTCCCAGCTGCCCCTCTTCCAGGCCAGCTCTCTGCTGTGGCCAGGGAGTGCAGTGGAGGATGGCCCAAGTGCCTGGGCCCTGCACCCCATGGGAGACCAGGAGAAGCACCTGGCTCCTGCCATCGGATCGGCGTGGTGTGCCGGCCGCAGTGCGCCTACCGCGATGGCCATTGGAGGGTGAACCAACGGCGAAAGGAAGACCTTTCTCTCTGTCTCTCTCTCTCACTGTCCACTCTGCCTGTCAAAAATAAATAAATAAACACAAAAAAAATGTTGCCAGTTATCACACAAAGAGAAAATGCCTGAGTCAGGGTTAATAGATTCTCATCTCCCAGTACATTTTCAGTCTAGCGTGCTACTCCTGGTAGAACTTGAACCAGTGAGGTCTTATTTGTCAGAGACCTACATCTCTACCTATTCTGTTCCCATTAAACATTCTTTCTGTCTTCAAAGCTTGCATACAGTTTGAAATTCCATCCTAAACCAAACAAACCTTTTGCATTATTTGGCCATCTGTATGATATGGCTGGCATTATTTATTTGTTATTGGTTACCTATTACACAGGGCAGCCCATCAACATACTTCCACAGATGCAGAACGGCTTCAAGCAATACAAGAATAATGTCTTATTTTACACATCACTGGAGACTTTCAACCCAGGAACACAAACAAGCTTTTAGCATTAATTATAACTTTTTTCCACGACTCCCCAGGAGAGATGCCTATGGTGCTACTACCAGTACAAACAAAAGAGAAGGAGGAGGAAGAAGAGGAGGAAGAAGCATATGGGTCCAGATCCCGCCTATTCTGCCCCAGAATCATGGAGCCCAGACTCACTGGCCTGTGAAACCCTTGCAGAATCACGTGTCTACCTGGGTCTGTTCAGTGCCCCATTCTGGAGAATGCATGTCAGTGTTCAAGGAATGGTGGACTCTCTGAAAGCCTAAGATTGCTGATACCTGAGGCACAAGTTTGGTGGGAGGACGTGCAATATTTCATACTCTGAACAGCATATGGACTTGCAAAGAGATGACGAGAGGAGACCTCTAGGGGAGGGCTGGGTCTCTGTGTCTCCAAGCCACAGACTGCGTAACACCCTAACCTGCCCATGGTCCATCCACAAACCACTCAACAGCGGCAATTCTTGGGCACTGCTCCAAGGAGGGACAACAGAGTGCTCCCCTTCTCCAGGAAGAGAGGAACTCGTAAAGAAGAAAAGAAGCAACAGGAGGAATCGAGCACGACGCACAGAGAGAGGTAGCAAGAGAGGTCAGACGCAGCTGGTTCTGAAGCCCAAGCTCAGCCACAGCCTGAACATGTGATCTGGGGAAAACGCCTCCCATTGCCTCTCAGCCTTGTGCTTTCCTGATCTGTAGAACCTGCCTAAGAGTTGTATCCACCGCACGCAGCAGCCATGAACAGGAAATGAGAGGTTGCAGTTGAGGTGCCCAGGCCAGGGCCTGATGCACAGTAAACCTGGTTGTTTGATCCGGAGTCAGAGCCGGAGCTCAAGGACACAGGTTTTGGGACCAGACAAAATGAGCGGTTAGGAGACAGCACGGTGATAAATGTCAGCTAATTGCACCAGAAGCATGCAGGGTCAGCAGGATGCGTTTGCACTGGGTAGAAAAGGTAGCCCTTCCTCCAGGCCTGTGTAGCACCAAGCTAGGGCTCACAGCCGGAGAGGTGATGGAGTGTGTTGCATGTCAGCCCATCTTGCCCTTCCAGAAGGCGTCCTTGCGCGAGACGGATGATCACGACCCTCATTATCTGTAAAACCAGGTGGTGGAACTCCGTGGTCAATGAAATCCTTTCAAACTCAGACAGGGGAAGAAAAAAAAAAATCCCTTCCTGTGCTGTACATGTGGTGCCTGGTGACGGTGATGGAGAACTGGGCTGCCCCTGCGCATCCTCCTCTGTGTTCCAGGGATGACTGGCACACTGCTGCTCCTTCTGCCCCACGGTTGGGTGAGTTTCTAGCTTTCCCGTTTTAGTCGTTGGCTCCTCAACAGGCTGAGTGTGCTTCCAGGAGCCTCCCTCGACAAGCCCATCTGTCTGCGCTCCTCGGAGCCACGGTCCAACAGTGGGAGCCCTGGCAAGCCCCCGAGGTGCGTGCACGGGGTACAGGATCCTAGTGGGGGCAGGGCAGGCAGAGTCGCACATGCTTCCTGAGTGGCATTGCTATTCGGAACGAGCGAACTCATAAACACTGGATCAATAGTTACACCGCGAGACATCCACTGCCAGCAGACTCTAAAAATAGAGAGGAGGAAGGAGGGGCAGAGAGGTGCTTTGTGTGCCCCGCCTTGCCTTGAAAACACTAATTTCCCTTCGGTCCGCCTGAGGAGGAGTCCATCAGTAGGGGTAGCGTTTCCACAAAGGCTTAAGGACTTGGTAGGGAAATGAGGCTCCAAGCGGAAGGCAGTATAGCTATGAAATAATGGACACGGAGCACAGAGCATCCAGGCTCAACAACCTACCTGGAAATACAGGTAACCTCATCAGCGTCTGCACAAGAACCACCCCACACAGGTGCACAACACAGACAGACAGACAGACAGTGAGCCATGTGCTGAGCGAGATCCACACAAGATATCCTGGACAAAAGCAGAGAGACAGTCTCGGACATTCATCCCTCCCCACTTCATGCAATAAGGGTTAGAGAGCACCGCCTGTGTGCCCCATGCTGGCCACCCAGTTCTGAGTAAGACAGAGAACGCACAGAATCGCCAAGGATCTTACAGTGTGGCTGGCGAAGACAGACCACACACAGAGAACCAAATCAATGGATGGGATCATTTCAGCTAGATGGCTCAGAAGAAAAAAAAAATCCAGGATGATGGGGTAGTGAAAGGCAATGATTTTTGAGTTGGGTGTTGGGAAACGCCTCAGTGGGTGGATTCCCTCTGAGCTTCAGCCACAATGGCGAGAATCAGTTTGTCCATGGGCAGAGCTGGGGCTGGGATTTTCTGAACAGTGGGAACCACTAGGAGACAGGCTCTGTCACCAGGATAGGTTGGTTGTGTAAAAGAAAGAGAACCAAGGGCAGGATGCTCACAGCAGAGGGAACCAGGGAAGGGGAGGGGCGGTCAGTGCAAGCCCAACCTGTTCAAGGGCCCCCTCAGTGCTAAAAGGGCCAGGGGGCAGAGAAGAGATCTGCTTAGGAGGTGACATGCTAAGGCTTCCATCCACAGGCCAGAGTGCCTGCTGCCCAACTCTGCAAGGGGACACCCTGGGTGCTGAGGAGCACCTAAACCACCACACCACCCTGGGCCATTCCGTGCAGCTGCCCTAACACAACTCAACCTGGACCCTGGCACTTCTCAGACCTTTGGTTCTCATCCCAGAAAAGCGACATCACTCAGCACCAAAGCTAAGGTCTAGACACGCAACAGAAGGTGCGGTTCAGCCTGATACTCGTTCACTGGAGGACCCCTATGGAATAATTCATTTTGCTGTCGCCTTATTCGGGGGACCTGTGGCCATGGGACACAGTCGTGGAAAACTGCTGAGTGTGGCTCTGATGCCCAGCGAGAGTTCCCGAGGGGCATCCCAGCCAGGTTCTCGGGCTCCGCATTGATGCCCCCAGGGAGCCATGGAGCTACCCTCTGCTTCACACCATTCTTGACCACCTAGCCCACAGCACGGCTTTTGAGCTGGCCCCTGCTCCCTGGAGATCCAAGCCATGCCTTAGACCATCTCTCACCCCAACCCCACCTCAGCGCCCTTCTTGAAAGAACCTCTGGATATATCAGTGTGTTGCATGGCCACAGCTGGACTTCAAAGAGAAAAGGGTGGGAGTTAAACTGAATGTAGGTTTGGGGCGAGGCCTGATCTTCATTTGGTTTCCATTCATTTCTTTGTCTCATGAAGCATCCCTGAGAGCATGGCGGGAGGCGGGGGGGGGGGGGGGGGTAGGAGGGCGGGAGGGGGCGGTTAGGAGGGTGGGGGTGGGGGCGGGAGAGTTGCTCTTGGCACACAGTAGGAGCCTCCCCTTCCAGGAGCTGTGCCCCAGCCCACGTGGAAAAAGAAGAGAGAGTTGAGCGCCATTACAAATCAGGGTCTACACCAAAATGAGTGGCAGATGTTCCGCGCCGCTGAGGAATTGGGGGGGGGGACAGAATCCAGGGGGTACTGAGCAGTTGGGGATGGCTCGGGCACAAAATCAGGAGCCAAGCCTGGGTCTTTACCCCAGTCCTGCACATTGCTACTTGTGAGGTTTTGGGTAACTCCCTGGGCATCAGCTTCCTCGACTATAAATGCAGGATAATTAAGTCTATTTCAGAGAGATTTGAGGATTAAATGTTACCATGTACATAAAATGCTTTTTTTTTTCTTTCTTTATAAAAGATTGATACAGACAGAGAAGGGGGGAAGAGAGAGAGAGAGAGAGAGAGAGAGAGAGAGAGAGAGAATCTCCCATTTGTTGGTTCACTCCTCAAATGGCCAAAACAGCTGAAGCTGGGCCCATCTGAAGCCAGGGGCCAGGAGCTTCCTCCAGGTCTCCCACATGGGTGCAAGTACTTGGGCCATCTTCCCCTGTTTTCTCAGTTACACTAGCAGGGAGCTTGATTGGATGTAGAGCAGCCAGGACTCGAACCAGCGCCCCATATGGGATGCCAGTGCTGCAGGCAGTGCAGCCCCCATAGAATGTTTAGCCAACAACTGACATATTATTCATCTTGTTAAATTATTACTGGTGTCTCATGATCTGACTCCAAAACTTCCTAACCGTGCTACCTCCCTCAAGTGATGTAAACTCTCCATGCCTCAGTTTCTCATCTGTAAAGATGGGTATAACAACAGCACCTGCAACACGCCATTATTAAGGTTAAATGTCATTCTGAGGTTTGAGTGATGGCTTTGAGATACAAAACACTCACATGCTCCCTCAAATACTGACTGCTCAACAAGCCTTGCCTGACAGTATGACTGCAGATTCTGTTTTGATGTCACCTCTCCCTTTAAAAATATGCATACAGAGTATCAGCAGGAGGGCAGAAAGAGTGGGAGACTGTGAATTGTTTGCAATTCTTTCCAGGCTGTCAATGGCATGTTAAGTGTAAGTTTCCCAATACCTCCAGCAGGATCATTAGAGCTAATTGGATAAAATAAAACATTTTTCTCAAAGTTTCCTCACATTGGAATCTGCTGCTGAAGCATTTATTCTTTGGGGATCGGGAAGAGATCTTCAAGAAGCGATACTGAAGAGAACAAAGCAGAATAAAATGAAATTAGAGCAAAAAGTCCTCTGCTGGTTCCGAAGAAAACTACAAGCATCATCACCACCATCACCCCAGAGGTGGATAACGAATGGGGTGACTCCTGGGGCAAAGCAGAGGGGCTCAGGCCTCCCCTTATGGTGGTTCCTTATAGCTGGGTCATGATTAGCCAAAAGAAAAAAAAGGAAGGAGAGAAAGAAGGGAGAGGGAAAGGGCAGACCCCCACCTCCTGCACACACAATGAAAATAAAACAGTCCAGAACCCTAGATGGTTGCAACCCAAAATCAGTTTACATGCAAATTGAGTGATCCTTATGCAAACAAAATTCATTCTGCATTTCCTGCTTGCTGTCTGCACTGACAATTAGAAAATGCAGAGCCTGGGTGCTGGAGAGCCCCAGGGCTGCCACTCCAGGAAACCACTGTCCCAACAAGGCAGCCCTTCCTGGCTCCCGAGAGCATCACAGTAGGGGAATGAGGGGAATCCTGGGAGACATCAAGTTGCCTGACACCTGGTGCCTCACTTCCTGACCCAAGGCCATGGCTGAGTCAAGGCGCAGCTCAGGTGACCCCTGTGTGGTAGAACTATGTCCACTCCGAGGGTCCTCAGCCTGATGCTGACACAGAACAGCAGGTGATCCGGGCTGGCCTTTTAAAGGCTGTGTCTGGGTGAGCCTCAGGAGGGAAGCTCCACCCCACCGTAACCTTCTTCCTTCCTCTTTACCCAAACAAGACTTGCATGTGGAAGGCATTTGTAGTAAGACAAACAAACATCAACCTCAAAGAGACAAGGCAACAGACCCTATCCCCAGGATGAAGAAACAGGAAGCATTGAAGCAAAGACAAAACCAGAGAAACCAGCCAGCTCAAGACCGTGAGACTGGACAGAAGCTGCTCCCTGCCCAGGACTGAACACACCGCTCCCTAGAGAGAGCCCTGATGCTCAGGAGCCTCCTGGGCCGCCCTGGGGATACCAGATCCCAGCCCCTCCAACCCCTTTCATTTTTCCCTTATCGTGAGAGTGTCTGCCTGTCCGAGCCCACTTGCTATTTATTATCTCCAAACCCCACACAGCTGTCTTCCACCTTCTTCACAAAAATAAATAAACCACCCCATCTCCATCTAAAATGTTTCCCACATGACCATGTCTGTATTTTGTCACTGGGGTGGGGGTGGGGAGGCTTCCTCCTTGCAACCCAGGGTTTAGGGACAAAGGAGGTGTCTGGACAGGGTTAAATTCCATTGACTATATTGCTTTAGACATTTATTTTTGCTCTTGTGCTTTGGAAGGCTGAACTGGTTGCATCTTTGCAGCTGCCATGAAACCCCTTTCTAAGGCAGGCACTCGATCCTTGCAGAGTGGAGGCAGCTCCACGTTTCGCCTTTGTCCAAAATCCTTCCCTCAACAGCACAGTGGAAGAAGTGCGTTTCATGAACCAGCGAATCAGTAGGAGCTCACTGGGGCCACCAGCATTAGCCTCCCAAAGACAAAGGATCATGGGATGCTTGCCGCTCCGCACAGCTTCTTAAATCAACGCACTTCCCTCGGCACTGTCCTGTCAACATTCTCCATTCTGTGGGTTATTGCCCTAGGAATGCAGTGCACAAACAAACGGGAACTCAGAACAGCCATCCCGCGCCAAAACAGGTGGACCCTAGGGGCATTTGCCAAGGGCCTGCACCGGTAAAAGGTGAGACTACAGCTACATTGCCTTGCGGTGACTTCCACACCCCAATTTGGAAAACTTTATCAAAGGAATTGTTTCCGTGCACTATCTCAACTTTTTCCTCCTGCCTCCCCTGTGGGAAAATCCCAGAGAGTGCCAATCCCCACTGCAATCATGAGTATGTTGTCCACCTGTGAGCAGAGTGGTTTGTCAACGCTGGAAATTGAGTGAGCGTGAGCGTTTGTTTCCAGGGACAAGGCAGGCAGGGAGACAAGAGCCTCCCACCCAACAGAAAACAGAGCCCCCTGGCTTCTGGGAGCCTGAGCTCCAGAAACCACCAGGGCCCAACACCACACTGGCACCCTGTCCCTGCTGGGTAAGGGAAGTTTGGCCCACACGCTGTTTGGGTGGACAGCATGAATGGATCTCAGTTCACCAAAGGAAATAATATTTTTTCCGTAGACAAACCCGACTTCTTCAGCCTCAGAAACCACATTCAGACAGGAGAAGGCATCTTTCGGTGCCCACCAGCTCAGGAAAGCCCTGGAAGCCTCAGGCCCAGCAGAACACAGCGTCTCCACCAGGGTCCGGGAGCCCCCCCCCCCGGGGGGGGGGGGGACAGACACAGGCACTGGCGACAGGGGCAGAGGGAGGGCATTCACACCACGCCAGCCCCCTCCTTGGGGGACTCACTGACTCCAGAGGAGGCTGCTCACACTGAGCCCTCTCCAGGCTCCCAGCCACCAGGGCCACCAAGCTCAGGCACAGGTGCAAAGAGTCCCTGCTTCCAGCTCCCTAGCGCAGGCAGCCACTTCTCACCCCGCACAAAGTCCCAGAGCCCAGAAGGCCCGTGGTGGGGCAGCAGCTCTGCGCACAGAACCGAAGAGCGTTCGCCCGTGACCGCCACATTCCCGGGCAGCGCACTCAGCTCAAGCAGGAACCACGCAGCCAGGGAACCCAGCGCCGTCTCCGCCCGGCCCGGGCGGGCTCCAGCGCACACACCTGCACTCCTGCCCCTCATCCCCTCCCACCCCCGCCCCATCCAGATCGGCAATTTTAGCAAAAGAGCCGCAGCTCCCTACCTGAGGGTGGCGCTCTCCCCCTGCCGGACCGTCACGTTGTCCATAGCTTTGGGGAAGGTGGCATCTCCACTGCGCACCGGCACTCCTGTGGGTACAAGGAACAGCAGCCTGAGAGACACGACCACGAGGCACTTCCAGGGCAGGAACAGGTACCCACAGACCCCCATCCTCGACAGCCACAACTTCCCAGAACTCCGGCAGGCAGCGGCACACGCCCCCCGGGCGAGCACAGGAAGTGGGTGGGGTGGGGGAGCGAGCTCAGGGACCGAGCGGTTGAACTAGCGGCGACCGGGAGGCGCGCGGAGGCGAAGAGCGCGCAGACTCCTCCAAGTCCAATATTCCTCCCTCAAATCCAGCCTCAGCCTGCCAGCCTCGGAGACCCAGTTTCCACCGAGGACATCCAGAGGGGGGGCGCTTTCTCCGTCGCTGCGGCGGCCTGGGGAGGTGGCCGAGAAAGGGCAGGTGCAGAGAGGTGTGCGCAGGGTTCAGGAGCCGCTCCTTCGCGTTAGCAGTTCAGACATGGCACTTTGGAGAGGAGTAAGCACTTTGGTACCGGAAGGGGACGGGGCTGGGTGGCATCCAGCTACCCAGAGGCGGTCTGCGAGGCCTCCGCTCCGACCAGGGGCAATCCAACACTTTCTTTGTAAGTTTCGAAGAAAGGCTGGGCCCCCCAGCAAACAGCCTGCAACAATAGCCGGTGGAGGAGGCGGCTGCGCCGGCCTCGTGCGAGCCGCACCCGGGGATCCTGCCGCAGCCTCTCCGATCAACTTCCTCGGAGCCCCGATGCGCGCCGCAGTCGCGGCGATCCGGCCGAGCTCGGCGGGGCAGTGGCCGCGGCGAAGGGCGACGAGGCGGGCGCGGCCCGGCGGGAGCGGACCGCCGCGGCCCCTCTCCGCTGGCTCGCTGGGCACGGCGAGGCGCAGCCGGCACCGGAGCCGCGCGGACGCCACGCTCAGCGGCCGCCCCCGGCCCCCGCGCCGCCTTCCTCCCGGGAGCAGCCCCGACGCGCGCGGGCCCCGACCGCCGGGGTTGTCATGGCAGCAGCTCCATCCCTGACCGCCACTTTCTCCCGGAGCCGACTCGCAGCGCGCGGGCGGCGGGCGGCGTGGACGGCGCGCTCATCCCGGCGGCGGCGGCGCGGGGCTGCGGGGCGCGGGCGCCCACCTTAACCCCCGCCGCGCCGGGCGAGGCCGTGCACCAGCGCGGTGGGGAGTTTAACCATTCCCACCCCCGCCCCACCTAGGAAGAGCGGGCGCTTCGAGGTTGAGAAGACAAAGTTACCATGCCGTCTTAATAAGCCAACGACATCTTAATAAGGGTCACAAACTAATTGGCTAGGGAAGGGACACCTTGCTGCATGCCCCTTTAAAGTACTCAGATCCGGACCACCAGAGTTGATCTAGTGCTGGGAGGATGTTTTAATGACCTCCACTGCCTTCAATAGTGCACCCTTTAGCACCTCCCGCCAAGAAAGCGACTTAAAACCGGAGACTCAACCCCAGGAGGCTAAATTGAGCTCTTTCCTATGTAAAACAAATGCAGAAATCACAGACACCTCTTGGTGTGTGACAGTGGCAGAATAGCATCCCAGTGTGGCACAGTTCCGACACAGTTCATGCTTCCCCCTCCTGTTGTCCACATTAGAAGCTGCTAGGCTTGCATCGGTGTTGCTGCTGGGGTGAATGTAAACCTTTGCTTTTCCCACGGTGCATACTCCCAGCGTTCTGGGCTTCACACTCTCACACAGCTGATCTGGAAACCCAGGGAAAGACTGGATTTGCTGGCATCCCCCGCTACGTTCCCCTGCCTGCTGCTGGCCCTTGGTGTTTCCATTGCTGCTTCTGCCTTAACTTCAGCTCTGATGGAAGGTAGCGCCTTTCCTGTACTGCTCCCCGTGCCGGGGCAGAAGCAAGAACAGCCCGCACAGTGGTGGTGACACTGATAGGTGCTCATCTCAGGGATCCCCACGTCTGGATTCCCAGCACTGACCTAAAACCTCCCTGGGGACACACAAGAGGTAACACTGGCTTCAGCTGTTTTTGGCTGGGTTTACCAAAATCCAACCGGGGAAGCTATTAAAAAAAAAAAAAAGGCCGGCGCCGCGGCTCACTAGGTTAATCCTCCGCCTTGCGGCGCCTGCACATCGGGTTCTAGTCCCGGTCAGGGCACCGATCCTGTCCCGGTTGCCCCTCTTCCAGGCCAGCTCTCTGCTGTGGCCCGGGAGTGCAGTGGAGGATGGCCAAAGTCCTTGGGCCCTGCACCCCATGGGAGACCAGAAGAAGCACCTGGCTCCTGCCATTGGATCAGCGCGGTGCGCCGGCCGCAGCGCGCTACCGCGGCGGCCATTGGAGGGTGAACCAACGGCAAAAGGAAGACCTTTCTCTCTGTCTCTCTCTCTCACTATCCACTCTGCCTGTCAAAAAAAAAAAAAAAAAAAAAAAAAAAAAAAAAAAAAAAAAAAGCAACCAACCATTAAATAGCAGAAAAAATGTTCTTGCACAAAGCTGTCCAACTCCAAAAAGGCTAAAGCTTTGGGACTCAATTTCTGTGACCCTCGTGGCCTTGGTGCTATAAAAGTCCCTGTGGCTTGGGGTAGCACCAGCCACTCACAAGTAGATAAGACACTGGAGATGATACAGTTGTCTCCTCCATCATATCCTCCCACACAATCACAACAGAGCAGAGTGGCGGTGGGCATTGGCATTGGGGATGTGGATGAGAAACTCCAAGGGTCAAAGAAAGGCCGAGAAAGCTTGCTTTTCTGTTTTAATTGTTGACCGAATCCTGCTTAGCTGGGGAAAAAAAAAGTCCGCAAGTTGACACTAAAGATCACGAGATACATTGCATTAGTTCATCATCTGGCCAATTTTCTCCTCGTCTTCTCTGGCAACTTCTACGGATATCAAATTCCCAGGGAAGCCATCTGTCCATCTTCTCCACTGGGGCCACTTGATATATGGCACCACAGACTCTCATTGTCAGCCTATGGCTGCACCATGTGACTCCAAAAATTACATCTTGATGGAAGCAGAAGCGATGCTGTTTATATATTTTTAATGGAAAGGAGAATTAACCTATTTGAGCACCAGCCCATTCACTTAAGATCTTCTTTTTATTTCCATGTTCCACTGGAGACTTGCGCAATACAAAATTGGATAATTAAGATATTAGATGGTAGAAGACAGAAGGAATGAGACCGTGCCCCCTTTCAATATGCTTAATCTGGGGTTCCTCTCTCAAAACCAAAGTGTCACCTTGGATTATCCATCTGTGCAGTTCAACCACACCCCTTACTTCTCCACTTAACCTCCTTGTTTTGTTTTGTTTTTAAGAGTGATTTATTTTATTTGAAAGGCAGAGCTGCAGAGAAAGGGAGAGACAGAGAGGAAGAGAGATCTTCCATCCGCTGGTTCACTCCCCAGGTGGCTGCAACCAGCCAGGGTTGGGCTGGGCCAAAGCCAGAAGCCAGGAGCTTCATCCAGGTCTCCTATGTGCATATAGGAACCCAGGGATTTGGGCCATCTTCCATTGTTTTCCCAGATACATTAGCAGGAAGCTGGATCAGAAGTGGAGCAGCCGACACTGGAACTGGCACCCATGAAGGATGCCAGGGTCCCAGGTGGCGGCTTAACCAGCTGTGCCACAACACCAGCCCCAACCTCCCTGTTCGTAAACACATTCACATCACAGCCAGTGGAGTCTTTTCCCTACAGGCCTAAGAATCTCAGGGATGATTCGTCTCATGATAAATTCTAATTCTGCCTCTTGCATCTAATTCCCAGGCAGGTACAAATGAGCATTAGTTTTTGCATCTAGGAATGTGGATAATGACAACAGGCCTTCCCAAGGGGCCTACATACATGATTAACTCTACAGGAAAATACTTAGAAATCCATTTACGATGGAAGCCGCTTTATTAATACATCTTTGCAGCCACCACTTCATTACTACGGCTGGACAGAAAAGCGATTCATTGTGAGGCTCTTTAAGGCATTCGGTTTATGCCAATCTGGTCTAAGATGGTCAGACCACCACTGTCCCTGGCCATGAAGACAGCACTGAGCTGCAGGATCGTGGAAAGCCCCACAGAGCCCAGGTGTCTCTCAGGGTAGACCAAGAAAAGTCACTCATGCCTGCTTTGTGGGTCCGGAGCTGCAAACCTGATTCAAAACTGGGAGTTTTCCAAAATGACGAAAGGTCAGAGATGCTCATACAATTAACGAGGCAGAATGCCTTGCACTCAAAGCTGCTATTGAAGTGGTTTAAAAAGATGAAGTTCAAAGTCATATGCCAACTCCCTTCTCTTCCCCTGATCCCTAAATATAATCAACACTTAGTGACTTATCTTATATCCTGTCTCTTGCTTCATAAAAACTGCTGGATTTATTTTATTTTTCTCGGCATATCCGAGTTAATGAAAAAGGGATGACAGTCAGAACAATTTCATTATTTGTGTTCTTTATAGAAACAACTTCCTCTCTGCCTCCTGGAAAGCAGGCTTCTAACGAGCACACCTCCACCTCCTCCCTACCCCTCATCTCCCTCGCCTTCCTCCCCTCCTCCTTGCATACACATATACTGTACACATAAATCAACTTGTCACAGCTTGTCTCTGCACTGACAGCTGTAATTGCTTCAGGTTATAAAAATATCTATAGGACAATGCCTTTCAAATTCACACACACACACACACACACGCACACATGCACATAGGCACACACAGAGCGAAAGGAAACAATCATAACCCCTTTAATAATCTTGGGACTGCAACAGAGGCGACCCGAGAGGTGCTTGTGTGCAGACCCCAAAGTGCAGCAACAGATGAGGAAAGATGTATGGAGATGTCTGGCAGTCGGAGTGGGGAATGAAGCAGGTTGAGAATGGGGAGCCCATCCCCTTGCAAGGGAAATTGGCGATAGTTTTGCTGTTACTCTCTGTTTCCTCCAGCAAGCTGGAGTTCGCTAAAGAGCCGTGACTCTGCCACACACACACACACACACACACACACACGATCAAGACTGGAACACCCGCTTCAGAAACGCCAGTTCTGCTTCTCCTCTTCTAAAAAAGGCTAAAGGCCCCCCTCTCCTGGTGGAGATTTCAAATCAGAGTGCAGGCAGGGAGATGAGAAAAGCAGGCGGTTGGAGAGTGACAGGACATCAAAGAGATACGGGAGGATTTAATCAGGAAAAGCAGTGCACATCTGGCTAAAGAGATGTCTCTGGGGGATGGGGGAGCAATGGCCTCCAGGAAAATGCATGCTGCTTTGGTTTTTTTTTTTTTGGGGGGTGTTGTTGCTGTTTGGTTTTTTTGCTTCTCTATGAATAGGGGGTGAAAATAATTTTGCTGTTCACCTGGGCTACTGTCCAGCATGTTAGGTTTCCAGCAAGAAGAGCAAATGGCAACATGGAGAGGGGGAGAGAACTCCAGGGAGAGAAAAGAGGTCAGGAGTAGACTGGAGAAGAAAGGGAGGAAGGAGAGGTGGAGGCGGGTTATTCGGGGACCTTGAAACTCAGGCAACTTCATGAGATGCAGAGAGATCGGTAGAACAATCGGAGTAGACAGAGATGTGGAGGAGGAGGAGGGTGAAGAAACCAAAATCAAAATCAAAATGCAAAGGAAGAAAAAGGCAGGGACACCACAGCGACATCCCGAGAGCCAGGGGTGGGGTCATGGGAGCAGATTCTTTCTTCCTCTATGCTTCAGGTGGCAAGAGATCCTGGACTCAGGCAAACACAGGATGATCCATTCCGAAGGAGGCTTGCCAAGTATTTGGCATAATCAACCCATTTCAGCAAAGGAGTTAGCCCAGAGGGGCATCGAGTTAAGCACTGGCAAAGCAAGACTCGAACTCAGGACTCCTGGCTCTTATTCCAGTGTTCTTAGTATACCTGTCAGGTAAAGGTGCTTCTTCAAAGCTGAGTATTTCATCTGTGGACAAGAAAGTCCACAGAGGACCTGATGCTGTCACTGTTCCATGTAACGCCAGCCACCCAATTATTCGGTTGAACTCAGTATTTAATTTAATTTAATTTAATTTTATTTTATTTTATTTTTGACCAATAAATCAGCAAGTAAACCTTGAGAACCTCATGTGTGCTGGGAACTGCGTCAAAAACTAGGGAGGCAAAACGAAAGGCATGATGGTCCCTGCCTTTAGAGTGATTGCCAGCTGTGCTCCTGGGCTGGCCAGTGTTTTTATTTGTGTTGACGTTTATGAGCAGGGAATTCACACTGGACTCCACCCTGCGCTCCTCCTGTGTCATGGAGAATCTTCTTACAGCCGAGAAAAATAAGTTGGGCTCTGCCTCCCACTTGGGTGTGGGCTGCCCTGTCCTGTCCTGCTTGTCCAGGTTTCCAGGCAGGGCTTGAGTTTGCTAGCTTCCTTTAAAGAGGCTGTAGGAGGGGTAAAAGCATTCTTGAGGATTTATTTTCCCTTTTTTCAAAAAAGATTTATTGATTGATTGATTGATTGATTGACAGACAGAGTTAGACAATGAGTGAGAGAGAGAGACAGAGAGAAAGGTCTTCCTTTTGCAGTTGGTTTAACCCCCAAATGGCCGCTACGGCCGGTGCACTGCGCCGATCCGAAGCCAGGAGCCAGGTGCTTCCTCCTTGTATCCCATGCGGGTGCAGGGCCCAAGCACTTGGGCCATCCTCCACTGCCTTCTCGGGCCATAGCAGAGAGCTGGACTGGAAGAGGAACAACCGGGACAGAATCTGGTGCCCCAACCGGGACTAGAACCCAGGGTGCTGGCGCAGCAGGCGGAGGATTAGCCAAGTGAGCCGCGGTGCCTGCCTATTTATTTATTTGAGAGATGGAGTTACACACAGTGAGAGGGAGACAGAGGCAGAATCTTCCATCTTCTGGTTCACTACCCAAATGGCCACAATGGTCAGAGCTGTGCCGATCCAAAGCCAGGAGCCAGGAATTTTTTCTGGGTCTCCCTCGTGGGTACAGGGTCCCAAGCATTTGGACCACCATCTGCTGCTTTCCCAGGCTACTAAAGAGAGCTGGATCAGAAGTGCAGCAGCCAGGACTTGAACCGGCACCCATGTGGGATGCTGGCCCCGCAGGTGAAGGCTTAGCCTACTAAGCCACAGTGTGGTCCCCTCTTGAGGATTTCTAATGAGGCAAGAAATCATCTCAGTGCACCTGTATTCCATGCCCACTCTAGGCTCCTAAAGCTGGGAATGAAAACAACAAAAAAGAAAGTCCCATGGGTCTTGCTCCCCTGAAGCTCACTGTCCAGCTGGGGCGATGGACGTTAAGCAAAGAATGCTGCCATACATGGATACCACCGTGACAAGCACTGTGGGGCAGAAGCGGAAGCAGGCATAGGACAGAATGTTCTCATTGAATGGGCAAGATCAAGAAATGTTTCCCCGAGGCAATGGGGTTAAGCTGAAGGTCAATGTGAGAGGGTGCGGGGCAGGTGCTGTGGGCAGGAATGGCAGTGCAGATGGAGGGTGCAGAGCAAACCTGCCTTTGATGGGCTCGGCCTGTGCTCACCCAGGGGTGGGGACCCTTTGTTCTGCCAAGGGCCATTTGGATATTTATAACATCATTCTCCAGCCGTACAAAATGATCAACTTAAAAATTAGCCTGCTATAGATTTATTGAATTTCTAGTCCCGCCTGCGGTTGCCTTGGCAGGGCCAGACCCAGTGATTTCTGTGGCATTCTACAGCCAGGCAGGCCAGACGGGCCCCTACCCAGACTGATGCAGTGAGGAGTGGCGGAGGGGGTGGGTGCTGTGGTGCAGCGAGCTAAGCCATGGCTTGCAATGCCGGCAGAGCATCCACATTGGAGGACCGGTTTGAGCCCCACTGCTCTTGACTTCCTCCTAATGTGCCTGGGAAGACTGGATGATGGCTCAAGGACCCAGGCCCCTGCTACCCATGTGGGAGACCAGGATGGAGTTCCTGGCCCAGCCCTGGCTGTTGTGGCTATCTGAGGAGTGAACCAGTTTACATGTGTTTTTAAAATACAAAAATAAGTAAACTGAAGGTAGGCACCTCTGATGCACTGGAATCCCCCGTCTCCTTCACTGAGCTATGTTTGTACACTCAGAACAGCACAGTGTAGATGGAGGCACTGTGAAAGTTGGTGGAAACTAGAATTAAGAAATAGTTGTTTTGGGGGCCAATGCTGTGGCTCCTCCATCTGCAGTGCCTGCATCCCATTTGGGTACCCGTTCTGGTCCCGGCTGCTCCACTTCCAATCCAGCTCTCTGCTATGGCCTGGGAAAGCAGTAGAAGATGGCCAAAGTCCTTGGGCCCCTGAACCTCCATGGGAGACCTGGAAGAAGCTCCTGGCTCCTGGCTTCAGATCAGCACAGCTCCAGCCATTGCAGCCAATTGGGGAGTGAATCAGCAGATAGAAGACCTTTCTGTCTGTCTCTCCCTCTTTACTGTATGAAACTGTAGTTCTCAAATAAATAAATAAATAAAATCTTTTTTAAAAAGAAAGAATTGTTTTGTTGCAAAAATATTTTGAAACTTTGGAATTTTTTTTTTCATAACAAGTATTTTCCATGAAGTTTTTGAAGGCTCCTCATATTGATGAATTAAGAAAGACCATGGCAGAGCCAGCACTGTGGCGTAGTGGGCTAAGCGTCCACCTCCAGCATCCCAATGAGTGCTGGTTCGAGTCCCAGCTGCTACACTTCCCATCAGAATCTCTGCTGTGGCCTGGGAAAGCAGTGGAAGATGGCCCAAGTCCTTGGGCCCCTGCACCCATGTGGGAGACTCAGAGCAGCTTCCAGCTCCTGGCTTTGGATCAACTTAGCTCTGGCTGTTGTGGCCATTTGTGGAGTGAACTAGCGGAGGGAAGACCTCTCTCTCTCTCTCTGCCTCTCCCTCTCTGTCAGGAACTCTACTTCTCAAATAAATAAATCTTAAAAATAAAAAATAAAAAAAGAAAGACCATGGCGTTGGCCTCTCCTTCTTTGCTAGCTGTGGGACCTTGGGGACATGAGCTAGCCTCATGTGTATGCCAGGGTTTCAGATGCTACCCAGGGAAAGGGTTGGCATGAGGGAATGGCTGCAGGAGTCTGGGGGCCCTCGTGTCCTTCATGCTGAGACTGGCAGCACTGCCTTTCCCTCGCTCTAGTCTGGCTGTCCTTGGAGTTCCCACAGAGATCCTGGAGCAGCCTCCAGGGCTCAGGCCCGGGGAGCACTCCTGGTGCTCCTATCTCAGGTTCATCCCAGATGCTGAGTAGAAGCCTCACGCTGAGAGGTGGTCGGAAGGAGGGAGGAGCTCAGCTTCACCCCCTCCACAGCAGAAGGAGATGTGACCCTGCTCCCACGCCACCGTCGCGACTTTGTGCCTTCCAGAAGCACACGGAACTCAGGCCTGTGGGAAAGAGCGTGAGCTAGGGAGCAAGCCGCAGTTTTCTCTGGAGCTGTCTGGGAACTTGCTCTGCCACGTTCCCCACGTACGCTGGAAAGGGGATGAAACCTGAAAGTAAGACAGGACGCCTTCATCCTCAGAAACGGAGCCCCCCTTCTACTTCCACCCACCAGCCCCCAGAGCCTTCTTTGCTCTTGGGTGTCTGATAGCTAAAACCAACCCTTCCTTGACCGTGCAAGACCTGGCATGCTCAGGCCCCCATTGTGGGTTGGTCATGTGACTCCAACCTCCTCTGCCTGCCTCCTCTTGCCCAGTTTCTACATCCAGGGCAATGGCTCAGATCAGACTCCCAGTCTCTGTGGAAGGGTAAGCTGCAGACAGTTGTCTCCATGCATATTCGCTTAGTACTTCTCATGTCCACAGACATAGCCCGGCCAGAAGTCACAAACTGGCTTCTCAAATAGGAATAGCCTTTTGGATAGCAATTGCACCAGCCCCAGACTTGAAGTTTCCAACCCCAAATTCACTGTCAGGAAGTTGGCTTATCTGTGCCTCTTCACCCCTTTCTCCCCAAACAATCAGCTGCTACTCATGTCTCTCTTTAACATCTACTCTTTGGGTTGTTTATTTATTTATTTATTTTGAGATCTTACTCCTCGTTCGTCAGCCAAGAACAGTTCACTTCCATCCACTGTTTCATGATCCAAATACACACAATACCTGGGGCTGGGCCAGGAGGAAGTCAGGAGCTGGGATTTCAATCTGGGTCTCCCACATGGGTGCCAAGGACCCAACGCCTTGAGCTGTCACCTGCTGCCTCCCAGGATGCACATTAACACGAAGCTGGAATCAAGAGTGGAGCCGGGCCGGCGCCGTGGCTCACTTGGCTAATCCTCCGCCTGTGATGCCAGTACCCCGGGTTTTAGTCCCAGTTGGGGCGCCAGATTCTGTCCCCATTGCTCCTCTTCCAGTCCAGCTCTCTGCTGTAGCGCAGGAAGGCAGTGGAGGATGGCCCACGTCCTTGGGCCCTGTACCTGCAATGGGAGACCAGGAGGAAGCACCTGGCTCCTGGCTTCAGATTGGCGCAGCGTGCCAGCCATAGCAGCCATTTAGGGGGTGAACCAATGAAAGGAAGACCTTTCTCTCTGTCTGTCTCTCTCTCACTGTCTGTAACTCTCTCTCTCTCTCTCTCTCTCACTGTCTAACTCTGCCTGTCAAAAAAAAAAAAAAAAAAAAAAAGAAAAGAAAAAGAAAAAAAGAGTGGAGCCAGGATTTGAACCCAGGAACACTGATACAGCACGTGGGCATCCCGAGCTATGACGTAACTGCTGTGCCAAATGTTCACCCTGAAGAAGTCAATTCTAGTGAGACAAGAATTCAATCAGTTACGTACAGATCCAATTGTACTTCTTATTGGAGGTTTGTAGTAGCAGAAATCAGAACATCTGGGCTATAATTTCACTTTGTCATCCTAGGTAAGTCACTGCTTTTTTTTTTTTTTTTTTTTATATATATATTCAAGCCGCTTCATTTGTCAAAAGAAGCAACATCATTTGGATCCTTGGGTCATTGAGATCTAAAGGTCAGTTCACCCAAATGAGCTAATACACTTTGGAAGACTTCAAAGAGTGATCCCAGAGTAAGATGAGTGCCCGGGAGGGAGCCTGAGGTCCACTCAGTAGCAGGGTGGGCTTGTCCAGGTCTCTTCCCCTTGCCTTCTCAAAGGGGAGCTTGGAAGATATGACCTCCAGAAACCCCAGGAACTGGAATGCTCGGGACCACGATGCTTCTCAATCCTCTTCTCGAAAAGCCGTTTACCCAGCAGAGTCACGCACCAGCTCCTCCTCCTACCTCCCTTCCCCTCTTCTCGCTCACCGAGGTGTCTGCTTCTAAATTCTGAAAACTGGTCTACGCAGGCATTTAGCAACTGCCCTGAATCGAAGATGAGCCGATGGAAGAGTCATGATGATTAAAAGGCTTCCGATAAAGGATATCTTTAAGGAAAAGAAGATCCCACAATGCAACCAGCGATGCTAATCTTCAATAAATATGCTGTTAATATTTAACTGGCATTTATTTAAACTTACAGTAACTGTCCTGTTAAATCTATATTAATTGCCCATTTGGGAATCTTCCCCTAAAGTCCACCCGGGATCTGGCTATCTAGATCATAGTCTGCACTAGGCATCCAGCCATAAGGAGAATATTTAAGCCTTCCTTCTAAGAGTAGACCATAAGGATATCACGGTTACAAGGCCTCAGAGGTCAGCCGGACTAGGAGCTGTGCACCCTCTGTCCTTGGACTTAGCCAGGCTTATGTTTCCTGGCCCCAGTGAGGGATTAGTCTGTGTTTTCCTGGATCTGTGTCTCTCCACTCCTTCTTTATATTTTGGTCTCGCTCTCTCTCTCTGCCTCTCCTGTTTGTCGGCGATTTGTTCTTTTGCGTCTTGTGTTCTAGGCTCGTTCTGCAGTGTTTGTCTCAGTCTCTCCTGGATCTCTTAAATCAACCATGTAGGGTTCATGGCAAATCCTGTACCCACACATGTGCATAGAACATGCATAAATAACATTACGTGCCACACAGCACATTGTGTAATAGCAGTTGTACATAAAAGACCAAGAGCTGAGAAATAGCCCCTGAGTCACGCTGCTTTGGAAGGGGCAGCGAGAGTGTAATTGGGTAGAACTGATCTTTGCTAGCCCTGAAATCAATCAATATTTTTTATTATAAATGGGGTCCAGCCGGAGCCTCTGTGATGCTATTTTGCTGTGATGATGGTGCATTTACATTTCTGCTCCACATTCACACACACACACACACACACACTCAGCCACTCGTTCTGTGAGTAGTTTGATTCACTAGACAAACACCTCACCTGATTGCTCCAGCTGGGTTAGTTTTCAACCCATTCACCAAGCGGGACAGACTCCGAACGCTCCTCTAGGAAGTGGGAACAATACTCCACTCGAGGGCATGGAGGCATGTCTTCCACCAAAGTAGATTTAGAAATGTTCACTGCTTACCGGCCATGTCCTGGAGAGGAGGTGAAGTCAGAGATGGGGAAGGGGGAGGGGCTCTACCTAGGAGGAGGTGGGCAGATGGGAAGGCATCCCACAGGTTTGGAAGAGAGCTAAACATAGCTGCACTGTTTGCTTGCCGAAGGCTTGAGTTTGACTGCTATGGAAGTCAACGTGCTTTGTGTTTCTGACTAAACTGATCCACAAACCATCCCACTTTCTTTTCTCTCCTTGACTTCAATCACTGTCATGTTAGACCAAAGGCGTTGCACAACCCGTCGCCGCAACCACAGTTTTTAGAAATCCTCTGCATTCAATGCATCTCTATTCTTTATCTTATTGACCTGTAGAAATTCAAGACATAAAAAATTCAAAAAAGAAATTCAAGACATAATGAAATGTACTTCCACAGGCATGTGCCTTATTCCAACTTTCCCCCTATCCATCCATCCTTGTAGGTTACTTTGAAGACTTCAGGTCTTCTACAAGGAAGCAATCAAGCTCCGCACTGACCCAGCACAGTCCTGACTTGCCTCTAATCTGGGAGATTATGTGGGCATTTCCTCCCCAAAAGGAACAGTTTTGCTACATCTTGTGAATGGTTTGCTTGAGTAGCACAGGAAACTCTAGGGAGCAGCTTAGGTGAGTGGACTTCCCTAGTGGTCAGGTAGCTCTGAGCCCAGGGGTAGGAGAATGGGGGCAGTGTTGTGAATGTGTGTGTGTGTGTGTGTGAAAAAGGCACAACACGTGAAAACAATTTACCTCAGCTTTCACAACAGTTTTGACAAGGTGTCAGGATCAAAGCTGCCTTGAAAAAAAAAAGTGGATAATGAGAAGACTATCCTTTTTTTAATGCAAAGAATTAGCTTCAAGCTAAAACACAAACCAAGTGTAGATTGGCATGGTTCTCTGAAGAGTATTAATACTCAACTCCTCCAAGGACAATTGTCAGGGCAAATCAGATTCAATATTTTTACTGATGATCTGTCAAAGGGAATTCATAAAGAACTTCGAGTTTGCAGAAGACGTTATGTTCCCATAAGTAATTAAATCTTCAACTGACATGGATAAGCCACAACTAATCCACAAAGTTATATGCATATGCAGAAAGTGGACAAGTGCTATGCAAAATAATTTAGGAAAAATGATCTAAATGTGCTTATAGAATGCTGGGCTCTAGGCGGTGGAATACGAGACTGCTATGGGGTACACTAGGCCCAGATGTTCAAGTTCATGGTTTTGACTTTGCTTCAAGCTTACCTTGAAGTAAAGTCCTTACCTCTTGGAGTCTCCATTTCCTTTTCTGTTAAAATGGAATGTGGCCTACCTCTTATATTTGCTGAGTGGCTTACGTGAGATAATAGATGTAGGGTACCCAGTAAGGCACCTGATAGGCAGTAGCAACTCCACTCATGGTAGACAACTGTGGTTCCTTGACAAGGCAAGAGCTACCTTGGCATCAGTGATGACCAACGGTTCCCAAGCTATGATCTTTACAACACATTCTGAAGTGTGACACTATAGACGATTTTCTGCATGTGTAGGGACTTCTGTTAGAAATGAAGTGTTGGTCAAACATTTGTATGAAAGATGTGAGCATTGGAACGATAGTGGGAAAAATAGAAACAAATAAAGAGATGTTATCTTTACTCAAAATTGCTCTGTATAAATTATTCAAATTTTTCATACAATAATTATCACCAATAATAAAGGAGCATCATGCAATCAAGTCGTTGGAGTCAGATCACTTTTATTCTCTTCTCCATCATCATTGCTTTTTTTTTTTTTTTTTGACAGGCAGAGTTAGACAGTGAGAGAGAGAGAGACTGAGAGAAAGGTCTTCCTTTTCCGTTGGTTCACCCCCAAAATGGCTGCTATGGCCAGCACACTGTGCCGAACCAAAGCCAAGAGCCAGGGTGCTTCCTCCTGGTCTCCCATGTGGGTGCAGGGCCCAAGCACCTGGGCCATCCTCCACTGCACTCCTGGGGCACAACAGAGAGCTGGACTGGAAGAGGAGAAATTGGGACAGAATCTGGTGCCCCAACCAGAACTAGAACCCAGGGTGCCGGCGCTGCAGGCAGAGGATTAGCCAAGTGAGCTGTGGCGCTGGCCTCATCATTGCTTTGAAACCCAGTTGTGGCACTGGCCTCATCATTGCTTTTAAATCCAGTTTCTCCCCACCCTCATCTCTCTCTCTCTCTCTCTCTCTCTCATTCTTACTCCAACACACCATTCACATGTATCTTCCTTTCTCAGCCTCACTTCCTTACCCTGGCCCAAGCCAGCATCTCTCCCAGCTCTCTTGCCTGAATTTGCTAAAATTCCCTCTTCTGCGCTGTCCTCCATCTGCTCTCGGCAGATCTGTTTCCAACCCTGCATTGATAGGACACTTTCTGAAACTATGACCCTGTTATTCACCTGATTAAATTGTCAGTGGCTCCGCACTGCAACCTGAACAAAGCCTCCAGTGGTTTGTGTGGATTCTGAACCTCATGGTGTGGCCTCTGTGGATTTTCATCTTTCTCCCCCAGTGCTTCTTCTCCTGTGAGTCATTCTATATTAGTTTATTATTATTTTTCCAAAGTTCTTCCTTGAATACTCTGCCTCCCCACCTAGAGAACTCACTGTCCCCATGTTATGCTGGTCAAGTGTTCAGCATCTTTTCCCACTGTAGCCTACTCAACAATACCTCACTGTGACTAGGACATGCATCCATTGCACCCTCCGTTCCCATAACATCTATAAGGCTTGGAATGGTTTAATTTCTGTCTTTTGCTCTGCTATTGAAGCCTGACACAGTGTCTGGCACAAAATAGGTTTGGAGAAGTAGTTGTTGCATTGTAGTGAATGGTACAGCTGTGGAAAATTCAAAAATTAAATGATTTTCTAGCAGGGACTTCCAAGTTGAGGAAGATTAAAAACATGAAGGCATTTGGTATTCATGAAGTATAAGAAGAGGGTGAATACACCCTTACTTAATGATCAAACTCTAGCTAGAAATAAAAAAAAAAAAAAACCTGAGAAATCAAGAAAGTAGTTTAAGGTTGAAAACAAGCATGTCTAAATAAAAGGTGACACAGGGAAAAATAATATCTAAAGGGGAAAAGGGAAGCTTTGGATAAATTAATGGGCGACAGAGCCATCCTGGTTTATTAGTTTAGAGGTGTCTGATGAATATCTCTAACCTTTGAATGACGACTCTCATGCAACACTGCCGCTGTCCAAAACAGGTAACTAGGACGTTTGAATTAATGTGACCTGGTGTGACCTTTCTACTCGGAAATTCTATTGTCCCTATGGCTGGGGATAATGGAATTACGCTCATCTTCTCCCTTGCAAACTTTATATTGAAATTTATCCTGGAATATTTGTGTACACCTGGGAGATGATTTTTTTAAAATGTTGTAGAAAAACTGTGTTTGTGATTTGTGTGAACATAAGCCCTGAGCAGGGGAATGGCTCCCTTAGGTGGAGTTAGTTGGCTTGTCTCACTCCTCAGCTTCACTCCATTGGCTGTTTCCTCCGTGTCTGACCCCTAACTTGCATCCTTAACTATGCTTGGGAGCACCTGTTCCTCCCTGAAC
Organism: Lepus europaeus; assembly: GCF_033115175.1. NCBI lineage: Eukaryota > Metazoa > Chordata > Mammalia > Lagomorpha > Leporidae > Lepus > Lepus europaeus. The sequence continues at coordinate 121,691,590 of NC_084833.1, read as the reverse complement.
TCACTGATTCCTTGGACCTTATGCCTTGACTTACGTTAGTCAGGTCCCGCACATCAGTTGGCAGTCTCCTTCCAAAGGCTTGACTTCTAATCACTAAAACAATTGCATTACAACATATACTGTTAAGTTCTTAGTCTTTCACTCTTGCTCCTCCACCTCGTTACTTCCTGTGTCAGCCTACTTTCAAGGGGATGAGGGGAAGGTACTGACTTTCCATCAAATTCTCCATTTTTCATGCAAATAGAGGAGAATTGGGGGTGAGTCCTTCCAAACAATGTGCAGCGCTGAGCTCTCAGCTGTAGGATCCATAGGATTGGTTTGCCAGAAGATGCCTAACAACAAGAGTGTCAAATTGTTAAGTCAACAACAGGAGTCACTGTGTACTTACTTCTCATGTGGGATCTGTCCTTAATGTGTTGTCCAATGTGAATTAATGCTATAACTAGTACTGAAACAGTATTTTACACTTTGTGTTTCTGTGTGGGTGCAAACTGATGAGATCTTTACTTAATATATACTAAATCAATCTTCTGTATATAAAAATAATTGAAAATGAATCTTGATGTGAATGGAATGGGAGAGGGAGCGGGAGATGGGAGGAGCATGAGTGGGAGGGAAATTATGGGGGGAAGCCATTGTAATCCATAAACTGTACTTTGAAAATTTATATTTACTAAATAAAAAAATAAAAATTAAAAAAAAGAAAATTAATTCTTCACTTTCCTTTTCCTGAAGCCACAGCTATGTATCAGCTCACAGAGCCCCCTGGATTCAAAGAAACAGCAAACTCAAGACCAGGTCATTAGGAAATGTTGCCCCAAATCAAAGTCAAAGTTAGTAGGTTGGAAAGGTTGCTCCCCCTTGCCTCACTGGGATGAGAGCAACCTTTTTACACTCATTCAACAAGTTTCTGCTGGAGTGGGTGATGTGACACCACAGGGGCTGTCCTACCATTGCTCCAGTCCCCCCACAGATACACTCTGCTGGAAGAGATGCAAGCTGGGAATGATTGCAGAGATAGTCAGGGAACCACAAGTGGTTCAATATCACAGGGAACGGGTGTTGTTACAGCAGGAAAGGGAAGGGGCAGGGTCTCGTTCATAATCACTCTATCTTGGCACAGAACAGATTAAATGCATTAAAAATAAGTAAATGTGGGAATTGATGAATGAATAAGCGAGTAAAATATCTGGACTATTCCATCTCAACGTTTCCCCACAAGGCCACTGCACTGACCTTGTCCACGGTAGCCATCTGCACTGGACCCTTTCTTCTAAGAGGCAGTAGACTCTTTAGGACCTGTGGTGCCCTTCCAAAGTTATTGTTTAGTAAGCCGAAAGAGGAAAAGTTTACAAATCAGGTTGTATAAATGGGAGAGATAGCCAACTATATACTCTCATCACAAATCCACTTTAATCCCAACATCCAATTTATGACTGCCTAGCACTTTCCATCCAAGAATAACATTAATAATAATCAGACTATTAGCCAGAGTACTCAGTTTGAGTTTGAAAAATTTGAGAAATGATCTTATAAATTATTTTCCAAGGATATCATCTTTAACATTAACAGGCACAACCGACTCTGAATTCTGGGAATTGAGCATAATTACATGGAAATTGACACAACACAAATGCCAAGAATTCTGTTAACCTTTAATATCTTTAAAAACTCTCCCCTTGTAATTATCTCTTTCCTTTGTCTTAAATGTTACTGATGAATATTTAGAAGCATAAGCAAACATGAAAGTGGATGGATTGTAGAATCTTGGACTTCGGAATCCCAGAGTTTTCTAGACATTCCATAAAATAAGAGGTGATAAACAGAGGACTTGGAATTTGACTATTTCCAAGTCACTTTCATCTTTGTGTGTGTTCTTCTGGGGATCTCTACTAAAACTCTGCGTTTAGTGGAAGCTCTTCTGCGTTCAGAATTGTGATGATAATGGAGGTCTAAGACATTGGGTGTCTAATGCAATTCCTGACCCGTTCAGTGTCTTCCTGAAAGTCATTGCTCCTTTGCAATGCTTTGGGTTTCCTTTCTATAAATTGAGGGAGATGACATTTAGCTCCAACTGCAACAATATTTGCATAGTGTTGTAAACTTTACCGAGGACATGAGGACATTTACATCCCTGAACTCACTGCTGTATGGGTGTGTCTTGCATGTTTTTCCTCCTTTCCAGATTTGACTGCTACCTGCAAGGTTCTCTTGCTTTTTCACTTTCCATTTTCCTCTTTCTACTATTTTAATTAAATCTTATCTCTGTCTCCAGTTCTGCCTCTGCCTAAGCCAGTGCTTCTTAACAGAGGCAAGGACAGCTCGGTGCATGGGAAGTTGAGTGGGGATTGGTAGTTACCATCACTGAGGAGGCTCTTCTGCCATTTTGTGCATTGGGCCCAGGACACTATCACTCAGAAATGTACCAGCTGGTCACTCAGGGGTGTCCAATGTATGCCAGGCAGTTCAATGAGCAAAACCTTTTCTAATTTAAGCATAAAATATTCTTCATTTGACATATAAACATGTAGTTTCACAAAAGGTTTTAGTGTTCACTAATTCTCCATGGATGCTCCTTCCTGGCAAGTCAGGGAGGACCATTTGATTTGTTCAGATCTTTACTAAGAAGTGTTCATCATGGGGGCTATCACTGTAGCATAGTGGGTGAAAGCCATCACCTGCAGTGCTGGCATCCCATATGGACACCGGTTGGAGACCCGGCTGCTCCACTTTCGATCCAGCTCTCTGCTATGGCCTGGGAAAGCAGTGGAAGATGGCCCAAGTCCTTGGGAACCTGTACCCACATGGGAGACCTGGGAGGAAGCTCCTGGCTCCTGGCTCCTGGCTCCTGGCTTCAGATCCATGCAGCTCCAGCCATTGCAGCCATCCGGGGAGTGAACCAGCAGATGGAAGACCTCTCTCTCTCCCCCTCTCTCTGCCTCTCCTTTTCTCTGTGTGTAACTCTGACTTTCAAATAAATAAATAAATCTTTTAAAAATTAAAAAAAAGATTGTAAAATAAAAAGTGACGGGGACTGATTTTTTTTTAAAAGAAGTGTTCATCAGTATGAAAAATCATAACACCAGTGAAAGTGTTCTTATCATTCTAAGTCCATTAATTCTGTATGCCTGTATCACTCTGTATGGTAGGATAGTCATCACATGCATTATGAGTCTATATAGAGACACATCTACATTTCATTATATCCAAGGATGTACCATGCCCAAAGATCTGGTTTACACTGATATCATCAGCAATGATTTTTTTGGACTGAATTACGCTATGACATGGGTGATAACTTTCTACTTGTGTTCATAAGTAGCATTTTTTAATGTATGACCTTAATTTTATATAATAATAAGGGTTATTATAAAGTACTTCAAAATAATTTTTAAAAAATTAAATAGCTGATTTAAACAATTCCAGAAGCAAAAACCAGCTCAGAATTCTAATAATGCCCTTGACCTGTTCAGGAAGGTTCTGTGGCTCCCCCTGCCTATGACATTAAGTCCAAGCTGCCATGACTGCCACTCAAGAAATAGCCCAAGGGAACTTAAAATCATTAGTCTTTGTTGCAGCTCTATCTCCATCCTTACCTAACATCTTATGTCCTGGTCAACCTAGACTGGCTGTCATTTAGGGAAAGAATGTTCTGTAGATCACAAACTCTGTAATGGCTCAGACTTTTTTTTTTTTTTTTTTTGCAGTATGTTCTTCCTTCCAGTCATGGCTTTCAAAATCTCATTCACACAACAAGGACCAGCTCAAATTCATTTTTTCTTTTTTTTTTTTTTATTTTTGACAGGCAGAGTGGACAGTGAGAGAGAGAGAGAGACAGAGAGAAAGGTCTTCCTTTGCCGTTGGTTCACCCTCTAATGGCCGCTGCGGTAGCGCGCTGCGGCCGGCGCACCGCGCTGTTCCGATGGCAGGAGCCAGGTGCTTCTCCTGGTCTCCCATGGGGTGCAGAGCCCAAACACTTGGGCCATCCTCCACTGCACTCCCTGGCCACAGCAGAGAGCTGGCCTGGAAGAGGGGCAACCGGGACAGGATCGGTGCCCCGACCGGGACTAGAACCCGGTGTGCCGGCGCCGCAAGGTGGAGGATTAGCCTGTTGAGCCACGGCGCCGGCCTCAAATTCATTTTTTCTAAGAATCTTTTACTTCAACCATTGTTCCCCATGACCTCTCCCCCATTGGTTAAAATCAGTCCTATTTAGGGGGACACACACACACACACACATACATATGCCTAGAGTGTGCATAGGTATGTTTGTATGTTCAAAAAGTTCATAGAAAATGTGTGTTATAAAAATGAACCAAATTTTCTTGCCCCAGAATATATTTATATTAACCTGATAAATATATGAACAAGATCTAGCCTGAGGTACTACAAAGGATAAGGTATCAGTTTGAAAAAAATCCCATCACAGTAACCTGAATGCTGATAATGTTGAAATAAGAACAAGCATAAAATTCATTATGAAACTTGGGTGGAAGAATGGTGAAATCATAACACTTCATGGGAAAAACATCTCAATTGTATCAACAGTTGACATTCAGATTGCTCATTCTAAAAAGGGATGAGCCAGTGTTGAGGATCAAACCCACAGCAGTAGATCGTTCACATCAGTTTGCAAGGAAAAAATTAATCACGTTCCTGCCTTAAGTGAGGAACCCTGACAATTAACAACAGAAACAATAGCTGGCACTGTTGGCAAAAATGAAAAACTAAAGCAGAATGAACTTTCTGCTTGCCGGGTGCCAAAATTTCTGCACACAGAGCAGTGTCAGACAAGAGCAGTTTTATATGGAAATTTTAGGCAAACAGAATCAAGATCCTAAAGCATCTCTTTGAAACACTGCACAAGAATATGACACGTGGCTTTATAAGTATGATCCTGAAGACAAAGCAAAATCTAAGTTGTGGCTACCAAGAGATAGAAGTGGTCCAGTCAAGGCCAAAATAGGCCAGTCTAGAGCAAAAGTCACGGAAACAGAGCTGCCAAAGAGTGACGATGTCTGCTTATTAGGAGAGTGTTTTTAAAAATTATCCAAAGCTTTAACAGAAAAATCCCCAAAAAAGCTACACCACAGAGTCTCCACACTGTCCCCAAGACAAGGCTCCTGCTCATTCCCTTCCTCAAACATGGATACTTTTGTGAGAGTTTCAAAGGAAAACCATCGGACATCCACTTTACAGTCCTAAAGGGGCTCTTTCGGACTTCTTTTTCCTTTCTAATCTTAAAAATACATTTAAAGGGCACCCGTGTAAAATAGACAGCATTGACACTGAGCAAATTTGCAGGATGCTCGTGGACTAAACAGCTGGTGTCTAGCTTGAAAGAGCTTATGTTGAAAAATAAAGTTTGTAGTTTTTTTATTTTTGTTCCATTTTTCTCATAAATTTTAAAAAGGTAATTTGATATTTCAGGAAGTTCATGAAAAGAATTGACCTTAAAGATAAATTTATTTTTGATTCATAAAGGTAAAGCTTACTGATTTGACGGTAAGGATAGAAGTTGCCTCAGAGTCATTGAGCACCTATAGCTAGGGCTATATAAGTGGAGACCCCATGCATATACACATTTTCAGTGAAGTTTTTTTGAGGTGAGCGCCTCTCTCTGTCTCTGTCTCTCTCTCTCCTCTCTCCCTCTCTCTCTCTATCTCTTTATATATATATATATATATATATATATGAGTTTTATAATATAAAACTTCTTAACTTTCTGCTTATATTATATATTTGTATTACAGTTGATAGTATAATGATATGTAAAATTGATGGTATGTTTGTGGGGGATGGAATTAAAAGATGCATTTATTTTTTGCAAAAACTTGAAGTCCATGCTTAGCTTCTCATAACATGCATTTTTCATAAACTTTTTGAAATATACATATGTATATTTGTGTGGCAGTTGACTGTATGTTTGTCTGATGTCACGTAGTAGGCTGTGAGCTCCCTGAGGGCAGATGCTGTGGCGCATTCATTTCTGTACTTTCCCCAAACTGAGCAAAGTACGTAGACCCAGAATCTGAGTGCAATAAATTTTCATTGCATTGAATTGACTTCTAAGGAATTGATGGAGATAGTCCAGCATTATTATCTTTATTTCATGGATGAGGAAGTTGAGCTCCACCTGAGTTCAGAAAGGCCACTTCACGGATAGTACCAGATGAACCATGCTATTGGTTCATGCTAATGGTATGCAGGGAGCATACCATTACCTTCAGCTCATGCAAGCCCAAATCTGCCCCTGGAAAGGGGCTAGGGAGGCTGGCCTTTCTTTATTTCTGAAAGAAAGTCTTCATTTCTCCATCAGCTTTCTGAAAGGGTTTGGATTTATACGACTATGCTGCTGCTGATGGCAAACATCCCACCTCTTAAAACACTATCACCAAATAGAGCTGCAGGTTTTCAGGTTTTCTCATTTTTAAGACTATGTTCCCAACAGAATTCAGCCAGAAATAAGACATGAATTTCCCAGAAACGTCCTCAGGCTTGGCCCGTGGTGGAAGGGTCGGACTCCAGCTGCGCTCCTTGGCTCAGGGCCAGCCTTGACTGAACCCATCCATCACAGCCGAAGCCTGCCCTTCTCACACGCTGCTTGAGTTGGAAATGGAAGTGGCCTTTTAACAGAACATTGTCTTAGGATTGTGTGAAGCAAGGCTGACAGAGAAAGGAAGATTCATTCCTGACACCAATCATACTAATATCTGTCACCAAAATGACATTTTCCCTTTAATGATGAAAAATGCATCAGGAAAGAGGGAGGAGAATGAGCAACTTCCATGTGCAGCTCTGGACTGATAGGGAGGAGACGTCGGCTGCTGCTGCCTCCCCACCACTGTTGCTTGCTGGTTTTCAGTTTGGAGGAGGTGAGGGCGTAGATGGCCCGTTGGTTACTGAACAAACACAACTGCTACTTTGCTTGGAAGAGAAGGGGGCAAGCAGATGGGAGCCTGTGAGTTAGGCAATGTCATTGAACATTTGACTAATTTCTCATTAGGCCCTCTGCCTGGTTTTTCAAGAGAATGCCCTCTGTTGCTCTTGGGCCCCAAGCAGGGGCCTCAGTTCTGGTTTCCCAGGATACCATAGGATCCCAGGATACCATCTTTTACCGTTATCCAGTTTTGCAGATCTGGTAAACCTCACAGGGATGCAAAACAGCTAGGGTCCCCAGCCTTCATCCTCACACTCTGTGGTGTGGAAGGGCAACAGCAGAGGAACCCAATATACCAAGCAGGCCCCAGGTGCCTGTGCAGGGGGAGTCTGTTGGGGTGATCAGTGATTGAGAGATGGTCAAAGCTTTGCAGACCAAGCCTGGTCTCACAATGAGGAGGTGACTGCAGAGAAACTGGTGTGTCTCCCAGTTAGACAAGCATTGGTGGCCATAGAAAGATACCAGACAATGCCCCAAGTGCTCGCAGCATGAATATTTCCCAAGAAGCATGGATCTTTATCTCACGACCCGCTGAGGTCAACATCTATATAAAACGCCCTTTACTCTCTCCCTTTCTTTCCTTTTTCTTTTTGAAGATTTTTAAAAATTTAATTGAAAGAGTTACAGAGAGAGGAGAGAGAGAGAGAGAGAGAGAGAATCATCCATCACTGATTTAATCCCCAAATGGCTGTTATGGTCAGGGCTGTGTTAAGTTGAAGCCAGGAGCCTGGAGTTTCTTCTGGGTCTCCACCTCCTCTCTTTTTCTTTCCTATTAGCACAGCCTTCTGCCCAAAATAGAGGCTAAAAAATGTCAGACACCCATTTCCTTGTCTCTTGAAGCCATTAATGTCCATATGATACAGCAAATGGGTCAGACATTCCTCCAGGATCTTCCAGGCCTCCTTCATTCCTGACCTTGATCATGGTCAGATGATGCTGTGAGCACCGGAGACAGGCAGGCCCCTTCCACGTAGGGAATCCAACAGGTCCAGGCAGACTCTGAGACCCTGAATCTTGAGAGTCAGGTCATTGCTGGGCTGTTGGACACCCTACCTCCAGGCTTTCTTGATGTCCTCATTTTTAAAGCCTCTTTTAAGAAGGGGTTTGATTATTTACAACCCAAGTCATCTGGAGCATTAATTTCTCATTTTACTGGTGTTAAAGTATGCTAGCTTTATGAGGATAATAAACTTCGATTCCTTTACTGAACCTCAAACTGGGGTTGCTCTGTGCCCCCAGCTTTGGCTCATTCTCTTACCCAGGTGGGTGAGAATATCCAGAATTTGGACTACACAAGTGGGCTTCTCAAGTCTTCATGCCCTCCCAGTTCTTTGCAACGTTGATTAACACAGCACCCACCCATCAGCTAACCTTCGAGCAAAGCCGTTCCTTTCTATCATCTTTGTAATGAGGGAAGCGGAGTCGGTGCTATCTCTGTACTTGCATGAGTGGGCTCCTGACTCGCCCTCTCCTCCTCCTCCACCCTCACTTTGACATATATTTTAGTCCAACAACGATGTGGTTTCTAAGGACCTTCACCTGAACAACTGAGCTCCCAATGTGATTCATATCCAAGTGCATATATTTTTAATTTTTTTTGACAGGCAGAGTTAGATAGTAAGAGAGAGAGAGAGAGAGAGAGAGAGAGAGAAAGGTTTTCCTTTGCCGTTGGTTCACTGCTGCAAATGGCCGCTATGGCTGGCACGATGAGGCTGGCGTGCTGCACCGATCTGAAGCCAGGAGCCAGGTGCTTCCTCCTGGTCTCCTATGCGGGTGCAGGGCCCAAGCACTTGGGCCATCCTCCTCTACACTCCTGGGCCACCGCAGAGAGCTGAACTGAAAGAGGAGCAACCGGGACAGAATCCGGCGCCCCAACCAGGACTAGAACCCGGTGTGCCAGCGCCGCAGGCGGAGGATTAGCCAAGTGAACCGGAGTGCAGGCCATCCAAGTGCATATTTTAAAGTCTCCAGCCCACCTTTGTAAGAATCCCTACAAATCATCAACGCCACACCGTCCAAGTTGGGGACGAATGTGCTCTCTTCCTCTTATGTTCTGGATCCTTGCTGCCCCTTGCATCCTTTCAGACGAGGTAAAATTCCCCCAGCAAGAGCACACAAGCTTCATGAATGACACTCAGAGCTTTGCCTTAAGGGAGAAAAACAACATGCCAGGGCTTCTCCCGGGGAAAGACAGCAGGCAGCAAGAAAAAGGCGTCCAGTGTGGACGTTGAAGAGATGCGTTAGTCCCGGCTGTGGGTCCCGTGCAATGAGACATCCAGCCGTCCCGTGGAGAATTGCACTATTGGTTTTTAGAGTACCCGGCTGGCCTGGAGGCCAAGAACAGTGTAGAGTTCAGTTATCTCTCTGTCTGTCCTGTCCATGGTGTCCATGCTTCTTGGGAGGAGAGCAAACTGAACTTGGGAGTGACAGGCGCTGAGTCTCGTTAGAGGAGCCAAATGCCCAGCAGGTACCAGGAGAGTCCTATATCCCATGGAAATGCATAAAGTAAAAGAAATTGCAAAGGGCCACATACCCTTCTTAAAATAGAAACCAGACAAAGCTTCTTGTATTAAAGGAAATTAACACACGGATTGAGAGAAAACTTGCGATATGGACACCCATTTTAATTCACATTCAACACTTGGTTTGTGAGATGGTTGATAAAATTTTGAAAATGAGAATGATTATCTCTCTTTGTACGGTTACAATAACCATAATTGATATCAAAGTGTTGGATCTGCAAAGCAAATTATATTTTGAGGGAGAAGGCATTTGGCACAGTGGTTAAGATGCCATTTGGGATTCCCATATCCCGTATAGCAGTGCCTGGATTTTAGTCTTGGCTCAATTCTCATTCCAGTTTCCTGCTAATGCTCACCCTGGCAGGTAGCGTTGATGGCCCAAGGACTCGGGTCCCTGCTATCCACATGGAAGACCCAGATGGAGTACCAGTCTCCTGGCTTTGACCTGGCCTAGTCTCAGCTATTGCAAGTACTTGGGGAATGAACCAATGTGTAGAATATTTCTCTGACACTCTTTCAAATACATACAAGTAAATAAATAAGTAAATCACTTTTAAAGTCAGATTTTGGTATATACTCTAATTCTCCCCTGATCATCTGATCCAGCAGAACCATGTCCCCACTGACAAATGAGTGAAGTGGGGTTCATACTGATAAAGAAAGCTGATGAAATTCTCATGGTAGACTGCAGAAAATCTTGTCTTCTAACTCTAAATCCAAGTCTCATTGTAATGCATGTAAGAATCTCCCTGCAGTCCAGGATTGTTCTCTACACTGTGGCCATTGAGAGAGGGAGAGGGGGGTTGAGAGAGGATCACAGGGGTGATTCAGGAAGGGCAAAAGGAAGACCACTCTCTCTCTCTCACTGTCCACTCTGCCTGTCAAAAAAAAAAAAAAAAAAAAGGAAGACCACACCTCAGGAGCATATAGGAGGGCAACCAGAACTATGGTCAAGAAGTAGGCCCCAGAAAAACCTCAGACACAGGAAGAAAAAGGAAGAGCATCTGTCCAAAATGTCTGAGTAGCGTACTGGGCCTGCCGTTCACCTCTCAGTGGGTCACTTTTCTTTTTAAGGTTTTGTAAATGTATTTTCTGATTTATTTGAAACAGTGAGGCAGAGAGGAGTCCTCCACTTTCTGGTTCATTCTCTAAATGCCTGCAATGACCAGGCCCTGGCCAGGCCCATGTCAGGAGCCTGGAACTCAATCTGAGTCTCCTACATGGGTGGCTGGGACCCAAGAACTTGAGCCATCACCAGCAGCAGCCCAGGCTGCACAACAGCAGGAAGTGGGGTAGGAAGTTGGGAAGCTGGGACTCTAACAAAGCACCCTGGTATGAGATGTGGGTACCCCAAACTGTGTCTTAACTGATGTACCAAACCCTCACCCCACCGTGTCACTTCTGAGTATCTGCACAGCAGCATTTGTGGTCCACACAACAGTGCCCAGGATTTAGAGGAGGCTCCAGGAACCGGGGCTTGTGCACAGAGAGCTTGTGCAGTGGCTTCTCCTGGGGCCATTGGCAGCACTGCTGGGGTCCACCTGAGGGACAGAGGCCTGTGGTCTGGGAAGGTGTCTCTCAGTGTGTGGCAGCCACAGCCTCCCTGATTTCTTGGTGGTGTGTGGTCCCCATGACGTAGTATGCCCCTTCTCGAACAGGTGTCTTTCTTTGGAATCTACATCACTGCAGACTTTGCCACTCCATGTCCTCCCAGAAAGCATCTCCCTGCAGGCTTTCTCCTCCTGGCAATGCATCTGTCACATGATATATCCCAGCTACCACCCCATCTCTGCCAATCACACACTGCTCACCCACCAAGACACACCTTGGCTGACCACTGCTTCTCCTCGGGGCACCTCTCGTCATCCCAGTTAGAAGGGATCTCTGTCTCCTTTTTGAATTCCTGTAATATTTACTATGTGCCATAGCATGTGGAACACTGCATTGTGTTCCAGTTAGCTGTACACATAGGATATTTTCCCTACAAGAAGATATGTCACTAAAGTCATAGTCCTTTTAGTAGATAATTTGACTTTAGAACTGAAAAGACCCATAGAAGCCAACTAGCTCCAGGTTCCCATGTATGGGTGAGGATATGGAGACCTAGGGAGCTTACTGAACAGTCCAAACAAGCTCACATTGCCAGGGCAAACAAGAGCTGGAGTTCCCTTGCATCCTGAGCTCAGTGACACCTCGCCAGCAATAGACATCCAGTGAGTGATTCAATGAGTGGTTTTGACAAATCCCTGAGAACTGCTCTCTCATTGCCAAGAGGGGTTCAGTTAGAGACATCTACAAGGGATCCTCAAACAGTTCCTGGAAAATATGGGTTAAGTACAACGCATGGATTCCACACACTTTCTGAAGTACCCTTGCATAATTGCGGTGGAACCCTCAAGTCAAGCTCATTCTAGAGGTGCCTACCACATCTGGCAGGTGCCAGGGGCAGCGGCGGCGGCAGCTACACGCCCCAGGAAAAACTCGTTCCTACCTTCCTGGTAACAAGTTGGGTGGTGCTGGTGTTTGCAATCAACGAACCAGGAATAACAGTCATTCAGATAATTCTGCTTTTATATGCACACACTGAACAGAAAATCAATCCAACACTAATAAGGATGGTTGAAAATTGCTAATACAAACCCAGTTGGACAACCTAGTTTAGAGAAAAGGGGTCGGCTTATGGGTTTCTGTGCTCCCTGCACAGGGCTCAGCCCCCAGTGCTGTGGCCCCCACACTCAGAAGGTTGCTAGGGGTCGTTGTAGGTGGGCTGCCTTTCAGTAGCAGCAGTGCCAATTAACCACAGCCATAAGCACCCTGATCCTAGCAGGGTGTATAGACTCAAGATGTGTTTAGGAGCTTTGTTTTCCCGGGGTCTGATGTGCGTCTCCACAGATTGGAGAGGCTCAGGGGCACGGGGCGTGTGCGTGTGTGCACATGTGTGTGTGTGTTATTTTAGAGGATCCAGGTGCCTCCTTTTGGAGCTGAGAACTGGGTCAGGGAGGAGGGCACTGCTGGAATACAATTCGTGCTTAAGTAGGAAGTTTCTGAAGGTGGAGGGAGAGGCAGCCTGCAGGGACGCTGTCCTGGGTCCTGGAAACAATTCATCGCTGTGGAGAGGCTCCTGACAGGTGTGGGCTCTCTTGCCTCTCCTCTCCCATCTTCAACGTGAACACTTCTGGCTGGGCCTCTCTTTGCCCCCTTTCTCTAGGTGCACTCTGCAATAGGCAGTGAGGACAAAGTCGCTGCTCCTCGTAGGGGAAGAGGCTCCGGTGAGTCTGGTTTACAGCCCGTCTTAAGTCCTGAGACAAACCTCCAGAGGAACACGGTTCCCCCTTGAGGACCTCTAATGGATGAGGGGGAGAAAGCCCATACACTGCCATCAAAGTCACATGCCACGTGACAAAGTGGGTAATTATGTTCACTTAGCAAACATCAAAGAAACAAATGGCCCGTGAGCCCTGTGCAAGTGCACTCGCGTGTGCCCCTGTGAGGCCAACCTGGGCCTTGGGCGCAGGCTGGGGGTGCAGCCCACGTGTGCCAGGCTTGCTCTCTGGCCCCCTGTCTTAAAAGGTAGGCGGTGACAGGCTCAGTGAAATCAGGGAGGTGAAATGGATTCTGCCTGGCTTGTCTCTTAGGTTCCTTTGTGTGGTTTGCATGGAAACCTTTGTTTATGGGGAAATCCACGCTTGCTACAGACAGATGCTGCTGGGCGCTGGCCCTTGTCCAGCTAAGAGTGTTTCTTTGGGGAGATGGTGTGTCATCGCTCTATCTCTTCTAGCCGTGCAGGGGTCAGAAATAAGTGATCCTCACTCCCTAAAATCCAGAGGCTCCATGTAGACTGAGGTGACTCCAAGACTCCTTTGACAAGAGACCATTTTTCTACTCCCTGAAGCCGATGGAAAGAGAGGCAGAAGTGAAAGCACAAATTCTGCCTACCGTCCTTGTCACTGCTAAAAAAAAGACTTACAGCCGGATTCTGTGTCACCCGTGCAAGACAAGGCACCTCTTTCACCCCACAGGGGCCACATCCTATCGCCCCTTCCCTCCTCCTCCCCATAGGCTGGCAAACTTGGTCCCTTTGAAATTTAATTATATAAAATCCTGCTCCCTTTACCCCCCTGTGGGGGAGCAATTGTTCTGCTATTTCTATAAAACGCCACAGGAAATATGAAAATAGGAGGCAGGATTTGGAGCAAGACTGTTCCTGAGTGCCTGTGGCTAGCAGCATCAGAAATGGCTGTGCAGACTCCACATGTGTCACAGGGAGGTGTGGGGTGGGCAGGGCTAGAGGGAGAGACAGAGAGAGAAAATACACCAGGAGGGAGCCGGGTCAGATGCTGCAATGTAACCTTTGACCTGAAAGAAGCTGCTAGAGGAACCAAAAGGAGGGCAGCCGCCACCTGTGCCAAGTACACTGCTTGCAGCAGGAGAGCTGGGCTGGCAGATGGCTCCATGATGAGCCATGAGCTGGAGGGGAAGGAACGGCACCTTCCTCTGCAGCGGGAGATGCCCTCTCCAGTGTAGGCTGGGCGAGATCCACAGTCACTTTCAGGCTTTCAGCGACTCTCCAGGAAGCTGTTTTGAGAAACAGCTGCAAGTAGAAGCACTGGAGTCAGAAGCTAAGGTTGCCATCATGGCTCCTTCACTTGCAAAAGACGTCTGTGTACTAAGTTACTCCCTACTTGCCTTGATTTTCTCATATGTGAATTGCCAGTGACCCAATAGCACCTCCTTCATTATAGTGCCTAGAATAATGCTATTGCAATTATCTAATAAAGGCACTACCATGTAGCAAATACTGTACAGATACAGACACTAGCATTGTGTTGGAGCAAATACTGTACAGTGTTGGAGACCCTGTGCTTCTATTCCCATAGCTCATAACTTAATATAGCAGACAGACATGTATGCAAATGACCAGCGGCGTGATGGGAGCTAAGATAGCGGTAGGTACAAGACTGAGATTTCAGAGATAGATGAAGCCGTCTGAAGTCAAGGAGTTGGACACATTTAGTGGAGGAGATGGACTTGTAGGTGTTGTAGAATAGTAGCAAGGTACCAGCTGGAGAAGAGGGATCAGGTACTGCCTGGCACAGAATAGAAAGATCACAGAGGTAAAGGTTTCAGAGATAGTGGTCTGGGATGGCCTTTGGTCTACTGATTAAGATGCCTGTTGGAGTACCTGTGTCCCACATCAGAGTCTCTGGGTTTAGGTCTCAGCTGTGCTTGCAGTTTAAGTACCCTGCTAACGTGCACCCGGGGAGGCAGCAGTGGTGGCTCAATCGTTGAGTTCCTACTGCCCATGTGGGAGACCTGGATTGAGCTCCCAGCTCCTGGCTTCAGCCTGGCCCAGCCCTGGCCATTGCAGGCATTTGTGGAGTGAACCTGTGACTGGAAACTCTCTCTCTCTCTCTCTCTCTCTCTCTCTCCCTCTCCCTCTCTCCCTCTCTCTCTTTCCCTCCCTCCCTCCCTTTCCCTCTTCTCCCTCCTTCCCTCCCTCTCCTTCTTCTTCTCCCTCTCCCCCTCCCTCCCCTTCTGCCTCTCCCTCTCTGTTTCTTGAAAAAAAAAATAAAAAGATTTTCTTCTAAAAAAAGAGAAAACATAGCCTGCTTAGTGAGAAATGGAAGTAACATCCCTGTGCCTTAGGAATACTGGGAGATGACTCTAGAAGGAAAGCTCCATGAAGCTTGCTGGAGAGTTTGCTTTTCCTTTTGCTAGAAATACAAATTAACTAGATAGAGACCTTATTTTATTTTATTTTTTGCCAAGTAGAATCTCATTTTTTTAAGCTTTATTAAGGTCTAATTGACAAAGACAAATTGTATATATTCCAGGTGTACAAAGTGAGGTTTAGATGCATACATACATTCTGCAATGATTACCACAATCAAGCTAATGAACACATCCATCGCATTGCACAGTTATCTTTTGTGTGTGTGTTGAGAATACTTAAGATCTACTTTAGGCAAATGTAAGTGTATAATATGTTATTATCAGCTGCAGTCACCATATTGTGCATTAGATCTGCAGAAGTTACTCATCTTACAAACTGCAAGTTTGTATCCCTTGATCAACACCAATTCATTTCACTGGAACTTTCCAAGAAGGGTAGAGAGAGTATCCAAACCACAACAAACCCTCTCTGATGCCTTGAGCTGCCTGAATGATGGGCAGAGTGGGAAGCAAGCAATAGGAGACCCTAAGGGAGGAACTATTGTGGTGGACATGTGGTAGCATGAAAGGCAAGGAGGACTCAAACAGAGAGCTCCTCATTCACCCAAGAGTCTGTACAGTAGACAGTGTGTGCATGGGGCAGGTGCTGTGGCCTTGGTCTGTGTCTGCCCATCTTACCTACTCAGGGACCTGTAGGTTAGTCCAGGGCATCTGTGGGCCCCAGTAAACCTTGACCCTTTCCCTCCCTTCATGTAGCAGATGGGTTGCAACATCGGAGGACCAGGCCAGTGACCTGAAAGGGGAAGCCCTCCACCATTTCTAAGACAGCTTTGCTTTTCTTGATCTGGCACCAAATCAACAGACCTTCCCCAAACATCTCTTTCTTCTTTTTGCCTGGAAATCAAAGTGAGAGTAGAGGTGAAGCCAACATCCTCCAACTCCTCCAACCACGAGGACGAGAAGCTGACATGACCGATTGTAAGGAGCAAAGATAAGAGGCATCTGCAATGCTGACATCAGGGGATTGGTTCCCCCTAGCCCCAACTACCTGTCAATGGGCTTTGCACTCTGTGGTTAATTAAATCTGAGCTCAGTCTCTGATACCAGGCTGCCCATGTGGATGAAGACCTGGGCCCTTCTCAGTTACCATGCACTGTTCCTGCACATCAGAGGCAAAATGTTTTTTTTCCCCAAGGCAAATGAAAGAAAGGGCTCTCTGAATTCTTCTGTCATGATTGTGTTAATCAGATCTCTTACTAGTTTATAAAGGAAAACTTTCCCATAACTAAAAAGCCCCAAGAACCCAAGCATCAGTGTTACAGGATAAATGGTGCCTGGTAAGTGTTTGCCAAAATCAGTGGGGGCCCAGATGGTGTCTTTCACATGAAGGGGAAAGGTGATGCCTACATAACATTCCTAACGGAGGATCAGGCTGGGAGAAGGGGAAGCAGCCTCCTTGGGCCTGGCATGGACAGTTAGGGAAATGAAGTGAGGGGCTGGAGGGTAGAGGTAATGGGTTACAAGTCATAGAGGACACAGTGGGGGAGAACATGCCAGACTGGGGCCTCCCGTGTGATGCTTGAATAACTGGCAGGTGGCGGCCCTTGCTGCGGCTTGGTGGGAAAGAGCAGGGAGCGATCCGGATTGGGTTTCACCAACAAGCTGACCTCGGGCTCTTGACTTCACCTGCCTCAGCTTCAGTTCCCCAAGGTGTAAGGTGGGAGGATGGATGGCTCTAACACGTTCATCATGAGGATTGATATAATGTTCAGGAAATTGCCCAACACACTCTCAGTAGTGCCGTTAGTGTCATCCTAAATGGAGAGATAAACTGCCTGGAGGAAACCCCTTCTCAAGAATGCATAGAAATACAGCCCAGGCGCCCTGCCTGAGCCCCTTCCCACCTGCTAAAAAGTAATACAACGATTGGCTCAGCCATGGTCAGGGCTTTGCAGGAAAGATGCTTCACCCTCTGTGCCATCTTTTGCCCCTTTCATCTGTGAGATGCAAGGAGGGTACTTGAATCCCCAACACTGCCCTGTGCCTGGGAAACAGAAGTTGGGGCCACCAAACAGGACTCCTTACACAGTTGGTGAGGAAGTGGGCATCACATGGGCACAGGTGGGTCTATGGGCCCAAAAGCTGGGCCCAAAAGCTGTGCCTTCAATTCAGTCAGAGAGGATCTTTGCTGAGTGCCAAGCCCGAAGAGCAGCAAAAATGGCCCAACCCAGCGAAGCAGTCTGAGGAGCTCTCAGGGTGAGGCCCTGTTCAAGGGCAGATCCAGACCCACTGCAGCCTCGCCATGATGATTGAGAAGAGGAGAGAGATAAGCAGAGTGAAGTGCTGTTGACATCATGCAGCTAGCCCCAGCTACGTATCTCTGGGCATCATCCTCTGTGGATGTCTTGAACTTGAGTTCCTCTTATTGGCACTGGGACTTGGGAGTCAGAAACAGCCCAGGAGAGCAGGCCACGTGGAAATTTTCTTTCCACTGCCTGTGAGGGTGTGGGTCTTGATTGACTCCTGGGAAGCTGGTGTTTTTTGTGCTGTGAACCAAGGATGGAGAATGTCCAGCCTGCAGGCTGTATAAGACCCACGGAATCACTTGACTTGGCCCTGCCAAGGCAAACATAGGTGGGACTAGAGGTACATTTTTAAGTTGATAATTTTATATGGCCCACAAATAACGTTATAAATATCTAAATGGCCCTTGGGAAAAAAAAAAAAAAGATTCCCCACCCCTGGCCCAAAGAGACGCATGGCAGGAGTTGAAAGAGTGAACACAATAGGATTTAATCAAACAGCTACAGGGACTCCACAGAGCCCTTCTTGGGCCTGGGCTTCCCTCACAAGGCAGCAATGTCAGAACTGTGCTGGGTGGCAGGGCCAGCACACAAGAGTGATGTGTCCTGGAGAAAGCAGGACAAGGAAGGAAAGTCAAAGAGCCAGATGCTTGACCTTCAAGGGAGTAAAACGGGGTGGGAGGGACTGACCCCAAGGCTCTTCCTGTGCAGAAGTCATGGTGCACTTCCTCTCTTTTTCTTCAACCTCATCTCCCTGATCTCCCAAGGACACCATGTGCATGCTCACTCTTGTGCTGGAAATAAGAGATCCCAGGCTCACAGGGAACACCACCCAAACAGGGAACTTATTGTATAAAATTTATCCGGTTATTCCGTCATTTGACTGTAGCTTAAATACAAAAAGTTCTTTTGTCGAAGTGGCTGGTAATGCAATGAGGCTCCATCCCCTCTGTGAGCTAATGGCATTTGTGGGGAGATGACAGGTGGGTATGAAAATGGAATTGGATAGGGCGGGGGCACACTCTGGCGCTGCTCCTCACTCTTTGCAGGGAGAGCGTGGGATGTTATCTATTATTCTATGCATCAGGGTTTTCATCTAATTTCATAATGAAGATGTTGCTCCATCAGATACATACGACGTGTCAGCAGAGATGCACTGGGCCATTTTTATGTGTCACTGGCTCTCAGCAGGCGCCCCCACCTGCCTGGAATAGTGTGAAAGGGCTGGCTGGAGGCAATGGTTCCTCCTCGCCAGATTGTACAGTACAGATATGGCTGCTCTCCCCTGTCTTCTCTTCATGACCTGGTCCTCTCAGGCTTGGAGCTCTATGAGGACAGGAGCCTTCTGCCTGTGTGTGCATTCAATGCTTGAATCACTGGGAAGAGTGAATGGACCGGACCTTTCAGCTATCCAGTCTGGGTGTGCCCAGTCTTTGCAGACCACCTCATCCTGCTCTGTCCACTTTGCTCTGCCACTGAGAAGGAGCTCTCACATTCGGACAAGAGATTACACTTGTTGACCCAACTCCAGGAGGCTCAGCCTCAAGTTGGCGAAGCTGTGACCCAGCTGTGAAGCTGGGCGTGTGTTCAGGAACTCTCTGGACCTCCACTTCCTGTTCTGCATAATAGACATAACTAATCGCACCTGCCTCATGGTTTGTAGTGAAGGTTGAATGGAACCACGCATTTCAATAGCACCTGGCATGGAACCACACAGCAATTTTTAGCCATTGTTAAGCTCTAAAAAACAGTCCATAGCCTTCTTCTCCTGTAGCTGAGTGTCTTGTGCTGGGAACCTATGGCAGATAGAGTCACTCCTGGGTTCCCAAGCCATTTCTCAATGGCGTGATCCCACCAACATAGAATTGCTTACACTTGTTCCTCATGCCGCCCCTGCTAAGATTTCCTACCACTGTGCTCTTTTGAAGGTCTCTGGTATTTCACTCGGACCCCAGTGAACCCTTTGCTAGGCTCAAAGATGATTCATTTGCAGAAGGTCATCCTTTTCAAAGGGGATATTTTCTCTTGATAGCCAAAGCTAGATGGGCACCATGTGGTGTGGGAGCTAAGACCCCAGGTTCCAGAGCCACACATCTCAGCTCTGCCCTTTCCTAGCTATGAGATCCCAGGGACATCAAAAAATGTCTAGCCTTTCAGTTTTCTTATCTGTAAAACAGGGACCCTGATAGCATCTCGCTCATAGCTTTGCTGTAATGATTAAATGACTTTATTTCTAGGAAGGGCGTAGAATAGCCCCTTCCTCAGATTAAGTATTCAGCAAATGTTAAATGTTGTTATTTGTAGATATCAGATGGCCACCACTCCCCAGTGCACTCAAGCATGCTTCCAGTCGAGTTACAGGTTGAGACCCCACCAGCTCTAATGTCACCTGCTATGCATAGCAGGTCACTCCCCTATGTTAGTGCTGTTTGTTCTGATGTTGCCAGGGAAACAAGGTTCATTTTGGAAGCTTCTCCCACTCAGGTCCCTTTGATGGAATGGGGGAAATGGGCATCTTGTCGGGCTCTGGCTTGTCACTTTCTGCTCACCAACTTCTGCCTTCTCGAATATTTCTAACATAAGCCACAGAAAGTATTTCCCTACCCGAGGGTCACAAAAGTGAGGCTTCATCTCGATTCTGCCTCAAATTAGGTGTGTAACACAGAGGTGATCGCTTCTCTCTGGGGTTTCGTTTCCTTGGCTGACTGATGACAAGACTCTAGCAGGTGGTGTGTTTGCTCTCTCAACTCAGAGACTATGAATATGAGCAAAACTCAAAGGCCTGTGCGATTCTTTCTGTGATCTGCATGGGCTCTGATGCTGGGTAACCTGAGAGTGAAGGCTGCCATCCCCTGGCACAGGTGGCCATGATTTCTGTCGGGATTGCAAGGCATCTCGGTGGAGAAGCCCACAAATTCTCTGGTTCCAGCTTTGGTAATAAGACTGAAGATCTCATGACGTTTGAATGTGTAACATTAATGTTTTGCCTTTTCCTTCATAATTGCTTGAGATGTACTGTCATTGGCATGAAAAGGTTGTGTGCTGATGGCAGCAAACAAAGAGAAATCTCTGGTTTTGTCATTTCTTGGCGGTGCTTGGGCCACTTTCAGGGTGTGAGGTCGGGTGCTGTCATCCCTTCCATCATCAGCAAGAAGGTGTACACAGGCTGTGTACCAAACAAGTTTCATGTCCTGGAGGACATGCATTTGTGTGCTTTGTGCACAGCCTTGCCAGCCTGCTCAGTTCAGCCATTCAAGATCTTTCTGAACTCATTTCACCCATTCTCTAATTTCTCAGGAAGAAAACAAGAAGGGATAAAATGCAGTGGAAACTTCTACCCCATTGCTTGCTGCCCCTAGCCTACACACTGAGACACAGCCTTCAAGGGTCTGCACAAATAGCTACGATTTGCCTGCCTCAAAGTACATCACAGGCCAACAGAATGTTTGCTCCCTCTCCTTTTCTATTTCGCAGACACGTGGTGGTCAGCTGTAAGTTTCCTCACTTGACCCCATCTTGGGAGGCTCTGTTGGACCCCAGCTCTCTCTGTAAGACCCCTGAGGACTGGTGTGGGTGGTGATAAAGTGAATGTGATGTTGTAACTTCTTCACCATGTTGATATGGTTGATGTACACCTGTGGCTGAATCACAGTATCCAGATAATGGACCAAGCCTCATTCGAAATGCAGCCATGGAAGTGTTTTATGAATGAGAAATTCACTCAAGATGTGGATGGGCCTCGAACAACCGGTTGATGGTGTCAATGGAAAAAGACGACCTCCCTGGAGAAGGGGAATGTGGCCAGCATGCTGCCCTGGGACGTCTCCAGTGTGCTGTCTGGAAGCCTGCAGACTTTGAATTTCCCCCATCTCCACAGCACGTTGCATTGTTTCTGTTCCTGGGGACACCTGTAGCACACACACACTCTAATGTCGCTCTTTCCTTGTAGAGGAGCTACCCTTTCATGCACCTTGCAAGAATGCATCCTTCCTCTGCATAGCGCTTCCTGGATTTCACCCAGTCCTCTAAAACCTGACTCGTTCAAGTAAGGCAAAGAGAAGGAAGTTTTGTGCAGTTGTTCTCGCTGCGATGGAGATGAGCACAGTGCAGCATTTGGTCAACACTGCAGTTGTCCGTTCTACATATTGCAACGCCCATGACTTGAGCAGCGACCTCTATCTCATAGCCCTGTCTCTTAAACAGTGCAGGCAGCTTTGAGCTGTCACCTGTTGTATCTCCCGATTGTCTCCAGCAGTGAACAGTACACAGACAAGGTACTGGGTGTTTAGAGATAAATGAATTGTAGATTGAGATTACGACAGACCAACTCTTGTTGGTTCTCCCTGAACAAAAGGTAGAGATAACCTTTCTCTACTCCTTAGTACACTAATAACTTAACAACTTCCTTACTGCAGTTTTCAACCTTTTTTAAAAAAAATATTTATTTATTAGAAAGGCAGAGTTAGAAAAAGAGAGAGAGAGAGAGAGAGAGATTTTCCATTCACCGGTTCACTCCCCCAAATGGCTATAATGGCCAGGGCTGGGACAAGGCAAAACCAGGAGTCAGGAGCTTCTTCTAGGTCTCCCACATGGGTGCAGGGGCTTCAGGACTCGGGCTGTCTTCTGCTGTTTTCAAGGCACATAAGCAGGGAGCTGGATTGGAAGCGTGGCAGTTGGGACTTCCCTATGGGATGCTGGCACTGCAGTCAGCGGTTTAACCTTCCATGCCACAGCGTCGGCCCCCCTCTCAACGTTTTCTTAATGGGAGAATCAAGAGTTGCTACACACTCCTGCTGTTTGTCCACATTCTACAATGTATTTTTAATAATATTGTCTGTTACAGACTGGCTGCTCCTCCAGATCAGAGGTTTTGTGCGTGTGTGTGTGTGTGTGTGTTGAGACCTCACAATTACATTTTAGGTAGGTGTTTTATTATTCACAACATGGAATATCAAGTAAATTACCCAGAATCATACAATTGGAAAGTGACCCATCTGGGATTCAAATTCAGTGTTTCTGATTCCATATCCACGTGTGCTTCCTCAACAGGTTATTCAGAAAATTTATATCTGCCCACATCCATATTATCTTAATTTGTTATAGTGAGTGGTCAATGCATTTTAAAGGGAAGAATGGATGGTAAGGCAAATAAAGAACAAGGAAGACACAGACTTGGTGGGACAGCTGAGCACACGTCTTCATAGGAACTCACTGATGAAATCTGATGAAACTGAATGAAAACATAGGCCATCTGTGCCAAAAACATTTTAAAACAAGCAAGATGTTATGAGAAGGTCCTGATCCTTTTTGTAGAGATACACACTAAGAAAGCAGTCAAACAGTAATTTAAGGGGCAGGTGTTGTGGTATGGCAGGTTAAGCCACCACGTGTGATGCCTACGCCTCACATCAGAATGCCAGCTAGAGTCCTGGTTCTGATCCAGCTTCTGGCTAATGCACCTGGAAGGTGGCAGGTGATATTCCTTGGGCCACTGCCACCCACATGAAAGACCCTGGATGGCCATTTGGGCTCCTGGCTTCAGCCTGACCCAGCCCTGGCTGTTGTGGCATTTGGGGAATGAACTGGATTCTTCTCTCTCTCTCTCTGTCTCTCTCTCCTTCTCTCTCTCTCTTGCACACATGCTCTCTCACTCTGTTACTCAGACTTTCAAGTAGATGAAAATAAAGTGAACATTAAAAATTAATGTGTTAATAATTACAACCGCACAATCTTTCTGCTGCTCCTGCTGTCTTTAAGCATCCAGTGACATCACTTCCCTTCCTCACAATTGTGGTCCAGGCACTTCATCTTGTTGCTTACAGGTTAGCCCCTATCAGAATCTGGTACTGCTGATACCGGTTATGGTGATCTGACTACAGGTACTCCTGTTTGGGGCCCAAAGGAAAAGAGGAAAAGAGACTTGGAATTTGTCTTCCCAGATGCCACAGGACGTTGAAGAGGAAGAATTTCTTCCCTGAAGAATGAAGCTATAAATTAAATGCCCAGGGCAAAGGAGCACGTGTAGATACCATGCTGGGAGCACAGATAACAAACAGAAAGCTGTGGGCTACCCAGTGGCCCTGGAATCTGGCAGGAATTCTGCCCAGTGCCTGTTATCACACTGTGTCCCTGGTACCTGGCACTGGACTCCAACATGCAGAGCCCCAGGCAGGAGACCCTCTGTGCGAAGAGCTTTTCTGCTAATCCCCAGCTTCCCCTTCTCTTGCTCAGCTCCAGGCTTGCGTTCCTTGTCCTGGCACCTGCTAAGCACAGGCGTAATTCCCACCCCTCATTTGCATTGTTACTTTGCAGGTATTTATAGCTTGTGATCATCTGCCCCCTGAGTCCTCTCCCTCTCTAGACTATAATGTACTATTAGACCCAGGTCTGTTGGCTGTGGAGCTGAGCATGCTCAGGAGTTGTGTTGTCACAACGAATGCCAGCAAGGGCTGTAGTCTCTTGAAGCTGTCAGCGATGGCTCAGAGCAGAGGGGGAAAAGTCACTCTCAGAATTGCTCTGCTTGGTTCTCTTTGTTGTGAGTTGAACAGTGTGTCTGTAGTGTTGGAGGAAATGTAGAGATCTGCCTGGATGGCTTTCTGAAAGTGTGTGGATGCATGTACAGGTGGGTGTGCACACATGTGTGGGTGTGTGTGCATGGGAGGGGTTGTGCATTGTGTTGTGGATGTGGGAGAGGGAAGGAAAGCAAAGTAGAAAGAGAGAACTTGATTTTCCTGTGTTTCCAGTCCCTGTCTCTTTCTACTATGACTACTGATTTCTCCTCTGGGATTCTTGGAAGTGGAAAAACCAAAAAGCAAACAAAACCCCTGCAGAATAAACCAATCACAAACACTACACACAAACACAAAAATCCTCAAACACAGATATTTTTCTCAGTCTTTCCAGATTCTAAGGCCACAGACTATCGAAACATAAAGACTATATATGGAATCCAGGGACAGGAATGGAATTGAGGACACCTATTTAAAAGACTGCACACAAAGAGAGACTTGAGCCACATATCTTTGTGAAAGTTTTTCAGTAAGATCTGTGCTGGCTGGGTTCACTCTTCCTGTCTGGGATTCCAAGGTAAACCAATTATATATATAATACACACACACACATATATATTTAAGCTTACTTATACATTCATATTTATTTGAAAGGCAGAATAATACAGAGAGATCTTCCATCTGCTGGTTCATTTCCCAAGTACCTGCAACAGCTGAGGCTGGGCCTTGCTGAAGCCAGGAGCTGGGAACTCCATCCAGGTGCCCCATGTGGGTGGCAGAGACTCAAATACTTGAACCATCTTCTCCTGCCTCTAAAGATGTGCACTGGCAGGGAGCTGGATAAGAAACAGAGGCAGGACTTGAATCCAGGCACTCTGCTATGAGGCGCAGACATCCCAAGCCACAGCTTAACTCTCTGTTCCACAATGTCTACCCAGGAATAAATATTTTTGATAACATAGTTTCTGAGAAAACAAAATTGAGACAGGCAGAGTGGACAGTGAGAGAGAGATAGAGAGAAAGGTCTTCCTTTGCCGTTGGTTCACCCTCCAATGGCCGCCGCGGCTGGCGCACCGCGCTGATCTGATGGCAGGAGCCAGGTGCTTCTCCTGGTCTCCCATGCAGGTACAGGGCCCAAGCACTTGGGCCATCCTCCACTGCACTCCCTGGCCACAGCAGAGAGCTGGCCTGGAAGAGGGGCAACCAGGACAGAATCCGGTGCCCCGACAGGGACTAGAACCCGGTGTGCCGGCGCTGCTAGGCAGAGGATTAGCCTACTGAGCCGCGGTGCCGGCCCAAAATTGAGAATATTTTAAACTTGAAACCGTCATGTCATTCCTAGCACATTACAATGATTTAAGCCAATAAGTAGGACTACAAGGTGACTTCACAAAATTCATGTGAAAAGGGATTTAAAAGATAACTGTTTGGGGGGCTGGTGCTGTGGTGTAGTAGGCTAAGCCTCTGCCTGTGGCGTGGGCATCCCGTATGGGTGCTGGATTGATCTTGGCTGCTTCTCTTCCAATCCAGCTCTCTGCTATGGCCTGGGAAAGCAGTAGAGGATGGCTCAAGTGTTTGGGCCCCTGCACCCACATGGGCGACCCAGAAGAAATCCTGGCTCCTGGCTTCAAATTGGCTCAGCTCCAGCTGTTACATCCATTTGGGGGAGTGAACCAGTGAATGCACACCAGGAAGTTTTGACAAGCCCAATGCACAAGGCTTGTGAGCACATCAGCAGCTGAGACAAGGCTAGCCCTGCTAGGAGAGCCTGAGATTCTCCCAGCCACCTGCACCCATACCACTTCCTCCAAAGGTGGCTGCTCCCTATTGGGGCCAAAGACATTGTGATCAGAGATTGGAACCCCTTGCAGTAAAATTCCACAATGGAGCATTTGAAAGATGTGATAAAATATATACAAGTTCTTAAATAGTGTCATCAAGATGAGTAATAAATCAGACATTTTATGGTTGCTGATTATAAATTCCGTTTATACCATAAGCATTTAAAGAAGGAAAAAAATGGAAGCTGACAGACATTGCAGCATGCTGAGGGTGGGGCTGCTTGGTGACAGCTTTGTGGCTGCTGCATCTTGGGGGTGAATGGAAGGGTCCAGGCCAGGGAGGATGTGTGCATCGCAGGGTCCCTGGGACTCTCTGGGTGTGGCCTTGGTTAATGGAGAACTTCCCTGTGGATTTTGTAAGTCAAGCATTCTGGCCAGTTTCCCAAAATCAAGCCGAGAGAGAAGCAAGGTGAGAGGACCAACATGGGAGATGCCACGTAGGTCCAGGAGGGCAGCACTGACAGACACAGATCCTTGACAGAAGGAATGAGTGACAGGCACTGCCCAGAAGAGTGGCTATGGTAGAACAGGTCATTAGGCACAATTCCAGTTCAGCAAGCATCAGTTCAATAAAAAAAAAAGGTAAACTTTGTGTTCATATAGTGCTTTCCAGTTTCCACACGAGGTTTTAGTAAATCTTACAGTACCCTCTGGCATAGCCATTGTTATTTTCCTCGTACAGATGGAAAATGAGGCTGTCTCACTCATGTAATCTGGTCTTTCTCGGCCCCTGTTGCTGCTGCACTTACAAGTAATATCGTTTGAAAAGTGGTTCTAGTCTACCAAGAGAAAATGAAAACACAGTCTCCAGCCTTCCTGGTGGCAGAATTTGACCTGCTCTTGGCTTGGGAATGCCTCAGATGGTATCCTGCTTGCAGATTTGTCTAATTATGTTTTGCTTGGGCTCAGATTAAAATTAATTGGTCTTTTCATGATCACACATCAGGACAATAATAGAGCCAGGCACCTGAGAACAGACGAGGGATTAGAGATGGGCCGTGAATAATCCCGGAGCCGGGTGTGGATGGGATGTGGGGTGATGGTGCACGCTGGAGAGGCCTCCCGTGGGTGTCTGGCAGCTTGCTAATTCATGGGGTCTTTGTATGACAGTGCATGGCCATGGCTATCGCCTACCCAGTGAGCACACACGTGCATGTACACAAGTATCCACTCAGATGCACATTCCTCTACAACACCCACCCTGTTGATTAGACTCTAAGGAGCAGTGACTTTTGGAGAAAGACCAGATAAATCACTTTGGAGAGGGAGAAGTGGAAAAAAGATGATAAAGAAAAAACCCTACTTTCTCTTCCTTTCAAATGCCACAAGAAAATGTCAAGGAAATCGCTTTACTGGAAATAACAGAGAAGTTCAAAACAAAATTGTCAAGTGTCACTCTCTTGGCCAACTCCCCCTGGCACTCAGCCCCTCTTTCCCTGCCTTTGCTGCCTCTGCTCCATGGATGCCAACACCCAGTCTTCCAAAGGAGAAGGAACTGAGAAACAGCCCTTGCAAAGCCTTTCACTAAAGCGAATAACAGAGACTAAACAAGACAGAGATGAGTGGGGAAGAGCCCTTTCTCTGCAGCTGGCCACTTCCAGCTCGAGGACGATGTCCATGTTCAACGTCATCATTATCAAAAGCCTTTATTAAATGATTAACTGGGAAAATCAATGTACAGGTCATTGTCAGTGGGGAACTACCTAAGGATACTTTTGCTTGCTTGTAACTTAAAAATCCAAGATAATGTACAGTTTTACAAAAGGTTTCTCTAATGTACACAAGTATAGCTCTTTGTTCCTCTTTTAATTTTCTATCATGCATTTAGTAGTCAACTACTTCAAAAAGTCTGTGGAAGAATGCAATTAAAGGGAAAGGATTTTGGTCTAGCATTCAAGCCATTGTTTGGCCAGTGTGTGTTCCAGATTAAAATGCCTGGATTCAATTCTCATTCTGGCTCCTGATTCCAGTTTGGTGCTAATGCATACCCTGGGAGGCAGCAGGTGATGGCTCGGACGATTAGGTCCCTGCCTTCCAAGTGCAAAATTTGAGTAGGCTTACCAACTCACAGCTTTGACCAAGGCCACCTTGGATATTGGTAGCATTTGGGGAGTGTACCAGCCAGTCTCTCTCTCTCTCTCTCTCTCTCTCTCTCGCTCTTGCTCTCGCTCTGTGTCTCACAAATAAATAAATAAAAATTAAAAAATCTGAAATCCACGCATAGATTTTGTTTCATAGTAGACATTTTCTTTGAAATATTTAGGATTTCTTCTTTTAACAGC
Source organism: Lepus europaeus (assembly GCF_033115175.1). NCBI lineage: Eukaryota > Metazoa > Chordata > Mammalia > Lagomorpha > Leporidae > Lepus > Lepus europaeus. The sequence goes on along the minus strand of NC_084833.1, from coordinate 121,663,520 downwards.
AAACATACTAGCATTCTACTGAGGGACACAGGACAAAAGATTTTCTACATTATTATATATTTACTCATTCATTGAACATTCAAAAATAGTGAATCCCAATGTACAAAACTAGTAAAATATGCTGTGTAGATGAAGCAAGGGAAGGGTGGAGAGTGAGAAGGAAGCTTTCAAGCGAAAATACAAATTCCATCTGTTGCTTGGCAAAATAGGGCTCAGGGGGTGAATAAGTTTCCCATGCACCATGCACAAGCAGAGAATCCAGGATTCTGCCTGAGCACCTGCCTTTGTCCAACTGCTACCCCAAAGGGTCTTGTACCACAAATAGGCCCCAGGAAGGGGGCCTTAGCCATTGCCTTATAGGGTTTACTCTTGTTGCAGTGAGCTGTATCAAAGCTCTCTTTAATTACAGCGCACAATATATTTTCTCACCTCTGCAGACTTATTCCTGAGACTCAGGTTTGGAATCGCTTTTCCAGAAGAAGGAGTCCCTTGGCAATAATGAAGTTGTTTTAAAATTATTTGATGGATTAGGATCAGCCAAGCCAAAAGATGCTAGTTCTTCCTTACAGTCAGATGAACTAGTACAAAGTACAAATTCCACGGTCATAGAAGGAATGGAGAAGGATGTATCCAATGGGTCCGGCAGTGTGGTGCAGTGGATTAAAGGCCCCGTCTGCAGCACTGGCATCACATATGGGAGCTGCTTAGAGTCGTGGCTGCTCCACTGCTGATTCAGCTTCCTCCACTGAAAGCAGTGCAGGATGGCCCCAGTGCTTGGGCCCCTGAAGCCATGTGGGAGACCTGGAAGAAGCACCTGGCTCCTGGCTCTTAAGATGGGCTCAGCTTGGTCCATTGTGGCCATTTGGGGAGAAGGATTTATCCAAGAGATTCATTATGCTAAACTAATTAATTGGTAGGCTTTAATTGAGAATGCCCAGGAAATAGTAAAGCCATAAAATTGAAACTCATTACCAAAAATCAGGGCCTGTAAAGTTCAAATATTACCAGAAAAAAACGTAACCAATTGAAATACATAGAACTTTCAAATGTCCCATGTGATGAAGAATATTTGCTGTTTTTCTGCTGCCAGTTTGTTTTTAATGACAACAATTGGAGCAATCAGGCAACTTGATGGAAATCATTCATCTTAAAGGAAATCACCCCAAATCAGGATGGAAGACAGGACGACAAACAGCGCATTAAATTCCATCTTTTCACGGTCCTCATTCCACACTGGCTGCACTGCCCTTTACCTGCAGAAGAATGCGTGAGGGGCCCATTTTCTCCAACTTCCATGTCTGCAGCCCTTGCACTACAGGAGCTTGCATGAGACAACGGAGACCTTGATCTCTATTTTCTTCCCCATGGAAACAATCACTAAACCTTGATAGTGTACAATCTGCTGCCCAGTTCCAGTGCCAGCACCATCTCCTCTAAACCTGGTTCAGTAGTCCAGAGTACCATAGCCTCATTCTTGATTAAAGTCTTCAAGGTACCAGTTTTCAACATAAGCACAATGAATAGATTGAAGACTATGCATCACCAAACTGGATATATTCTTCAAACACTACCCATTACATACTTCATCCTCACCCTTCCAATTACACAGGTGCACGTGCACATAGCTATACTGTTCTTGGGCTTTTGCAGAATTTACTGAATTCTGACAAGGAGAGCCAGAAAAATGGTTAGGAACTCTTTGGTGATGTGAACAGGATGGTTGTTTGGAAAGGAGAATTGATGAGCATAGATCTTGGTTGAACAAGCCAATATGTGAGGCAGACGCTGGACCTTCTGGGGAATCAAGACAAATGAAACAACGGGGTAGAAGGACACTGAGAAATCGACGAAGCTGGGCATTTGTAAGGATGTCAATATCTATTTCTCCTTGTGCATAATCGTCCTGAAACTTCCCATTGGAAGCCAGCTGCTGCCGAGCCACAGCAAAACGCGAGGAAGGACTTCCTCAAGGTTAATGAAGGGCTGGCCCAGGCTCCTGCACTCTGCTTCCTCACCTGCTTGTGGATCATTTGTGCCAGATCTGTCTGAATCTACTCTAGTCTTGCTGGAAGACACCTGGGATTTGGTGGAATTGCACCCAGCAGAGACTGGCTTGGTAATAAGATGTGTTGGGTACACTAAATCACCATCCAGTCCCACGGGAGAAGGAAGGCTGTGAATGTGCCCAGGGAGTTCTGTATGTGTACACAGCATGTCTTCATAAAGAGCTTTCAACTCCCTTGAAGGCACTGACAACTTCTCCAAGTTTTTGGACTGAAATTGGCTGAAGCCCTTCATTCTTAATTGGGAGGAACTGCAGAAGCTGCAGGGAAACAAGAGGAAGAAAAGAAGATACACGATAAGGAAGGAAAGACCTAGGGGACCAGTAGATACAGATGCAGAGAGGAAAGAGAAAGGCTTCCCCAGAGACCCAAGGCAGTGCGGTCCCCAGGAGCCGTAGGGCCCCCCTCTAGAGGCAAGGGCGGGGCAAGCAGCTGCAGGTGCATTGCTGTTCCATGCTTCTCCTGGGATTAGCAGAAAAAAACAAGAAAGGGTTCCTATTGATAAACTATTTATGAAAGTTGATACAGATCCATTAATTACCATATGAGAGGCAACAATGTGTGCACCATATTTCATAGCTAATAGCTAGAGTTCTATCATCAAAGTAGAAAGCACATTATAATAATATTCAGTCCTGCTGCGTCTGCCTGCCTGTGATACCTCCACTTTCTCAGAAGTCACTCATTGCCTCAATAGCTTTCTTTATTTACTCAGGATTTATATTCCACCTATCTAGGAAAAGGATCTGAGACAGCTTGTAATGCTAAAATATATATGAAGCAGAATAGCCAGGACTGGAAATAGGAACACAAACCACTTAAAATGAACCAGGAAAGAAATGTTCCAGGCACCACTCAGGCTGGACAACTGAGCACCCTGAGCGCTCAGCTGAGCTCTGAGTTGCTAAGACTGAGAGGAACACAGTGTGTTGGCTTCCATGTTCTCATGGATTCAAACACAAGTGCACTGGCTCAGGTGAGAATGCAAACCTTTTCTTGATAGGGTTTAGTGTGGGCAGCAGCTGTCTGCAAACTGACAATAGCATCAGATACAGTTTTGTAAAATAACAATAATGACCATAATGCTTTAAGATGGACTTTCCCACACTTCCTCCATCTGTGCAACAACTTTCAGATTTATTGAGGCTTAGTCAAGACCTTAATGAGGCCCAAACTGTAGTATCTTCTACCATACCTATCACAGTGGTTCTAAAACAGGCAGATATGTGTACATATGTGTGTGTGTGTACATATATAAGATCTTCTGCTAGACAGACCAATTGCAAAAGAGAGCTCCCCATCCAATATTGCCCACAATGTCCAGAGATGGGCTAAGTCTAAAAATCAGAGCTAGAAGCTTAGTTCAGCTCTGCCAGGTGGGTGGCAGGAGCCCAGTCACTTGAATCATCACCACTCGTGGATGTAGATTAGCGCCAGTGGTGCAGACTGGCAAGAAGCTGGAACCAGGCAATGAAGGGAAAGGGTGAACCCAGGTGCTCCAGTGTAGCACATGGAGTTCTCAACCAGTGTCGCAACTGCTAGGCCAAATGCCCACCTCAAAACGCACATATTTTAAAAAGATAAGAAGGGGTCTTCCAAAAAGTTCATAGAAAATGTGTAGCATAAAAAATGTATAGATTTCCATTTTTTGTAACAATATTAACTTACCTTTTAATTGTATTTTCCAGTGCACATAGGCCATTCCTTATTCTCACTCCTGACTGTGAAATATCACACTCTAGGTCCAAATTGTTTATCTCCTTCGTTGTTTTCCCCCTCTGAGCATGGGCTTATACATTTTGCAAGCTGGCGTGTTTCTATCTGCATTTTCTCACGTGAAGATTCAAGGGGAATGGAATGCCTTCCACCTTGGATGAGGCAGTACATTCCTTGCCCCAGTGCAGAGGGCACAGAGAAACTGCTCAGAGCTACAAAGGAGTAGAGTTTCAAGAAGACCAGCTGCCCAGTAACCAGCTGTCTGATCTGAGGCTCAGCTCCTGGCTGGGCGTGTCCACTACACAAGGCAAGGGTTTCCAGGCTTCCTACTCAGAGGAAAGAAACCAGATTCCATGAGCACTGATTATACGGGCCACCATCGCTAGGCATGGCTGAGCTAAAACTGCAGTTGGTGTGCTCCCATTATTATGTTATTTTGCAAATAAAGGCACAAAGGACAACTTTCTCAAGATCGTACCAGAAGATCGGGGATTTGGTCTACTAGATAAGATGCAGGTCGTGTTGTAGTAGCTGGGTTGGAGTCTTGGCTCAACTCTGGATTCCAGTTACCTGTTAATAGGCACCCGGGAAGGCGGCAGAGATGTCTCAAGTAGTTGGGTTCCTGTCACTCATGTGGGAGACCTGGATTGCATTCTTGGCTCCTGGTTTTGGCTCAGCACAGCCCTAACCATTAAGGACATTTGGGGCATGAACAAGGGAATGCTCTCCCTCCCTCCCTCCCTCTCTCTCTCTCTCTGTGTGTGTGTGTGTGTGTGTGAATCTTTCTATCTCTCTCTTTCTCTGCCTCTCAAATATATAAAAATTGGAAAAAAATTGTTCAACAAGTAAATATTAAAACCAGAGTTCCAGGCATTGATGTCTAAACCAAAAGCTCATCCACTCTGTACTATGATGTTACTGTGGCAATGGTGTCCCTTGCCCTAGGTTTTTGCCATCGCAAGGGTGCCAGGAAAATGGACGAGAAACAAATGCTATAGAGTAGGAGTTTCCAGGCTCAGAGCCTACTTTCCCTTTGGAAGGCTCAGGGCATAGTCAGGCTCCTTGACTTTCTATGCGGTGCTTCCTTCATCTTGTGGAATCACTGTCTACCTGCAGAGTTGTGGTGTGAACGAGATGAGACAACTTCCCCGTGACACACAGTCGGGATCAGTAAACGCTTGCTGATCTAAAGCAATCGTGGAATTGCTCAGGTGCAGGGGAGCTGGGTGAGAGCTGTGTAGCTGTGCTCAGGCTGCAGGGAGGGTTCAGAACTCTGTGGGCCAAGCTGTCAGCCTGAGATGTGCTGTCATCCCAAGCAGGAACTGGAGGAGCTCCCACGGATGAGGAAGGGCAGAGGACAAGGGGGAATGGACATGATGGCAGCATTTGACCTGAGACCACAATCAAAAAAAAAAAATCTTCCAAATCCACCCTCAAACTTTCTTTCTGCTTCCCAAACTCTCTAATCTCTCCAAGAATAAAATAAAATGAGAGCATAAATTTTTAGAAATAGCATTTGGACAGCTACAAGCTGGCAACAACTAAGCCATCTGAAATAGTTTTTTAAATTTTATTTGGGACAAAAGACGAGCAGGGAAAGGACAGGCCAGTTCTTCAGGAAGCCAGCAAAATGCGAGCAGACGGCAGAGACAGCAGCTTCTCAGCTCCTGTGTTAATTCCACATCGACCACAAAGGCGGGTGTGTGTGTGTTGGGGGGTGGGGGGGCACTCGTACTGGGAAAGGAAGACAATGCAATAATTAGAGCTGTGCAATGTGTGACAGGCCCCAGCCACTAAGACAAGGAATACCCAAGGAGTCCAGTGAAATGAGAGGTGACACGGAGAGGGTGCTGGGAAGAAATCCTTCCACACTGTTTGGGTTGTCCCTGATGGGAGCGTCCCAGAAAAGTATGCTTACCTGCTACTGGTACTAGTATGAACATTTGCAAAAAATAAAAAAAAGAAAAAGCCATCCAATATCCAATAGTTCCTGCAATGAAGAGTTGAGGGCACTGAAGCCAGACTGGAGCAGTGCCTGTGCAGGCTCACCCTGCTGTCTGCGGATGTCGGTGGAAGGTGGAGTGGCCTTGTGTCTCCCATTTCTGAGCTGGAGAAAGAGCACCGACACTGCCTCACATGGAGGCTAAGCCGAGGGTAAAGTTGAATTCTGGTGCTCAGTTACCTGTCAAGCTTTACTGAGTTCCTGTGCAGCATTTATGGGAATAGGAAAAGTGAGTCACGTCTAAGGTATGGGGAGAGGGACAAGTGTGCCCATAACCACCACAGTGTCCTGTGTATGGGCAAACTGCAGCAGGAGGCCCAGTGGGACTGTGTGGAGAGGTCGGAGCAGGAATGAGACATTGAGCTGATGTTGTCAGGACGGGCTCATGGGCAAGACTGCAGGTGAAGGGGCAGCGTGGAGGAGACTGGGATGTTTGGATGTGAACTTAGAGAAAGGTAAATGTGTTTGAGGAGTGACCAACAGAAGAGATAGCTTGCTCTCCCCTCTAGTCCCCTGCTGTCTTTCTCTCTCCATCTCTGAAATCAATTCTTTTTTTAAAGATTTATTTATTTGAAAATCAGAGTTACACAGAGAGAGAAAGAGAAAGACAGAGAGAGAGAGGTCTTCCATCCACTGGTTCACTCCCCAATTGGCCACAACAGCTGAAGCCAGGAGCCAGGAGCTTCTTCGGGGTCTCCCACGTGGGTGCAGGGGCCCAAGGACCTGGGCCATCTTCTACTGCTTTCCCAGGCCATAGCAGAGAGCTGGATCGGAAGTGGAGCAGCCGGGAATAGAACCAGTGCCCATTTGGGATGTCAGCACTGCAGGCAGTGGTGTTACCCGCTACGCCACAGCGCCGGCCCCTGAAATAAATTCTTTTGGAAGAAGAGGACAATAACAAGAGTAGAGAGATGAACAGAGCTCCTATGTGTACCAGGAAACCAGCAAGGAGTGCAGTTTGGTCCTTGATTCAGGAACCAGCCAGAGAGGTGAGACAGTGGCGCCGTAGATTCCAGAGTGGAGTGGGGCTGCAGGCTTCCGGCCGGATTCAGCCGCTGGCCGTGAGGATGGTTCAACTGTCTGGGCAGACCCTGATACGATCAGAGCTGCGCTGGGAGGATTAACCTCGTGGCAGTGTGGAAGATGGATGGGAGTGGGGGAAGAAGGCAGCAGAGGGTGGCAGGGAGACAATGAAGTGAGCTCAGGTGCGTGGTAACGGAGGACGGGGAGGAGAGGAAGGGCGACAGAGGCTTTGAGAAAGCTTGGCCAAAAAAGAAGGGTTGGAGAGAGTGAGAGGCAGGAAAGCAGGAGAGATTCAGCTTCTTTCTCTCATCTGCAAAACACACAGGGTGCCTTGGTTGCCTTAATGTCCCTGCAGCCCATGCTCAGGCTAACTGGGGCGTGGAAAGGAGAGTTACAGAGCCAATGAAAAGGAGGCATCGCTGAATCTCCACCTGCAGTGCAGTCAGGTCAGAACGACACCGGCTTCTGTGAAGGAGCAGAACCGGCCTGGGATCCGCTCAGGATCCCCCCTCTCTGGACTTGCGGGTGAAGGCTTCCCTGCCTCCTCCGTTCAGCCTGGTCCTTACCTCCCTGGTCTCCAGCAAGCCCAGTCTGTGGCCGGCTGCCTCGCCTCCTTCAATCTTGTACCTACAGCTCCATCTGCTGGTGGTGGGAGCCCCAGGCCTGTGGTTGTGTGTAAACTACATCCTCATTTGTGCCTCAACATGCTCACTCCAAGCCTCGTGTGCAACTTTCCACACACAGATAGACATGTCCACATGCACACACACACGGATACACATAGAGACACTGACACATATGCACATGCAGTAAATGCACATACATACAGACACACACATGCATGCGTACACATGGACATACACATACACAGATGTGCACATCGGCAGGCATATAATCACACAGACATGCACAGAGGTACTGACACAAGCACAGATACACACACACACAGTTACATTGAAATTGCCACATAGATAGGCAGACACATATACTGATACAGAGACACAAAGATAGATACACAGTTACAAACACACACAGAGGGAGATCTCTGCTCTGCACAGCAGACACACAGCGAAAGACACACATGCGCATATACACACACAGGCACACACACAGCTGTTTCCCTCAGATGCACCTGCTGCAAATGCCAGCCCCTCCTCTTGGGCCACGAAGATGCTGCTCCTCCCTCCCCTAGCCCTGTGCAGTGTCAGCTGCACACGGGTGGGACTGGCGCATTTGGGAGAACACACAGTTGGACATCTGAAAAGCTAATTGCCGGTTAATTTACTTTCGTGCTGCTAATTGATCCTGCAATTCCATCCAGCCCTCTCCTCCCTAGTCCAAGCCATGGGGCAGGATACGGCAGCCCCTTCCCAGCCTCCTGCTCCCTTCCGCATCTCCTCTGTGCTGCTTGCTTCCGCCTCTCCTTGCACAAGAACTGGAGCGACAACCTGGTTCCTCTGAAAACATTTCCTATTAACCTACTTTCCCTAAAGATATCAGTTTGTCTAAAGAAACCTAAGTTCAGACGGGGTTTATTTTTAAACCAGAAAAATCACGAAACTGTAATGAAAATAGCCACTCTTTTTTTAACCTTTTAAGAAAAATGCCACTGCCAGCCACATCTCTTTAATAGCTGCCTCCTGGCGGCAGCCTAAATGATGAATCCACCAACCTGCTTAAAATGTAAGGGAGGTTACTTCCAAAGTAATCCGAGGGTGTTGCTGCCTGCAGATGCAAATTCCTTTGTCAGCACCTTGGCACCATAGAGCGTGCAGGTATTTTTAGTGTGCACAGATTTTCAGAGGAGACACCCGTGCACACATTATATGAACTTGTATGAGTGTGTCTGCCTGCAGAGTGTTCGTGCCTTTGGGTATGGTGCTCTAATGGCATGGCTGATCTGTCTCTGCCCATGGATTGGTCCAGGTCCCTGGTGTCTGATGCCATGGGTCCCTGCCTGGCTCCTGGGCCCTGGATGGCCAGACTGAGAAATGGACGTCATTGGTGGCAATGCAGCAGAACAACGGTCCCAAGGGAACAGCTGGCAACCTGGTGATATGAAGGGATTGGTGGTGCCCTTCTCCCACATCCATACCCCCTTTCTGGTGTTTTGTGTTGTCTCCTCCCAGGTAAATCTGAGACGACATGGAATAGGAAAAGACAGGGAACAAGGCAGAAGCATCTGAGTGTGTGTGTGTGTGTGAGTGCACGCCTGAGCACACCATACTTTAGCTGTGTGCTCTTGGCTGAGCTACACGCTTTCTGAACCTCAGTGTTCTCATAAGCAGGATACTAGCACCTGCCTCTGTGATGCTTACACCTAGCTTCGTGCACAGTGTGGAATTCAACTGAAGCAGGTGGCTGTGTGTTGGGCCAGGTGGGCCCCCAGGGTGGTGCAATGATGACGCAGTTGACCCCTTGGGTTGTCTACACCCAGAAATTTTGAGCACAGGCAGAACTGGGACTAAAGCATGGGAATTAGCAAGAGGCAAGACAATGTGACAAGGACAGCTACTCAGCAAAGGACCACGCGGTGACACACTCTCTCATCAGCCGTGCTCAGGAACGCCAGGCAGTCCTGGTCAGAGGTGGCATGTAGGGAAACCCTTTCATGCGGTAGAAAGTCCCACTCAATCAAAACCAACAGTGAACGCTCACCCGATGCTAACAGCCTTTGTTTCTGTGAAAGAGAAAGAGGGTACTGCTACTCCCGTTTTCCCTTGAAACCTAACACTCTGGAAGTCCCTGGTCCCTGCTGGAGGCAAAGAAATAATAGGAAACCCCCAGTGTTTCAGAGCTGGCACTGGGGCCATTAAGCAATCCACGAAGAGCCAGAGGGAGAGTACATCCGAGACTCACGTCTAAAATGATAATTAGCTCTTATGAGAGACTTAATTGCGACTGGCTGGGTGGATGAGGAGATCTCTTGGGTCAGCTCTGCCAGCTAAGCTGTGGCAGCAGGAGGACACCTCACGTGACCCACGTGAGCGATGGATCAGGAGCCCCAGGTTAGGTGGAGGGAGCCTCCACTCTTTCCCTCCTGGTGGATTCTGCCCTCGTCTACGTGTTTTGTCTTTTACTGGGTTGTTTTTTTCCCTTGTTCCTATTCTTCCCTGTTTGCCCTTCAAGGAGGGTAAGAGGTTATACCACCTCTGCCATTTCTTGTCCTTAGGGCAATCCTGTGATTGACTTATCTAAGTCCCGCCCCCCTCCTCACCTAGTCAAGGCTCTCCCTTCCTCCCCTCCCTCCTCTCTTCCTTTGCTCACCTGTCAGACTTCCTGGGCTGGATTACACCACACAGAGAGGCATCCCATGCGCTGGGTTTTCTTGTTGTTGTTGTCCAATTTTATTTTTTATTTTCCAACTTTAATTGACAAACTACATTTTGTAAGTTTTAGGTATGCAAAGTCATAATTTCATTAGGTAGGTAGATAGAAGGGCATGTAGATAGAGGTAGATTTTTACTATTTTTGATTTTTGAGATGCAGAGAGACAGGGACACACAGAGGGACAAACAGACAAAGAGCTCCCATCTGCTAGTCCACTTCCCAAATGCTCGCAGCAGCCAGAACAGGGCCAGGCTGAAGCCAAGAGGCAGGGACTCAGTAAAGGTCTCCTGCATAAGTGGTAGAGCCCCCAATGCTTGTGTGATCACCACTGCCTCCCAGGGTCTGCATTATCAGGAAGCTGTTGGGATCTGGAGCTAGAACTCAAGCCCAGGCACTCTGAGATGGGATGGGGGCATCTTAAAAACCAGGTCAAATGCCTGCCCAGTCATTGTTCTTCAGTTTTAATTGGCACATAAAGCTGTACACATCTACAGAGTGTAGCAGAATGCTTCAATACATGTGTACCTTGTGTAATGAGCAACTCAGGATAATTAGCGTATCTACACCTTAAACATCTGTCAAGATTTTATGACGAAACACTCAAACTCTGATTTTTTTCTAGCTATTTTGAAATATACAATGCAATGTAGTCACCGTGCTATGCAATAGAACAACAGTATGGAGGCCTCCTGGCCCTGTGTAACTTAGTGTCCTTGACCAGCCTCTTGCCACACCTCTTCAATTCTCCACACCCCATCCCTGTCCCTGAGTGTCCGCCATCTTCCTCTTCCCTTCTGTGAGATCTACTTTGTGGAATTCCACTTCTCCCCTGATTCTGCTAGCCCCATGCCTACCAGGTGCCTGAGCTCAGCTGACTCACTCTGGGGACCTGCACAGGTTTATCCGAAACAAGATTGTGTTCAGGTACACCGTGAATCAGTGTTATTACCTCTAATGTGTTAAAAACATTATTTTTTACATTTTCCATTATTTCAAAGGCAGACGGAGAGTGCCCCCAAGAACTCGATCTGGGTGTCCCACATGAGTAACAGGGACCCAAGGATATAAGCCATCACCTGCTGCCTCCCAGGGTGTGTATTAACAGGAAGCAGGATGGAAATCAGAGCCCAGACTCAAACCCAAGCCCTCTGATATTGCATGTGTGTGCCCAAAGTGGTATCTTGACTGCTGCGTTCAGTGTTCACCCAGGCTCTAACTCTGACAATCTGAGTGAATCAAATATTTCCTAAACTAAATCTTGCTCACAAGCCCTGACATTCTATCCAGGTATGCAGTAGGCCGACCTTGTGTGTCAGAGGCAGCAGGAGCTCTCCCACCTGTGGATGGTGCTGGGGGAAGAGAGGGCTGATGGGAAGAGGAGAAGGGGGGCCCTGGTTGTGTCACCCCATCTCCTGGATGTCAGCCATCACAGCAGTGCTTTGCAGGCGGAGCTCAGAAGGCACCTCACCTGCTGCCCTTGGTTCTCACACCAGCTTAGACCCCTGCCCTCCCGAGGTGAGCACGTCAAGGACCACAGACAGTGAGGAGTGGCTGAGGGACACACCTGTTACTTCTGAACCCAAGCCACTGCTTAGCGCAGACCGCTGGGGCTCAGCTTGCTGCACAGTGCAGTCCCAAGGGCTCTGAAAACACCTGCCGACTTCAGGTTGGAAGTAACGGAACAGGACACAGAGGCACTGGGATGAGGACATGGGCACATCAACAGCACGTGGATGTGCTCCTAGGAGTGCAGGTGCCCTCAGAGAGCCCCTGTGTGGCCCTCAGAGATGCTTCCTCCAAGGAAACTCCCTTGGCCTCAACACACTTCCTTGACTGAGTGCCTCACCTTCAATCTGTTTCCATGGCTACCCAGCCCCATCCCCTCAGGAATTCTTCTGCCCTTTTCCAGAACATGCTACACAAGACAGCAAATACTTCCTAGACAGAGGATCCAACTCTGCCCTGAGCCCAACGGTCTCCAGTCTCTTCTTGGAAATCCTTGAGAGATCATCTCTGTATGCTTTGCTTAATTTCAGCTGGGTTATGCTTAAACCTCAGACATCTGGTAATTCACATTTCAAGACCAGAAGCCATCATCCCTAAGATGAGTGCTCATTTGCTGTTTCATGCACACAGGGAAATCACACAACTTCCGCTTTCTGGGGAGCATCAACGTCCTCCAAAACTCCAATGTGAGCAGAAATCTGAATGTAAAACTGATTTATTAGTCTCTAGTAGAAGAGAGTATTTTCCTTTTTAAAGAAAATTTTTTAAAAATTATATTATACCCCTCCAAACTCCATCAATCCATATATACTAGGGAAGCTATGCTTTTGTCCAGAGGCTGTGTTTTGCATTCATTGCCTATCTATGGTACATCAATAAATATGCAGAGAGAACAAACAAGTGCATGGACAAGGGCTTTTTTTTTATAAGTTTTATTTATGTATTTGAAAGGCAGAGTTATATACATATATATATATATATATATATAGAGAGAGAGAGAGAGAGAGAGAATGTGTCTTCCATCCATTGGTTCATTACCCAAATGACTGCAATGGCTGGAGCTGGGCTGATCAAAACCAGGAGCCAGGAACCAGGAGCTTCTTCTGGGTCTCCCACGTGGGTGCAAGGGCCCAAGGACTTGGGCCATCTTCTACTGCTTTCCCAGGCCACAGCAGAGAGCTGGATTGGTAGTGGAGCAGCCGGGACTCGAATCAGCACTCATATGGGATGCTGGCACTGCAAGTGGTGGCTTTACCAGCTATGCCACAGTGCCAGCCATGAGGGCTTTTCTACTTGAAACATAAACCCCTTTCTTTTGCTGGATTGAAGACTTCCTCAGGACAAGGAAGTAATTTTCTCATTTGGTGGTTTTTTGGAGGGGGCAGGGTATTAAAAATGATTGCCTTGGGGCCTGAATTGTGGCGTAGAGGGTTAAGCCACCACCTGTGATGCACATGTGGACACCAGTTTGAGTCCCAGCTGCTCCACTTCCTATCCAGTTCCCTGTTAATGGACTGGGAAAAGCAGCTGAGGATGGTCCAAGTGCTTGGGGCCCTAACAACCACATGGGAAACTCAGATGAAGCTCCTGACTCCTGGCTTTAGTCTGGCCAAACCCTGGCTATTACGGCCATCTGGAGAGAGATCCAGCAGATGGAAGGTGATATCTCTCACTTTCCATCCCTCTGTCTCTGTAACTCTTTCAAATAAATTAAATAAATCTTTTAAAAGATAACTACCTTAAATTGGGCTTAAATCCAACTCTGTGTTCCTTCCCTTTGGTCCCAGGGTGACCTACAGGGTGATGTGGAAGTGCATCCCCCTAAAGGCTGTACTTTCCTTGAGAGCTAGGAAATTATCACAATGAAAGGGGCCCACATTGGCTGAGGACTGATTTTGCAACCCCTATGTCCTGCCTTCCCCCTGACATTCCTTGGAGACATACCCTTGAGATCACATTTTATTTAGATTTTTAGTGAATGGAGCTTCAAGTAGCCCATGGAGAACACAAGCTAAATGCCTCACCTGGTATTCAAGAATGAGCTCTGTGTGTGCAGAAGGGACAATGAAGAGTTGATCGTGTGCCCTGTGTGACCACCTCCTAATGTGGAGTGGACAGAACTATTCGGAACACATCTGTCTCAAACCATTACTTGTGCCAGCCATCTGCACCCAGCCAGTAACACTCCAAGCAGCTGTGTGGCCGATGACACCTTCTTCTTCTTCTTCTTCTTCTTTTTTTTTTTTTTTTGCATCCTAAGACATATTCATTAGTGAAATATATCAGAAACCTCAGGGGCAGCATGTGCTTCTAATTCATTTTCCAATTGTATAATGAGCCAGGAGTGAAATTTTTAGGGTGAATTTAATTGACCTTTACAGCAACACCAGGCAGATTGGCTTAAATGCTATTAAAGCAAAATGTAACCCAGTGAGACTTTCTAGAAGGTTATCGGAAAATCTATCAAGTGGTGTGTTTTTTTTTCTTAATTTTCATCAAGAAAGGAAAAGATAGAGGATATAGAAGGATGAACAGACATAGGGACAGAAGGAAAGAGACTGAGATGGGAAGAGAGGAGGGAGATGAAACGCCAGGGGCAGGGGGCAATGCCAGACACTTATTGCTAAGGATTACGTTTTAATTTAGAAAGGCTGTTTGAAAATGTGCAATTAAGCTATGGGTCATATTGGTGTGAAGTCTTTGACACTTGAGGATAGGATGGTTCAGCCTTCTCCTTATTAATATTTTGATGTTGGTGTTTAGTCCCTTCCAGATCTGCACTGGGGTGCTCACAGGGTCTGAAAAATGATGTCCTCTCTGGCCACTGGCAGAGGTCTTCTCTCCGACCCCACTGTCTCCTTCACTAATAGGCATGCCTGGTTCTCAGTAACATGATGCCCACGGGAAAGCCATGAAGACAGGGGCAGAACCATAAAAATGCTGGAACCAACATCACAGTCTGAGGGAAGAGGCAACAGTTGACGAACAGAACCCCCAAGCTCATGGCAAACTGGGCTTCATTCCAAGTTGTGTCAAGTCACAGGGAGATGGATTCCTACATTGGACAAGGTCCAGCAGTGGGCATCAGAATCTTCGGCATCATCCTGGCTGCTGGCATGTAAGCTCTCTCGCAGGTATGAGGACGGGAAGATGCGGGGGACATATGAAGATCGGGGGAGGGAAGGCTCCTTTTCACCTCCACCAAGGAAGTGCAGCAGAGCTCAGCAGCTGGTCAGAGTGTGTGTCCTGGGATCTGTCACTCTGGCTTGCACGGCTGGTGGCTGGCCCGTGGCTGGCATTGGGGAACCTGGTAAGGGTGGTTCTCTGTGTCTTGATTATCTACGCAAGTGGTGTGTTTTATACTGAATAACTATTTTTCTCCTGTGAATCCAGAATTTGGGTACAGGCTCGATGTAAGATGTCAATGCAACTAGCTCGCAACAGAAAACCTTGGGCACTGGTACTAAGTGGGCTTCCCCAGGCAGAAACACCACACATGTGCTGGTGCTTTTTTGTGGCTGAGACAACAGGTACTCTGTGTGGGCCCCTCGCAGGAGGGAGACAGCATAAGAAAGGTGTGTGGATTCCTCCACATGCACCTTGGCTTTGTCCCTTATGACCCAGCTGTATATCCCCACTGCCTGCACCACTATAACACATCTAAGCCACAAGAGCAACTACCTCTGCGTCCTGCATGTCCTCCTGGAGGGTCTCCAACCATCAGGTGGTCTTAAGGATGCCATGCATACCCTCTCCCAGTTCTCACCTGGTCGGTTCTCATTGTACCCCCAATCCTGACTCTCACACCGGCTTCTGAGATCTACTGATGGAGACCCTAGACACAAGCTGTAGCCAATATAGATGCGTCACCCCCATCAGTGACTAAGCTCCCTCTGCATCCAGAAGACTCTAATAGTGGAGTTACTCACCCGTGAGACACGCCTGCTTCCCTCTGCTTGCAACTTACAGAGTGGGGACTGGGGTGAAGGGAGGGGGGAATCTGCTCTTGCTAATGAGAACAACTTTTCAGTGGTATCAGAAAGGGAGAAAGAGGAGAAACAAAAATAGGAGGCTTCTAAAACAGAAACACAAAATGTTTCTCAGTCTGTCTGTGGCGTCACAATCCTCCTCCTCTTCCATTCTGGTCTTGAGCGCTTGTGACCAAACCATCCATTTGCAAACCTTGCTTTCACATACCTTGCTTTCAGCTGACACCCACGGTGAGAGGCCTTAGGAAAGTGAGAGTATTATTAGCGCTGTTTTTCAGATGAAGACACTGACATAGGCGATGTACATACTCATAATGTGCCCGAACCAGAGCACTGACTTTAGGATGCAGCCAAGACGCCATTCAGGTGATCAGTAGCAAGACAAGGGAAGTCTCAGAGAGTCACACGCTCTGGCCAGTAATTGTTTGATTTCAAAATATGGTCAAAAGAAGGGGGTGTGGTGAGGCAGACTCCAAGGGAGTGTTTAAAAGAGACAAGAGACTGGCTGGTAGCTGTCCCTTCATACCCCAGGAGTCCCACCAACACATGTGGCAAAAGCCATCCACACCAAGAACTTTCTTCCTTAGCTCCAGGTTTTTTGTACTCCACACATTTTAAAGAATTAAGAGCTTCTTGAACTCTCCATCATCCAATTTTTATCTCTTCTATGAGTCAAGATGGCAAATTTTTAGGGAATTCTTTTTATTTTATTTTATTTATTTATTTCTTTTTTTTAATTTTTGACAGGCAGAGTGGACAGCGAGAGAGAGAGAGACAGAGAGAAAGGTCTTCCTTTTGCCGTTGGTTCACCCTCCAATGGCCGCCGCGGTAGCGCGCTGCGGCCTGCGCACTGCGCTGATCTGATGGCAGGAGCCAGGTGCTTCTCCTGGTCTCCCATGGGGTGCAGGACCCAAGCACTTGGGCCATCCTCCACTGCACTCCCGGGCCACAGCAGAGAGCTGGCCTGGAAGAGGGGCAACCGGGACAGGATCGGTGCTCCAACCGGGACTAGAACCCGATGTGCCGGCACCACAAGGCGGAGGATTAGCCTAGTGAGCCGCGGCACCGGCTAAATTTTCAGGGAATTCTTAAGAAAACACAAAATATTAAATTATGAGCTGCCAAAATATACTCTTGTGTTCTTTAAAGATTATACCTGGTACCAGACAGGTACCTAACGTGTCTGTCACATGGAGGAAAGTATAGATAGATGGATGGATGACAGATGAATGGATAGACATTGAAGGGGCAAATAGACTTTGAGGTGAAGTGATTCCTAGGGGTGAAAGTATAGCAACCCCTAACTGGCAGATGGTGTGACTTCTCCTCAGTTTTCTTGGCTGAGAATGACTTAGGTTAAAGGAACAAAGGTACTTGTTACTACCCTGAGTTGCCTCCAGGTGGAATCAGGGGTGGAAAGATATTCCCTTTCTTTTTATTTTTACTTGAAAACCAGAGAGAGAGAGAGAGAGAGAGAGAGAGATTCCATTTGCCAGTCTACTCCTTAAATGCATGCAACTACCACGCCAGGGCCAGACCCAAGCCAGGAGCCCAGAATTCAATCCAGATCTGCTATTCAGGTGGCAGGAACCCGAGTACTGTCTCCCAGGGTGCACAGGAAGCTGGGACCAAGAGTGGAACTGAGCCTTGAACCTAAGCACTTCAATATGGGCTATAAGCATCCCAGTGGTGACTTAATCACAGCACCAAACCCCCATCCCTGGGGTTGTCTGGATTCGTGCCCATTTCACACAGTTTGGGGGTTTTGCAGAGAAAGATGAAGCCCCACAAATCATTTGCTATTTTTCACTCTCTCGGTCCCTATTCCTGAAGGGAGAATTCAAACAAGAGGGTTTCCAGCGGCTGCGGCTTAACTTCCCACAGAGCAAAGTCAGTGGGTTGCAGTGTCTGTCTAGGGGAGAACAAAGCTAGTGTCATTTCCTCCCTCACAGAGCTCTCCTCTGTGAACTTGGGTTTAGCACACCAGGGTGCAGGAAACCTCCTTGATAGCCAAAACTGTGACCATGTGTGCACCTGCACATTCGTTCAACAAATACCCAGTGCCTTCCCTAGGCTGGATTCCTTAGCAGGTGATATAGAAGAAGGTCCAGACAGCATCCCTATCTGCTTGTAGCCCAATGGGAGAAACAGAGCAAAAACTCCATGAGTTCCAAGCAATATGATGAGCAATATATGTGGGAGATTGGAGGAGAGAGAGAGAGAGCGAGAGAGAGCGAGCTCTGTTCATCCTAGCCAGTTCAGAGAAACTTCAGCATAGCACATTGCAGAAACACATCCAAAGGAGGGAAATAATTGTATATCAGGTAGAAAAGAGAGTGTGGTCTGTGATGGGAGGGTGGAGCTACCATTTCACAGAAATGCAATAACATGTAGGAAAATCACCAAATGGCTTATGTATTCAGGAAAGCACTAAGGGATCAGTATGGTAAGATATAGACTGTGCAGGCAGGGGAGGTATGGAAGAGGTGTGTGTGTGTGTGTGTGTGTGTGTGAGAGAGAGAGAGAGAGAGAGAGAGAGGAGTTGTCAGACAATGAGGGGTCTTTCATGTACATGCAGGTGCTGGGCTCTTTCCAGTGGATGATGGGGTGCCATTGGAAGAACTTGATCAGATTTCTATTTCTGAAAGGTCATCAGGAAGGAAGGGGGCAGAAGATTGGAGGAGGGTGAGCCAAGAGATAAGGAGACCATTTAGGAGACAATAACACAGACCAGACGAGAAATAACAGGCCAGGATTAAGGCTTCAGCAGTGGGAATAGAAAAGATGTACAAATTTGAGATGTCATTTAGTGAGGGTGAGGGAGAAAGAGAAATCCTGACAGGTTTTCAGATTTCTCTGTTTTTACTGACCGCTTTGCCCTATGGGAATTATAAAGAACAAGACAAGGTCCCTATCCCCCAGGAAAGGGCAGGCGAACATGCAAAGATAACTAGCAGCAAAGAGCAATGCATGTGCATTGCCAAGTGAAAGCTTTGGACTGTGAGTGCCATAGGAGAGGAGAGGAGAAATGATTAGCTCCTGCTGGACCCGTTATGGGAGATGTGGGTGTGGAGCTGGGGTGATGGGTGGGATAGGCCGACAGGAAGGAGATGGCTGTGACAGCCCAGGACATGGTGTGTGAAAACAGCCAGCAATGGGAAGCACTACAAACTGTGAACAGGGAATAAAATGCCATTGCTATTTGATTCAGAGGAGTAGGTTTGTAGATGGAATAACAGATGATAAGGACGGAAAAGAAGAGGGAAAGAGATGCAAATGACAAGTTAAGGAACTAGAACTTTATTATCTGGACTGGTGTTGCCTTGAGGCTGGTGTGTGGAAGGCTTGGTTCCCCTGTGTTCCTGACAGTGGCTTTGTAGAATTATAGGATGGTGGATAAACTGTGTTTGGAGAACGTTGGATTAAATTAAATGAAACAGGTTTGGTAGTGATGGGCTTCTTAGATACTTAAATATATTTACAAAGATGAACAATAAGGGCCAAAGGCTATGGAGAAAGGGAAAAAGCACAGAAGAGAACATAACATCTCTATGTGAATTCCAGCCCCAGCTTTATTGTTGCACAGCTGTGCGCTCCCTAGTAAGTCCACTAGAAATCATTCTTGGTGGGTCTTAACACCCTGGTGTGTGAAATGGGCTACTAGAAGAGGCAGATGGCATCAAACCTGGACATTCCTCCAGTGTAGCAGGGTCTCTGAAAATGGCCATGTGCATTTTAAACATTTCAAAGACTTCCATAAAAGAATATAGTTACTTACAAAGGCAAATTGAAGGCAAACAAAATATTTCTTTTATTTTGACTGGTATCCCATATACTCTGCATGGAAATATTAGCTATTTCCTACAGTAGGTCATAAAGTTTATGAGCAAAAAGAGTCTTTTTTTGCACATCACTAAACTTCCCGGATCTAGCACAGCATTAGAGATACAATAACTCAGGTAAGATTTATTCAGTGTATGGAAGAATGCAGGTCAGTAGCTTTAAGTGGAAAATACTTATGTCTTTATTTAAGGGAGAACATGAGCTGATGAGAGATATGAATTTGGGGAGAGAGTCTTGAAAATGGTGTTGTTGGCATTAACAAATGAGTGTCCTTTATCAGAATCGGATGCTGTTAAATAGATTTTGAATATAACTCAATTACAAAGATGTATGATACATGATTTTTGAGGCCTAAGGAAAAAAATCTTGGCATGTGATGTTTCCAAGGGCATTGCTATGCTTCCAGAGATGGAGAATTTGCAGTAGCAGTGAGATGTACAGAAATGAGCACTGTGATCTGCTAAGGCGTGAATGGATGATGAAGACACCATGGCCACAGACATAGAATTCTCACTTTGTCCACCACTACAAGCACTGGAACTCTTAAAATAGCGTTTACTCTGGGAGGGATCAATTTATATGCATTGACAGTCTAATCAGGCCAATTTCTTCCTTTGTGGGCATTTATTGGACACTACCATTTGCAAGCATGTAACCTGGATGCCAACAAGGTAGACTATTTACAAAATAGAACACTTAAACAATATTTCACAGGCATTTAGTGTGTATCAGCAAGCACCAAGCTAGCTACTAGAGATGCAGCCAAGACTAAGGCACTATCTCAGTTCCCAAGGATGTGGAAATTCATTGAGGGAGGTGAGGGTTTCAAATCTGTAGGGAACTCAAAAATCTCCCAGTGCTGTGAATAAGACAGAAAGCATCAGAAGAGCAACTCCAAGCCGGCACTGCGGCTCACTAGGGTAATCCTCCGCCTTGCGGCGCTGGCACACCGGGTTCTAGTCCCAGTTGGGGCACCAGATTCTGTCCCGGTTGCCCCTCTTCCAGGCCAGCTCTCTGCTGTGGCCCGGGAGTGCAGTGGAGGATGGCCCAAGTGCTTGGGCCCTGCACCCCATGGGAGATCAGGATAAGCACCTGGCTCCTGCCATTGGATCAGTGTGGTGCGCTGGCCACAGCGCGCCTACGGCGGCGGCCATTGGAGGGTGAACCAATAGCAAAAGGAAGACTTTTCTCTCTGTCTCTCTCTCACTGTCCACTCTGCCTGTCAAAAATAAATTAAAAAAAAATTAAAAAAAATAAAAAAAATAGGGTGACTACAGACTACTATCAGCAATGTGCTGCAATAGTAAAAAGGGCTACAAGAGAACATATTGGATATTTTCACCTTAAAGAGATGGTAAATGTTTGAAGAGACAGATATGTTTGCCCTGATTTTAATATCACACATTGTATATAGCTATTGAGACATTTTATGGTACCCCACACATACATACAAACTGATATCAGTTAAAACAAGTAAATAGGTCATTAGGATGAGCATCAAATGGCAGTAATTTAATAGAGAAGTAACAGAAGGCAAGAAAATGGACAGCAATTGTATCCATGCTTTAAAGGAAATCTGGCAGTAACAAGGAAGAAAAAAGTTCTGATAGCTTAGGAAAGGCAAGTTGAAGAAGTTTTTTTGTTTGTTTTGTCATCTGTTTTGTTTGTGTGTTTGGATGAGCTTGTTGGTACAAAGTGGGGAATCTAGAGTATGAAAATTCCCATCCAGCATTCCTTCCAAAGATTTTCAGTCCTCTATTGTTCTGAGGTTGGTATGGAGAGGCTGTGGTAACTTTCCTTCAAATTAATATCAATGCATTACGAATATTTCCAAAATAACCTAGTTTCCCTTAGCAACTCATTCTATTCACTTTTTTTTCAACCGCTTTAGATTGTCAGCCTGTGCCATGTCGGAGTAACAGCTTCATGTTCTTTCTGCCTGCTGAGTGAAGAAGCACTTCATTCTGATGGTTCTAAATCTACTGGTTCTCAGCTGCAAGTGCTGCCTCTTCGTTTGGACGATCTAGAATCAGCGAAGCACTTGTGCTCTCTGCCCAACCTCAAGACTCTGGCTGTATTTCAGCCCCGCAGAGCACACCCTGCAGATGCAACCAGACAGCCCAGAACCTCCCTCCCCACCCATGTGCATCTCACTGGCTTACCCCATCCCCAAGTCCACTGTCACTCGCCTTCCACGCAGTCTCTGCCCAACAGCTGGAGCAATCCTTTAGAAACAGAATTTATGTCACAACAGTACTCAAAGCGAGGAAAAACCTGTGTCCCAATGTACCTGGGACACCCAGTTCACCCCCACAGCTTGTCAATGGTTCAGAAGCAACCTTAGCTTATGAAAGCACCCTCATCTGGACAATGAATTTATAGTCACCCTACTGAACAACCACCAAAATTATTTCCCCATTGTTCTTAGAATACAACCCAGCCTTCTTACCATGGCTTCATTATCTCCCCGACTGTTCCTGACCTCCTCTCTCCTCTCTCTTCACCTCACTAAGCTCCAGCCACACCCCCTCCCTCTGATGTTCCCAAATGCTGAGCCCACGCTAATATCACAACTGAACACTTGATGTTTCCTTGGCACAGAAACTGTGGCTCCTTCTGCTTTTCTCAATACTGGTCTCCTCCCAGTCCTCAGATTTTGACTCAAATGTCACATCCTGAGAGAGCTGCCCAGACCAAATCATGCGAATCCAGCCATGGCATCCCTGTAGCAATCATAGAAATCTCCTTATTGCCTTCATGGTGATCGAGAGCCGCACAACTCTTCTCTGTGTCTTAAATTCGCTGCTAGTTTTGCTATGCCTTCTCACTCCACTGCTCCCTATCCCCCATATGTGGGAAAAGACCTTGCCTGTTTTTGTTCTGTCACTGAGCATAAGCAAGCAGAAGGCAGATCCCAGAGCCTACTGGAACCTAGAATCTAAAGACTCCAAGTCCTTATGCAAGGGAATACTCTAGAAAACACGTACCTGTCTCTAAAATGGCTTAATTTTTTTTTTACCAATGCTTTCTTTGTGAAGATGAGAAATCAAATTTTCATAATATGTCTGGATTTACTTCTCTAACCTACTACAGATGGGGCATGGGTCTGATCCAGGCCTGTCCAATGCAAACTTTCTATTCTTAGCTTTATGGACAGTTCTGGCAAAAATACATATATTATTTATTCAAGGCAGAGGCATAGAACTCCTTGAGAAAGTGGGAGCAGTTTACAATGACATAGTTTCAAAATGAACCTGCTTTAGAGTATCTTGGAAGAAAGGGCAAAGAGTTATGACACCTATTACTGGACGAAAGCAGTAAAGCTCAGAATCACTGAATCGCTTATTCAGGACCACTTAGTGCACAAGCTGAGAGGACAGCTCCACTCTCGGGCTCCGTGCCCGGTGCTTGGAATTGCCTTGATGTACAGGCAATGTTAGGAAGTTCTTCAGATACTTGCTCCAAGTAGGACAGGCAAACACGGTGGAGGCTTCACACAAAAGCACTATAGAACTCTGTAAAAATACCATCAAGATGGTCCACGCTGTGGCGTAGAGGATAAAGCCACCATCTGCATTGCCAGCATCCCATATGGGCACCAGTTCAAGTCCTGGATGCTACACTTCTGATCCAGCTCTCTGCTATGGCCTGGGAAAGCAGAAGAAGATGGCCCAAGTCTTGGGCCCCTGCACTCGCATGGGAGACCAGGAAGAAGCTCCTGGCTTTGGATTGGCACAGTTCTAGCCATTGCAGCCAATTGGGGAGTGAACCAGCTGATAGAAGACCTCTCTCTTTCCCTCTCTCACTCTCTCTCTGCCTTTCCTTCTGTGTAACTCTGACTTTCAAATAAATAAATAAATCTTAAAAAAAAAATACCATCTAGAAAGGGAAACAACTGGGCAGACAGTCCCCATGGCATTTCATACTGCTTTGGTCTCTCATGGGTGCTGAATGTTTGAAGGGAAACATTCCAAGGCACTGATCTTTCTGCTGTTGCTGAGTACTTCAACCATGACATTGAACTCAGTTATTCATTGACTTGTTTCTATGCATAGTTATTACTGCAATGGATATTTTGTCACCATTAGCACCCAGCTGTAGTTAGCTTGTCAAACCAACCAATGGGATTCTGAGAACCTCTTAAGATAGGAAAATGCTGATGGGTCAGAAGTCAAAATCAGTTTGCAACAATGGTCTTCAAGCTCCCGTGTGCATAAGAATCCCCTGGAGGGCTTGTTGGGACACAGGTTGTCATGACATCCTTGGCATTTCCTTTTTAGTGCATCTTAGGTGGAGCCCTGGCATTTGCTTTTCCAACAAGGATGATGGTGGTGGGGTTGGGCGCACTATGAGAACCACTGGTTTGGTAAACAACCATCCTAGGAGTGAGACTTTATGTGCTAAAACCAGGAAAGGGAGATGGGAAGAAGGATCTGTTTGTGGGACTCCCCTTATGAAGAAGACATTCCCATGGAAGGGCAGTATTCCTCTTACTGCTGGCATCTAGCATAGCTCTGGGCACACAGTGCCCAACGATAGTATCTGCCTGTAGGTAGAAATGAATGAATGCATTCATGAATGGGTGGGTGAGTGAATGAATGGACGGGAGATAGATCACTGGGATGGGTAGATGGATGGATTCATGGGGACAAGTCATATTTTCCTCCTAGAATACTGTGAGGTGTGCTTGTCGACTTCAGCAACCAAATCCAAACAAAACATCCTGGGGTATGAGTTTGTATACAAGGAAGAGGCCGAAGACGTGACCCTGATCCTGCAGCAATGATACTCAAAATGATTCCGTTGCACCCCTAGTATGACCGCTGAGCCACCAAGGCAGAGGCCTTGCATTTAACCTGCTGGCCCAGCTCTTTCCTCCAGCCTTGTTCTCGTCTCTGCTCTCTAGGGAGTACGCCAAACCCTGGAGAAAAGGAGCAGTTCAAAGTGAACCGAAGAAAGAAAAAGAGTTACCATGCGTGGCATTGAAAAGTACGGTTTTCTGTTTTAGAAAAATCAAGGCTGTGGGCGCCTCCGTGGTACGAAATGTGCAGAATGTTCGGAAAGTAAATACTGTCAGTGAGCCGGCAAGAGATCAAGGTGACAGGAAGAGCGGTTTTCAACCGGTTAGATATTAATTTCCCATAGATCATCTGTCTGTCCTCCCCTTGTTTGAAGTTCCCAGGGCTGGAAGCTTCAAAGCACACACTGACTGCCATTTGCACACAGCTCACGGCTCCATGGGGAACAACCCGCACACACTGACTGCCATTTGCACACAGCTCACGGCTCTGTGGGGAACCACCTCAGCAGGTTGTAACACGGCGCCTGCAGGAGCCTTCCTCAACCCCCATTTCTCTCTTTTCTGGAACATCAAGGACAATTCTATCAGCGAGTCCAGCAGCTGGTGACACGGCCCGCTCATCCCCAATGTGGTGAACGTCCCAGACTTTGGCTCCAGGCAGGCAAATTGGTTTAGAATGGGAAATAAAAAGTGACCAACCAAAGCGTTGTCCTGCTCTGTGCTTCTCTCTCCTCCTCCTTTATCTTGGTTCCTTCCATCCCCACCTGTTTCATTTCACCATTGTTTTATCCATGGCCCATCATTTTTTTTAGCAGGTCCATCATTTGACAGCTATTTTTGATGGCTACTCAGCACTGGGGATGGTTCCTACCCTCCAGCAGTTCACAGCCTGGAAGGGCAGGAGGAGGATGCTTCTTAACAGGTGCTATCATGGAGGTGTGGGCAAGATAAGCAACACAGAAGGCCAATGAGCCCTCACAGAGGAATAGCAGGGGCCTCCTAGAAGAGGACAGGCGAAATTTGGTTCTCCCTGGGTTAAGGCAAGTTCCAAATCAGCTTAGATGTGCACACTCAGGAGGGCCTCTGTGCAGCCACGCATAGGGTCAACACCCTAGGAGTACAGACGGCAGCTGCAAAGATGAGAGACAAAGCAAACAGCAGAGTGGACATGTCTGCACCCAGCACTCAGCTCCATAGGGTTGTCTGTGGAGAGACAGCTGAGACTCTACCCGCCGCCCATTCTCCGCATCAGGAAATCCCACGGGACAGCGCCTTCCCCCTCAGCCTGGACCTGAATTCAAGAGGGTGCAGTTTGTTTATAGTAATTTCCTGCCAGGTCATCTATCGACTGCACAATCCCAGCCAAATCCAATGGCACAGCCTGGCCTGCTGACCTTGCGGCCATCTCTGCGTGGCCATCGATTGTTCCTGCTCACCTCATTAGACCATTCTCCTCAGCAACCACCGCCTACCCGAAGGAATTGCAGCTAATCCCTTTTTTCATTTGTTTCTTGGTTTCCTTTAAGCCAATGGAGGGCAGTGACCTCATACATGGGAGGACAAGCCAAGCTTCCCTGTCGAGGAAAGGATGTGACCCCTGTTCTCCCACCCCTCCTTGTTCTGCGTAGAGAGGCAAATTCTGCAGAGGTCAAGAGCAGCTGCGAGAACACTAGTGCGACTTCCTAGTCAGTTGCTGAGCTTAAAGGTGAGTGAATGGAAGGCAAGGAGACAGTGCCAGCTTTATTTTTCTTGTGGTTACAGCCAGCTAATGGCCCAGACAAGTTGCTAGGCTGCAAATTTAACCTAAGTGAATATCCATTGCCTATTATTAACTGTGCGGCAATCCTGTACTTCAAAGACTTTGGTTGCTAGCCCAAATGTGCGGAGCTGCAGCTGGGACTGTGAAGAGGGACGCTTTTAAGTGTTTGTATTCGCAGGAATATTAGCAAGCCATTAGAGCGAAACTTGGGCATTAACCTGATGTAACCCACAGTTAGCATCCTCAGTGCAAACAAGATGCCTCCACATCTGAGATCTTAACTGGCATCTGCAGACGAGTTTCAGTTCATCTACACAAGTCTCTGAAACACTGGGCAATGGTTTTTGTCAGTGGGGATGTTTTAGGGAAGGGCTATTGCCCTCAAAGAACTCCAAAGGTCTACTTGACTCTACACACGTTAGGAACAATATAGTCTTTCCTGGGAACAGGATCTATCTCACTATCTCCCTCTAAATTCTTCATTTGTGTTGTGCTGGGTTTTGCTTTTGATATGCCGTTGGTAAGTCAAACTCCTATCCATAATGAATTCATTTTGTCTTGCCTAATTATTATGAGGAAGAATGATTTTATACCTCTTTGGTAAGATAAGGCTTAAACTTTCTAAGCAGTGCAATAGCTTGGGTAAGAGAGTCAACTAGTTGGCAAGGAATTATTTAAGGCATCTGATGCTGGAAATATAGAAAAGTAATACAATAAGGTAGTGGCCCAAATAAGACTCGAATTAGTGAAAATGTAGTGTTGAAACTCCACAACACACTGTGACATAGTTGAAAGCGCAGTGACCCAGAGGAAGACTTGGGTTGCTGTTGTGGCTTGTATATTTCCTGGGCATGTGATTTGGGGTCCACCTGATGCCTGCATTCCAAAGCTGACATGAGAACCATGGATGATGACAGATGCGAAAGCTCTTTGTAAAATGGAGTGACTACCTAAATGTTAGCCAATCATAGTATTTGGGAAATGAGCATGCACACACACGCTATTTGCAAAGGTCGGAGGGAACCAGATCTCTTCGAGAAGCATGGAAGGGGAGGCTGATAGGAGTGTAAGAAGTGTAACTCATGAATGTTTCATGGCAGGTGTTCTGTGTAATAACATCCACTGTGACCTTCCCTATGGCCTCGCGGGCAGCTGAAGGCTATATTACCATTGATATTACCACATCATCAGGAAAGCAACTTTCATGTAAATTAAAAGGGTTCGGAATAGCTAGAGTTTAACCTTATCAAATGAAAAGAGAACGAGATCAACTCTTTAATATGAATAATCAAGGAAACAGCACTTGGGGATTCCATGTCTTCACCCACAATTGTCAAATTGTTTTGCTGAAATACAAGGGGAAATATGCAAGTTAGGCCTGAGTGGAAGAAAGGAAACTTGGGTGGGAGTAAGGAAAAAAAAAGGCAAAGTCTTTGATTTGTCATGCTAATTTTATAACTGAGGTTGAGATCTCCTCAAGAAATTCCCATTCAGGGATACAATGCATTTATATGATGCTCAGCAAACTCTACTACAGAGGAATAAAATAAGTAATAAACATTCTATGTGTGGTAAGCAGTCTCCAAGATGGCCCCCATGAACCCTTCTCCCTACTCTGTGTTTATGTCCTTCTGTAAATTCCTCCTTCAGCGTGGTGTGAGTCCTCACTATAGGCTTCTAACAATCAGGATACAACAAAAGCGTTGAGGTGCCATCCCTTTCAAGATCAAGTGATGCAGGACAACCTGACTCACATTGTCTCTCTTACTCTCCTCATTGCTCCTTCTGATGAAGGGAACTGCTGTGTTAGGAGCTGCCCTTCAGAGAAGTCTCTGGGGCTTGGCCGTGAACATTATGATCTCTGGCCAGTAGCCTAGGAGGCTATGAATCTGCAACAACTGCTTGAGTGAGCTTAAAAGTGGTTCCACCCTCAATGGAGTTAAAAATGACTGTAGCGCTAGCAGGTAGCTTGATTTCAGCCTATATTAGATCCAGAGCCAGAAGACCCAACTAAGCTGTGCCCATAACTTTGACCCAGAGCAACTATGAGAAAATCAGTAACTGAGCATTAAGCCACTAAATTTTAGAGTCATTTGTTGGGTACTAACAGACACCTAGTACAGCACAAGGCAGGCACTATAGTGAATGCTCAGAAAAGTTGTACAGGCTCACAAGATTCCTACTCTATTTCCTAACTAATATTCTCTTCCTAAAATTATGGCAAAGCTTCTAGAACACACAAATCTGCCATATGTCTACTATTGCTCAAACCCACCTAGGTCTCTCTGTCATCCACAGGCTGAAGTCCAAACTCATTAACGTGGTGAAAAGTCATCCATACCTGACTCCTACCTTTCTCTCCATCTCTATCCCACTCTACTGTGTTCCAGCAACATTGAAATGCCCCTCATTCCACAGACAACAAGAACCTTTTAAAAATCTATGCCTTTGTTCTGAATCTTCTGCCTAGCTGGGTTTTCCTCACCCCTTTCCTGACCTTCATCTCCACATTAATTAAACTCCTGCATCCACTGGGACCATGAAGAGGGTATTAGCCCCAGAAATAAGCCTCCTCTGATTCTCATCGTTTGGATCAGGTGTCAGTTCTCTGGGTACCCATATAACCACGGGCTTATGTATATCATTACATGCATTACATTTATGTGTCTGTAGCTCTGTCTTACTGCTTAAACTCTGAACTCCTTTAGGATGGATCTGTAGATGGTCTTGGTCATCTATCATAGTGCTTGGCAGAATAAGTACCTGGAGGATATGAAGGACAATCCCAAGGAAAGGCATTGAACTACTCTAAGTACAATGTAGATAAAGGTCAGTGTATTTGTTTTCTGTTCCTATAACAAAATACCTGTGGCTAGACATCTGATAAGGAAAATAGGCTTACTTAGCTCACAGTTTGGAGACTGAAAATCCAAACAGCTTGGTGCTGGCTCTGGCAAGGGATCTGTGGTAGCATCCCACCATGGCAGATGGTGTCACACCAGGAGTGTGTGTGGGAGGCATCACGGGTTAATAAGGGAGCCAAGGAGAGACTACAGAGGGGCCAGGCTTGCTCTTTTATGCAGAAGCTCCGGCAAGAACCAACCAAGATCCCATGAGAACTACAGAAATTCTTTCGGATGGTAGCACCCTCAATGTCCTGATTATTTCCCATTAAACTCCAACTCCTACAGGTGCTGCTGCTTCCCTACATGGTCATACACACTGAGAATCGAGTTCCCAATGTATGAATCCTTGAGGAGCACACTCAAATCATACCAATCAAGTTGGGATTATTTCCACAAAGCAAACACATTGAGAGGCAACAGGGCAATTTCCAGAAGAGTTGGTTTATTGTCCTATCTGGAAAACTGTTAACACCACAGATTTGCCATTGGCCCATGGGAGATCTGATCAGTCAGGGATTCCTTATTTGATATTCTTATCTGTCAGTTGGCTGACTTGTTTGTGATAGAGAGCCTATATCACTATATTAATTGAATTCTATGAATAAAAATCAACCATGACCCTGTTGACTCCCTGACAACCTAGGGCACTGCCTCATGGACTGGAGGCATTACTTAGGTTCTGGGGATGTGTCCAACATCTTGAATCATTAGAAAAATGAGTAGTATGCTTGCAGAGTTAGAAGCAACATGACAAGTAAGGCTTACTACTAGAAATAGCATTTTGAACACATTTATGCACTGTGTATGGTATGTCTCTGTTGAAGCTAACATTGGAAGGACACAGAGCTTGCTACCCTTGGTGGAAGGTCACCAGTCACACAGAGAAGAGCAAAACCCTCATGTATAAGATAAGATTGATAGTGATGAGATTAGGAAATACTTCCTGCTGAGTGAAAAGAAATGCAAGTAGAAGTATTGTTCAAAATGATTTTAATTCTCATCTGCTGGACTAAAATGCAGTTAGTGTGGAGGCCTGCATGGATTTGCTGCTGGCATTTGAAGGGTGACACAGGGTTGCTACTGAAACCAGGGGACTTTCTTTGCTAAGCATGTCTCTCCCCGAGGCATAGAACAGGAATATCACTCCCCACTCACACACAGTTTTGGTTTCTGATCCCCAGCATTTTCCTGGTCCTGAGCTCTGAGACTGTGACTAGGGATCAGTTGTAGAGCCAAGAAATTTTTGGTAAACTTGTGACTGATTTCTGAAGTGATGGTGATGCCAGAGCAAATGGGGAGAAACAGGCAGTGTGTTGCTGAGTTTCAAGTGCATGGGAAGCAAAAAGTGATTATTGTACTCTTGACACAACTACATGAGTCCTGTGCATTCACTCCACTCTAAAATAAGCCACAGCCTCCCGCAGGTTTGTCAGCAGCTCAGGTTCTGAGAGCAGTTTCTAATCGGTGGAGATGCATAGAATTCTGTTTCTTTGCCTTTTCTCATTGTGTTTCCCACTTTCTCTTATTATTACCAGTCGTAATTATAGGTATTCTTATTATCAATTAGTGTTATTAAAAATTTAAATGTACAATAATATATAATTCATTGAATTTGCAATGGAGTAATAACTACATTTCAGAGACTAGGCTGAACACTGTATTATTTAAT
Source organism: Lepus europaeus (assembly GCF_033115175.1). Classification (NCBI taxonomy): domain Eukaryota; kingdom Metazoa; phylum Chordata; class Mammalia; order Lagomorpha; family Leporidae; genus Lepus; species Lepus europaeus. The sequence goes on along the minus strand of NC_084833.1, from coordinate 121,632,913 downwards.
TTTCACAATCATTCAACATGGTGAATATTGTGGTTATTCCTGTTTCACAGAAAAGGGAACCATGATCCTTACACCCAAATGGAAGATGTAGATTTGAAATTAAGTCTGCAAGCACAGAACCAGAAACCTTAATCTTCACTTCATCATCAAGTTCTCACATTATTCCTTTCATGCCAGTCAGTGGTCATTCTTTAGCCCCTCTCCAATGCGTGTTTTGCTAAACTGTCTGATTCCTGATTGCTCCAACTCAGCACCATGTCTTTTCCTTATTATTGCTTCGCTTTTTACCTTCCTGCTATTATCTTTTTCCTCCAAACAGCTATGTTTCTGTCATTCAGCCCCAAACCACCCACTAGTGCCCAACTCCTACACTGAGAGGACCTTCTGCCTCTTCAGTGTACCAGCTCCTTGTTTCTTGTTTGTCTCCATGCTGCCCAGAGACCCAGGCTAGAAACAAAGCAATTAGAGAATGCACATTGAATCCTGAAAGGGTATGTGTGTGTGTCTGTGTCTGTGTGTGTGTGTGTGAGAGAGAGAGAGAGGGGGAGAGAGGTCCTCACTTATGATGGTTCAATTCATGCTGTTTCTACATCTACACTCTACAATTGTGCAAAGAGATACATATTTAAGAGAAACACACCTTATTCTTAATTTTGACTTCAGATATTTTGCTGGGCTAGTGCTCTGTATGATACCCTCTTGCAGTGCTAGGCAGTAGTCACAGCAGATCCCAGTCAGCCCCACAATCATGAGAGGTGACGATCAACCCTGCACAGTACATGGTATTTTTGACTTACAGTGCTTCCAACTTATAGTTAAGACATCACCAAATCATAAGTCAAGAACATCTGTTTTTCTTCTTTTTTCAATGGCTTTAGTTATTTTTATATATTTGAAAGGATGAGAGAGACAGAGAGAGACAGAGAGAGAGAAATCTTCCATCTACCAGTTCACTTCCCAAATTCCTGCAATAGCCAGAGTTGGCCAAGCCGAAGCCAAAGCCCTGGAACTCAATAATGTGGGTCTCCCACATGGGTGGCTGGGACCCAAGGACTTGAGCCACCACTTGCTGCCTCCCAGGTGCATTAGCAGGAAGCTAGAGTAAGAAGTAGAGACAGGACTCAAACTCAGAGACTCTGATACAGGTTGTGGGTATCCTAAGTGGTATCTTAACAGCGGCACTGAACACCAATTTCTGTGTTTCAAATTCAAGTGTCACATATACTCAATTTTTTATGTATGAAATAAAAATTGAAAAATATTCGGAAAACTCCATCAATGAAATATTAAATGCCAAAATGTGTAGGATACAACTAAAACAATACAGCATTTGAGGGGAAATTTAAATATATAGGAAGATTGAAAAATTAAGGGTCAGCATTGTGGCACAGTGGGTTAAGCCAGCACTTGCAACACCAGCATCCCATATTAGAGTGCTTGATTCCACAACTGGAAGAAGAAACTTAGTGGTCATCCTCACTGACAGTGATGGAAAAAGTCTAAGTGAAATGTTAAAACCAAATGTATAGGTGTTGTGTGTGTGTGTGTGTGTGTGTAGGTCCAAGAATGTCTTTTTAATGACCAAAGTGTTCTAGCCCAAGAAGGCAAAGTTGGATTAATGTTAGACAATGTATTGAAGGAGCTGGCTTCTTTCTGGTTTTTGGAGGCTGACACACGACAGGCTTCTCTCACTCCAATGTATGCATAGTATCTCTGAAGATCCAGTCTACAGGGCTGGGAGGGGCCTGGGACCACGCATTTCTAGCAAGCCCCCTGGTGCTGCCCATGTGCTGGTCTTCCCACCACATTTAGAATAGTAGCACTGAGAAGCCCTGGCATGGAAAGAGTAGTTGCCTGTTTTTGTCAAAGATCCTCCTCAGCTCCATGCTAAGACATGCATTCAAGCCTACCAAGTATCTGCCTATTTTTGTCTGAGTTCTTTTCCTTGAGACAGGTTCTCAGTGAGCACAAGTAGATTTAGGCCATGAAATCCTGAAATGGTTGGTCGACAGAACACAAAACTGAAACACATGAACTTGCATTTCAGGGAGCACAGAGTGACTGTAAACATGCAATGCATTTGCAAAGGGAACCGAGGATGTAGGAGACTTTGCCAACTTCAGAAAGGGCATTTACCAAAGACCCACTACAGATACCCTGTGCTATGATAACTGCATTAGAAACACTCACTTTAAAGGCAGGAATGAAGCGAAGGTGCTCATTCTCATTGCGTCAATTCAAGGGTACTGGGTAGGTCAGAGTCAGCACAGGGCTCAATACAGAGAAATTAAGACAAGGATTAGGCAAGAAAGCAACCATCTCTCCAATGATTATCTGCCTAAGAAATCCACATGAACAAAAAGATTACCTACAATTAACATGTTAAGTTGATAAAAGTTACTGGATATAAAATCAACATGTTAATTACATTTTAAACACTAGCTTCACACAACTGAAAAATTAATTAAAAGCGACAGAATTTACCGTGGGAGCAAAAATAGGGCACGTGAGAATAACTGTACAAAATGTGTAAGAGATTTACAGCAAAATTACAAAACTTTATTGAAAGCCAAAAAATGAGATCTAAATAAATGGGAACATAGAACACATTCGTGAGTAGAAAACATAATATCATAAACATGTCAATTCACACAAAATTATTCTATAAGTTTTATTTAATACAACTCCAGTGAAAATCTCAAGAGAATTCTGCACAGTACTGGATATTAATTTTAGGAATATGAACATAGGGTCACGAGTAACCAAAGATGAATTTGAAGAGCAAGATGAGAAGACTCATTTTACCCGATAGTAAGATTAGTTTTGGAGCTACAGTGATTAAGATATTGTGCTATGGGACCAAGAATAGACAAATGGACCAGCAGAGGAGAATGAAAGTCCCCAAAGAGAATGACATCATCCAAAGACTTGATTTAGGAAAGAAAAGGTCTTGCGTATTCTTGGGGAATTAATAATGGGGATGAAACGCAAGTCTTACATCACACATAAAAATAAGCTGCTGATAGATGAAAATGCCAACTATGAAAAGCAACACATTTTAGAATACAAATAGACAAGTGTATTTTATGTCCTTCACATAGGAAATCACTTTTTTTAAAAATTTTTAAATTTTTTTTTTTTGACAGGCAGAGTGGACAGTGAGAGAGAGAGAGACAGAGAGAAAGGTCTTCCTTTGCCGTTGGTTTACCCTCCAATGGCCGCCGCGGCCGGTGCGTTGCGGCCAGCGCACCACGCGGATCTGAAGCCAGGAGCCAGGTGCTTCTTCTGGTCTCCCATGGGGTGCAGGGCCCAAGCACTTGGGCCATCCTTCACTGCCTTCCCGGGCCATAGCAGAGAGCTGGCCTGGAAGAGGGGCAACCGGGACAGGATCTGGTGCCCCAACTGGGACTAGAACCCGGTGTGCTTGGCGCCGCAAGGAGGAGGATTAGCCAATTGAGCTGCGGCGCCTGCTAGGAAATCACTTTTTATGCGAACACATACATACATACAGATACACACCCAACCATGAAGGAAAGCATAATTTTAATTATAATGAAAAGGATTTTTTAAAAAAATCATAACATGAAAACGTGAGTCACAGATGAAGGAAGAAACTTACAACCTGAAATGCACATCACTAACAAAGAATCAATATCCATAGTATGAAAAAAGAAAAAGACAAAAACACCTACCAACCAAGAAGGGGAAAAAGAAATCGGGCAGTTCACTAAGAGGAGAAAGGAATGGTCGCTAAGTGTGTGAAAAGATTCTCAACCAAACCAGTAATCAGGAAAATACAAATTAAAAGAGTAAGATGTCTATGTACACTCAGCAAACTGGCTACTCCCAGGTACCTTACTGAAAGTGTAAACCAGAATATCCATTTTTTAAAATTTTTTTTTATTTTTTATTTTTTTGACAAGCAGAGTGGACAGTGAGAGAGAGACAAAGAGAAAGGTCTTCCCTTTGCCGTTGGTTCACCCTCCAATGGCCGCCTCGGTAGCGCGCTGCAGCCGGCGCACTGCGCTGATCCGATGGCAGGAGCCAGGTGCTTCTCCTGGTCTCCCATGGGGTGCAGGGCCCAAGGCCTTGGACCATCCTCCACTGCACTCCCTGGCCACGGCAGAGAGCTGGCCTGGAAGAGGGGCAACCGGGACAGGATCGGTGCCCCGACCGGGACTAGAACCTGCTGTGCCGGCGCCGCAAGGCGGAGGATTAGCCTGTTGAGCCACAGCGCCGGCCCAGAATATCCATTTTATTAATCAATCGTGCAATATTTAAAAATTTTCAAAGTGCCCTTACGCTCTATCCAATGAGTTTCCCTTACACATGTACAATGAGCCACATGCCAGGATGTTTGTGGCAGCATTGTTTGTGACAGGTGGGATCAAACCAGATGTCTTGTAATAATAGAGAATCAGACAGTGGTATGTTCAGATAATGGAATGTTACACAGCAATTAAAATGAAGTAATTGTGTGTGTGTGTGTGAGAGAGAGAGAGAGAGAGAGAGAGAGGGGGAGAGATAAATCAAGTCTCAAACACATGAAGTCACATAAACAGGGCAAGTAACTGAAGGATATAAACAAATCGAGGTCATTTGTAAGAGTTTAAAGGAAGATAACATGGCATTTTCTTTGCACACATACACAAATTTGCCATAAATTCACAACTACAGCTACCTCTGGAAAGAGAAGAGAGAAGCAAAGAGATTGGATCAAGAGAATAACTAGAGCATTCAATTTCTTGTGTAAGGTTGTGTTTCTCTGAAATAAATGTATTTCTCTGGAGTAAGGTCTGAAATGAGTTTGGAAAAAATGTTAAGATGTGAGACAAGTGAGTGTTCAGTGCACTTTTGTTTGATTATCCATGGACTTCCCCCGCGTATTTGGAATACTCACATTATGAATGGTGTTTGTTCATGTAATACTGTTTGCCTAAGGTATCTGCAAATGTCCCTACTGCATGTCTGATGCACTCCACAAATGTACATTGGTTCCAATGACTTTTTCCAAAAAGACAGTTGTCCCAGAACTTTTCCTCTCCTGGATGCTTTGGACATACGAGACAATGAAAGTATTCATCTTGCAGGCATCTCTGGGAGTCAGCAGATCGGCAAGCACTGCATTTTATGGGTGACTCCGGCTACTCGGAGCTCTGCTTAACCACCCTGTGTTTTCTTCAACAGTAAATCATGAGAAATGAAACCCACAGCTTGCAGTGCCGAGCTAAGCCTGGCAAAACAGATGCCACCAAAGATGACACACAACATCAAAAAGCCAGCTCAAAATGTTTTCATAAGACCAAAGACGATATGTAGACAATTGTTGGTGTAACGGTGACTCCTCACCAACCCACATGTTCCAAAGACAAAGACAACATGAGTGGTTGCAGCACCTCCACTGCCTCGGAAAATGTGGCGTGCCTCTGCCCAGTCACGGCTTGCTGACTTCAGTCCTAAGACCTCACCAAGGCTCACCCCAGCCCTGCCAAGTGCCCTCTCCCAACCCTGACCCTGCTGAAACTCCATCCAGATGTCAGTTGACCATGCTCAGCAAATACAATTAACCCACTTTGGTAAAATCAGCAGATCTCTCTTGATTCTCTCTCTCAATGGGGGATTCTATAGGAGTATGGAACTTGCCTGTCCTGGCCAGAACAGCTCCTGCCAGATAGTCGCTGGGCATCACTTGTCACTGCTCCCACTATGTGCCCAGGCTCTGACTCTGCTGAGTCACACACAGGGTGCTGGGTGGAACCTGCTCTTTGATCCCTTGCTGCTCAGCCACTCCAGCTCCTTTGGCTTCAATGCCCTTCTCCCTTGCACTGCCCACAATGACCCTCAGGCATTCTTCTCTCTGCTCAGGTGGCTCTCCCTCTGAGAATCTGTCATGGGTAGTCCCTCTACCCAAGGTGGCATACCCTCATTCGGTCTTCCTTAGTACCTTGAGCTCCCCTACCTGACCACCTTTTATCACACCTGTATTTCCATGTCCTGTTTTCCTATCTGTCTCTCCTCCTGTGCCACATTGGAAGCCCTGGGGACTGTTAACAACTCTGACTTATTGGCCCACAGTGTGATCTGGGTATTTGGATCGTTGAAAGTACCCAAGTGGTTATGATGTGCTGCTGAGCTTGGACTTGATTGCACTGCACCGTGAGCTCTTTGAGTGCAGAAGGAATTTGATTTGTCACGGTGGCACTACCACCTAGCTGGACACTTACAATTGAGTCAATGGCAGGTCACAATGGAGAGCGGCATTGTGATTCAGATGTGAAATATACCCCCAGCTTGCTGCGTGATTATATTTGGCAACAGCGCTTGGCAGTACTTCCCCAAACAATAAGTGTAACCCAATTACAGAATTATTACTATTTATTATAGCTATTGGTCTCGTCTCTCAGCCTCTCTCATTGCAGAACTGGGAGTTCCTGGAAAGAAGCAACTGCATCCCAGTAGTTTTTATAAACCCGGAGCCAGGAACAGGGCATGACCTGTAAAATGTCTCAAAAACGCGTGCCTCATCCATTTAACTGACCACCAGTTGAATGTTCTCAGTTTAAATGAATCCCCAGAAGCCTCCAGAGGGTTTTGTAGTGCTGGGCATCTATAGCATCCCATTAGCTCATTCACTCTGCTTCTTCCCCGGACAATCATTGTGCTCACTTCACACCTCCTTCTCTCTTCTACCTCTAACATTCTCAGCGTTGATTGAGGATCTTATTTCCTATTCGCTGAGAAAATTAAAGTGGGTAAGAGGGCGTTTCCCTGGACTCATTCCGTATCTGCTGTGAGCAACAGCTCCACCTACTGGATGGGTAGGACGCTGTTGGGGGTGAGTCACATTTTGTCTTAGGGGCCACTTTTTCCCCTCCTTGCCAAATCCTTTCAAACCTGAGACTGTGATTCTCGGTTGATTCCCGGGCCTCATTGTCCTTGATCTCTCAGCAGCTTTGACACTTTGAACCCCTCCATCCTCCTGCCTTCCCCTCTTCATTTTGGCTGCCCGGATGCCACCCTCTGCCTCACTGGTTGTTTTTTGCAGTCTCCTCGTCTGTGTCATTGCTTCACCTGCTGCTTTGTAGTAGACTTCTCTGGTGCTCAATCACCAGTGCCCCCCGCCCCCCTTATTCTCATTTACTTCCTTGAGAATCTCATTGGATCTCGTGGTTTTAAATAACATCTTTTTGGACAATTTTTCAAATGGTAATCCTTCAAATGGTAATCCTTCTGGTAAGAGCCCGAGGTGTAATGTCCTGCTGTTTGACTCGCTTGTGTCTGTTACACACACACAGCAGAGCATCCTCAGTGTTGAACTCCTGACCTGAACTCCCAAACCTGACACCCTCCCAGCCTTCATCATCTCAACAGCTGCAAGAACGTACGTCCGTATTTTGCACAGCAGCTGCCTTGCAAAATTTCCCCCTTCCTTTCTCTACCATTCCAAATCCAGTCCCTTGGGTAATTGTGTGTCTCTGCGTTGGGGACATAGCCAAAGACTGACCAGTTCTCAATGGCTTTACTGTGGCTCCCCTGGCACAGGCCGCCAGCACCTCTTCCTGGTGACTGTAATCATTTCCGTACTGTTCTCCTTACAAGGAGATTTGTCATGCTCATCCCAATCTATTGTCACTAGAGGAGCTACATAACTCAAGTCTCTTCAGATACATTTAAATTCTATCATTCTTCTGGGCAAATCCCCCTGGTGGCCCCCAGTTTCTCTAAGTCTTACATACTCACAGTGACCTCAAAGCCTTTCCTGTCCTTGCCTCCTACAGTTTTTGTTACTTAACTCCTGCACACACCCATTTCCCTTCCTTACCTCCTTCCAGCCATACTAACTGCCTGGAGCAGGCTAGTATGCTGTTTAGAACTTGTGCACTGGCTGATTCCTCTCTTGCTCTATTCCTTCCTCCATGTCCACTGTATGCATTTCCACATCTCCTTCAAATATTCTCTCTAATGCCACCTTAGACATGACACCTGCCTTTAACCTCCTCTTACAATCGCAATCTTTCTTTGTTTTTTTTCTACTTCAGCATTTACCTTCACACATTCAATATGGTTTACTTATCATAATCACAATTTATTATTCCTCCATTCCCCCATCAAGATTCTAAACTTAAATGGGACAGGAAAATTTGATTTATGCATACATGCATACAAAGCACACCAAAGAATACCTGGTATCCAGTATATTTTTGCTGAATAAACAAGCCATGGAATCTTTTGATATTCTTGAAAATTTTTTTTCAATACTTAGTAGTAAACTCTTCTTTGTTTTATCCATCCAAGTTCATTCTCTTCTATTACATAAATTTGGGTGTACATCTTGTATTGCACACACATACACATCTATCCAAACACAATCACACATTGTCAATTTTCTTTCAGTATTTCCCACTGATCATTTTCACATGGACCGTTGACACTAGCACTCTCTCTATCTACACTCTATCCAAATACAACAACCCTGAAAGGTACACATAATTCTTTCCATTAAAAAAATGTCAAAGAGGGATTTAGTAATTTGTAACATAACTAGTAAAGGACAGAGTCAGGGTTTCAATCTAGTATTTTCCATGCAAAGCTGTTGCTCTGACCTAGTTTCTGCTGCCCCGTAAGAATGCAAAGCACAAATGAGATGGGACAATGTTGTATCACTTTTGTGCTTCCCAAGAGCACTTAATGTAACAGGAGATGTTGACATGCTAGGTGGGAGGATTCCCAACTCACATGACAGCCTGACTTCCTGGCCGGGTGACCACAGAGCATGCTCACAGGAGATGTTGACATGCTAGGTGAGTGGATTCCCGACCCACATGACAGCCTGACTTCCTGGTTGGGTGATCACGGAGCATCCTCACAGTCCTGTGTGGTCTCTACCACCTGCTGTAACAGCAATGCCAGAACCAAGTCTCCTTCCCACTTTTTACTGGAATAAAAATAAATAAATAATTGTGAAAAAAATCCAATCTCTGTTTGGAGGTACTAAATCCCCTTTCCTTTCCAGATGGCTGGGAGATTTCTCCCAGGTGGTAAATATATTATTAAGAACTCATTTCACCGTGAAATTGACTATTCAAAACACAGACAGAAGTTAATATATTAGGACAACCTGTCTGAAAGCGCGCGTTAGAGAAAATTTATTTTTGTTTAATATAAAACCCGGTATTATACACAACCTCTTTCTAGTTCAGGCAGTTAAAGTCATCTCCAGTTGGAACATGTGTTCCAATGTCAGAAGCACCACCACCAAGAGTCACGTCTCCCTACAATGAGCCAGGAATCACGGCTGGCATATAGAGTCTTACATCACAGCAGTTAGTGATGATGGGTCCCACACAATTCATACGTAGCTTGTGGGTGCACAGTAGTGCTTTTCTTATAGAAATTGTTACCAGTTTAGAAAATCCGTGGCTGGGCTTGTTCTTCCTAGGAAGGATTTGAATCTGACTATAAGGGCACATGTAGCAGAAGAATTTATCAGTGCTAAGGGGTGATCTGTTTCTTCTGTTACATATTAATCACAACACAGTGAAGGAAATCTCTTGAGGACCCAACTGGACATGAATATCCTCGCTATTAACTCATCCATGCTGTGTTGATTCAGTCTTCAATAACAAGGCTGTATTCTTAGGTGAAAACACAATCGTGTAAGCAGATGAGTCTTTTAGTGCAGATTGCATTGTGATGAGAAGAGTGTTTCAGGGTGTACACATTGTGTGAGAAAAACCCAATCTAATTAATTGTCTGAGGGATGTGGGTCACAGGAAGCATTCAAAGCAGGTGCCTTTGGGATTGATCTTGATGAAGGAGTGAACTTGGTAGAGGCCTGGGTGTAACTGCTTCTCCTAGCTATCCTGTGTTTTTTATTTGTAATTTACTTGAGAGACAGAGAGAGAGACAAATAGACAGTGATAGAGAGAGCTCTCATTTTCTTGTTCACTCTCTAGATGGTGGCAATGGTTGTTGGGCGATAGCTGGGATCTTGAAACTCCATCCAGGTCTCCCATCTGGGTAGCAGAAACTCATTGTTTGAGGCATCACCACAGCCTCCCAGCACAATCATTGGAAGGAAGCTAGAGTCAGAAGCCAGAGCTAGGACAGGAGTCCAGGCACAGGTGCCCCAACCAGCCTCTTAACCATTATGCCAAACTCCTATCTCTCCTGCCTTGGCTTGACACCCACATATTCAAAAACTACCTATTCCTCCCCAGGAGACATGTTCCCCAGGAGACATGTTTCATGTTAATACCTATGCACTTTCTTCTATACCTTGGCTCTTCGGGTCTGAGTCAGTGATCATCTTGCAGTGATCATTTTGCAGTTCATCTGCAAAATATTTCATAGCTTCCACATGTACAGAATGTTCGTGTTTCCCTCTAGCTTCACAAGTGTTTCTCTTTGTTTTAAAAACGATCCCTTCAGGAGTGACAGATTTATTGCTAACAATGCATTTGTTACACATCACCACTAGCAAAATCAAACTGACACCTAAATAATGTCTAATAAAGAAGTTCTTAATTTAGCCAATTATTTTGATCCAACTAATTACTCACTTAAATAAGAATCTGTTCAAGCAAATGCCTAAACTTTTTTTTTTTTAAAAATCAGAGTAATTAGTAAACCAGTAATTAATAATCCCCTAAGGAATGAAAGTGTTTTTCATGTGTTTAAACCACACAGCCCTCACTGGGTAACTGAATCCTGCAGCAACTCAGTGAAGGTGCAACCACGTGGCATGTAGAGAAGACTACTGGGGAGAGCATGCTCATTGGAAAACTATTGCAAGTGAGCTTGAATGTGATGTGCAGGTTCAGACCAATTACATTCTAGCATGGATGCTCAACAAACTGGTCAACATGATGTAGAAAATGTGAGTTTATCCCTTCATTCCCACACGCAGCATATTCTGTCTGCATACTGTGCTGCACAGTGGCATATGAAAATGAAGATTTCCTTAACAAACCATTTGATTCCCTCTCTGCTGTGGTCCAAGAAGACCTAACAGACATCTACAAGATGTAAAAGCAAGAATTCTGTCCTGAAGAACATCCTACTAACTTAACAGAATTAAACTTCGATGGGAAACTTTGGAAAAGAGGGAGGTGTTAAATATCTGAATTATTTTTAAGAACAGTTTTTGTAAAAATATAATATAAGGGTACTTCAAAAACTTCACACAAAATGGATTTAAAAGATAAGTTTATTTGGCCGGCGCCGCGGCTCACTAGGCTAATCCTCTGCCTTGCGGCGCCGGCACACTGGGTTCTAGTCCCGGTCGGGGCACCGATCCTGTCCTGGTTGCCCCTCTTCCAGGCCAGCTCTCTGCTGTGGCCAGGGAGTGCAGTGGAGGATGGTCCAAGTCCTTGGGCCCTGCACCCCATGGGAGACCAGGAGAAGCACCTGGCTCCTGCCATTGGATCAGCGCGGTGCGCCGGCCGCAGCGTGCTACCGCGGCGGCCATTGGAGGGTGAACCAACGGCAAAAGGAAGACCTTTCTCTCTGTCTCTCTCTCACTGTCCACTCTGCCTGTCAAAAAAAAAAAAAAAGATAAGTTTATTTTTGGTATAAAAATTTTTTGAAGTCCATGCAATTGAGGGGCAATCAAAGAGTTCATGAAACTGCATATTATGAAAAATTTATGCATGGATTTCAAAAATTGTGCATCAAAATAAATTAATTTCATGTTCACAATTTTTGTAAGGACCTCTGTATACACACAAAACAATTTGAATACATTATAAGTGTATAACTTGATAAATATTTACATGGTGAACTTCATTATTAAGGAAATAGAACATTATTCATACTCAGAAGCCCCTTCTTGGTCTCTCCTGTCTTTCATGTCAAAAAGTGCCACTGTCCTGATTCTATGTACAGGTTGGCTTTGCCTGTTTTTACAGTCTATGCATATATGATTATTTGTTATTAATGCTTTAGTATCTGGCTTTGCTTGCTTGCCATTGCACTTTGTAAAACTCATAAAATATTGTGGGTAGTTCATGAGTCTTAGTGTTTCTCAGTGTTTTGTTGGATAAATATGCTCCAATCCTGATACCCATTAGACTGTTCACATTTGGATGGCTTCCAGCTGAGAGCCAAAACAGATGAAACAGCTGTGAACACTTTTTACAGTGTCTTGGTCAACGTCTATGTCTATACTTGGGAATTTACTGGGATAATATGAGATTTTGTAATTAATAGTTCCAAACAATTTTTCAGGTTTTTTTTTTTTCCAATTTAGACTTCTAGCAGCAAAATATGAGAGTTCCAGCTGCTCTCTATCTTCACCAATCCTCGATATTGTGTTATTTTTAAAATGTTAGCCATTCTGATAGATAGATGATAGATATAATAACATATTATTGTGATTTTAATTTACATTTCCCTAATGAAAAGTGATATTAGGTACATTTACAGCTTTTGGTTGTTTTGTCAAGTACCTGTTCAAATTATGTTGCACATGTCTATTGGATTTGCAGGAGTTGTTGGTACATTCTGGAGATATATCTTTTGCCAGTTACATGCATTGTGGATATCTAATGGCTTACATCAGGGAGCTTCCAATCAGCAGTCCCTAGCAACAGTCTGTATGGCATACGTGTGGTGTCATCACTTCTTAGGCACATACACACATATACGTGTGCCCAGCAATTTTCATTTGATCTTTTTTTTTTTTTTTTTTGACAGGCAGAGTGGATAGTGAGAGAGAGAGAAAGAGAGAAAGGTCTTCCATTTTGCCGTTGGTTCACCCTCCAATGGCCACTGCAGCCGGCACATCTCACTGATCCGAAGCCAGGAGCCAGGTGCTTCTTCTGGTCTCCCATGGGGTGCAGGGCCCAAGCACTTGGGCCATCCTCCACTGCCTTCCCGGGCCATAGCAGAGAGCTGGCCTGGAAGAGGGGCAACTGGGACAGAATCCGGCGCTCCGACCGGGACTAGAACCCGGTGTGCCGGCGCCGCTAGGCGGAGGATTAGCCTATTGAGCCACGGCGTCGGCCCATTTGTTCTTTTGAAAGATTATGGTGGGACTCGTGCATTAAACTTTGCACTATAACCTTAAAATGAATAAATATCTCCACATCTTAGATGAAAGAGATTGAGAGAGTTTGAAAAAAAAAAAAAGACAAGACAAACAAGCAAACAAAAAACTACAGGTAATATCATCCCCTAAAAATCTCCTCTTCTCCTGACTCATATAAACACCTAACCTCCTCACTGTGAGTGCTGTGAGGGTGAGGATTTCTGTAGCCCTTGTTTGCTGTTGCACTGCTGAAGACAATACTGAGCACATATAAAGAATGCTGAAGATATTTGTTAGGTGAAGTAATGAGCGGGTTTACAAGGACTGTGACTTCTCTCAGAGGACTTCATCTACCTAATGCCCATCAATAATGAGGAGCAACTCTACAGCACTGTTAGATATGAAAGGAGCAAATATGTATTGACCACATGTCCAATGGGAAGTGGCAGGATCAGGTGACTTAAATCATGGACTATAGGGTAAAAATGCCTAGGTTTGGATCCTGCCACAAGTAGCTGTGCGACCCATGTATGGTGACATAATCTCTCTGTGCCTCAGATTCCTCATTTGTGAAGTACAGATGCTAGTATTACTTATCTTACTGTGCTTCTGTGCAGACAGAAAATATACACGTAAATGGTGTAAATTTAAAAGTCCATGGAAAATAGAAATACAAGCTTACTTTGGTGCAAAAATTTCAAAATCTACTCAAACTAGAGTTCTTAAGAATGTTAATGGAAAATGTGTATTATGATAAAGACTATGCACAGTTAACTTTTCTACACTGAAATAAACCTGTCCTTTAACTCCATTTTCCAATTAACTTGTAAAACTTCACTTGTATTTCTAGGATGTTTGACAGCTGCACAGTAGAAGCTCCTTAAGTAACAGAGATGCTGATGGTGGTGGTGATGATCATGGAGGGGGGCCGTTGGAATGGAAGCTCCATGTGGCCAGACAACAACCTAATTTCTCCAAGTTATGCCCCAACAGAAGCTGTTGAATGAGTGAAAGATGAGTGAACACTTGAACGTGGGGACTATGGAGTTGCCTCAGACAAAGGAGCAGCCTGCAGTGCCAGTGGAGCCCTTAGTGAGGAAGACAGAGTGTGAATGGAGGGGGTCCTCAGCCTGAACCCCAAGGGATTGCAATGTTTAAAAATTTGCTGAAGGAGCACTCTGTGGTGGACTCAGAACCCCATATCCCGAGTCCTGGGCTCTGCAGCCCCTTACACCGAGTAGCCCAAAGGCAAGGACATAAAGTGAGTTAAAACGGAGACCAACAGAGGCTAGAAACCAATGACAAAATATAACAGAGACAAAAATAAGTGGTCCATAAATCAAATGTTTTCCCAACTTCCACCCCAGCGCCACGTCATGAGGCTACATAAGCTGCCCAGAACTTCGATTAGCTCCATGGGGAAAGGGAAAACACCAGAGGATGCAGAGAGGAGCGAGGGGAATTTATAAAACTCCTGAGCAAATGTCTTGGAGACAATTACATGAAGACTTCTGTCATTGGCAAAATGGAGTCTTGAGACGCAACTTGAGTAGTTACGGGGAGAAAAACAAAGTTACTGTTTTTGCACAACAGTCTGTGCCCTTGAGTATTGCACTGTCTTTAACCACTGGTCCATGCTACCTCCTCAGGAGAAAAGAGACAGAGCCCCCTCCTTTAGGACACGGGTGCTAACGACAAAGATGTCAGAATGGAGGAGAGACCCAGCGAAGAACCAACTATGTTTTCTTGTCCCCAACTGCTGTTCTAAAAGGCCTATAGTCATGATGGATGTCTCATTTAGCCTCAGTTGCTGCCTTCTGACTCATGTGTAAAGCTCAAGTTGCTGTCAGTCTTGTAATCTGGCGTTACCTAAGTGGACTCAAGGAATGGCTCCATGCCCCATTGCTTATCAGAACCCTAGATGTACATACTCATTTCTGTCCTGGGCTGTGCACCTAAGACTGATATTAGCATCTCTGGTCCTCTCTGGGTCTTTTCTTTCTTCAGGTTATTGCTTACATTGTCCACAAAAGCCCCTCCCCTCCCCTCTTTTCCATGGTCACCACCTTCCCCTGCCTCCCCACTGTACCTGCGGGAACTCCTAGAATCTCAGATCAAATCAAGAGTCTAGACCCAGCTTGTGCAAAAACTGAATTGTGATGCTTAAAAGTAAAAACTTCCTAACTGCAAAAGCCTGCTGTTTTTGTCTAGACAGATTTGGGCTGGAATCTTGGCTCTACCCTTGGTGTCCTGTGGGAGTTTGATGAGTTTTGCCATGAACCTGTTAACTCTCTTTTTTTTTTCATCTGCAAAATACAAAAAATGGCAACTTTCATAAAATTGGTGTAAGGATCAAAAATGACATACTGTATCTAGGACACCAGGTAAAATGTCTGGACGTGGCCAGCTCCCACAGTCAGAGACAGTTGCTAATGCTCAGGGTGGCAATGGTTGAACTTGTACTCAAAGTAGAACTTTAAAAACCTTCTCTTACAATTAGGAGCATGAGCCTAACATCTTCTAGGCCCAAAACATGCCTCTATCACTTATAGCTGGGTGACCTTAGGGAAAATGTATGAACTTCTCCATACTTTCATCCCCTTTCTTGTCAAATAGACATAAAATTAGTATCTGCATCACTGGGTATGACAAGGATGAAATGAGATGGTGTGTGTGAAGGGTTGAGTGCAGTTCCTGGAGTCAGCCTGCTTGGAAGACGAATGTACTCCTGAGACTCATGTGTTTGTTAGCTGCTTGGTTTCCAGTGTGGCACTAATGGGAGAAGGTGGAATCTTCCAAAGAATGGGACCTAGTGGGGCTTTCTGAGGTCATGGGCATTCAAAGCTGTCATAAAAGCCTGAGTTAGTGTCCACCCATTCTCTCTGCTTGCTGGCTTACCATGCGATTCTTCTACACGTGCTCCGTGGTTGCTGTCCACCAGGCGACTTTTGCCAAAGTCTGAATCATGCAGTGAGCTAAATAAACCTTCCTTCCCTTCATAAGTAGCTTGTCGCGTGTATTTCATTGTTGTGACAAAGAGCTAACGCAGAAAACTGGCACCGTGGAGTGGGGTGGTTACTATAACTGGAACTGAAGGTGACAAAGTGCCTTTGGAGCTGATTTGCTGGGAAAGTTTGGAAGGATTTGGAACAGCAGACTAGAGAAAGGCTAGGGTCCTGCAAGCAGTATTTTGGGAGACTCTGATGGAGACTCAGAAGACGAGAGGGCTGACGCAAGTATGGAGAGCAAAGGCCATGTTGAGGAGATCTCGTAGATGGAAATGAGGCTGCCACTGGGGATTAACTCAAAGCCACTCTTGTCACACCACAGCAGAGAATTGTGCCCCTGCCTTGAGACTTTGTAGGAGGCTGGATTTCAAGATGATGAACCAGTTTATTTGGCAGAGGAGATGTCAAAAGAGCAAAGCACTCAGGCTGTGGTGTGATAGCTTTATTGACTCCTTTTAGTATGTTTTACAGTGAGAATCAGGAACAAAAAAGGAGAGAGGGGACAGATTAGAAAAATCTGAAGACAGCCAGAGCAGGAGCAAAGAACCCGCACATTCAGGAGAGGAAGGTGATATGGAGAAAGGACTTGCTACAGAGAGCAGTACAGGTCAAAATGAGCTGCATGCATCAGCAAAACAATGGGAAAAGACCTCCAGGGCAAGTCTGAGATCATCATGGCAGCCCCTTTCATCATGGGCCTGGAGGCAAGGAAGAGCAGGGTGCCTTGTAGGGCTTGGCCAAGACCACCTACATATTCATTTCCTTGGCACAGCCATGGTTCCCATGGGCCCCAGTGCAACTCTTACAGGAAGCAGAGCTTGTTTCAGTGTCCGTGTGATGCTGATTTTGCAAGAGTGTAGACCGCAAGGACTATGGGGTCACAGTAGCTTCCACGGAGACACTAAACGAAAGCCTAGCAGGGTAGGCAGAGGTATGCTGCAAGATTGGAGCCCCTGAGTGTGGTGAGGGTGGGGTGGTGCCTATTGGGCTATGACGCTGGAGCTGCCAAGGAGACTACAGGAGGGTAAGAGCAACCAACAACACACCACATCAGCCTTGGAAAGCCACAGAGGTTCACCTGTAGCCCCAGAGAGCAGCCATATGGGCTGCAACCAGCAAAATAGTAGGAGCAGGCTACCCAAGAGCTTGAGAGCCCACGCCTTGCTATAGTAAGAGTGGGATGCTGGATTTGGAGCTTTAGTAAGTACTGTTTTCGCTGTAGGATTTTGGTCCTACTTTGGCCAATTATCCTTCCTTCCTAGTTCCCTACTTCCTCTTTGAGTAGGCCCTGTGCCTGTGCCACAACTGTATGTTGGAAGGATGTATCTTGATTTAGTTATTTTTACAGGGTCTTACAGTCAACTGACTTTGCTTTGAGTATTAGATGATACATTGCCCTTGGACATGTGAGCAATAATAGAACTGTAAGCTCTTGGGGCTCTTGGGGATGGAATGAATGCATTTGAACACTATGGCTTGGTTAGTAGTGTGAATGCTGAATGGCCCTAAAGGCCTATTGTGTTCAAGGTTCACTCCCCAGAATGGCAGTATTGGGAGGAGGTGGTGCCCATGGGAGGTCCTTAGGTCACTGAGGGTACAGTTCCTGGGAGGCAGGCTTCACAAGAGGGTTATTAGAAAAGCCTGAGTTTAGGCACAACCCGTTCTGTTTCACCACCTGATTCTACATGGATGCTACTCCATTACTGTGCACCTTGGGGCCTTTCCCAAAGCCTGCATCAGCCATTTGGACCTTGAGCTTTCAATAATGCAGGCCTAATCAACCTCCTATACCTTCATTAGTAATCTGTCTCAGTGTTTCATTGTCGTAACACCAGGTGGACTGATGCATAGCCAGTGTTAGCTGTTGATAGCAATAATAGAAACAGAAAGTGAACTAGCTGCACTGACATAGCCAGGAAATGTCAGCATGAATGATCAAACTCAGGCCTCTATGATTACAAATCCTACCCTCTTTCCACTGCCTCACAATTCTTCTATACAAAAATTAAGAAATATATCTAAGGAAAACATGAGAACAGGTGTAATCGAATATAGTTGATAAGAATTATGTTCATAAACTCCTATTCAAAAGACAGCCAATAGGATAAATGTTGTGAGCTTACTACTTTCTGGGCTAGGTACTAGCATAGAGAAAACTTTATTGTAAGGGCATAAACTACAGCTCTAATCCTGCTGTCTCATCAATATTTTGTTCATCTTGTGAGCAATAGCAAATGAGTCCATAATTACTAAGGGAAAAATCTCATTACAACAAATACCTTACAACAGAGAAACCTAAATTATATTTTCAAATTAGTTTATCATTGGAATAGAAATTAGTTTTCAAAGAGTGTTCTCATGTACGAGTACTTCAAAAAATTCATGGAAAATGGAATGAAAAGCTGAGTTTGTTTTGATCCAAATATTTTGAAATCCATTCGCACAGGGACTTTCAGCAACTTCATAGCAAATGTGTGTTATAAAAACTGTACATAGATTTCAAAATATTGGTGCTGGAATAAACTTGTGTTTCAATTCCATTTTCCTGTGAACTTTTTGAAGACCCCATTGTATTATGTTTTGGACTGTACTTTACATGTGCTTATGTGTAGACATGCATACCCACCTAGCTACATACATTAACACACACTTCCAAACATATAAGCTTACGACTTCCCTCAATTGATATGCAAAATCTTATGAGCAGTGACTATTATTTTCTTAAATTTATAGCCAAGGAAGCTGAAGTTCAGAGTCTTAGAGACTTGTCAGAAGTCACAGTATATTAGTAAATGATGGACACAGAGCTTGATGTCAAATCCCATTCTGGATTATTCTGCACTGGTCCACACTACCTCTAAGCTGAGGGTGAAGTCAAGATGAATTTTCACAGGCCATTGGGATTTATCACAACAGAATTTGTCCTGTGTTGGGATTAAACATAAAGCTCTTGGTAAATTCTTTACTGCTAACGAGTCTCTAGAATCATCATTCCTTTTACCATCAAAGAACAAATATACAGGTCAAAGTCTCCTCGGGGTATCTTTGTTTTTTTCTTAGAAGTGAGAATCCTTTGTAATGATTGCTTTGCCAAACATCACATGCTCAGTCCCCTGGCTGTGGAGTCTGAATGTGGTTTCTCAGACTCTGACATTGAGCTAGTAAGAAAAAAAAAAAAAAATCACACTGAACCTGTGAGTGAGAACAGGAGGTGTGGTGCATACATATGATCCTTGCTTTTTTTTTCTCTCCTCTAACTCCCAGCATTTGACCTGAGTGTTTCTGCTTATGTTAGGGTGTGGGCCTTGTTTTCATGCATGTTTTGGGAGCTGGAGTAGATTTGGGAACAAATCTTTTCTTTTGTTCATCTGTGTACAGACATTTTTCCTTTGTAAGAATCAACTTGTAGTGGATTTTCAAGTATGTATGTCTTAGGATACCAGACCTCTCATTCTCTACCTTTAGCATGTAGATTAATCTAGGGATTCTTTATGGTTTCATGCATATTTAAGGAACTCTATTTTTTTTCCTAAGGTTTATTTATTTATTTGAAAGGCAGCATTAGAAAGAGAGACAGAGAGAGAAGCCCTCCATTCACAGGTTCATTCCCCAAATGGCCTCAATGGCTGGGCCAGACCAAAGCCAGGAGCCAGGAGATTCTTCCAGGTCTCCAACATGGGTGGCAGGGGCTCAACCACTTGGGCCATCTTCTGCTGTTCTCCCAGGCACATTAGCATGGAGCTGGATCAGAAGTGGAGCAGCCAGGACATGAACTGACACCCATATGGGATGCAAGCATCGCAGGTGGTGGCTTAACCTGCTGCATCACCAATCTGGTCCCGAAGAACTCATTAACTCTCAGACAATATGAACTTGGGCTTGTCTCAGAGTATGCACATAAAATTCGATCTCTTTCATTTAGGTATAGAGGCAGAGTATCTGTTTTCTGTTTTCTTTTTTCTTTTTTTTTTTTTTACTGGAAAACCTATATGTAGTATGGATACAATTCCAGAATGCTGTCTAGAATTTAAGGAGATGCTTCTCCAGTGACACAAGCTGTGAAGTCCTAGGAAAAGTTTACACAGATACAAAGGCTTTTTTGTTTTTGTTTTTGTTTTTAAATTTTTGACAGGCAGAGTGGACAGTGAGAGAGAGACAGAGAGAAAGGTCTTCCTTTACCGTTGGTTCACCCTCCAATGGCCCGCCAGCGGCCGGAGTGCTCCAACCGGCGTACCGCGCTGATCCCAAGGCAGGAGCCAGGTGCTTCTCCTGTTCTCCCATGGGGTGCAGGGCCCAAGCACTTGGCCCATCCTCCACTGCACTCCCGGGCCATAGCAGAGAGCTGGCCTGGAAGAGGGGCAACTGGGACAGAATCCAGCGCCCCGACTGGGACTAGAACCCGGTGTGCTGGCGTGGCAGGCGGAGGATTAGCCTATTGAGCCACGGTGCCGGCCGCAAAGGTTTTAATAGTGGTCAGAACCCTGGCCGAGTGTCCTGTTCTTCTGGAGACCTGGAAAAGCTGAGGACTCCCGTATGCATCCACTCATGGTCCAGCCCTGGCCTGGCACAAGTGCCGGGTACAGGCTGGGGCTCAGGGCTCAGTGTGGACCTTTTCCAGCTGTGAGGACTTGCACACTTCATCCGATCTCAGGGCAGAGCTTGGAGTCTGGCATCATAGCCATGCTGGCCATCCACAGGGATCAAATCTATCCAGATGCTTTGTAACCACCCAGAACAATTTAGCCATTTGTTAATTTTTTATACATGCAGACATAAAAGGAGCCCTTCAAAATTCTGGAAGCTACCATTTCAATTTAAAAAATGAGTCTCTGGACCAGCGCTGTGGTTCAGCGGGTTAAAGACCCGGCCTGCAGTGCTGGCATCCCATATGAGTGCTAGTTCAACTCCCAAGTTGCTCCACTTCCAATCCAGCTCCCTGCTATGGCCTGGGGAAGCAGCAGAGGACAGCCCAAGTGCTTGGACCCCAGCATCCACATGGGAGACTCAGAAGAAGCTCCTGGCTCCTGGCTTTGGCTCAACTCAGCTCTGCTCATTGCAACCATTTGGGGAGTGAACCTCTCTCTCTCCCTCTTCTCTTAAATAAATAAAATAAATCTTTAAACAAAAAAGTGAGTCTCCAACATGACAGTGTGTTTTTTTGAGATGATAGAGATGGTTGCTGCTCTGAAAGTTCTCTCCACCGGATCCCAGGCTCAGGTAAGTAGACCTTTGGATGTATGTGTGTAAGAATGTGAGGGTGTGTGTGTGTGTGTGTGTGTGTGTGTGTGAGAGAGAGAGAGAGAGAGAGAGGGAGAGAGGCTGAGACAGAGGTAGTCAATGTAGGATGGCAGTCATGAGTTTAAAAAGAACTTTTGAGCTTTAAATTTTTATGATCAATTGCATTGAATAAAGACTTCAAAGGTAAAAATGGGCTTTAGATATTCTAACACTCTGAAAGTTTAATAGAATCGGTTAGTGAGAAGAATGAAATGGGGTGGGGGAGAAGGCAGAGGAGTAAGTGATGTGCAATGGTCTAGCATGGGCAGATGGGTGAGACATGGGAAAGAAAAGATTGTTGGTGATCACAAGCAGAGGGCAGTAGGGTGGTGGCAATGGTGAGAGCGAGGATGGTGGTTGGTAACAGTGATGGAGATGATGATGGTGATGAAGGTGGTAGTGCTGGTGATGTTGGTAATGACAATGAAGGTGATGGAGGGATGCTGGCAGTGACAGAGATAGTAGTGAAAATGATATCAGTTGACCTTCATTGAGTGCTCGCTATGGAGAAGATTGCGATACATGCTTTTCCTGAGTCATCTCACTTGGGCCTCAGAACAGTCTTGTGTGGTGGCCATTTTTATTCCCTTCACCTTAAGAATGAGGACAATG
This sequence comes from Lepus europaeus, assembly GCF_033115175.1. NCBI lineage: Eukaryota > Metazoa > Chordata > Mammalia > Lagomorpha > Leporidae > Lepus > Lepus europaeus. The sequence continues at coordinate 121,610,986 of NC_084833.1, read as the reverse complement.
AGGCAGAGAGAGTTTAGCAGCTTTTCAGGGTCAAAAGCCTATGTGTTGAGCTGGGTATCTGAACTCATGCATGTATGTCTGATTCCAGAGCCATAAGCCTAACCATTTTACATTTCTGCCTAGGAAATGCAGAAAAGTAAAGGTCAGACACTGGGAAAATGTTTTCCAATGGAAAACTGGCCCGTGTGCCAATGCCAGCTGTATGAGACCTGGAGAAGGTAATCACCTATGACGACGACAAGGCCTCCTTAAGTACAGATGGATTTATTTTATTTTTAAATTTTTCTTAGTACAGATGGATTTAATTTTAAGGGTAGAAAAAGATGGACATAAAACTGGAGTTGTCGATTGCCATAAAATTTGATCATTTTATTCAAATGTGACATGTAAACTGAATAATGACAACAGGTATCTGTAATTTACCAAACTGTACATCTCGAACTTCAAGGTTGCCACTCAGTGTGAAAAGAGAGTGCTTTTCTCACTCCTAGCTGACTTCCTGGTCTTGGGTTATGCTGTATAATTACTATGGGAGACACTGATGGGGGAAGATGGCGTGGTTCCAGGGTTTCAGATATTAGAGGAAGTATAGGTTGTTGAAAATGGGTCCACATTAGATAACTTGGCTGGCACACTGCTTCAGAGCCCGCCTAACCCTCTCATGCTTCCCCTCTTTCCCTTCTTCACTCCTTTTTCTACTACACAATCTCATCCTCCCATTGTGTGCAACAACAGCGGCTGCCCATTTTCTTTTCCATCCTCTGCCAAGATTGCTTGGGCCCCAGGCCTTTGCATGGCCAGGTTCATCGGAGTCTCAAAAATCTTGAGTTGCATATAGTCAACGTGTCTATACTTCTCTTATTTCTATCATATCATTTTGCATTTTGTCTTTATAGTTCTTTTCTAACACATTAGGTACATTTATTTTGGTACGAAATTTTGACAACCATGTTTTTTAAGTTTTCCATAAACTTCTTGTGTAATTGCACTTTGTTGGTTCATTTTGCTTGCTATTTATTTTATCTTTTCTAAATAGCTATTAGGAACCACAAAGGTAGACATAATACTTTTCATTTATCAATGTATATGTAAAATCTAATACAAGGTAGCTACTCAGAAATGTTGAATAAAGGAAATACTGGATGTATGAATGAATGAATAAGTGAATGCATTCCCTGGGAGCACTACCACCCTTAGTTATGAACTAGAGAGACAGAGATTCTCAGACTTCATCTATACATGTTTTGGTTGAAGTGCCACCACCCCACACTGTGTGAATATAGGAAGTGCACACCTGAGTTTGCAAACTACTCTACTCTGAGACACAGATTAGAGATTCTAGTGCTCATGGCATAAAGGCTCTAGAGAGCCAACTCTCAGCATATTTGGGACCAGTACACATTCACTTACATCCTTTTAAAATATACTATTGAAATGGAACCACTAACCACCCAGGTCCAGGTTCTTGCTCATTTTTATCTCTGTCAGTATAAAAATGAAAAGAATTATTTCTACCCATTCCTCCATCCCTGGTCTTTGCTCCTCTGTCTTCCGTCCTTCTCTCATCCACCAAGCCTTCCCCTGTTTGGTGGAATGTTTCCCCACAATTTTCTAAGGATGTTATACCAATTCCTTGACATAGTTGACTGCCTAAACCTGAGTGTATACCAAAGACCCCTTTCCTTTAAGAACCTGGCCTTCATGTCCTCTCACTGGAGGTGTGGACATGTCTGTGCTCACCATCATTGGCCCTTTCATATTCATTTACCTTCTTGTTAAAATATCTTCTTTTATGCTCCTGCAAGTTGTCAGTTCCACCTCCAGTTCTCTTTGTTGCGGTATCACTAAGCTCCTTGTCACTTTCCTATGCATCAAAGACTGGAATTTGCATAACTTCCTGAGTACTCTATCATCTCAGTTCTTGGACTCCTAATTATGAATGACCCTTTCACCCAATCTATCTCAAGGATCAACTGCGACAGAGATTATAGCCTTTTTCATAACCTGTCACTTACTATTTTCAAAATTATTGACATAAGCTTCTATTTTCTTGCTGTAAGATCTTCCCTATTCAATTTTTTTTCCCAACTACTTCCTCTGGAAATATTATTTTAATCCATCAGATTCTCACTCCAAAGATAGTTCTACTTTTATTTCTTTTTCCAAAATCAATATGCAGCTTTTTCACATTTTTCTCTTAAATCACTTGGATCTAACGGCTCTTCTGACCAATTACAAGTTTGCCATTATCTCAAATTTCTTTGCCCCTCTGTGCCCCTTTTGTCTCAGTCTTACCTCTTGAACTGGGTGGGATTCCAAACATAGGTTAGATCCATGCTTACTTCTGAGCAGCCAGGTATGACTGGAGACTGGCACACAGTGGCACGTGGAGATCTCTGTACTAATTCCCCATCACTAACAGCTAGTGAACATTCAGCAATGCTGGAAAATTGCCTGCCCACCTTATATTCCAACAAAACACAATCCTACACGTAAGCTTCCTAGTATTATACCCAAGTAATAAGATGGAATAAAACACTAAGTAGGCTTTTATTGATATTGCCTGAATCTTTAGCCACTGATACCCCGCATTATCAGTGGGGTAGAAGGCTGCTGTGGTTCCAACAGCTTTCTTAGCGGATTGACTGGAAGGTTCTCTCTATTTTTTTTTCTTTTTGACAGGCAGAGTGGACAGTGAGAGAGAGAGAGAGAGAGGGAGAGAGAGAAAGGTCTTCCTTTTTGCCGTTGGTTCACCCTCCAATGGCCGCTGCGGCCGGCGCATCTCGCTGATCCAAAGCCAGGAGCCAGGTGCTTCTCCTGGTCTCCCATGCGGGTGCAGGGCCCAAACACTTGGGCCATCCTCCACTGCCTTCCTGGGCCATAGCAGAGAGCTGGCCTGGAAGAGGGGCAACCGGGATAGAATCCGGTGCTCCAACCAGGACTAGAACCTGGTGTGCCGGCGCCGCAAGGTGGAGGATTAGCCTGTTAAGCCACGGCGCCGACCAAAGGTTCTCTCTAAAAACACTGTCTTCATCTAGCAGAGAAGGCTAGGCAGATACATGAAACCACATTTTTGAGGAAAGCAGTATTTGTGAAGGAGAGGGAGGAGAGAAGGAAAATGTTCCCTCGTTTTCTGTCCTGAAGTAGAGGAGATTGCTATGAGATTGCTTATGAAGTTGGTGACTACTGGTAATAATAAAGTGAGTCTTGCAGTTGGCATCTGGCTGGTAGTCTGTCCAGGTGCAGAGCTTGCTGACCTACTTGTATTACAGAAGGGAAGAGATGAGTGTTTAGAAGTGGAATGGGGTAGGGCTGGAGTAGACTTCAACTTTTCCTTTGAATTTTCAATAGTTCTAGGTTGTCACACAGGGGTGAATGGGCAAGGAAGGAGTGACAGTCAGTGATGGTGAAACTGAGGTTCACCGTGAACATCAGCACAACGAGGCTAAATAGCTACAGAATTTACAAAGCCAACACCAACTGAGGTCAGTTGGAAGAAACAAGCGATCCCTTGTTCTTAGGAACTAACGTTAGCTGGAGGAGGAGTTTGGACCTGAGGTTCCACTGTCTGGCCCATTAGAGTCTTCATACAGATAACAACGAGGTCAGGAGTTTACCATCCTGTTCACAGAGCCAAATAAAATAAAATAAGACAAAACAAAACCAAACAAAATGAAGAGCCACAACCTAGACTGCAGCCAAATCCTTCTGAGCAGACTGACTTTTTCTCTCCTTTCTTCTTTGAATAAACATCATCCATCCAAGAACAATGGGAAGAGTTGACAAGTGAGAGAGCCGAGCATATCCACAGCCTGCCTACACTCCCAATCATTCAAACCAAAATCTGAATTCTTGTGCGGAAGCAGAGATGAATAAAAAATGAAATTATAACATTAAAACAGACTGGCCCAACTTTTAAAATAAAGCTGAAAAGTTATGGGATTGAGTAAGAATGTTTGTGAGTGGGTTGAGTTAAGGGGGAAGTTAAGGAATTGAGGCAGAATTAAGTAAGATGTCTACAAGTCATGGAAGAATGAGAATTTTATTTTTTTTGAAAAGTCAACAACGGTAATCAGAAACTCTTTTGGAATTTATGTTTAGAATAATTGTGTGCATCCCCTATCATACCTGTGTCAGGATATGCCTTCCTTTTTCTCTGGACTGATATTGCGCCCCTGAGCTAAAATCTCTCTCACGGACTCACTTGGATCTTAGCCTTTCCTTCCACTTTTTTGTGTACGTAGGGGTTTCCTACACCAGCATCAATGTGCCTAGTCTCTCTGTGTTCCAGATCTTTGCCTTAACCCGCTATCCATCTGCACCCCCGGTTTCATTTATCTGCTGACGTTCACGTCACATCTAAAGAGAATATTGGATCTACTTCCTCTCCTCTTACTCGTTCCTCATCTCACCACAACAACTCTTGCCTACGCCATGCAAGGCTTCATCAGTTTTCATGTGTTGGAGTCCATTGTGCACCTCTTTTGCCTCAGTATCAACATTTTATTTTATTTAAAGATTTATTTATTTTACTTGAAAGTCAGAGTTACACAGAGAGAGAAAGAGAGGCAGAGGCAGAGAGAGGTCTTCCATCCACTAGTTCACTCCCTAGTTGGCCGCAATGACCGGAGCTGCACTGATCCGAAGCCAGGAGGCAGGAGCTTCCTCTGGGTCTTGCATGTGGATGCAGGGGCCCAAGGGCTTGGGTCATCTTCTACTGCTTTCCCAGGCCATAGCAGAGAGCAGGATTGGAAGTGGAGCAGCTGGGACTCGAACCAGCGCCCATATGGGTTGCTGAAACTGCAGGCGGCAGCCTTACCCACTAACGCCACAGCGCCAGCCCCAGTGTCAAATTTTATATATTTATTGGGCCCCTTTTGGGAATATTTTCTTCCTTTGATTGGTGTGGCTGCCTGCTCCTAGCCCTCTGTTCATTCCTCTTCTAATTCTCCTGTCGGCTTATTTCCTTCTTACTGGCCGTCAACGTTGGAGATTATCAAAGTGTGTTCCTTGCCCCTCTCCACTTTGCACCATCCTCTCCCTGACACATTTTTTCATGTGCATAGTTTAATTTATGAATTACCATATGGAGCAAAAATGCCCAGACCTCTTTTCTAAGCTCCAGAGTGCCTCAACAACATACTCAACATCTCCTTCAAGACATCTAAAATATTTCAAAGTCCACATAGTCAAGATCCAATTCAAGACGTCTTTTGTCAAATCTGGCAGTGTCAGTAAATGACACCACATTCCCTTCTGCTGAGATCCTTGACCCTGCCATCACCTTCTCTCCCAAATTCATCAATGGTCCTATCAAGTTTTTACCTTTTTTTAAAAGGATTTATTGATTTTATTTGAAAGGCAGAGCTATAGAGAGAGAGGGAGAGACAGAGAGCGAAAGAGTTCTTGTCTATTGGTTTAATCCTTGAATGTCCACAACAGCCAGAGCTGGGTCAGACTGAAGCCAGGAGCCAGGAGCTTCCTCTGGGTCTCCCACATGGGTCCAGGGGCCCAACCACTTGGGCCATTTTGGCTGCTTTCCCAGGTTCGTTGGCAGGGAGCTGGATAGGAAGTGGAGGCAGCTGGAATTCAAATTGGTGCTACAGGCGGTGGCTTAATCCACTTTACCACAGCACTGGCCCCAAGTTTTCACCTTTTAAGCACCTCCTAATCAATTTCCATTTCTCATCCATTCTGGTACCCTTTAGTGCATCATTCCTGAACCAGATGACAGCAACAGTCTCTAGCAGATATGTCCACATCCACCCTTTGCATATGAATCCTATAATGCAGAGGCAGAGACAGCTCATGAAATGCAAAGTTGACCGTAGCATCCATCTGCTCAAAATCTTAGGCTCAAGAGACAAGGACTCTGAGAAGCCAAAGGCATAAAGTGCTAGCCTTGTTTCTAGCTTCATCTCATCCTGTTGGGAGTTATGTGTTCTTTAGCTCCTGGAGAAATTAATACACTGAGGTTCTAACTCCCAGTACCCATAATATGGCCTTATTTGAAAATAAAGTTCTGGTAGACATATCTAGTAGAATGAAAATATAGTTAGAATGGGGTGCCCTGGGCCCTGAATTAGATAGGACTGTTGTTCTTCTAAGACGGGGAGACTTGGACACAGACAATCCCAGAGGAGCACCCTGAGAAGCTGAAGACAGGAATCAGAATGATGCTTCAGCAATGTGGGAACACCAAAGATGACTAGAAAACCAGCAGACACTGGGCAGGAGGCAAGGAAGCAGCCTGGCTGAAACCCAGGTCTCAAATCTCCAGTACCCGGAACTGTAAGACAACTTCCTGTTGCTCTAAGCCACCCTGCTTCAGCAGCTTTAGACATGGATTAAACGTGCCCCCTGCTCCTTCTCTAGAGCTCTGGGAGCCACAGCTGTGCTGACCTCCCCCCAGCTCCCCAGCATCTTGGCTTCCGCCTGCAACAGAGCTTTGCACAGACCTCTCTTCTGTCCAGAGAATGTTCCTTTTACTTCACTAAAGTTCTGCTAGTTCCCTAAACCCATAACCCAATAAAAAAAAGTGCCCCCTGAGGAAGACCACACCCTAAGTGGGGTTCATTTATCACTCAGCATGTTCCTATTTATAATTGTGCATCATTCAAGTTCATTGTTTTGCTGCCGTAATGTCTATCACAGCGTAGACAAGCAAAACACACACACACAAAGAAGCTTATTATCTTTCAAATGCATTTTCCACCAATTTTTTGGAACCCCTCATATTTGCCATTGGAACGAATGAATAAGGACATATATAAATACATACAACGGATTGATTTAAATGCCAGTCCAAGCACAATTGATGGCCCAATCTTGTTGTTCTCCTGGTGATTTATGCTTCCCACTATCACAGAATTCACCACATTAACTTCTATTCATTTATCTTCAGTGTCCATCTCACATACCGTGACCCCTGAGCCTCACGTTTCCCCTAAACCAGCACCATGTCTGGAAGTCAGTGGGCACTCAACTGAATCCTGCAGAACTCCTAGGGGGCAATGGACAGAGTATGTGGAGCGAATGGAAGGGATAATGACTACTAAATGACTTGAGTTACTCCCCTGCTCTAAGGAGTCTTTGTCAAAATCCACTCTCTCCTGCTAAGTAAAGTTATGCCCGGTAAGTTCTCATGTTCAGCCTCCAGCTTCCGTGGAAGGAAATTAAATGTCTCTCCCTCCGATTCATTTATAACTCACTCCTCAGCTGATGTGCTGCACAATGCCTCTTGAGAATTCTTTTCAATTCTCTTTATCCTCTTATCCTTCCTCCTCCCTGAGATGTTTGTAACTCAGGGGAAAACAAAGCACTTAAATGCAAGTAACACTGTAATCACACTCCGGCTTGAACTGCACAGAGAACAAACAGAAACTAGAAAGTCTCCCATACGCTTTCATGTCTCCCTGACTTAAACGCTTGTATTTGGACACTTTAAATGCAAGCACAGGCCAAAGAAGCAATCTTTTCCATTTGGGATAAGCCATTGAACCTCCCCCACCCCCCGCCTTTAGTTCCCGCTGAAATAATCCAACCACAATTACGTCTCAAATCCAAAGCTGATTATCATTATTATTTCAAGCAGTGCACTTTGAGGTCATCAGAAGAGATAGAAATCTTATAAATATGCTTAAATGTGATAGGAAAATGCCTTTTCAATTAACCAATCACATTAATAATAATTTCTATTTTTATATTTCTTTTTATCTAAGGCTGCCAGGGCACTTTTTAAAAATATTTATTGATTTATTTGAAAGGCAGTATTAACAGAGAAACAGAGGGAGAGTAAGAGAGAGAGAGAGAGAATCTTCCATCTGCTGGTTCACTCCCCCAAATGACTACAATTGCAGGGCTGGGCCAAGCCAAAGCCAGGAGTCAGGAGCTCCATCCAGGTCTCCCACATGGGTGCAGGGGCCCAACTACTTGGCCCATCTTCTACTGCCTTCCTAGGGGCCATAGCAGAGAGCTGGATTGGAAGTGGCACAGCCAGGACTCAAACTGGTGCTCATATAAAATACCAGTACTACAGGCAATGGCTTAACCTGCTGTGCAGTAATACTCCCCACCTTTTGAAAAAATGATGTATTTATTTGAAAGGCAGAGAGAGAGAGAGAGAGTCCGAATCCCAGGGCACTTTTAAAGATTGCATTCTATCATTTGAAAGTCAATGAAGAAGTACTGTCTATAGTTAACAGAGAATAGAATCCAGATATTGAAACTCTTGTCACGGGTCATCCAGATGTTCATTAGCAACCCCTCCACACAAGCAATACATCAAAGGCATCACTTAGGGGCCAGGTGAGCTAAATCTGTTTATAATATAATTTCTTCTGGTTTAACACTCTCTTAATGTTGTGGCCATTCCACCTTCCAGTGGAGGTCAAAACTAAGAGATGTTATTGAATTCAAAGAAGTGGTGATTGATGGAAGGGTGGTAATCTGGACTTTGCTCCGCTTTGAGACGCCAGGTTTTCCTGGGGGAGGAGGGCAGTGCTGGAGAAGAAAGTAGCACTCTAAGAGTTGCTGAGAACGTCTGTGGACTCTGAGAAGCCCTGGGAGGGTCACTGTTAGTGTTCCTCACCCCCAAGATAACGTGATTTTCTTTCTCATTCCTAGCACTAACTTTGAGAGGTTGCTATGGTAGAATTCCATTGGGTGAAAAACTTATTTACCTCCTATCTATCAGCACTGAAAAGAATGGGAAAGGAAGGGAAGGGAAGGGAAGAGGAGGGGACAGGAGGGGAGGGGAGGGGAGGGGAGAGAGCTACTGTTTTCTGCCCATATGGATCCTGCCTTTTGGTTTATTTTCAGAAACAAGTTATTTCCCTACGTATGCAGCTTTCCTTTGACACTTGACTTGTTTGGGGAGAAAATCTGTCCCTGAATATTGAAAGCCCACCCCACTGGCAATTTCATTTTCATAACTTTCTCTTTTCATCTGCCCTAGCCTGTGGAATATCAGTAAGCCAGTGGCAAGGCAACGAGCCCTTCCCGCAAACAGAAGAACAAGTCTGCACTCCGCACACAAGTAGCACATGACAATGGCACCGTGAGAAACGGCTCACTGGAGAGCTCCCTTGGTCACGTCCTGTATCAGTCACACTCATTCAAGATACTGAAACCAGCTGTTACGAGGGCTGATACTCGCCTCACAGAAGAAGAAAAGCTCCCTCTGTACACATCTTATTCTTCCTCCTGATTTGAGTGTTAATGGTATTTGACAGGTTGGTAATTTGTTTCTTTTCCTACACCATAACTCATTTAGTGCCATTCTGCTTCATTGTTGTACATTTTACACATTGGTGCATAGAACACATTGTGTTTCTTTAAAATTCATTCTGTTTTTTATTTTTTCCAAGAATCATTCATTCAGGAAGGCTGAGTGAGAATCTTTGGGGACAGGGAAGAGAACTGTGGAAGTGTCAGGAGGCTGGGATGAGAGGAGAGGGTGATGGGGCCGTGGGGAGATGGAGACAGAAACACAGACTGAAGGGCTAATTAAACCAGTGACAACTGTAGGAGAGAGCAATGTGAACCAGAAAGGAGAAAATGACACAAAATACCATAGCTTCATCCATTATAGCATCTATTGGAAATGACTTTTCCCTATCTTGTACCCTTAAAGGATCTATCAGTGTGAGTTGAGGTTTCTGAAATCCTATTGAGCCAGGGAGAGATGTCTCCCTATGTCCTCAAAATAACATTCCATAAGGGCAGGTGCCTGGCCTACTGGTTAAGATGCCAGTTAAGATGCCCACATCCTACCTCAAAGTGCCAGGCGCTATCCCCTCTCCGGCTTCCTGACCCCAGCTCCTGCTAATGTATATCCTGGGAGAGAGCAGTGGTGATTCAAGGGATGGGGTTCCTGCCACTCATGCAGGAGTGTTTGTTGGATTGGATTTCCAGCTCCCAGCTATGGTCTGATCCAGCCCTGGTTGTCACAGGTACTCCAGTGGGTAAGAGCCCCCCACTCCCTCTCTCTCTGTCAAATAGGTAACCAATATTTTTTAAAAAATACATAAATATAGGGCCGGCAAAGTGGCTCACTAGGCTAATCCTCCGCCTTGCGGCGCCGGCATACCGGGTTCTAGTCCTGGTCGGGGCGCCGGATTTTGTCCCGGTTGCCCCTCTTCCAGGCTAGCTCTCTGCTATGGCCCGGGAAGGCAGTGGAGGATGGCCCAAGTGCTTGGGCCCTGCACCCCATAGGAGACCAGGAGAAGCACCTGGCTCCTGCCATCGGATCAGCGCGGTGCACTGGCCGCAGTGGCCATTGGAGGGTGAACCAACGGCAAAAGGAAAACCTTTCTCTCTGTCTCTCTCTCTCTCTCACTATCCACTCTGCCTGTCAAAAAAAAATAAATAAAAATAAATAAATAAATACATACATAAATATAAAGAGGAGGTCAAGGCAAAAGCCTTACATACACATTTGAGACTTCTGTCTGCAAAGAAGTTTAAGTCAACTTTCTCATCTACAGATTCAACCAACCGTGGACGCAGAGTATTTGCACACAAACTTGTGTCTGCACTGAATGGGTGCAGACTCTTTTCCCTATCGTTCTTCCCTCAACAACACCCTATAACAACGGCTTACCTGGCATTTATGTGGCATGAGGTATTATGAGTCATCTGGAGCCGATTTAAAGCACCTGGAGCATGTACATAGGTGATATGCAAATTGCATGCTATTTTTAAAAAGGGACGTGAGCATTCTCGAATGTGCCTGTCTGCAGGTGGTCCTGAAACCAGTCCCAGGATGACTGTCACCTCAGGGTGAAGACTGGCAGATGTTGGAAAGCTCCCTGAAATCAACCTCTTTCCTGACCTATCCTGGGTCTGTTGGTGACGTCAGAATCCCCAGTGTCTTCCCACCCCTAGGATCTGGAATCCAGACAAAGGAAGGGGCATGGTTTTCCCTATGAGGAACTCTTGCTCCAGAGGGGCATGGAGGCAGAAGAGCACAGCCCAGCAGGCAAGTGAAAGCCATTTCTTGGGGCTGGCGCTGTGGCGTAGTGGGTAAAGCCGCTGCCTGCAGTGCTGGCATCCCATGTGGACACCGGTTCGAATCCTGGCTGCTCCACTTGTGATCAAGCTCTCTGTTATGGCCTGGGAAAGCAGTAGAGGATGGCCCAAGTCCTTCGGCCCCTGCACCAGTGTGGGAGACCTAGAAGCAGCTCCTGGCTCCTGGCTTCGAATGGTGTAGCTCTGGCCATTGCGGCCATCTGGGGAGTGAACCAGCAGAAGGAAGACCTCTCTCTCTATCTCTGCCTCTCATTATCTCTGTGTAACTCTGACTTTCAAATAAATAAATGAATCTTAAGAAAAAAAGGAGGCCATTTCTGCCATTCACGGGAAAACTACACAAGCTAGGGGTTGAGCTTTTCATTTTGATTTATTTCTCAATCATCCCGGTTTTCTGCAAGGTGAGTATCACTAGTTCCACTTGACAGGTGAGGAAGCAGGGTCTGAGGAAGTCAGCATTTGATTAGGGTCCCATAATTGGTGAAGGTGAGGATTCAGTTCAACATAGACTCAAGGCAGGTGGCTGACACATGGCTAAGATGCCACTTGGGACACTCACATCCCGTGTAAGACTCCCTGTGTTTGAGTCCCAGTTCCACTCCTGATACCAGCTTCCTGCTAATGTACACCTTGGGAGGCAGTAGGTGATGGCTTGAATACTTGGGGCCCAGCACCAATGTAGAAGACCTGGCCCAGTGTAAGATATTATGGCCTATGAGGAGTGAACCTGCAGGTGGAAGATCTCTTTCTGCCTTTGTCTTTTTCTCTTTTTTAATTAAATAAACAAATAGGTTTTTTTTTTTTTTAAGTTTATTTTTATTGAGTTGAAAGGCAGGGCCGGCGCCGTGGCTCAACAGGCTAATCCTCCGCCTTGCGGTGCCGGCACACCAGGTTCTAGTCCCGGTTGGGGTGCCGGATTCTATCCCGGCTGCCCCTCTTCCAGGCCAGCTCTCTGCTATGGCCCAGGAAGGCAGTGGAGGATGGCCCAAGTGCTTGGGCCCTGCACCTGCATGGGAGACCAGGAGAGGCACCTGGCTCCTGGCTTCGGATCAGCGTGGTGCGCCGGCCGCAGCGCGCCAGCCGCGGCAGCCATTGGAGGGTGAACCAACGGCAAAAAGGAAGACCTTTCTCTCTGTCTCTGTCTCTCTCTCTCACTATCCACTCAGCCTGTCAAAAAAAAAAAAAAAAAAAAAAGGAAGGCAGAACAACAGAGAGAGACAGAGAGGGGAAGATTTTCCATCTGCTGGTTCATTCCCCCAAATGGTTGCAACAGCCAGAGCTGATCTGATCTGATCTGAAGCCAGGAGCCAGGAGCTTCCTCCAAGTCTCCCACTAAAGCGCAGGGGCCCAAGCATTTGGGCCAACCTTTAATACTTTCCCAGGCCATAGAGGAGAGCAGGATTGGAAGTGGAACAACTGAGTCTCAAACCAGCTCCCATATGGGATGCTGGCACTGCAGGTGGTGGCTTTACCTGCTAAGCCACAGCCTGGCCCCACATGCACAAGTCTTACAGCCCAGAAGTTGTATGTTTAGGCTCTCATGTCTAAGGAAAGCTTGTTGGTTGCACAGGAGTGCAGATCCAAACACGCATGGGAGTGATGTTTGTAAGAGCAATGTGTAGGGAGGCAGCAACGCTGACTGCAGCAAGTGGGCAGGTAAGTAGGCTGCTGGGGTTTATCATCCCAAGAACATACGGTGTGCTCACTTAGCAAGTGGAAGAGTGTCACAGACTGTAGGAGATACATGGTGTGATACCATTTCCCTGAGCTTAAAACACTCCAAGGGGCCAGTGCTATGGCATGGCGGGTAAAGCTGCCTCCTGTAGTGCCGGCATCCCATATGGGCACCCGTTGGAGTCCCGGCTGCTCCACTTCCGATCCAGCTCTCTGCTATGGCCTGGGAAAGCAGTAGAAGATGGCACAAGTCCTTGGGCTCCTGTACCACATAGGATACCTGGAAGAAGCTCCTGGCTCTTAGCTTCGGATTGGTGTAGCTCCAGCCATTGAGGCCAATTGGGGAGTGAACCATTGGATGGAAGACCTCTCTCTCTCCCTCTCTCTCTCTCTCTCTCTGCCTCTCTGTAACCCTGACTTCCAAAATAAATAAATAAATCTTTTAAAAAATGCTGAAACTTCATATTGTTTGAGTATAAGCACATGTGTTGGCAATACATGTGAACGCCTGGGAGTGACAGCTGTCAAATTCAGAAGAGTGAACGCCAGTGGAGGGAGGGTGATCCTAGCAGAGAACTCCCAGCAGGCCTCACCTGCTCGCTTGCACTGGTCATACATTTTTTCCTTTTGTTCATAATCCATTAGTAGATATTCTACTGTGCATAATCTCTCTCTCTCTCTCTCTCTCTTTCTCTCTCTCATGCAGACCTTTCATAGCAAGTATTTTTAACTAAACATGTATAAAAGCAAGCATGGATACAAACACCAGTAAGCAGTGATGATGGGGACAGGCGATTCCAGTGCCTGGAGTGCCAAAGCATGGGGTAGACCCACTGTCCACCTGAGGATTCTGCGGCCACCTGGAACCTCAGGTGCCTCCCCCTTCTCAAGAGGCCCCTGTGCTGCATTGGCTGGAGTGGGCAAGCCCCACAGCAGATAGAGATGTCATGGGGGAGATACAAGAGGGCAGGCGAGAGTTGGGGGTCCAGGAACGAGTGAGAGGAGAGGCCCTTGTTAATCCCACCAGGCTGTCGTGGTTGAAAAGACCCACTCTGCCCCCAAGCAGCTGCTTATGTTATTATTTCTCTCAGCGGGTTTCAAGCGGCTTGCAATTCTCTGTTAGTTAATAAGAAAAGTGAGAGATGCAACAATTGCCTTTGCTTGGCTGCCTTGTAAAGGCTTTGTCACTCAAAAATAGAACAAAGGCCCTAATCACACCCTATGCCGCGAAGGCGAGTGTCAGGGAACACACCAAAATCAATTATCCGGGTGAAATCCAGAGACAGGAGGAGCAGCTGACGCGTACACCGCAGCATCCAGACCACGTAATCCCATTAACAGGGTGCTGCCGCTCTCACGGGAGGGCAGAGCCACACTGGAAATTATAATTAAAAGTAAATAAAGGGAAACGATCCCCTGGTGTCCTTCTGTCACAGCACGGAACGTGGACATGGTCCCGTCCACCACTGGCAGGGTGCAGGAGTGACTCCCCTGCGAAGTAAGCTTGGAAAAAATAGGACTGGCTTTCGGAGGCATGCCGGCTAACCTGCTTCTTAGTGGTGTTTAGTAACTGAGTGGGGCATTGGCAAAGTGCCTGTGGCATCCTGGGAGCCTGGCAGAATCCACCTGACATGGGATGCGGAAGGTTTTGGAGATTGTTTATATGCAGCTCTCTTGTTAAAATGATATTTAAGGGGCCGGTGCTGCGATGTAGTGGTAAAGCTGCTGCCCATGGCACCATCATTCCATATGGATATTGGTTCGAGTCCCAGCTGGTCCACTTCCAATTCAGCTCTCTGCTATGGCCTGGGAAAGCAGTGGAATATGGCCCAAGTGCTTGAGCCCCTGCACCTGCGTAGGAGACCTGGGAGAAGCTCCTGGCTCCTGGTTTTGGATCAGCGCAGCTCCGGCCATTGCGGCCATTTGGGGAGTGAACCAGTGGATGGAAGACCTTTCTCTTTCTCTCTGCCTCTCTGTAACTCTGCCTTTCGAATAAGTAATTAAATCTTAAAAAAGTGATCTTTAAGAAAAGGTGTGAAATGAATATATGAATAAACAAGTCAGCAGACAGGATGGTAAGTGAGTGGACCATTCACCATTCAAGTTTTCCTAAAAGCAGTATAGAGTTATCTAGGTATGGTACCCTTTACAAATTCAGATGTCCCATCCTAGCTCCCGGCCAAATATAGATTAAAATATCAGGAAGCAGAATCCAGCATCAGTTTTGTGCACTCTCTCAGGTGGTTGCAAATGTCCAGTTTAAGTTGAAAACTTTAGACGAGTTGGTGTCCCACAGTGATGTTCCTCGGGACAGATAGGTTTGTCATGAACTGTCAGAGCAGGAGTCTCCAGGGGGCCATGTGGATCTGCCAATCATTAACTGTGTGACTTATAGTGAGTTAGACTAAAGTCTCCCCATCTCAGTGACCTCAACAAGCTATCCAGTGGGAAGCTGAGACCTAGATGGTTTGGGGCCCCTTTGTGTTTGCCAGATCTGTGACCTTGAAGCTCCATGACCCAGAACTCATGTAGAACAACCAGCACTAGCAAGGTCCACTAAATGCCTTTCTCTGTGCTGTGTCTTTGCAGGGAGACCAAAGGTGTGCACCCTGTAATTCTGTTGTATTCTACACAGACGCCAATGAGCATTGGTTGAATGATTGAATGAATGGTCCCTCAAATGACTTGGCTTTAGAAATTGCTTCTGCCTCGTTAGATGTCAAAGAGTCCCTCTCCCTACAACTTTCCAAGAGACAAGCTGTGACACTGAACTGTGCCTGATGATTTTCAATATCCCAATGCACAGATTCATTGCATCCATTGGGTTCTATCAATACGCACCCTTTATGGTTTTGGCGTTAAGAAAAATGTGGTCATTTCTCCAGAAATATTAAGTTTGGGCCTAGTGAAATTTTAGTTGTCAGCAGGTAGAGATTTTTATAACTCCTCAAAAATGCTGTGTTGTGGGGCAGCAGTTAAGATGCTCACATCCCAAGTTGGACTCCCGACTCTGGCTCCTGATTGCAGCTTTCTGCTATTGCAGAACCTGGGGAGGCAGTGGTAACAGCTCAAGAACTGGGTTCTTACCACCTACATGAGAGACTAAGGTTTGCATTCCCGGACCCTGGCTTGGTCTTCAGCACAGCCTCATTGCAGGCATTTGGGGGTCCCAATGCCAGCCATTGTAGGTATCTAGGAAACTCTCTGTCCATCTCTGTCTCTTTATCTGTTGTTGCCTCTCAATCAAATATTTCACAAACAGAAATCCTGCCTTCTATTTGGTTTGATTATGTTTCATCACTAACAGTCTGGGCTGAAATTAAGCAGGCAGGGGGTAGTGGCCACCCTCTGAAGAAGTGGTGACAGGAGAGAAGAAAGTTCCCTGGAAGTCCTTGGAAGGGACATGCTGCAGCAGGAAGGTGGACTCTGGAGCAAGGAGGGGATTTTAGGCCACTGTCCCTCTCAGCCTCCTTCCTATGAAGACTGGTGAGTGCAAAATGCTGCTAGCCTGCATGAAACGTGTACTGAGAATATCCCGGCTGCCAAACCTGCCATCTTCAGTATTGTCGATGGTGAAAAATCTGTTTGGAAGAACGCACAGTCGGGGGATTCACCCTTATTTACAAAGGCAGTAAGCGGTACAATTCCAACCCAGCAACAGCAGCTGGCACCAAGCCCTAGGCTCTCTCAGCTCCTGGGAGCTTAGGGAGAGAGTGAGAAGCCGTTTAGTGTACATGGGCAAGCTTCAGGAACCATGGTGACTACAAGACAACGCAGGCAAGGCTGGTAATCACGGTTAACTGGAATGGTGTGGACAAGAGCTCAGTCCTGGACAATGTGTCCGCTCAGGGGTGGGAATGATGTGGATGGAGGTGGGGCAGAGGGAAGCATCAGTACAGGAGCTCCAGTGTCCCCTTGGAGGGTCCCATGTGCAAAGGGGTGTTAGCTGCATAGGACATGCAGAGTATTCAGATGGGCTGTCTTCACCTGTGAGCATGATTGTTGACTAAGAGGTGCCAGAGCAGCAAGGAATTTGAGGGTAGTGCCTGTGCTGGGAGAGGAGCCACTGAGATACCCAGTGAGAATCCAGGCTTCTGGGTAGGTTAGGCTGAGGAAAAAGACTGAGCGAAGCAGTTTTAGAGTCAAGTGTTTGTTTTAAAAAATCACTACATTTTCACTCTCCTTAACTCCCTAAAGATGGTTTTACTTTTTGAGCACATCTTTTCTATGTGAAATCATTCCTGGTCTTAAGTGTCAGGTATGTGCCCTGAGGTCATTTTGCTTGGGGTACAGTAGTAATGAATCAAATGCATTATTAATACACAAGTACAGTGACATTCGCGGGTCTGGCAGGAACATAGCACTCAGACCTGCCCAGATGTGAATGCGTAGAAAGAAAGGGTATTTCTGGGAGAGACTCCCCTTGGTGTACTGAAGTAAAAACCTAAACCAGTAGACGCAGCTGACCCAAATCAGGAGATATAGCCCCACGTGCTCATGGCTTTCAAATTGACTGCAACAGAGGTTGGCATTTGGATTAGTGGGTACAATGCCCCTTAAGATGCCTACAATCCCACATCCTCGTAGGAAGGCCTGGGTTTGATTTCCAACTCTAATTCCCAATTTAAGCTTCCTGCCAAAGCAGACCCTGGGGGCCAGCAGGCGATGGCTCAAGTACTTGGGTCCCTGCCACTCACTTGGGAGACCTGGATGGAGTTCCTGGCTCCAGCTTCAGCTTGTCCACTTCTGGCCATTGCAGGCATTCAAGGAGTAAACCAACAGAGAAAGGGGATGCGGGTGATGTATGATTTTTGCTTTGCGTAGTGTTCCTGCCCAAGACATAGCACCCTAAATCCCTTACACTCTAAAACCCATTATTCGGTATGGCCATCAGCAGCCAGTCCTGACCCCACCGCACCTCCACGGTCTTTGTAGAGTTGGAGGATTTGAGGACAAGTCTCCGAGCTCCAGATTCTTCATCTGTTGAAGAGGAGTGGACTACATAATCTTTCCATTCCTTCCCCAGCTTGAACTTTCCATGAGTTCATTGCTCCACCCAGAAGTCAACTATCTTTTTTTGTTTTGTTTTGTTTTTGTCTTTAATGCATATGAACAAAACCTCTAAGATATGAATGCCCACAAGGGACAGCTCCCAGACTTTGTAAAAAAAAAATGTCAACTCTCCTTTTTCAAGGCTTTTAAGAAACTAACATGCTAGGGGTGATTGCTCTTCAGGAATTACAGAGGAGACAGATGGATGTGTGCCCTGGCCATACCCTATGACCTGTGAGAAGCCTGCTGACTCCAGAGAGCTGCGTCCCACCATGGGCTCACTGGTGAGCCCACAAGAATCCTCTGCTGACGCATCTCCGGGGTTGAACCTTGCGTATTACATAACCCACAAGTGCAGTAGCTTCCAGCAACTCATGAAGCCTCTCCCGTACAGAAATATGAAAGCTTGCTGATTGGAAAATAAAGGAGAAGAGGGAAGAGGAGTCAGGCAGGTTCTTGGAATGTTGGGAGAGAAACATGTGTGGCTCTTGCTGGCTGTCTCTGCAGACTTCCCGGGCTGCAGAGAAACTCATAGAAGGTTCAGAGAGGCTGCAGCCCAGCCCTGGCCACACGCTGGAACCTGCTCCCCCACTGCCACCCGGAAGGAAGCAAGATTAAAGGCAGCTGCTTAATCCTCCTGCAAAGCTGCTTAAGCATTTCTATCAGAATCAGCTCAGTCAGTGCTTACTCAACCTGCCTGCAGAAAATATCCCAATTTAGGCCCTTCTGCTGGCTGGCAGACTGAGAGAAGTGAGAGTCTGGATCCCCATCAGGAGGGGCTGAGGACAGAGGCAGGTGGCGGGAGGGCAGGTGGGGAGGTACCAATGACCCACTTTCCTGGGCAGGGTGGAGAGAGGCACTTCTCACTCCCACCTTGGGTGGGGGACTTGGGTTTCATTTCTCATTGGCTTCATTTTCCTTCTCAAATGGATTCTTCAAGAAGCCAACCGATGCCTATTGAGCACCTACTGTGTCCCAGCACTGTGCTGGAAGACTGCTGGGAATGGGAGATGCCAGACCTGCTCTCACAGAGCACAGCTAACGAGGGAGGTTACTGGTCTCATAATAACACACAGCTATGACAGGTCGGAGGGTGTTACCTTGAGGGGTTTGGAAAACTGTGAAATCACACACGTGGGGCAGAGAGAAGGGACGATGGATGGGAACATTTCGCAGGAGGCAGCCACATTTAAGCTGTAATCTGGCAGGATAAACTGTAGCTAGCCAGTGTCAGCAGAAAGGTGGGGTAGGAACAGCACAGGAGCATGGCAGGTGCAAGGGCGGGGAGGGCAAGAGGATCCTTCTAAGCCAAGTAAAGGAGCTCAGGCTTGATCCTGGAGGTCATAGAAAGCCATGCAAGTGTTTTTATTTGAAGGGCAATGGGGTCACATTTGCATTTTAAATGATGTGATTGCTGAGTGAAAAAATGACCGGAAGGGAGCAAAAAAATGAGGAAGGAAAATCAAACTGCTTGGGCTGCAGCAGGCAGCAGTGGGACCTGGGGTGAAGTGGCGGGGAGAGGTACTGGGACGGCTGTCTGGCTTTACTTGGGGATTGTCGGTGTGTGACCACCGAGGGAAAGGAAGACATGGAGATGAAAGCCCAGGATTTCAGACTGGACACTGGACGTAGCAGCTCAGAGTGAAGAGGCGCTGTATGAGTGAAACAGTGCATGCGTATTTCAAAATACACACAGAAAAAGAAATTAAAGACAAGTTTATTTTGGTGCAAAAATATTTGAGGTCCATGCGTAATTTTTTCCCCATAATATGCATTTTCCGTGAACCTTACTTAAGAAGATGCCTCACATTCACGGATGTCAAAGTTCTCGGCACCAAAGTAAACTTTTCATTCCATTTCCCGTGAGCTTTTTCAGGCACTGTCCTATACCTAGGCGTGCAGAAAAGTGGAAGGAAAATGCTAAGAAGCTGTAGGAACTTGCAGTGGTTTTAATTGAGGCTACCTCCCCCCTACCCCCATTCTGGTTGTTTTAATTTCCTTAGCAATAGAGACGGATGGAAGAGTCCTTTCAAAACCCAAGCATTGACTCCTTGTCTTGGTTGGAGCTGGAAGAGAAAGTCTGTAGCTACACAAAAGGCATCCAGAACCTCTGTGTTGCGATGACACAGCTCAGGAGTGCAGACTCGCAGTCTGCTTCATCAGAGAACCAGCTGGGGGCGGCGCCGAGCGGGGAGCTGGGGGCCGCGAGCCAGGTGCGGGCTTTCAGAGCAGCGTTGTTAATGATCTGAAAGAGCAAGGAAACTGCAGACTCATGAAGTTTTCCGCTGAGTAGCCAAAAGGGAAACACCAGACAAAATAGCAAAATAATTGGAGCAAAACCCAAGTGGCAAGCAGAGACCAGGACCATGTGTACCCACTTTTGTGCTGGTGATTGATGACAACGGGACCACATCCTTTCTGAGCAGGGATGGGATGAGTGCTCTGCGGCTCTCCATGAGCTCTATGAAGTCATCAGGCTGTGGTTCATTCACTACTTCATTAGGTGTCAAATGACAGATCATAGTAATAATATTAATCATATGTGGCCAACGTTTATTTAACTCTTACTGTGAGCTTGACACCGAACTCCGTGTGGTAGGTACGATTGTAAATGAGGAGAATGAGGTCGGAGAGTTTGACTCACCTAACGTCTCACAACTCAGGTGGAAAAAGAGGTCATTGAAACCCTGTTCTCTGTGATCCCAGAGGTTCTGGTCCTAACCACTATTTTATTTATTTATTTATTTGATTGGCAGATTGGACAGTGAGAGAGAGAGACAGAGAGAAAGGTCTTCCTTTTTTCCATTGGTTCACCCTCCAATGGCCACTGCAGCCGGTGCACCGCGCAGATCTGAAGCCCAGAGCCAGGTGCTTCTCCTGGTCTTCCACATGGGTGCAGGACCCAAGGACTTGGGCCATCCTCCACTGCACTCCTGGGCCACAGCAGAGAGCTGGCCTGGAAGAGGGGCAACCAGGACAGAATCTTGCGCCCTGACTGGGACTTGAACCTGGTGTGCCGGCACTGCAGGCGGAGGATTAGCCTATTGAGCCGCGGCGCTGGCCCCACTATTTTATACTGCCAATAGCCATCACAGAAGTTGAAACCAAGCCCCTGGACGAAAGAAAGGCTGATTTGGAGAGCTGAATGGACCTAATGTTGATTTTATTGGGGAAACTCGATGAAACTGTGTGAGTGAGTTATTTGCATCAAAACCTCCAGGATTCCTCACCCATAAAACAGGCCCTATTTCTATTAGCCATTTTTCAAGATAAAGCTCCAACATCTCTTCTATAGCCTATCCAAGTCTCTCCCAGGCAAAGGCAAATTCCTCTACTCCTAGGACCCGAGTCCATCCTTTATAACAGTTGAATCCTTGAGGGAGATGTGTCTCCCTCATTGGCTCAGGATAAAACTTACACTATTCATCTTCACAGCTCAGCCAGCTGACAGAGGTCTTGCACTTAGTAGGGCCTCTACATGTGTTGAAGGAACAAATGAATGATGGGATCATAAAGGACAGACACTGTGCATTTATGTACAAAAATAACTTGGTGTTTTCTGGTGGGCACTTGGTGCAGGAACTAGGGCATTGCTTGTGATAGCCACATCTCACAGAGAAGTGCTTCGGTTCAAGTTCCAGCTCTGCTTCCAGCTCTCTGCCAATGTATACCATGGGAGGCAGTAGATGATGTGTGTTATGTGTGTTCATGTGTTAGGGTCCCTGCCACCCATATGGGAAACTCTAGCTGAATTCCAGGCCACTGTAGACTTTGGCCAGACTAGTGCTGAATGCTATAGATATTTGGGGACTGAACATTGTCTCTCCTTCTCTCCCTCTTCTTCTCCTCCCCATCTCTCTGCCTTTCAAATAAATAAAAATAGTTCAATGTCATAATAGCACTTATCTGGTTGTTGAGGAAGTCCACAAAATACACTAAGCAGAAGGCATGAATATGTTCAGTAAATCCTCAGTCCTTAATAATAAGTGTTTAATTAAAATGAACACCCACAAAAGCATTATTTTGATGATAATTTTTATTACTGTCAACTTATGTTTCTTACTTCATAATGTAAGCATTTGGAGAGATAAGACCCAGTTTATTAAAGATAGATATATAGATAAAGCAAATCTAAAGCATTATTATGTACAACAAGGGATCCTTTACTGTATACTACTCCATGCCTTTTAACCACTGGATCCAGGCTTTTAAGGCCACTAATGCCTATGTAGCTTCATCTCTCCTTAGGTTTCTTTTTAAACACTGAATTACCAACTTCATTTATTTTTACTTGAAAGGACGAGAGGTAGAGAGACGTTCAGACACAGAGAGAGATCGTCCATCCCCTGGTTCATCACCAAATGCCCATAACAGCGGGGACTGGGGCAAACGGAAGCCAGGATCTTAGAACTCCATCTGGGTCTTCCACGTGGGTGGTAGGGACCCCAAGTGCTTGAGAAATCACCTGCTGCCTCTCAGGGCACACATTAGCGGATGCTGGATGCAGAGGCAGATCCAGGACCTGAATCCAGGCACTCTGATGTGGAATGCAACTATCCCAAGTGTTGTCACCACTGCTGTGCCAAATGCCCATCTGTACCCTCTCTCTTCACTGTCCCTTGTCATTGCTCCTTTGCTCACAGTGCCTATGGCATTTCTAGCAGCCATCCTGAAGTTCTGGCGTGAGGTGTGTCCTGTGCTTTAGCCTAGTGTATCACTCACGTTGGTGTCCTGAGAATCTAGCACAACGCCTGAGGTAGGCTGCATGGGCAGTGAGAAGGGGAGCGGAGGAATGGAGGGAAGTAGAGAGAGAGGAGCGGCAGGCAGGAATAATCCACAGTTGGGATGTGTCTTCAGGCCAACAATTCACATTCAAGATTCTAGCCTCGTGCCTCAATGTTTAACTGGAGTTGATTCAAACATCATCACTTGTTGAAAGGACAAATCAGTGCATATACAGTGGACATTAAGCTGTGCACGATTAATGGCAGACTTAATAATGGAGAAAAAAAGCTCTGTGTGTGTGTGCGAGAGAGAGAGAGAGACAGAGAGAGAGAGACAGAGAGAGAGAGAGAGAGAGGGAGAGAGAGACTAGTTTTCTCAGGGCACACATCCATCTGGCAAAGAGCACTGAAAACCAGATAAAGCAAGAATGTGGGAAATGCAGAATGGAGTTATAAAGGTTGCATCTTTCCTGTTGCTACTCTTCGGGCTCCAGGAGACTGTGAGGCTGAGGATAAATAAAATCCACGGAGCCTCCTGGTTTGCTAACAACCCCCGAACAACCAATGTTCACACCAGCATCATCTATGGTAAACGTCTGATCCAGGGACTCTGTGGTGACTTTTGTGAAAACCTTATAAAAGATGTAGATTATCTCAGGG
The DNA here is from genome assembly GCF_033115175.1 of Lepus europaeus. Classification (NCBI taxonomy): domain Eukaryota; kingdom Metazoa; phylum Chordata; class Mammalia; order Lagomorpha; family Leporidae; genus Lepus; species Lepus europaeus. The sequence goes on along the minus strand of NC_084833.1, from coordinate 121,587,845 downwards.
CTAAAAGGTGAAAAATAATTATATCTTTAAAGGCCATTGCAAATTCCAGATGCTGGCACAGCTGTATTTTAATATTCCAATCCTAGGACAAGAGTGAATCTTGCTATGTGCCTCTTATCTCCCCCTCACATACCAGTGCTGTCAATGCCATTGGCAATTTTACATGTAAATGAGCCCATCCATCATGCCTTACTCTGCAGCAACTCACTTCGGAGCCTGCCATAGAGTTACACCATTAAATCTCCCTGCTTTACAATATACATCATGACATATTTGACATCAATCAGCTGTGTCAGCCTGCTCACTGTAAACCATAAACTTGCTCTGCATCCCTCCCTGCACGGGGTGATTAAACCTGCTTGGGGTAGCTTCCTGATTACAGTGATAAATGGCGATTCATTTCCAACTCACTCTTCCCCCACCTTCTCCTCGCCTCTGCCCCAGCGACTCGCGCTTGCCCATGGGAGGAGGCTGTGGTCAGTGGAGAGCGCACGCTGAAATGCTGATTTGTACACTCAGATTCTCTGGCAGATCCTGACTGCCTGGCTCTGGGTTATGATTTAGCTACTTTAAAGTGAGGATGAGGGGCTGCACTCTTTTCTGTGCTATGAAGATATGAGCACTTAAAATTCATCCAAGGATAGTCCTCTGGCCTGTGAGATAGATAGATATATATATAGAGAGAGTAGGACAATGGTTCTCAGCTCCTAGGGAGGGACGCTGGCCACATCCCCACCAAACCCCCGTATACAATGGGCAACTTCCAGCAGATGACTGCAACTACATCCCATTCCTACTCAAGAAAGCATATTGGAATCCATGTGAGTGAAAATGGCATTGTTATAAATATAACCTCGAATCTGTTCTAGTCTATTTTTTAAAGCACTTCATTTGCCAACTTTAGTATCTTATTATTAGAAATAGCACATTGCTTGTTGCCTGCTGGGATGTTGCATCACATCGTACAGCTGATGGCAACACACCCCTGTATCCTGACACTCCACCTGACATCCAGTAGCTTCGATGATGCTCCTGCTATTCCCCACAGGAAAATCCAAGAGAAGCATAGCAATAGGAGGAGAGGCTCCACTGAACTGACGAGACATCCATCTGATCATTACAGAAGTCCTTTTGCCCTTCCTCCTGTTGAGTCTGAGATAACAGCTACTTCTCCTCTTGCTTCCTGGCACAAGGACCAAGCCATCTGCTGACCAGTGGAAGCAGCCGTGATCATGTGTTCACTCCAGTACAGCACCTCAGCAATAAATCAGAAGGCTCTTTGGACCCAATAAAACATGGAGTGGTAAGCATTCTTTACCTGCAGTTGCTCCATTCAGACCCAGACCTGTCACCTGCGCACCTGCCATGTGTGCTACTTCCTTTTGGCCTGGCTGCTTCCATTTTCTTTCTCTCACGATTGATTCATACACTGGAGTCCTAGAGTGGCTTGTGCAGACCAGGGAGTACAAAGCCATCTGGGAGGAGCAGAGTGGAGATACAGCTAATATCCACACTTATTGAGGTATGGCCACCCATCAGATCCAGCATCACAACACTTTCAGGATGACATACAACGTTAGGGCAGCCGGCGGAGAATTATGACGACGCATGACAGAGACGGAGAAAGGGAGCAATCCTGTTTCAGGGATTCAGCTGTTCTCCCAAAGTAAAAGGAGAAAGGAGGCAGAGAAAGGGAGGGAGGAGAGATGCAGAGAGCAGAGGAGGGGCAGGAAGGGAACAAAGGCGAAAGTTAGCTCCTTGCTTTCATTCTTGGGACATCCAGAGTAATGAACCCTCTTTCTGGAGAAGATGAATGGGCAGCTGTAGAGATTATGAGTGAGGTTTTATTGCAGATCAATAAATCTGTGTCACAGATCCCCATCTGGAGGGAGTTTTAATTTAAAGGAAAGAGTGATGAGCACACAATGACAATAAATCAAAAAGTTGTGTATTCACGTATGCATTAACCTTCTATCAAAACACACATCGGCATCAGGCGTCAAGGCAGGACTTTGGAAACAAATCTCGTAGGTGATGGCAAAGGGCAGCCGCTAGGACCAAATAGCTCACCTGCCTTGGGATGCAGGCAGGGAAGCGACCATCTCACTGGGCACCCTGGCTCACCTCTGCCACAAGAACCCAGGGGAAGCTAAGGATTCATATGGGTGCTGCTAACAGCAATTGCTGGTTGTCATCAGGTGACAGAAGCCACAGATCAAAATCAAGAAGACTTCTCCAAAAAGGAGAAAGGAGGTTTTGCTGCAATAAAACAGAGATAGCAGCTGAAAAAAGGGTGGGAGGAGAAGAACAAGTCTAAGAAATTCTGGAACACAATTGGGGGATGCTGGGCACAGCTCTGAAGCTCTCCTCTCTGGTCCCCGTCCCAGGCTGTGGGCTGCCAGGCTCACAGCGATGGCTAAGCAGGACCATAGCAGTGATTGACTGCCACACGTGTTGTGATCAAGGACTAATGGCATCAAGTCCCCTGGGGCAGGGCATGTGGGCACAGCAGCAGCAGTGTTGCTACTTGAAAAAAAACTGATCAGGCGCAGTCACATTAATTAGCTTCTCAAATATCCCAGAAATGTGGGAGGTTGGGCCACTTATTTGCCAATCTACTGGGTGCCATGGTTACATGGTAACTGTCCTCTTTTTTTTTTTTTCAAAGAGTTGTATAGAAATCTGGGAAGGAACTATAAGAGGTGAAATATTTCATGCCCATTCACCAAACCGATCAGTCAGTAGTATCTCTCTCTCTCTGCACATCCATAGGAAGGGTCTTCAAAACGTTAATGGAAAATGTGTACTATGAAAAAAAGGTGGGACTGGTGCTGTGGCATAGCGGATAAAGCTGCTACCTGCAATGCCAGCATCCCATATGAACATTGGTTTGAGTCCCTGCTGCTCCACTTCCTATCCATCTCCCTGCTAATGGCCTGGGGGAAAGCAACGGAAGATGGAGCAAGTACTTGGGCTCCTGCCACCCATGTGGGAGACCCGGAGGAAGCTCCTGGATCCTGGCTTCAACATGACCCAGCCCTGGCTGTTGCAGCCATCTGGGGAGTGAACCAGTGGATGGAAGATTGCTCTCTCTCTCTCTCTCTCTCTCTCTCTCTCTCTCTAACTCTTTCAAATAAATAAATGCATCTTTTAAAAAATTATGTGTATAAATCAACAAATTTTACAGCAAAATAAACATATTTTAATTACATTTTCTACAATTTTTAGCAGCCCTTGAACATATATTGTTGTGGATGTATCTATCCAAAGCTAATACAGCTACATGTGTCTAAATGTATATAAACCCCATTATTTTCGTTATATAAGGTTGCTAAGCAGTAAGTAGATACACTGTATCCTCTATGACTGATAGGAAAATTGAGATTCCAAGGGGCCTAGGAGCTTGGATTCCAGCTGAGATCAGCCCGACTACTGAACGGCTTTCTCTTCTGTCTACAGCCTCTTGGTGTGTCCGTGTGTGGTGTGTGTACATGTGCCTGCCTCTACATGTCTGTGCCATACCACTTTCCAATCGAGTGCTTCCTGTACCCCTCCTTTGGGCTGCCTCACAGTGATGGCTCGGCCGAGGCTTGGCATGTGCTGTTCCCCACAGCCGGGAATTCTCTCCTCACTTCCCTGTGGATCCAGCTCACCTGTGCACACCAGCTCATGGCCTCGTCTTTGACACATGCTCTGAACAACACCCGGGTCGCAGAACATAGCCCAGTCTTTGTGTTGGCCCTTGCTTGAGTATATCTGTCCATCAGAGACTTTTTCCTCCTGATTGGGGTTTTTTACAGGTATGATTTTCTATGTTCATAGGGACTGCATCTCACTTGGACTTATTTACGACGTACTTAGTAGGGTGCATGACCCATGGTAAATGCTTTGCTGAAGGTGGCTGGAAGAGTACTTTTCACTAATGATGGTTTAAAGAAGGAAGATGAACTCTGATTTAACAAATAGGTGTGCTTAACAATGAACATCAAAGAGAATTCCAGCCCCTGGTGACAGCTTGCTGATCTTCCAATTCCTGGCCCTCCTGTGACCCCATCACCTGCTGCTTTTGCTGCACGTAAGCCAGCGGCCTGCACCCACTGACGAACACAGAACTTTTTAGGCGGTCAGCACATACACCTCATTTCAAGGGTAAGCACAGTGAGTCTTAAAGAGGACTAGAACTCTTATATCCAACCGGTCCACTGGGGAGTTGACAACAGAGTCCCAGACTGTAGGATCATCACAGCAGCACCCCACCTCCCTGTCTGAGCAGAATCTGGGATGGACCAATAGCCTAACAGCTAAAACATCCATGTGCCATATTGAAGTGCCTGGGTTTGATATTGAGCTCCCAACTCCTGACTCCACCTTCCTGCCAAGGCAAGCCCTAGAAGATAGCAGGTACTCAAGCAATTAGGTCCCTGCTGCTCATCTGGGAGCCCTGGTTTGTGTTCCCAGAACTCAGGTTTGCTCTGGCCAACATCTGGCCATTGGGTAGTGAAGAGCAAATGAGACTTCTGTCTACCCGTCTCTCAATGAAATAAAAATTTTATAGTACGCTTTAACTAGAATCCAAGGAATGATTTCTCTCCAAAATGTTCACCATAGCTTAAAAATTCTCTTTCCTGAATCTTTGAAAACCCTGAGTGTGATAGTGAGCTTGAGAAAATCTTGTGATGCTGTTAACGACCTTGCTCAGATCGATGCCTGTTCTCTGAGGACCACGGTTGCTATCCGTGAGGACCGCGGTTACTATCCATAAGCACATAACCTCCAGATGAAAGAGTTAAAGGAAGATGACAAGACGGACAGGGACAACAGCAACAAGAGCAATCACACACGGTGAATGAATGTCCAATATGTAAAGACGCTTTCCTAGGCACCAGACGTGGTGGGGGAGGGGAGCAGAACAAAGCGCCTGCCCTCAGGGAACCCACCTGCCACACTGACGTCATTGAGACAACCCCTGTGACTGCACCAACGCCTTTCACAGTCGCCACCCCATGCACGATGCTAAGACCGCACTTTGCAGCCACAAACACTGGATCCTGAGAATTTAACCTGTGTAACGACACAAAGGAGACAGCCAGATGGAACCCAGAGCCCGGGCTGCTGATTCTTCTCCGTATCGGTTCTCCCATTTTATGTTTTCTTTCTATTTTTAGCACTATTTTCTTCTTTGGAGAGAACTATTTCTGGTAAGTAGTTTCTCCGTTCTGTGGTCAGAATGATTTAACCAAGGTAATGCTCATCTTCAGATAACACACAGGCTCCCGTTCCCTAACAGATCAAGCCCCAGTTCTTAGCCAGTGTCTCCCATGGCCCCCATGTTTTGAACAAATGCATTCCCAGTCTCCATTCCGAAATCCCTGTAATGCCTCCTCCAGACCACAGCCTTAGGAATGGCAGGGACGCCACCATCTTGTGCTTCTCTCATAACAGAACTTTTTGTCCTCTTAGGTTTTGGAAGCTCAGTCTGATTCCACACTTCCCACGGATGTATTCCACGGCCTTCCACTGAGCCACTGCTTGCTGTGACTCCATAACTCTCTTCCCTGTGAGCGCCATGTCTCTGTCACAACATTTCTTTCCCAACAAGGATTTTGTGAAGTTTTTTGTGTTTTCCCCCTCCCCCAAGGCTGTGAATTTAAAGGCAGAGCCTGGATAATTCATCTGGTAACTCTCACGGCATTTTCGTACCAGGCCTGGAGCAGAATGAGAGCCTTGTAAATATGAATTGGGTTGACTGGGATTTTTCAATTGCTGGGGAGCACGCGATGCCTCTGACAGAACAGATGGTGTGATGTGTGTGAAGAACGTTCCATCAGGAGACAGAAAGTCTGGACTCTGCTCCTTGTGCCTCTGGCTTGCTGTGTGGTGTTGAGTAATCTCCTGGTCCTTTCTGAGTCTCATCACCTCTTCCAACATAAAAGGGTGGCCCCAGATAAAATACTTTTTTAAAGATTTATTTATTTATTTGAAAGTCAGAGTTACATAGAGAAAGAAGGAGAGTCAGAGAGAGAGAGAGAGGGAGTCTTCCATCTGCTGGTTCACTCCCCAAAAGTCTGCAATGACCAGAGCTGCGCTGATCCAAAGCCAGGAGCCAGGAGCTTCTTCTGGGTCTCTCTCATGGGTGCAGGGGTCCAAGGACTTGGGACATCTTCTACTGCTTTCTCAGGCCATAGCAGAGAGCTGGATTGGAAGTGGAATAGCCAGGACTCGAACCGGCACCCATATGGGATGCTGGCACTGCAGGCGGTGGCTTTACCACTATGCCACAGCGCTGGCCCCAATATACTTTTTATTTAAAGCCCTCAACTATCTTCCTTATATTCTTTATGTATTTTATACGTATTTCTGAGCATGTGTCTCTACTCTGGATACTATATGAGTGTTCAGGAATGTGGAAATCCTGGAATCACAAGCAATTGTCTTATCAGCTGATCTCAACACAACAATTATTATTCGCCTCACATTCTTTTTCAAAGGAAAGCAACCAAAGTTCAGAGAGCTTCACATTTGATGATTCCTAGATATTTTTAAGATTCTGAATCATAGGGGTTGAAGGCATACACAATTATTTGTAATTTGTCACATAGTTGAGGACAAAGTTCTTTGCAGTGTTTGCACTTGGCTTTATGGAAAAACTGAATTACTTCACAGAATTTGCCAAGTAATTTCATTTACCTTATTGGCCATCTTTTAAAATAATGTTGTCAAGTAAATGCTGTTTTCATTTTTTTCATGCTTATTTAAAGATACAACAGAGAGAGTGAGCAACATTTCTGTTAAAGACACTAAATTGAAATGGTGGGTGTCTAATCTGATTTTCTCACAGAAAATATGATATTGCAGAGGTGTGATGTCCAACATTTTATAGGCGTGACTATAAACATCATATTTAATTTTGTTAAAATAATAAAACTGTATTCTCTTTGAAAGCATAAAGCTTTCTGAATCAGTTTGCTCCATTAAATGCAACAATTATTCTAAGCAACAGAATCATCTAAGAGCCTCTGATAGCTGCTGATGGGAAGAGAAATGAGAAGAAGAGAGTGTTTTTCCACTGGGAGTTTTGTTATATTATTGACAATAAGGGAAGCGTATGAATATGCTACAAGTCATAAAACAGAAAGTGCCTTGAAGAAGGAAGAACCCAAATTAGCATCTTAGATGGTTTGCTATATTCCAGATACCATCAAAAGCGCTTTCACAAGTACTATTGTCCCTGCAAGGTAAGTTGTAGTATTTAGCTAGGTCCAAATTCTAATGTAGGTCTGATAACTATAAACCATTCTCTTTGCATGTCTGGAAGTTGACACACACATACACTCACACACACACACTCACACACATGTGTGTGTGCATATACATGTGGGAAAAAAGACCAAAGAAAGGCTTTTTGTGGGAGAAGATACTTACACTGAACTTGGTTGAGAATGGGTGTAGCTTTGATGAATCAATAACAGAGGAGAAATTACATTCAGAGGATCAGACCAATGCAAAGAGAAAGGACATCATAGTAGATGCTCAGGTGATACTAAGAACTCCAGATTGGCTGGAATGTGAGGATGTTCACTTACAGGCTACAAGGACGAATTAGATGGTCAAGATGGTCTTGTCTCTATAGAAGTAGATGCTGCAGCATAGATGTCTTAGTGCATTTGTGCTGCTTTTCAAAATACCAGGGACTAGCAAATATGTAAAAATACCAGAATTTTTTAAAGATGTATTCGAGAAGCAAATTTACAGATAGAGCCTGGGAGAGACAGAGAGAGAGAGGTCTTCCATCCAATGGTTCACTCCCCAAATGGCCACACAATGGCTAGAGCTGTGCTGATCCAAAGCCAGCAGCCAGGAGCTTCTTCCAGGTCTCCTGTGTGGGTGCAGGAGCCCGAGTACTTCCCAGGCCATTAGCAGGGAGCTGGATCAGAAGTGGAGTAGCCAGGACTCCAACTGGTATCCACATGGGATGCTGGGGCTGCAGGCAGAGGCTTAACCTACTCTGCTACATCACAGTGCCAACCCCAGGACCAGAAATTTATTTCTCACAGTTCTGGAGGCTGGCAGATTTAGGTTTTGGGGAAGACCTAGTCTCCACTTCCAAGATGGCACCCTGTTGGTGCACCCTCTGGAGAGGAGGAGCGCTGTGTCCCCAGATGGCAGAGGGATGGAAGGGGTGAAAAAGGGCCTTGGCTGGCTCCTTCCTAACCTCTTACAAGGCACTAATCAGTGTCAGAGGGTGCAGCTTTGACAACTTAATCATCTCCCAACATTACCCCAGTGGGGATCGAGCTTCAACCAGTGAATTTTGGAAGGAATGCATTGAAACCATAGCAACAAAGACTTAAAAGGCACCTTGGGAGTCGAGAGAAGAGAATGGCTAAGTTCATCAGGTTGGGTTGAGAGAAGCTTTGCAGGGACATCATCATCACAGTGAGTTCTGAGAGATGGTAAAGAGTTTGTCGAATCAGCACGATGATGGAGTGCAGCTGTTTAGCACAGGGGGCAGAATAACCCCAGCAGACAGAACAGCATGACAGAACGAATTCAGAGGCATCGCCAAGGGCTGCCTGTTCAGGAAACTCTCAGTTGTCCAGGGTGTCTGGCAGCTTTGTGTGTGTGTGTATGAAGAGGAAGGAAGAGGGTCACAAAGTAGACCAGAGCAAGCACAGGGAATGTTCAATGTCAAGCTAGAGTTAGGAGTAACCCCTCACCCACACCTAAGAACATAACTGGGGCTTGGTAAAGGAGGCATCGCTCACGCTTTCCAATTAGGCAGTGTCAGGGTCAGAGCTGTGCCTTGGGAGGATTGATCTCCCAGAGATACGAGGAGCAAGAGACAGAAGGGAGAGAGATTAATTAGTCGGTTGTTCTGACAGTTCAAGGAGGAAGTAATGAGAGACTAAACTGGGCTGGTGGTGGTAGAGCTGAAGAAGGGCAGTGGAAAAAGATAAAGTTAACATCAATAGCTCGACTGGGCAGAGAGATTTCACATAGGGCCAAGGGGTAGAGAGAGTGGGGATATTCTGCAGGCGGATGCAGAGGCAGGATTCAATTTCAGGATGGATGGCAAGGCTGGGGATGTCCTTGGGCAGAGGTGATAATCGGACAGTGAGAGGGCGAGGAGAACAGCAAGGAGGAGAATGTATAACACTGAAAGGCCACGGGCAGAATGCTGGGGAGCACCCTCACTTGGGGGTGTGTACCAAGACCAAGAGGTCCTGCAAGGGACGGAAGTGAAGTGGCCAGCAAGAGCAGGATCTGGAGTACAATGAGGGTGGACTTTACAGGGTGCAGCAGTAGATGGGGGAGGGGGGGAGGCATGCTAGAGGGGGCTGGGTTGGGTTAAGATTCAGCCAATCTATTTGGCAACGAAGAAGTCATTGATGCCAGTGAACGCCCCTAAGGACTGACCGTTCTATCTGCCGTGGTAAGAAAGGACCCAAGTGAAGCCCATCCTCCCACCGTGGGAGGAACAACCTTAGGCAAATGTGTCTACTGGGTACATTGCCGCTGCATGAAATACTGGGAAAGCAGGGGGCAAGGGGCGGGGCAAGCAAATAAGGTGTTAGAGTTCCTTGGGATTGGCATGACTCTTGTGATTCCTATACTACCTAGAGCAGGGGCCGCCTCTGCCCGGTGCTGGCACGCCAATATTCCTCACACCATTCTCTCTCTCTCTCTCTCTCTCTCACGGGGTTCAGCCATAGCGGCACAATTGCACAGCACCGCGGAGAAAGCTCGATCAATAATCCGATGAGCAATTTCATAAAGTGAAGGAAAATAGCACTGTTTTTGTTTTTCCCTTTCTCCTCGCAGTTTAGCAGGCGATTAGTGAGCCTGGGAAGTGCACGATGGAAGGGTGCGCACAGCTCTCTCTGGCTGCAGGAAATGAGCCCTTTCTTTCTGCGCAGTGCACACACCAACCATTGATCCATGGATCACAAGCAAGAGCAGGCACTGATGTGAGAAAGAGAGAGAGAGAGAGAGAGAGCGAGCATTCAGCAGCTGGACCCCGCCTGCCAACAATCCTCTCTGTCCCTACCAGGGTTCTCAGGTGACAGCAAGCCCCCTGGGGTTGCACAAAGGCACCACCAGTGTGTACCTGCCTCCCTGATGGCACCCCCAAGCTCGGTGGGTGCAGAGATGGAGTTGCTGTCAGGACATTGTAAGTTCTGACAGAGAGGAGACGGCAGCAGATAAGACTTCCAGCAGCTGAGATGTTGTCTTCTTGCAGGTGGCCCTAAGCCAAAGGGAAAGAGAGAGGGCTGGGCAAGCAGGAAAGACATGGAGGCCAGGGCGATGCTGAATTGCTTCTGGACAGGAGAGTATTCCAGGAGGGGAACCGCTCCTGAAGGAGAAGAATAGGCATTCTCCATGTAGGAAATGTCTGTGGTTCTCTACTTAGGGAGTCTTATTTTCCAGTGAAATATGACTTCTGGTGCTTAAGAGGATCTTGGTTGCCTGTGTGCTGTAACACTCAGAACGGAGGTGGTGGGCTGGGGGAAGGCGAGGAGCCACTGCCCTCAGCAGAGTGGAGGTCCCCAGAGGAAGCACAGGGCCTCGAGAGTGTTGCCGAGACCACCAGGTTTGCAGCAGGCAGGCCTGGTCCTGGTACCATCACGAACTGAAGGCACTGTTTAAACCTGAGCCCCTCATCCACATTATAGCTCACCTCCCTTCTGTACTGTGAGAATGACATGGGGTCAAACCAGGAGCATGTGCAGGGAGGGAATAAGGTCAGAAGGGCTTGCTGGAAATGCAAGGTGCTAATGTGCTTGGAGGAATAGAGCGTCACTTGGTAGGGGCATTTTAACAAAGGAAACCATTCTGTGCTAGAGTCTAGCCCACGTGTCACACAAAACACAATCTCTACAAGGACACTGAAGCTTCTGTCAGGGAAAGAAAATACCCTGTGGCTACTAACAAGGGGAACCCGCGAGGGAAGGGGTGGGTGCAGGATCAGCCGCCATCTGGCTCCCCAGCTCAGAAAGGACCCAGACAGCTCAGCTGGGATATTTGCCCACCCAGTGTGGCCAACTCCCAACACACAATCGATCCTGTGAGCTGCCCTCCACTTCCGAAGGATGGATGTATTCGACTCACGCCCGCTGTGTTCTGATTTAAAACCCAACTTCAGAAAACCCCACTCCTCTGCCTTCTCTCCTTGACGTTGGGAACACCAGTCACGGTGAGCTTGATTTGATGCTAAGGTGACTCATTGCATGTTGTGGAAGAGGGCTAACCTTCCCCTAACCACTCCTGAATTCTCTAATTCCTCTGAGGCATTAATTCTAACCCCGGCCCCAAATGCCTCAACATCCCTGAGAACCCCAGAACAGAAATTATAGCAATTTCCTATAACCGGAATCAAATTCCAAGGTTGGAGAGCACAGGGCCATGTCCTGCCATTAATTCAAACATCCACGTGAAAGATTACGGTGGGCAGCTGTGATTCCATTAAAGGGGGCAATTTCAACTCCATTTCCTTGATAAACAGACACAAGCTCACCCCTAAATTGGGCTTGATAGATTTGATTAGGGTAGACTTTTTTGGAGGTTGTGATTTCTGCAGGAAAATTGCTGTTTGATGTGCAAGGCCAAATTGCACTTGAAATCTCCTTGCAGCCATGAAGGGGGAGAAGGAAAAGGATGGAACACCTAGCCAATTGCTATCATCGGAGCAGCAGGGGAGTCAAGCTGTTGTATTCAAAATATCTGTTAGGTATGCAGCCAGTGTGTGCTGCAGAAGGCATGCCAGGCTCTGGGGAACCGATGATTAAAAGCAGCAAAACCAAGTGTTATTTAAACAAAGCACAATGTACCCATCCAATTTCTTTAGCCTGCATGAATTGTTTGCACAGAGAAGGAAGGATCTGCAGCTTCCTTTAGGGACACCTGTGGTTCTGTGTTCCACACTTCCCACGGAGAGCCCTGGGGACCAGGAAGAGAGAGAAGTCGAAACTCACTACTCCACAGCACTCTCGAGTCACAAACGAGGAGTGAGGGGCTGAATGGCAGGCTAACCATGGAGCTTGCTTGGTTTGTCTTCAGTAACATAGGAAACTACTTTCTTTAGGCCAGCTCCACCGGGGGATGTCATGGGGATGCTAATCACTTCTTCAAACCCCATTCCAACAATCCAGAAGTCATCAACCCTCTGTGTTGGTAAATCTGCTTGCTCTTTAAGTGCAAGTAATTACATGAGCACTTGACTTTTTTCAACACGCCCACCCTGCCTGGCCCGATGCCAAGCGTGTAGGGAATGGAGATTTATTGAGGATCAAGAATGTGCCAAGAACCACACCAGGTGCTTTATGCGCATCACCTCATTAAATCCTCCAATAACCTTGGAAGTGGCTACTGTTTCCCCATTTTCATGTAAAGTTAATGCTTTCCATAATGGCTTAAAAAATGGTCAAGATCTCGTAAGAGGAATGAAGTGGACTGAGACGCAAACCACAACCAACTGACACCGAACTAAAATTCAATCCCTGCTCCTGGGCTGCAGCATTGGCTCTGGGACTTGGCCTGAGAACACTCCAAGTTGGTCGTCTTAAGATGGTTCTGATCCTGGAGAGGTGGAGTAGAACTTACAGAATGCAGTCTGTGCAAAAAGAGAGAGGATGGAAATGGCATGTCACTTACATGACTGGCATTATAAAAAGCAGTCATCAAATCAGCCTCTGTTACAGAGAAAAATAGACTGGCAGTGCCCACTGAAGAGCTCCTGGGGAAATAGAGAAACAACTCTAAGGGACACAAGGATTCCCCCTACCCTCTGTCACTGCCATCATACTCTAGGCCATATCCTTTGGGAACTTGACAATGGTGACATTCTTTAAGCATCCTCTTCTTGAATATATTGCCAGATAGCCCTTGAATATTATGGTCCCTCAAAGAGGAGATGCTTGAAAATCCAACTCTCATCTGCACAAATCTGTTTTTTACAAAAGCAATATATTTCCATCTTAGAGCATCATGTCCACTTATCCACATGACCAACCACTCCAACCTTAATTTTGAGACTTTTCTGTTTTTCCCATTCTCCTTGTACCTTCACCCATTTAGCTATTCACACAAGGTCTTCAGAAGTGGCTTCATATGGGAAGCCAATGTAACGTAGTTGCCAATCCAGACACTGAATCATGGTTACAAATACACTAATCTCTGTTTCTCTTCTCCTTCTTCACAGGCACTCACCGGTGTCCACCCCAGAGCAGGTGGACCCCTGGAGGAAGCAGTGTACCAGGAGCTGCTCTGATCACCTGTTATTGGATTCAAAGCTCCAGAACCCGCCTCCCCACTTCTGGTGTTTGGACAGAAACCAGATCTCCACTGAGCCAGGATGTGTCAGGCTGGATGCCAAACCTGAAGACCGTCCTTGCTAGTTTCAGAGTCCTCCATCTTCACTCCTCTTCTCCAGTGTAGACCAAGCACTCATTTCCCGAGGATACACAGCCCTTGTACAGGTGATCTGTGCATCTACAGGTTTCCTTCCTGATGCAGGGGTGGAAATGTTTACAACAGCACCAACAAGGTTATTTCCAGGAGTCACCCGAGATCTCTGTGGCAGGGGTGTCACCCCAGGCTGACTGTGTGCCCTAGTGCTGAGAGTTTGAAGCATGCTCTCCATTAAAAGTCACACAAGATGAGGCTCAACTGGAGTGCGGTAGAGTGTAGACAACTATATTTGTCTTTTAAGATGAATAATCCTAATTAACTATAGAGGGTGGGAGGTATTTGTTATGGACAATAAAGTAATTTACTCAACAGTTAAGTAAATAATTAATCAGCAATTAAACAAGGAACTGCTTTACTTGAAAGAATGGTTGCCAGTTTTGCTCTCTGCTCTTTTTTATTATTTTGTAATTTTAATCAACAATTAATTGAATAAATACTTATCCTGGGCTAATTGCTGGGAATGCACTGTTGATTAACACAGACATGGACTCAGCTCTCACGGAAGTTACCAATCTAGTAGAGGAGATGTTATTGAATAAGCATTTACAGCTCACTGGATGATATAATCTGCTTCTGAAAAGCATCTAAAAAACCCAGGGCAGGTCTCAATGTGTCGACATCCCAACATGCATCGACAAGGAAAGAGGTTGCAATGCCCTAAGTCGCTCATGTCAAGAGCTCAGAATCCACAGCAAGAGATGATCTCTCTACATCGCAAGTGACATTCATACCCTACTGGAAATGGACAATGACCAAATACTGTTTTATGGGTATAAAACTGTAGACCTTTCATTCTTTGTGGTGAAGGAATAAAATCTAACATTGATGACAGTACCTAACACATAGTAAATATTGGTTAAATGAAATCTGTTAAAAGATTGCAATATGTGCCAAAGTCATTGGGCTTTGGGCTCCTTTTTCTTGTCATTCTCATTGCCATGCCTTAGCTTTTTCCAGTGGAAGCTAGGCTGGGGCAGCACAGAGATAATGAAGCACTTGAAGCATTCTCACCTGCCTTAGAAGCTGTTCCCTGGAAGAAGTCAGAAAGGAAATCGCAACATTGGGCCAGTCCTCTGACACGTCCAGGGCAACAATGGCAACCAGGAGGAAGGATGGAGATGAACATCACAAGGACCACTTTACAGCAAACGCTTGGCTAATTTATTTTACCCTGACACCCATTATCACTACCCTCTTCTTGTTTAGGTCTTGCATCAATATGCTTGGCTAATTTTTTTTCTGCCCAGCTGCCAACCTTGGGCAGTGGAACATCTGGTCTATCCCCGAAGGGTATTAGCCCATTAAGAAAGGCAAATTGATTTTTTTAAAAATTTCATAAATCAGCAGTCAAATGAAAACTGTCATTTTAAATTACAAACACAAACCGAGTCGGATACGTGGCTGCAACTTGTGCACAATTGGAATTATTTATGACCGGTTAATATTTGTTAGGGGCGCATTGTAATTTTAATTATGTGATACAAGGTGTAATAATTATTTACTGGTGCTGACATGGAATTGCTAATAATTACTTAATATCTGTTGGAAATTATTCACAGTTTTTAATTAGTGGTACACACCAAAGAGATTGTTATTTTTCAGTGAGTATAAAAATCCATCCATGGGAAAAGACACCTGGGACTTGTATTAGTAATTGTTCTAAAACACATTATTGATTTGTACACATTACCATCCTTGTGTTAGGACTTTTCAATGAGGGATGGGTTCTAGCCTTCATCAGCAAACTAACCAAAAACTAAGCAGCAACTTCCGGAGAGCTCCCTCAACCAGAGGAAGAGACGTGATGTGAACAGGCTCCATACTGCCCTTAGCTTCTACCCAGAATAAACAAATACGTGGCCACCACCATCCACAAATGTTCTTTGTCTGTTTAATCTCTTCCTTTCCATTGGAGATTTGAGGGCAGGGGCAGATGTTTTTCTGGAGCTCACTGCATCCTTTGCTCCCAAACAGGAAGAAACACACCCTGAGCAAGCATTCTATACAAATGTGTGGAGAGAAGGTCCTTTTGGCTCACCCTTAGAAGCCACGAAAAACAAGTAAGAAAATATTTCACTCTCTTCTAATAAATGATCTCAAGTCATTTAATTGGTGGAAAGATGACTGGGGAACACCATGACTTAGGAAACACATTATTCAGAATCCTTTTTATGTTAAAAAGCATTTAATTAGAATCACATTATTAGACCCTGCTAAGTGTTTCCTTTAGTTATTCATTAAACAATGAAGTGCTTTGCTAAGAGAAAACAAAAGGAGGAAAGATATTTCTATTTAATCATTTGCTCAATATTTTCAATGAGTTATTAAGGATCACTTCCAACTATTTGTAAGTGTAATAGATTCCACCACTCCTGTGCTGACTTGTGAATGCCACCCTCTCTAGGAGGCAGGAGATGGGGACCCATTGCCCTGACAGAGAAAGCACTGTCCTCATTGGGCCATGCATTTCCAGGGACCAGGTGACAGCAGCTCCAAGCACACCCTCTATGCTCAGACTTCTGGTGCGGGCTCTGGGAAGCTACCACCTGCGCGTCTTCTTTGCCAGCCCAGTTCCTGCTGGGGTCATGAAGAAAAGATGGAAGACAGGAAAGGGGACAAGGGTTGGTGTTCCCGTCCACCAAGGCCCTTCACCCTGGCAACTGGGCACAGCTCAGTCCCCAGCTTCTTCTCACACTCCTCCACCGGGTCATTGCTCAAGATCACAGGAACCAGGGGCAAGAGCCGTGCCTGTCCCCAGATGCTGCACTCTCTATGCAGCTCCTCCTATGTGCTCCTGAGACACCAAAGGCAGCCAGGAAGCACCTCTTCCTCCTTGGAGTGCTGGGAGCCAGCTCCACCGAGGCTCTTGGACAAGTCTGACTGTTCTTAGCTCCCGACAATCCCCACTCTTCCTTTGGCTCCCCCGGCTTCAGGAGGGCTGCAGTATTTCCTTTGCTCTCCCAGTCCTCCAATTCCTAGATGGGATACTCTTGGGCAAAGCAACTGACTAGTCGAGGAGAGACCACCTGTTCTGCCTGGCAGTCACTGGAACACCTCTACCTGGAAGTGCTGGCTGGCAGCTGTGTGCCTTTGGCCATCCTTCCTCAGTCTGAAACACCTTGTGCCCTCTTTCCACCTAGAATGTCTGGCCTACTTCCCGGATTCAGCTCAGGCATCACCCACCCATGAATTCATCCCCTGTGCACTCTATGCAAGGTCACCGTTCTCTCCAGTCCTGGAGCACCTTGTACGTTCTTGACACTGTGGTCATCACTCTGTCCCTCTGAGAACCTTGGGCAGCTGTCTTCCCAGCCAGCTGCTCCCTGCCAGCAGTGTCCTGACAGGAGTCACTCATTTGCACTCCCAGAACCTTGGACAGCAAATAGGGCACAGGAACAGTCCCCTGAGTAGCTCTGGTTTGCTCTGAGCTCATGGGCACTGGAGCTGCACTGACCTAAATGGGACTGAACTTCTAAAAGTGTGTCCCATGCCTCCCACTAGTGAGGCCAGGGTTCTGGCAGAACTAGTGTTTTGCTTTGAGACAGAATCCTAGAAAAAAAGCAATCAAAGGCTTATTAGAGGCAAACCAGAATCATTTCCTTAAGTTACATATCAAGCAGTTGACTTTATACTGACAGTGGATTTAAACACAGACCCAAAATACCACCATTGCTTTCTTGAGTGTTGCTAACCAAATAGCTAATAATGATAACATCGGCTGCTTAGTACATGTATGTTATGAGCCTGGACACTGCAGTATCTCATTAAACTCTAACAGCCAGCTTACAGAGGTTAAAGGATTGTCCTGTTCTGCAAATAAAGAGATAGTGAAATGGGCTGAGATTAGGCTGAGGTGAGTGAAGCCTTCACTTTGGGAGAAAAATGTAAGGAAGTGACAAAAAAGCTATGTCTCTGAAATGCATAAATTAATGCAATATTTTGTGAAATCAAAATGAAGAAGTAGATTATAAACACAACGAGGAAATCCAAAAATAAAGACCGGGTTGGTGTTACTATTTTTCCCTTTGGCCACAGGGTCCACTCATGCTGAGCATTCTGAACCTTGCCCAGGGCTGTGCTTCCAGTGGGGAGAGGAGCTGAGACGCAAATCCATGTGATCCACCACTCACTGCAATGGCAAGGGTGATCCTAACACCGTCTGTGGGCAGAATGTTATTATCCACGGCCATTGTCTAAGCTGGGCTTTTTCTGTAACATAGCACAATCCAGGGAGGCAGTTTCCTAAGAACATGAAACCTTCTCTGTGCTGTACGGAATGCTCTAAGATCTACACAACCTATCTCTGCTTTTAGATGCCGAGTATTGGTGGGCATTCTGTATTAAAAATGGTTGCTATCACCGGACAATGTTGGCTATAAATATACTTGTTCATTCACATCAGTTATCTTCAAATACTTATTTTTGCATGGCTACTGCCATTACTTCTTCAAGAACTCATGGAATTCAGTGACTGAATAGGCAAAAGGAGCAGTGGTAAAATTATATTATTCTCCTTAGGATGACCCTCTAGGAACAAAGTAGTAGAGAGCCAATGAGGAATGAAGGCAGACTACTGATGGTACAGCATCTGGGAATACAGAAACTTCAAAGCATAAAGGCTAGGTACGTTTTGGGGTAAGACTATTGCAAATATATTACTGGAGTTGCTTAGTTCCCAGCATCACTGAGTTAAAGAACCCAACCTTTTCTCTCCATTGTTTTAACTGATGCCTTGGCAAAATGCTCACCCTGGGGCTTGTACTCTAAGAATCAGAGTGGGTGCCCACAGGGGAGGTGCAGACATGGGGCTATGCTCCCTGCTAGATCTACAAGAGACACCCTGGGACACTGGCATCAGGAGGAGCGAGTGCAGAGTGCCAAGCCCCAGGCCACCATGCTCCACATGTCCCACCGTCTTCCCTCCTTTCAGAGTGCTTGCCTAGAGAGGCATCTATGAGCTCAGTAGTCTGAGGTGATTACATCCAGCAAATATTTGTCGATGGTTATCCTGTCTGTTCACAGTCACAGCTCAGACAAATGATAAATATTGAGGTCTTTTATTCTTATCACCCCAGTTAATCCCTCCAGTCCTCTAATGATTCGTGTTGCTCTATGGTAAGAGCCTTCCAATTCATCTACCTCTCTCTGATCCAGAATTGTCTTTAAGCAGAGCTTAGCCCTGTAGCTGAAAGGTAAAAACTAGACCTCAGCCCCATGTTCAAATGCTCAGGTCTGGCAAAGGCTTCAACTCTTCCTCTCTCTGCCTCAAGAAACTTCTGCCAAGATCTCTTCTTGGCAAACCAACTCCCATTTCTGACAAGAATAAGATAAAGAACAGGACAGGACAAGGTTTTCATGATATAAAGATGTCAGCTGATTAAACAAGGCTGGGAACTGTGGGTCCCCAAACCTGTACTGTGATGTAGCTGTGGGATGGGCTGCGGCAGCTTTGGAATCCCACAGGGCTGGCTGAAACACTCAGGTAGTTCTGATAAGTCACGTAACATTCTTGCTGATTCATTTTTGTCTCTAAAATGAAGGTCACACTTCCTATCTCACAGACTTGCTTCAAGCTAATGGAGGTAACACTGGAGAGTACTGGGCATGCTCAGCTGGCTTTGCGTTTCTATCTTATGCCAGACATTAAGTGCAAAGGATTGGGTATAAGAAAGACTTTGGTAGTCTCCCGCCTCGCAAAATCCAAAAGACATTTATTATATTGTTGCTATTCTCATCATGATCCTAAATAATTAAAAGATAATGCACATTTTCCATGGGGTTTCTGTGGACCCCTTGTAGTAGCAGTCAAATCGCAGTAGCACTAGCATTGCTGCTAATAGGAAAATGGCTCTACACAGAGCAGGTTCCCTGTTAACCTCTTGGACTGTGCTCCTAGGTAGCTTTCCACGTTTTGCAATTTTTATTTCTGGAGAGGGATAATGAAAGTACTGAAAAGTCCTTCTGAGCCAATTAGCAGTTCTCACTAGGAGGAGGTCTGGGGGCCTCTGTTGTAACGGAGCTAAGCTCTGCTCAGCTTCCCTTTGTGCATGCCCCTGACTGTACACTGGGAAATCCAATCCAGATCACTTCTATTTTGCAGTAGGGAATCAGGGAAATTAAGCAACTTGACTGAAGTAAATCTGATTTCGTCTATGAGTATTTAACCACCAAACAGGTATTTGATTTGATCTGCAGAAAGCAAACTTTCCAAGCCAGCTTTCTGTCTGCTTATTCCTGTGTGAAGGTGCCATTCGCTTTTGCTCATTCACTATAGACACCCTAGCCGCATCCCATAGTGCCATAGCAGACACGAGAACAGGGAGCAAGCACGGATGTCTGGAGGTGCAGGCAGAAAGGGGAGATGGCAGCCTTGAACAGTCAGGAAGGACGTGAGTGGCAATGGTGGAGTTCTTGTGAGGCTGGGTTATCATGGGACCCAAACAACCAAGGCATAGATTTGGAACTGTGGCTTGATCTGATGCCAGCTGCAATCCAACCAGGCTTCGCTAGTGAGACACCACAGCTGGGGATTATCGATGGCCTAGATGTCAGGAATCCATGATTCTCTACTGTGACCAGAGAGTACAAAGGCAAAGGAACAGAAATCCAGAGCTTGACCTCAACTTTAGGACACCAACAAGTTGCCTTACCTCCAGGACATTTTCTGTTTCACTATGTCATGTGTGTGTGTGCATGTGTGTGTGTGTGTTTGTGTCTGCCTTGCTTGGATATTGAGTATGGTTAAACCTTTTCCACTGTATAAAATTGTGTAACCTTTTAGAGGATTTGAGTGTTATTTAAAAGGAGAAGATCAAGGTAAGAGGATTAGTTCTGCCCCGAATGCAGATATCTGGATCGCTTTCTCCTCCTAACAACAATTATTAGGTATCAACAATAGCCTACTAGGTGCCAGCCACTGGTTCTACATACATTAATTTTAAGGCTTATAGCAAAAAATCCAATGCGATAGACATTGGCATTTCTATTTTTAGATAAGTAACCTGAGGCTCAGTGAGATTTAATAACTTGCCTCAAATTACACAACCCATTAAGCTCAGGACGTCACTTCAAACTCTGGCTCCAAAGCCATGTTTGGCAATGTTTCACCTTCCAAGATTCTCTTCCCTCAATCATTGACTCACTCAGTTACTCAGTAAAGCATTGATTCATTCAGTCCCTCGGCAAATATTTATCAAAACCAGCAGACATTCTGTGATAAATTTTAGATGTATAAAGGATCTGCAAAATGCTCATGGAAAATACAGACTATATTTTCCATTATGTTTCTTTCCTTATTTCCATTTACTTGAAAGGCAGAGTAAGGGAGAGTGGTAAGGATGGAAGCTTCCATCTGTTGGCTTACTCCCTCAATGCTTGAACAGCCAAGGCTGGCCCAGGCCGAATCCAGGAGCCAGGAACTTATTTGGGTCTCCCATGTGGCTGTCAGAGGCCCAAGTACTTCAGCCATCATCTGCTACCTCCCAGGATGCATTAGCGGGAAGGTGCATCAGAAGCAGAGAAGCCAGGACTTAAAATTGCCCTCTGAAATAGGATGTGATCATTCCAAGAGGCAGCTCAATCCACTGTACCACAACACCCACCCAACATTATCTCTTAATTCTGTTTCCCCACAAACTTTCTAAAGTACCCTTATAGCATGACAAGTAAGGCTGTCCTTGCAAAACTCTGTTGTGCTGTTGAGGCTCAAGATACTGCTGGTCCTTTGGCTGTGGGTAATGGTTGTGAAGAATCAGGAGGGCCCTTCTCAGCTACTGCTCATGGGCTAACCTTGAAACATATGGTAAGTCCACACATGTGTCCAGATTGTGAAATGTATGGGTCCCGTGTCTCATGAAAAGTGGATTTTTCTGCTTGTACCTACTTATGCATGTATAGTCATACCCACTCACAAATCATAAACATACATAACAAATCATAAACATACATGAAAGCAAATAAGCAAAAAGCTATGGTCAATTGTACAAAAATAACACTGTACTGAAAAAGGAAAGCGACTCTTCGTCTGCCAGAATTCCTAAAAGTTCTCTATTCATAGTGATGTTGGGAGTCCTTTGCTGTGTTGTATAGTTTACTAAACTGCTTTATCACATACTTAGCTGAAAGTTGATAAGATCAAAGGTGCTTTGACCTCCTCTTGCTAGTTAAAATAGTTGCGTGAAAACCACAGCAGTGGGAGAGAGAAAGCCCTGTTCTTATTACTGTTGTTCTCCAACTTGTAGGTGCAGCATTGCATTAAACCACTTTATGTGTGTTCTATCACAATCACACCCACAACACAGGGGGATTTCATGAACCAGATGCGTTTTGTAAACCTTAAATCACTAATATTAATTGGCAGTTCTTGTTGCTTCTGCTGCTGGCAATCGGGATTTGGCAGAGATTATTCCAAATATATTTCTGAATGATTGAAACAAACTTAGTACCATGGAGATCTGACGGCTTCTCTTGTCTCCTTGTTTCTAATTTTCATCTGTCCCTCTTAGACACCCATCTGGACTCATAAGGCAGTCATATATTAACAGCAGGGCTGGGTTTGTTGTAAGTGGAATTTCTGTAGGACTGACTCTCCCAAGAGTTGGAGAAGAACTAGAAATTAATCTCAGGATGTCCTTGTCTGAGAACAGGAAATGGCAAAACTTGGGGCAAACCACACCTCAGTTATCTGCCTGGTGAGCAGGGCCTATGCTCTCTAATCTCCAGGAAACCCTGAAGGCACTGAAGAGATGGAATGAGCCTTCCTGGCCTCTGAGGCTGGGAAGGTGAAAGTCAGTGCGTGTGGAGGTAGAAGGAGCAACTTCATGACTTCTATGTCTCTGATGCCCAGGGAGAGAGAGAACTTCCTCTTCCCCACTTAGTAGGTAATCTCACTATATGACCCACGTCCATTGATGGGGGGCCAGCAGTTAGAGAATAAGAATATTTCATGCCCAGACAAATAAACCTTTAGGAGACGACAAAGGGAATCAAAAAATGTAAAGAAAGAAGGAGATTCAAATGGAACATATCCATAACCAGAGTTCTTGAACTGCATGCAAAGAGAAGAAATTGAGACTCACATTAGCTGCCTACAATATCAGAAGGCAAAGTATATCCTAAACCAAAGCCTAAAAGATTGAAAATATGTCAATCATGAGGATGCTCCCAGAAGTTTAATATGCAAGTAATATCATTTCATATGGAGAAAGAAAACTAAGAGAAAGGTAAAATCTGAAGAAAAATTGGGGGAGCTACAGGTAGATGTGAGTCTATCTATTGAACGGGTTCACTTCATTCCCGACTGGGTGGATGAGGAACTACTTATGCCATATTGAGCATGTTTCATTGTGTACACATATTGCATTGAAATGCCTGAGTTTTATGTAAATATAATCCGCTTACAGACTCTGGGGTGGAAGAACCTGGATGCTTAGAAAGGAAAAAGAAGCAGATCAACACTGGTCTCACTGGCAACACAGGAATTTAGAGTCCATGACATAGCATCCATGGATGCGATCGAAGGCTGCCCTCAGTCAAGATATCATGAACCTATGGGAAAAAGGAAAGATGCAGAGCAAAGGCAACTGGGAGACTGCTTCACACATCTCCTCTACCTGACGGATGCGCTCGGGGGCAGACAGAGGAAGGTGGAAGAGAGGCTACCAGTGGAGAAGGCTGGGAGAAGGGCACACATGTGATAAAGGAAGGAGCACCCCCTACCTTCCCCCCAAATGTGAATAGAGAGAGCTTGCCAGATAATATGTTAGAACCCACCCTTGAGAAGGAAGACACCTTCCCAGAAAGAATAATCTAGAACACTGCACCAAAACATAGAGCTTCATGTGGTGGGGATTAAGTGGGGGAAACCTTCAGAAAACACCAAAGATTTCCTGTGAGGTAGAGGGGAGAAGGAAGAAAATAGTGCACACATCGTTCTAATTGAGAAGGATTAAAAGGGAGAATAGAGCATTTTGGTGGGTGAGAGTCAATGAGAATGGGGATGGTTATATTTTATATTGTTTTTGAAGAATAGAGAGAAAATGCTTTGTCTGATTATGTTAGCAGAGACGGCTGTAACTGTCAGTAACGCACAATGAAACTTCTAAAAATAAAAGGGAGCTACAGGATGAATAGTGATTTAGATGTAATAGATACACATTTCTATAAACAATACAGAATATAGACAATTATATACAACACAATTATCCATAATGCAAGAAAATTTGATAACGTAGTTATAATGGGAACTAGTAATTTTTTTTAGGATTTAGCATGTTAATATATAAAAAAATCTGGTAAGAGAAAAATTGAAGAATATAATTAATAAAATTGGCTTCAGATATAACTTATATTATGCTATCATTCATGCAAAACACAGTTTTTGAAATGATCATTCACTGGATTACAAGGAAACTTCAAGATTTTTTTTAAATTAAAGATTTCCTAGGTAATCTTTTTGGATGATCATGCTATAAGTTGGAAATAAATAATAAAAGAATGATGGAAAAACCCATACTTAGAAAATGAGAAACATACCCCATTTCATCTTTGGGTCAAATGAGAAATGCAGATTATCAAGTAAATGAAAAAAAAATCACACATCAAGTCTGTAGCACACCAGGATTAAGTATATCCTTAATTTTCTTTGTTATTAATGAACAGATGAAAATAGATCAAATCTTAAGGAATGAGAGAAAGGACAATAAACTAGTAAACAATCCAAAAGCCAGTTCACTGGAAAACATTTTTGTGAGATTAACAAGAAAGCAGAGAAAACAGATGTAGACAGGATCAGGACTGAAAAGAGAGAAAGAATTAAAAAAAAAAAAGAAGAATATCACAACAAAAGCACAGGAATTAAAGAACATTAGGAAATTGTCATGAAGGGCTTGACGACAAGGAAGGAAGTAGCAACGTAGACCAAGTGGATGTTATCCTAGCAAAGCACAAATTTTACCAAAATTCATCTGGAAGGTGGAAACCCTCAACAGATCCAGTTGAGCCTTTACCATTTTTAATAAACACCTTGACCAGAAGAGTTCAAGTTGAGATTCAACTGACCTTTAAATTTCAGTGATGTTCAAATTCTTCCAAGTCACAGAAAAAATAAAACTTCTGAATTTGTTCCATTAGTGCAGTAAGATGGAGTGAGGGTTAAGACATGGCTTGGGACGCCTGAACCCCACATCAGAGTGCTGGGTTTGAATGCCAGCTGTGTTCCAGATCCCCACTCTCTGATACTGCGCACTCTGTGAGACAGCAAGTGATGGCTCCAGTGACTGGGTTCTTGTTGTCCACCTGGGGGGTCCAGCTTGAGTTCTCTGTTCTTGTCTTTGACCTGGTCCAGCCCTGGTTGTTGTGGGCCTTTGGAGAGTGAACCAATTGATGGGAAATCTCTCTCTCTCTTTCTCCATTGCAAACAAAATAAATACATAAATAAGTACATTTTTAAACTTTTATTTAATAAATATAAATTTCCAAAGTAAAGCTTTTGGATTACAGTGGCTTTTTCCCCTCCTATAACTTCCCTCTCACCCACAACCCTCCCATCTCCCGCTCCCTTTCCCATTTTACTCACATCAAGATTAATTTTCAATTATCTTTATATACAGAAGATCAATTGAGTATATACTAATTAAAGATTTCAACAGTTTGTACCCACAGAGAAACAAAGTGTAATGTATTGTTTGAGTACTAGTTATAGCATTAATTCACATTGTACAACACATTAAGGACAGAGATCCTACGTGGGGAGTAAGTGCACAGTGACTCTTGTTGTTGACTTAACAATTGACACTCTTGTAATCACCCTAGGCTCTTGTCATGAGTTGCCAAGGCTATGGAAACCTTTTGAGTTCACCAACTCTGATCTTATTTAGACAAACTCATAGTCAAAGTGGAAGTTCTCGCCTCCCTTCAGAGAAAGGTACCTCCTTCTTTGATGGCCCGTTCTTTCCACTGGGATCTCAATCACAAAAATCTTTCATTTAGGTTTTTTTTTTTTTTTTTTTTTTTTTTTTTTTTTTTTTTTTCAGAGTGTCTTGGTTTCCATGCCTAAAATACTCTCATGGGCTCTTCAGCCAATCTGAATACCTTAAGGGCTGATTCTGAGGCCAGAGTGCTGTCTAGGACATCTGCCATTCTATGAGTCTGCTGTGTATCCCGCTTCCCATGTTAGATCATTCTATCCTTTTTAATTCTATCAGTTAGTATTAGCAGACACTAGTATTGTTTATGTGATCTCTTTGACACTTAATCCTATCATTATGATCAATTATGAACTGAAACTGATCACTTTGACTAGCAAGATGGCATTGGTACATGCCACCTTGATGGGATTGAATTGGAATCCCCTGGCACGTTTCTAACTCTACCATTTGGGGCAAGTCCAATTGAGCATGCCCCAAACTGTACATCTCCTCCCTCTCTTATTTCCACTCTTATATTTAACAAGGATCACTTTTCAGCTAAATTTCAACACCTAAGAATAATTGTGTGTTACTTACAGAGTTCAACCAATAGTATTAAATAGAACAACAACAACAAAAATACTAAAAGGGATAAAGTATTAAGTTGTTCATCAACAGTCAGGACAAGGGCTGATCATTTTTAAACCTAGTGAGACAATAACATCCAGCCCTAATAAAATACTATAAGTTGATTTCATCCTTACAAATAGACACAAAATTTCATTAAAATATTAGTAATAGAATTTAAAAATGACTAAAAAATATTATAATGAACTGATGTTTTATTCCAGGGGTATAGGAATTCTAAGCAGAACTACAATAGAACTAAGAGATCATTGGAATTTAGAATTGGTTGAGTCCTATTTCAAGTCGTGATCTTCAAAAAGTAATCTCCACCTTATTGAATCTGGTTTATGTGGTTAATAATCAGCTAAGAGTTGAGCTTAGCTGTCAAAGACAATAACAAGTAAAGACTTAGTAATATTAACATTCACAGAACGACATATGCAAGAATGTTTACACAATGGCATTTATTTAATTCCATTTATATAATTTCATCACATTAAAAATAAGTACATGACAAAGTTAAGCTGTTTCTAGTATTCATCAAATCAACTTTTTGCTCAGTGGGTAGGAATAGTTTGTAGCCAACAGAGACTACTCTATAAAGATCTCTACATACTTGTATCCAAATCCTTTGGCAGTGACTGGGCATTTAGCCTAGCAGTGGCGACCCCTGGGTCCCACATCAGAGTTCAATACCTGGCTCCAGTTCCTGTTCCAACTTCCTGATAACGCACTCCCCAAGGAGCAGCAAGCTCTGGCTCAAGTAATTGAGTTCCTATTATGCATGTAGGGGACCTGAGTTGCTGTTCCCTGGCTTTTGGGAATGAACTAGAAGATGGGAACTCTCTGTCTCTCTACCTCTCAAGTAAATAAATAATAATAAGTAAACAAAATAAACCCTTCAGCCAATGAGTGTGTTTGCTGATGGAAATAGCTGCCCTCTCTAATTGAGTGTTTCAGCAGGAGCTGAAACATAGTTTTTGGTTCTTTTGTGTGTAAATAGTATGATTAAAAACCTTAAAGATCACACAGAACTTTGTACATTTCAAGTGACCAGAGAGTGTTTTACATTTGTTTAATTCCCTACAGCGTCGTGCTTTGCTGTTTATCTTAGAGGGGAGGAGGTGCTCAGTGATGATCTGGCTCATTAAACAGTGCTGGATGGAACTCTGCCTTCCTGCAGGTTCAGCTTGGCTTGGGGGCTGGCTGGTCTCAAGAAGACTTGGGAAGTCAGCATCCCTCTTACCCAGACTAGGAAAGCACGGTAAATACACCTGACCCAAATTCACAGATGAAGCCAACAGCCCTCCCTGCAGCTTGGCAAACGCATCGAGATGCAGTGTGCCTACAAAAAACAGATAATTCAGTGTGTAACACAGAAGTCCCTCTGATGGACAAGGTGGTTAGCAATAAGCCTGGTCTTCATGTTTTTCAAGTAAAAGCCACTTTGTCCAAGTTGCACAGAACTTTGAGGTCGTCACCAAACATGAACTTAAGTACTTACAGAGATAGGAAGTTCTTCCCTGAAGAAAATGCTGGCTCTACCTGAGTGAAACCCTGCTGTCCCCACCTGTTCTGTAGCAAGATAGCCTTCTGTCTGGCTCCTCAACCTTCACAGCACAATGACATCTTTCTGTCCATCTGGTGCTGAAAGCATATGGCCGCCCCAGCAACGTGGAATGCCTGCACTACAGGCACCTCTTACAGAATTCCATCATAAATGGCCTGGGTCTCAGAATCAGCCAAAGGCTCTCTGAATGTATCTGATTATTGAGAAAGACTGTATAATAGTCACATTAGTGGTTTCTTCCCTTTATTCTCTCCAAGTCCTGCTCTCGCCGTATTAGATTAAATTATCAGAAAGCAAAATGCCAGAACCCTGAGTTCCAAATTGAGAGTCTTTATCAGATCTCCATCTCCGTGTCATCCGTGCTGCAGTCTTGCACACAAGAACTGTGTCTTTCAGCAGGGATTCTGTTTTTTTAAAAGTTCTCTTGAAGCCATCATTTACCTCATTACCAAAGCTGCACTATCCTTGTAGTAAGTGCTGTCGAGTTCTGTTCCAGGAACACATTTTCTATCAGAAATTGGCATGCTTTCTTTGGGTGCAAAAGGATAACAAAGTAATACTGCATAATTTCTTTGTTAGCTGTTCTGTCAAAAGTCCAGTTTTGTAGAATTAGCTTTTGTGGCTATCTGGAAGAATCAGCACTCATTTTTGAGACTATTCCTGATCTATTTTTATCTCCATCTCATTTTTTTTTTTTTTTTTTTGCCCTATGCTTAACTTGTTAAAATTCTTATCATCTTGGTTTTTCGCTTCTGATCAGGCTTGGGCCTCACCATGGCTCAGGGGCACTCATTCTGTTTGTGGTCAGCGTGCTGGGCCCCCACCTGCCACTGCTCATGCCCTTGGGTTACAAGGTGAGAAAATGCACACATCAGCTCCGGTAAGACTGATGAGGAAAATCACAAATGGAAAGGCTGATCATCTCCCGTTGTTTCTTCTGTTCTTTTAAATGATGAATCCACTATGCCTTTGGCAAAAGACTTCCTAGGACCGCAGTGCTGCAGTAGGAACGTTCGAATGACTGTAGATTTGTAGATTCTGGTAGTATCAGGTTGAGTTGCTGAAACTGCTTACAAAGAGTGCTTACACAGGATCTACTGTGTGAGCAACATGAATGAATAACATTTAATTAGTTCATTTTTGATGAAAATATAACTGTGTAGATTTGAAGACAGAATTTGGAAAGTGCACAAGAGCCAAAAAGAGAGAGTTAAAGCCATTTGTGCATTCATTCTTATTGACTTTGCATTTTGCAGATGATAAAATGCAACCATTTAATGTGAAGGGTTCAGGAGCTCCAAGCTTCCAATCATAGAGTAATGATAAAGAAGGGGAAATGCTGATTACCTTGTTTTGCTCAGTCCCCATTGCACACAGATATTGAAATGTCACACTGTAGCCCATAAATCTGTAGAACTATTGTTATTTAAAAAATTTTAAAATGGACAGCCTGATGAGCTCTGACTATTCCATATCTCTGTAAGGACCACCGTAATCCAGCTACAGAAATTCTCAACACCTCCTCAAATTATCTCAAGCCCCTTTCCAGCAGCTTTTACCACCCACCATGTCCCCTTGGCCCCAGCCCCAGGCAACACAGCTCTGCTTTCTCTTGCTATAGTTTGGTTTTGCCTGTTCTAGAATTCCATATGATCGGAATCCTAAAATATGATTTCCTTTGGCTCACCAAAAGGGCTTCTTGTTATTCATTCTATTTCATGTATTGTTTCTCAAAGATTTCCTTATTTATTTGAAAGGCAGAGTGATTAGGAGGGAGAGAGAGAGAGAGAGAGAGAGAGAGGAATCTTTCATCTGCTAGGTAACTCCCCAAATGGTCACAATATGGTCACAATGGCTGGAGATTTTCCAGGCTGAAATCGGGAATACAGGACTCCCTCCTGGTCTCCAGTGTGGGTGGCAGGGGGCAGAGGTTCAAGTACTGGGGCTTTCCCAGGCACATTAGCAGGTAGCTGGAGCAGCTGAGATTCCGACCAATATTTCCATATGGGACATCAACATTACAGGCAGATTAACTGGCTACCCCACTGTGCTGGTCCCATGTTTCTTTTCATTATTCAGTAACTTCCACTTTGTGAGTACAGGACAACCCCTCTTATCCATTCACTTTGTAATGGACATTTGAATTAGTACTAGTTTGTGGCTGTTGGACAGGAAGCTGTCATGGGCATTTGTATTCATGTCTTTGTGAGGGCATGTTTTCATCTGTCATGGGTATATGGCTAGGAATGATTCGTCATGTGGTAATGTATGTTTAATTTTATAAGAAACTTGCAAATTGTTTTCCAAAGTGGTTGTACAATCCATAGTCCCAGGGGTAAGGTTTGAGAGTTCTCTTGTTCTCACACCCTCATTAACATTTTTTTCCTGGTCTTTAAATTTTACCTATTCTAAACAATGGGAAGAGGTATTCATTGTGGTTTCAATTTGCATTTCCTTGATGACTTCTTACCTGATGCTGAACATCTTTTCTTGTGAGTATTGACCTTTTCATATTGACATTTTGTGAGGTACTTGTTGAAACATTTCCCCCCCACACTTTAAAAAAAAATTGGGTTATTTGTCCTCAGACTATTGAGTTGTAAGATTGTTTTATAGATTATGAATACAAGTCATCTGTCAGTTACTTGCATAGAAAATGTTTTCTTTCATTTTGAGACTTGCCTTGCCATTTTTTCCCCCTTTGGTAGACGTTCTAAGAATAAAAAGATTTCAATTTTGATGAGATTTGATTTCTTTATTTTTTTCTTCTCTTTTGGTCTGTGCTTTTGGGGTAGTATTCAAGGAATATTTATCTCCTCAAAGTTGTAAATACTTCCTTTCTTTTTTAAAGAAAAAAATATTAATTTATTTGAAAGATAGAGACAGAGAGATGGTCCATCCACTGATTCACTTCCCAAACGTTTGTAACAGCCAAACCGGGGCAGGTTAGGCTAGGAGCTAGGATCCAAGAATTCAAACCCAGACTCCCACATAGATAACAGGGAACCAAATAATTGAACCATCACCTTCCGCATCCAAGCATACAAATTAGCAATTAGCTATAATGTAGAGTTCAGCTGGGACTCAAACCACATCACTCTGATATGGAATGTGGGTGTCCCGAGAAGTGGTTTATCTGCTGTGCCAAATGCCTGCCTTGATTTCCCATTTGTTTCTAGAAACATTATACTTCTAGTTCTTGTATTTAGGTCTGTGATAAAGTTGAGTTGAGTTTTGTATATAATATGAGGTGAGGACAGCTGTCTATTCTTTTCCATTGGATAGCCAGTATTCCCATCTAGGATTACCATGCATTGCAAAGACAATTATTCTCCAATCCTATCACCATAATCCCTTCATTAGAAATGAATTAAACATGTGTACAGCTATTCTAAGCCAGCTTGTCAATTTTTACCAAGAAAATACAAAAAACTTGGTTAAAATGTTGTTAATCTTACATGTGACTTGGGAAGTATCGACATTTTGATAATATTTTCTTGTAATCCATGAGTATAGTATATTGTTATTTTTCTTTTATTCAAATTTCCCTTAAATCCCATCAGCAATGTTTCATAGTTTCAAGCGAACAGGTCTTGCACTTTATTTTTAAAAATTCATTCCTAAATATTTCACGTATAGTAGTATTGTAAAAATAGAATTTATTACATTGTTAATTGCTAGTATGCAGAGATAGTCAATTTAATTTAATTTATGTATATTCATCTTGTTTCAAATAACCTTGCTAAATTTACTTATTTGTACAAGTGTTTTCTCTAGATTCCTTCAGATCTTTTATGTATTTAATCACATCATCTGTCAATTCCTTCTTTCCAATCTGTGTATGTTTTCTTACATTATTGCACTAGCTAGGACATCCAAATCAATGAGAAATGGTGTATTTCCTAGCTATCAATTTTAAGAGGAAAAATCTTCAATCTTTTCACAATGAGTATTATAACAGCTATAGGTTTTCTTTAGATGACTATTATCAAGCTAAGAAGGTGACTTTCTAGACTTCAGCACTGAGAGTTTTTGTCATGAATTGATGTTAACTTTTGTTAGCGTTTTCTGCCCCCATTGACTTTTCTCCTTCATTTTGTTGATAGAGTAATATGAATGATTTCTCAGATGCTAAACCAACTTTGCATTTCTACAATAAAGTCTGTTTGTCAAGGTGAATTATCCTGTTCACATGTTTCTGGATTTGGTCTTTAAAAATTTATTTTATTTGTTTGAAAATGGTTGAGAGACAGGGAGAGAGGTCTCCTAGTTGGAGATTCACTCCCCAAATTCCTCTAACAGCCAGGTATGGTCCAGACCAAAGCCAGAAGTCTGGAACTCAGTCTGGGTCTCCCGAGTGAGTGGCAGGGACCCAACCACTTGAGCCATCACTGTGTTGCATATTAGCAGGAAGCTAGGATTGGGAGAAACCAAGTCCCCTGATATGGGATGTGGGTTTCCCAAGAGACATCTTGATTGCAAGGCCAAACACCTACCCTAAGATTTGATTTTAATATGCTGTCAACGATTGTTGTAACTCCACTTCTGTGATTTTGGTGCAGGGAATGTTTGCCTCTTGTAATTTTTTTGGTTTATGTAATTGTAATATTAGCCTTGTAAAATTAACTGAGGAGGTGCGTCTTTTTTCTCTGTGTTCTGCAATTATTTCTACAGATTTTACATTATTTCTTCCTTAACTATTGGATACAATTGACCAATAAAGCCCTGTGAGCCTAAAGTTTTCTTTGTGAAAATATTAAATATATATTCTTACAATATTTTTGTTTACATATTTATATATAGTATATATGGACATATATGAAAGTGATCATATACAATTGTGTAATATATATTCAGATTTTCTATTTACTGCTGTGGCAAATTTGATAAATTTTGTATTCCAATAAATGTTTCTATCACATCTAGGTTGTGAAATTTATTGACAAATGGTTTTTTTTATTCACTTTTATTATCTTTTTAATATTTGCAGAAGCTATAGTAGTATCTACTCTATCTTCTCTCTTTTAAAACTTGTTATAATCTTCATTTTATTAAATATTTATTTATTTATTTACTTGAAAGGGAGAGCTAAAGAGAGGCAGAGGCATAGAGAGAGAGAATCTTCCATCTGCTGGTTCACTCCCCAAATGTCAGCAAAAGCCAGAGCTGCACCAGTCCGAAGCCAGGGGCCAGGAGCTTCCTTCAGGTCTCCCACGTGGGTGCAGGGGCCCAAGGACTTGGGCCATCTTCTACTGCTTTCCCAGGCCATAGCAGAGAGCTGGATTGGAAGTGGAGCAGCTGGGACTCAAACTGGCGCCCATACAGGATGTCAGTACTGAAGTCAAAAGTTTTACCTTCTGTGCCATAGTGCTGGTCCTAATCTTTTACTAATCTGTTTTCTTGGGGATCACCAATTTTATTGACCTTTCAAAGAATACATTTCTATTGTGGTCCTTCTTTTATTAAAGATAAACTCATCATTGTTATTATCCTTATTATTTTTTAACTTTTATTTAATGAATATAAATTTCCAATGTACAGCTTATGGATTACAATGGTTTCCCCCTCCCATAACTTCCCTCCCACCCGCAACCCTCCCCTCTCCCGCTCACTCTCCCCTTCCATTCACATCATGATTCATTTTCAATTCTCTTTATATACAGAAGATCAATTTAGTATATATTAAGTAAAGATTTCAACAGTTTGCACCCACATAGAAACACAAAGTGAAACATACTGTTTGAGTACTAGTTATAGCATTGAATCACAATGTACAGCACATGAAGGACAGAGATCCCACATGAGGAGCACAGTGACTCCTGTTGTTGACCCAACAAATTGACACTCTAGTTTATGGCGCCAGTAACCACCCTGGGCTGTCGTCATGAGTTGCCAAGGCTATGGAAGCCTTCCAAGTTCGCCGACTCTGATCATATTTAGACAAGGTCATAAAAGACAGGGTGAGGATTGTAACCAGTGATCCTAAGAGTGGCATTAACCAGGTCTGAACAATTATATAGCATTAAGTGGGGAAGAGGACCGTCAGTACACACAGGTTGGGAGTAGAGCCATTGGTGGTAGAGTAGAGGTTATGATTACAAAGGAATGAGGCCCAAGTGCGTTAGACAGGGTCTAGAACAAAGGACAGAGTCATTATTAGAAGAGCTAAGAAAGGTGCTGTCTAAGCTACAATTATGTTTTCTGATTGAGAGGCACATACAACCTGACAGAAGGGGCTTGATAATAATCTGGTGGGCTTTAGGCCTTGTAAATTCAGAGGCCCAGACCTATCTATCTCTTCACATGGGGTATATCCTAAGGGAGGTGTGAACCTCCTAGGGGAAGGCACTCTGTTGACTTTCATCACCCAGCTGGCCTGGGAGGAGAGCTGGCCTGGTAAAGGCAGGTGGCATCTCTAACAAGAAATTTACAGTTCTGCCTGCAATGTTGCTGACCCTACTTGGCCATCCCCTCAGCTGCGGTGGTCACTTTGGAAGTTGGGCTGAGTGAAGGGCTTTTCAGCTTAGAGCCAATATGATCTGTGGCTCTGACATGGGCATCCTTCAACTCCAGGGCAGGTCCATTTCCAGTGATTCAACTCTTGGCAGAGCTGCCAGGGCTCTTCACAAGCTGACTTCTGCTGAAGCCCAGGCTTACTACATTGAAAGCCACTGCAGTGGACTGGCCTGTTGGGTCTCCTTGAGGGCAGATCACTGTACAGATCAGCCATTAATAGGCCTGCCACCCATTGCTTCTGATGCCGAGCTTTCTTTTCCTCCTGGTTTGTGTTAAAGCAGACCAGAGGATGCAAGTCAAGGGAGTGCCCAAGTCCCATCTCTAATCTTCGGTGGCCTGAACTACAAGTCTATAGTCACAGGCATGTTCTGTAGTAGTTTTTCTAAGGTAGACAATGCCCATGAGGAAAATTATATTCTCACTTTAAAACTTTCTTTCCATTTGCTTTGAAAGGGAGGTTTTTTCTACTTACTGTATACTTGGCTGATGGCGAAGTGAATCTAGCTATGAGATTATAATTTAAGAACTTATTTTGGCTATGCTATTACAGAAAAATGTTAGCCATCTCTTTTATAAGGTCTAAAGATTAAATTGTGCATCCTACAGATTCCTTTATAATAGAATTAGTTTCCTACCTTGAGGAGAACAGAGAAATCAAAGAACAAGTTGGGCTTAGAATAGAGAAATGAGGGAGCAAGTCCTAGATCGCTTGCTGACAATAGCAATATCACATGAATACTTAGCAAACAGTTTCATCCATTAGATAACAACTTAAGAAAACATTTACCAGAAGGACCAATGCCTTCTATAAATTTTAAGAATCATGTATTTGGAAACACCTCTTAAATATCTAACATGGTGTAGTTTGCTTAACCAGTAAACTTAAGCACAATCATATAAAATGTTTTTAGTTTCTTTCTACCAACAAGTATAAAACATATGATGCAGAGATTCAGGTCACACGAATTAAAATGTATCTTTGATTCATTTTAGCAGCTTAAATTTATGGACAATCTTATCTATAAGCCAATTAAAATAAAACTCTTAATAAAATATTCCCATGTGGACATACAATATGTACACACATATAACATAACATAATAGACCAATATAGCAATTTTAATAATAGCTTTTAAAATCTTTAACTCTTTTTGTAGATTGCCAATTGATTTGAATTGCTTTTTGTTTTTTCTAATTTCCTCTTCTTTTCTTTGGTTTGACTGTATACTTTCCTGTTCTCTGTCTTCTAAGTCCAATGTTCTCTCTTCTGCTTCACCCATTCTGTTTTTAAGGCTCTCTAATGTGTTTGTCATTTGATCTATTGAATTCTTCATTTCATTATGATTTCTCATCACTATCACAGTTTCTTGTTCTACTAGTTGTTTCATTTCATTTTGATTCCTCCTTAATATTTCATTTTCACGAGAGAGATTTTCTATCTTGTCCATTAAGGATTTCTGTAGTTCAAGAATTTGTTTTTGAGAAATTCTTAATGTTCTTATCAATTATTTGAGATCCGCTTCTTGCATTTCTTCTATCTCATCATCTTCATAATCTTGAATTGGTGTGTCTTTTTCATTTGGGGGCGTCATAGTATCTTCCTTGTTGTTGTTACCTCGGTTTTTGTGTTTGTTGTTTGGCATGTTGGAGATATTCTTCACTGTGGTGTTTTTTCTTGTTATACTATGAATCTAGATTAAGTGGACTGTCTGCTTTTGATGGGGCCTTAGAGGCTTGAGATGGGTGTGGCCTGAGAGCTCTGTTTGGTTCCTCAGAGTTGAGGGTGTGCCAAAGGTGACACTCCCAGGTTAGGCTAGGTAAATCTCTTTCTTTCTTTCTTTCTTTCTTTCTTTCTTTCTTTCTTTCTTTCTTTCTTTCTTTCTTTCTTTCTTTCTTTGATTCAAAAGGGAAGTAATTCTGCACAGCTGAATGCAATTGGAGGTAGTTAGCAGGCAAATGATATACCCACAGGAGCCAGAGATTGGAAGCTCTTTCCCAAGGACCACACAGGGAATCTGTGCTGTCCTCAGCGTGGGCTCAAATTCTCCTGCAGTCTCCCACTGGGTGGTCAAGTTAGATCCTAATCTCCTGTTATTTCACCACCCTGCCCCCCCCAGAGTCAGTTTTTTCTGCTAGGCTCAGGGCCAGTGCAGATCTGAGGTTGCCCTGCTTATGACGTATGTCCAAAATGGTGCCTGCTCTTTGTCTTGCTCGCCTTTGAGAGGCGAGCGGAGAGAGAGAAACTCGTGTTCGTATCGGTCACTTTTTTTTTCTCTCTCTCTCTCTCTTCTAGTTAGCCTGGTGAACTTTTCCCCACAGGGTTTCAAGCCTCGTCCCCTCTAGTCTCCTCTTTCCACTTTCCCGCTGGTGTCTTGGACTATTGAGGTTCGGCTCACCTCGCATTCCAGTGCTGGTGTGTTGAGTCTGCCGCTGGTGTCCCGAACTTGGGCTCCCACGCTCTCCACGCAGGTCCACTGTGAATCACTAGTTCAGAAGTGTTTCCTCTGCTGTTTCTTCCCCTACTCTTCCTTGAATCTGCAGTATCTCCACTTTTATTAAACTGTCTCTTCCCAGACTATCAGTGTGCTCCTTTCCTATTCCGCCATCTTGCCTATTATTTTTATTTTGAAGAGCAGAGACACAGAGAATGCTCCCATTTGTTTGTTCACTCCCTAACCTTCCACCATGGCTGGCTGTAGGCCTGGCTGAAGTTGAGAGTTGGGAATTCCAATACGGGGTCTAAGTGTTCCCAGTTGTGTCTTGCGGCCTGGGACAAATCCCCACGCCTGTATTGTGGTACTGTTTTTGTCTTCACTGAGTGTTCTCCTTGTCTAGTTAACTGCTCAGAACTCAAGTCTCTCCCAGTCCTTTCAGAGTTTTAAGAATGATCCAGGGGCTGGCATTGTGGTGCAGTGTGTTGAGCCACTGACTGCATCTGTGTCCCATATGAGTGCTGGTTTGAGTCACTGCTGCACAACTTCCAATCCAACTCCCTGCTAACGCACCTGTTAATGCTAACCAGAGAAATATGGCCCAACTTTCTGGGTCCCTGCCATCCACCTGGAAGACATGGATGAGGCTCCTAGCTCCTGGCTTGTGGCAGACATGTGGGGAATGAACCAGTGGATAGGAGATCTCTCTCTCTCTCTCTCTCTCCTTCTCTCTCTCTCTCTCCTTCTCTCTCTCTTTCTCTCTCTCTCTCTCTCTCTCTCTCTGTGTGTGTGTGTATGTGTCCCTCTCTCTTTGTAACTCTACCTTTCAATCAAATAAGTAAATCTTTAAAGAATAAATAAGTAAAATTAAAGAAAAAAGGATCATGCAATTTAATGATCCTCAAAGGCTAGATGTTTGGCCTACCAGTTAACACTGCTTAAGACTTCCTTGTCCCACATTGGAGTGTTTGGGTTTGATTTCAGGCCTTAATGCAGGCCCTGAGAGGTGGTGGTGATGAAGGTTCATGTGATTGGGCTCCTGCTACTCATGTGGGAGACATGAATTGCTTTCCCCAGTTGCTGGCCTTGCCGCTGGCCAAGGCCTACCCATTGTGGGCATTTGAAGAGTGAACCAGCAAATAGGAGCTCTCTTTCTCTGCCTAAACTCCCTCTACCTGTATATCTATGTGTCTCTCTATTGCTGTCTCTCTGCCTCTCAAAAAAAAAAAAAAAAAAAAAACAACCCTGAGAGTTGTTGTCTTGGTTTTGGTCACCCTGGGCCAACACCCCTAGCGTTCACCTAACTCTTGTCTCTGCAGCTCCGTGTTCCCCCTTTCCCCTCCAGGCTCTGTGGCCCCAGGCCCACTGATCTCGGCCTATTCAGCTCAGTTAGACTGATGTGCTCCGAGAAAGGGCTCCCAGGCAGACAGCTCAGAGGAGCAGAGGGTTCACCTCATCTGTCCTCATTTTCTCAGGGATTGAAGTGCTTGCCGACTGTTGCCCCACGTCTGAGAAACATTGCTTCATATATTTTGTGCCATTTTCTAGTTGTTTACAGCAGGAGGGAATTCTTGTACCAATTAATCTCTCATGACCACAGGCAAAATTCTGGAAGCCTCACTATTAACTTTTTGATGGTTGTTTTCTGCTATGTTTTATTAATTAATTCAAGACTCTATTGTGGGGCATGTATTGCAAAAATAAATTAATATCAAACACTTGGATTGGGTTCCTAGATCACTATATTCTTTTTTCCAATTTATTTCACCTGGTATTTACTGAATATTTTCTCTTTAAATTAATTCTTTGTCTGATGGAATAAACCATTATACATTGAATATCACTCCCATTCGGGGTAAATTTGTTCTCAAAGAACACAAATTCTCCTCAGATCAGAACTTCTATATTTTCGGCTCTAATTTGTTCACTTCTTTGTTTTTTTCCCTCTTTTAATTTTGAGAAAAATATTCTTAAATGCCCTCTCTGCACCACTGATTAAATTTCAGATTGCTATTTCTGGCTTATACTACTCTCACATTTTTAGTTTCCTTAAATATTTCTTGATATAATGAGACTCTTTTTTTCATCAGTCTGCTGTTACATCATCTCCTATTTTATCTTTTTCACAGAGTCAGTTAATTTTTCCTTAATGGAAATTATAGACAAGATACTTTCTAAAGTTGTCCTCTGGTTTCTGTGTTATAATTTTTTTATTGTCTTTCTACCTTAAATCATGCATTTAACGGCTTTCGTGTTGGAAGATCCAGGTGTTTTCACATGTCTCTTACGGTTTATTCTTTGTGTGCACTCATGAGGTAGAACATCCATGAAATGTGGCGGGCAGGTGGGTTTCTGTCTATGCCAGCATCACTTTTTGCCCAGGAACACTCAGAATTCTCTCACATCAGAATCTAAAGGGCAGTCTGATGCACTTAGCCCATTTCAAAAGTTTTAGTATCGATACAGGCTCATGTTTTCCTACCTCTTCTGTTAATAAGGTGGAACAAGTACCAAGAGGAGATTTTGAGTGGAAATCAGTGGAAACTTGAGTCTCAGAATTTTGGAGGCAAGCATTGAGGAGGGATAATAGCTTGGAAGCACTGTGTCCTAACAGTCCCCAACCTTCGAATTAATGAGCCTAGTGACTCAGACTCATATACCCACTTCCTCCTCAATGACTTAGCCCAGTCCCATAGGCATCTCTAAGTCCAGCGTGTCCAAAATGAAACTCATTCTTCTTCCAACGCTTCCCACACTTGAAAATGCCCACTCCATCACACCGTCTCAGGCAGACACCTGAGAGCCCCCTTAAACAACCCAGTGTCCCCTGGTGAGCTCATTTTTTGCCTGTCGTTCAATTTCCAGCTCTCTGCCTCTGTCTTACTGGTCCCCTCCTTTCTGGTCTGGTTTGCTCTTTTTGTTGTGAATATCAGGATCGTGTCCTAACCAGTTACTCCACTTTCTAATTATCTTTTTCACTTCCTAAAACACTTTTTCTGGTAGATTGATCATGTTATTATCTGACTTACAGCATATCATTAACTTCCCTTTCTCTGAAGGAGAGCAACAGATGTCTCAGCCTCAAGGCTCTAACAGGTTCATGAGCCTGTGGGTCTTTGGGAATGTGAGGGACATGCAGACTCTGACTTGGCACATGCAGGGTGGGGTCTAAGCTTCTGCGTATCTGACCCACTCCCATGTGCTGCCCGTGCTGCTACCTTGGCTCCCGGTTGGAGTAGCAACCTGTTCCAGTGTCTGTAGATGCGTCTTTCTCTCCACTCCTTCCACTGCTCCCCTGTGCTTCCTGTCATCCCTGCCTACTGACGGTTCCTAGGAAAACATCTCTGTGTGACTGGTGCTGTCGCTTCTCTGTTAACGATGCTCTTCTATTCAACACTTAAACAAGTTGCATTTTATACTGAGTTCCTTTTCTATCCCCTACCTCAGTGGTAGACCTATTTGCTTCCTACTTGTGCCCTGGCTGGGTCAATTTAAGCTATTCTATGAGCATATGTGATATTTTCTTAACAGATTTTGTTTACATACCTGTTTCCTATACCAGTCTACAAAACTTAATGGGCAGGGACTGTGTCATCTCACAGCTATCTAGCATACCATCTGTCATGTGGCAGGTGCCTCATAAATATCTTTCTAAAGAAAGTATAAAATGGAATAGAAGAACTGGTTGAACAGTAAATTTGAATTTTAGGTACAGTTGTGTTAGTTTTCTATTGCAGCATAATAAATTAGTTCTGAATAAGCTGTGTGAAACAATGGACCCTCATTATCTACAAGTATTTATGGGTCAGAACTCTAGGAGCCCTCTGTTCAGAGACTGCCCAGGCAGAATCAAGGTATGAGTCTCACCTGAGGCTCCTGGTCCTGTTCCAAGCTCACTGGGTGTGGGCAGAATTCGTTTCCTGTGTTTACAGAGCTGAGGCCTCTGTGCTCCTGAGAGCTCTTGGCAGGGTCCACTCAGTTGGCCCCTGGAGGCTGACCGTGGAGCCTCGTCCAGTGGTCCAACTCATGTGTTTGCCGCCTTTCAGGACAGTGGGTACGTCTCTGACTGACTTCTTAATGGTCCCCAGCCTTCTGTGATGAAAACATGGA
This sequence comes from Lepus europaeus, assembly GCF_033115175.1. Lineage (NCBI taxonomy): Eukaryota > Metazoa > Chordata > Mammalia > Lagomorpha > Leporidae > Lepus > Lepus europaeus. The sequence goes on along the minus strand of NC_084833.1, from coordinate 121,547,217 downwards.
TGCTGTGACATGGTCGCAGGAAGGACTATCCTACCAGGATTTGCTAAACAGCATGAGCTATCCCAGGGATCCCCGCTGATGTCCAATCAAGTCCACTGGTTCAGCCCCCATTAAAGATGGAGTGTAATGCAGCATGCACAACAGAGGGTGGAGATTTGCAGATAATCTTAGGATTCTCCCTCCCACGATAGTTAACCAGGAAAACCGAGGTACTCATCACAAATTTTTGGAAAAGTGGAAAGGAAGTCCATAGTGAAGAGAAAGATAAACTCAGACTTCAGTGCATATACTCAAGATGCATACTCAAGAGTTTTGCCATCATTACATACTACAGCTACTTTTCTATGTTTGAATTTTTCATTTTATAAGTGATCATGAACTTAAGAAACTTGTAATTTGTGGTACAAGCAGAATTCCTGACTACTACTGATGTGATCTTTCCTCAGTGCTATAATTGCCTTCTCTTCCAACTCATTACAAACAAACTCAAGCACTCAGCCTTTGAAAAGTGAAATAAGTGAAAAAGAACTTGACTTTGGAGTTACGTCTGATCAGGCACTCTGAAATTTCTTGCTCAGCCTCATCAACTCTAAATAGAATCATGAACTTAGACTTTCAAGGAACATAGGAGATGGCCTTTGAAGTAAGCCTGACAGCTTATCTTTGGGCAAAGCAAAGTATGCAGAAACCAGTGTATCAGCTTCAGTTTAGCCCTGTGGAAAACCAGCCACCAACTGCCACAGGAGGCTTTGGCTCCTGCTGAGGGTGCCTGTCTCTCTTCTACAAATCCACCTCCATTCTCAGATTTGAATGACAGGTGCTTAATGTAACTGAACATACCAGTTTACCTTTTCATCTCCTCTACTGAATGGGATTTAACTTCCACGTTGTGACAGGCGAAGTAATGACAGTCTTACAAGTTTCTAAATTTTTCAGCACTGCTCACTCATGGCTTACTCCCTTGGGATAGTTCCTTTCCTTACCTGAAACCCACCAATGATCTATGTATCAAAATTCAATATATTCAATTCTCACCATGCAAGTGCAAACTGTGTCAAACATTTTGCTCATAGTTAGAAACACCCATAGGCAATTATCAATTCTCTTTATGATTAATGGAAAAGCTATGGTGTTTGTATGAATGGAAATGCATGCTGGAGCATTCACAGACATACACTGTAGACAAACCCTGTCATTACACTAGCTCAATATAAGAATTCCTGAATCAACCAAAAACTTGGGAGCAACTGTAATATCTGAGCATGTCAACTTGCCAGGAAATAAGAGTGAACTAGCAGTATTGCCAACAGTACTTAAGCAAGTCACTTTTGTAAAACTGAAGGTAACGTGTTTTGTTTTCCTTTTTGCTTAATACTGTGTCTTGAAGCAGGAAGACAGACTCAGAGAGTGCACCATGCAGAACAGGCATCTATTTCAAATAGCTCCACAGCATTGCAAAGTTACAGAAGACCCTGGTATGAACACTGCAGTACAGACCCACGCCAAGATTGCATAAGTGGGGACATTCACTCTAAAAACTGGGCATAGAAATGCATTTTATTATGTGTGTGTGTGTATAGTCCACAACTTTAAAAAAAATCCCATGTGTAATAAGGATGAATACATCAACGAGGGAGGCACCTTTCTCCAAAGGGAGGAAGGAACCTCCACTGTGATACGACCTTGACTAAACAAGTTCAGAGTTGGTGAACTCAAGGGGCTTCCATAGCCTAGACAGCTCATGACAAGAGCCTTGGGTGATTGCTGATGTCATAAATAAGAGTGTCAATTGTTAAATCAACAATGGGAGTCACTGGGCACATGCTCCCCATGTAGGCTCTCTGTCCTTAATGTGTTTTACTCTGAAACTTAAAAAAAACACTACTAGTCGAACAATACCCTATACCTTGTGTGGTTGTGTGAGTGCAGCCTGTTGAAATACTAAGTTGATCTTCTGTGTATGAAGGTAATTGAAAATGAAACTCGATGAAGGGCGGGATGGGAAAGGGAGTGGGAGAGGGAAGGGCCGCAGGAGGGAAGGAGGGAGGTTGGGGGGTGGAAAGCCACAACAATACAAAAGTTGCAATTTGTAATTTCACATTTATTAAATAAAAAAAAACAAATTAATCCACACTGATTCCTGATCAGCACACTAGAAGATTGATTTTGGGTACCACTTCATTAGGAGATCTTAGCACATCAAGATGATATTAATGTTAACCCCTAGCATTGAAGACTAGAGTGTGTACAACATAAATGATCATTTTGCTCTGTTTGACAAAAGTGTGGCTGTATGTATCATCCAAGACCTGAAGTTAGTCATTGACTGTTAGATGAATTGGTTAGTTCTTTAAGTTGAAAGCAGAAGTATCAGTGTAGGTTAAATGTACTGCTTTACCTATCAACGATGGATTTTAGCTATTACAAAGATATTAAACCTGCCATTTGTAGTTTGAAATACCCAGATAATAAAGATTAGACTTTTTAAACTGAAAAAAAAGGATGAATACAATTGGAATCATACTGTTCACACACACACACACAAAAATCTTCATTAAAGATATGTATGTTTGCACATATGTACACGTGAGCGTGTGTAAGTGTGTGTAGTTTCCCCATAGGGCCTAGTGTTTCTCTTTAACATTAACCTTTCCAGACCAACTTGTCTACCTCAGGCTCTCAAAGGGAGGCCACCCCACCCATGCAGTAGTAAGTATTGGTGAATCCTATATTCAATATGCATATGCACTCTGTAAGTACCAACCTCTGTGGATGTTCAAATCCCCTATATAGAATGATATAGTATTTGAACATAATTATCATGTGTATCCTCCTGTATATAACAGTGCTTCAAAGAGTTCATGGAAAAATGTAAATAAAGGTAAGTTTATTTGAATGCAAAAAATTTTGAAGTCTGTGCATCATCTTCTCATACTGGGCTTTCCCCATGAACTCCTTGAAGACCCTTTGCACTTGAAATCATCTCTAGGTTTCTTGTGACATCTAATGCAGTGCAGACGCTATACAAAAAGTTGTTATTCTATATCCTTCAAGGAACAACTACAAGGAAAACAGTCAATATGTGTCTAGTACAGCTGCAATTTTTTTCAAACATTTCAATTCACGTTTTGTAGAAAGCTGAATGAGGAGCACACAGATACAGAGGACTGGCTGTACGCTGAATACTTATCTCAGTAACAGAACTCAAGGATTTCTGCCGAAGTTTTTTTTCTTGTATGGCAGAAGCCATTTCTGCCACTAAAATTCGATGATTCATCTTTATGCAATATGTAAGGTACCTCAAAAGTTTGGAAAATGGAATTAACAGACATTTATTTCAGTGCAGAAATTTTTTGACATCCATGCATTGTTTATTCACAATGCGCATTTCCCTTGAACTTGTTGGAGACCCGTCGTGTGTACTGTGTGTACTGTTGTTGTGAGTGGCTGTGCAGAGATCACCCTTCCAGCCAGCTGCAGCATCTACTGGGTTCTAGTGACTCGGGAGCTGGGAAGCAGTACCATGCACCACACTCAGTGCTGCTCCACTAAAGGCTCACATCTTCCTTGCTTTGCTAGCTACATGCTGAAGACGTGGAGGGCACTCCAGGGCACAGTGGAGTCCCGGAAGGAATTGTATTTTCTGATTCCAGAGTATCACCACATGGAGGAAAACCAATAGGGCATGCTCCAGGAATACTTGTGCTGGAATGCATATGAAGGGAAAATCTAAATTTTTGTTATGCTACTAAGATATTTGAGTTGTTTTTGCAGCAGCTAACATTACCCCAACTGGTGCAAAAGTCAGAGCCTTACACTAGTTGTTGCCAGTAAAAAAAAAAAAAAAAAAAAAAAAAAAAAGTCAAATATCTCTGATACCAGTTTCACAGTTTTGTGGTAGACAGTGAGGCAACAGACCTAGCAAGCTGGAAATCCCTGCTCTGCTGTAGAGAAACATTTGGTAAAACTGTCACCCTTGTTAACACGGAAAGCAGACCAAGTGCCTACTGAGTCTGTGCATCTCGGAGAGGTAGCTGGAAAGAGCCGGAATGTGAGCATATGTTGATCTTCCCTCATTGTGTTTGGCAAGATATTTCAAGAATGAGGAGTTGAGCCGGAATTAGCTCGTTTGCACACACAGAGAATCAGAACAAAAAGTAGCTGAAGTGTGACTTGGAACTGCTCATTGAGGACAGCCATAAGAGGTAAGACTGCAAGAGCCTTGGAGCCACAGAGGCCCATGGAAACCTCCTAGCTCAACAAATGGGCACGGCTCTGTAGCTTGTGGAAATGAAGGGTGGGGCTCTCCTAGCAATTATGGAAGAACAGCCTCCAGCTCCCCACCCACAGCTTGGCACAAAGAGAGGTGGAAGCCAGGGATGTAAGCAGAAGAATAAATAAGGCTCCAGTGTTCTCCAGACAACAACTTCGGGTAGGATTTCTGGGCACACAACTGCTCTAAACACAGTGTGCAGTGTGGGTTATCTGTTGAAGCTCTTCTCCTGCCCTAATGAATACAACATCCCAGAGAGTCAGTTGTCATGCATGAGCCTGGCTGTAACTGTAAGTTATGTGTAACAGACTCCACATCGATTGCACATTACAATTGCTATTTGGCATGAATGCGTTCATTGGCCATAGGCATCCTGTTGGCTGTGTTTTCTGATTCTCATACATCTTGAATTAGAAGTTCCTAGAAGAAATAGACCATGTGGATTCAACTCTTTCCAGGGCAAGCCTAAGTTGGACAGAGCTACAATAAGTTTCATATACCAACAGCTGGATGGAAGAGATGATCAAAGTAGAATCTGGATGAGTACCTACAGATGCATTAAACAGGTGAGGAGGTGACTGTAAGGGCAAATGTTTTTTAGAGTTATTTATTAACTACAAATAATGAAAATTACAAAATCTTGTTGATTCCTGTTATCTAAAAAGTCACCAAAATTTTATCCCATGTATGTCTAGAAAAGAAACCCTCTTCCACCCAGGAAACTCGTGACTTTTTTTCCCTTAAAAAAATGGAGCTATACATAGCAAAAAAAAAGGGGGACCTCAAAATAAACCAAGTGAATGCATAAATAAAGGTGACATCTGCAGTTGAGTAATGCTTGGCCAAATCTAACATTTGCAGGCGACAGACCTATGCAAAGCTTGTCCATGGATGTTTTTGAAGATACAGCCTACTGTGCTTTGCAAATTACAGATGAGCTAGAAGTGCAGCATTCCCCTGGAGCGATTTGTGCTGAGTTATAATCCCTGGGCCTTGGCATAGACGCGATGGTAAGTCTGGTTGTAAAGCAGACAAGCACGCACCTTTGGGATGACGCTTTCCAGCTCCCATAAAAACAAAGCATCGAGAGAGACTACAGTTGCTGAGCCTCGTGAAAGCCTGGTGGAGAAGGGAGGAACCTGTCTTAAGATCTCACAGGATTGCTCCAGCAAGCTCAGGTCCTTCTCTCTGCAATTCTGAAGTCTGAGTGTACTCGGAGCCACAGGCACCTAAAAAGAAGTAGCCTCCACTTGCATCCAAACTGTGAGTGCTCCACTTGTGTACTGAAGCAAATTACGTCCACCATACGTTTAACATCTTTCTGGAAACCATGAAGAGGGCAGCTCTGTGGGCTATGACTTAATGGTAAAGTGCAAAAGAGAACAGCCTCTTGCTACAGTTTCTAGCACCCACATAGAGAAGAGGATGATTACGCTGGGATTCCCCCCATCTGACCTTGTCAGGTGTTTTGCATGCCATGAGCCCCTCTGCAAAATGCCTACGAAATGGCACACAGCAAAGAAGACCATTGCAGAAAACACAAAGTGAGGAACTGTCTATGCTGCCAAAAAAAGAATTTTTGGTAGAAAGACTTTTGAAAATGAATCATCTCACTCCTTAAGGAAGGGTGTGTAATTGTGTGAAAAGTCAAGGGTTCTTATGAGTGGTAAGACTGGACCCTTCCAAGGGGGAGGCAGCAATGGGAACGGGGAAGAAATGAAAAAAAAAAAAAAAGCACATCTGTTTCTCCCTGCCATGAGGTTCTGGAAGAAGAAATTGAGGTTGAAAGGGGCAAAACTCAGTGCCCGAGGGGTAGGAAGCTTAATAAAGGCTATTGAGATAAAGGAAAGCTCTGGGAACAGAGGGGTGTCCGAGTGACACTTATGAAGAATTCACTGACTGTAAGCTTGGTTCAAGGTGGCCGAGCAATTTCAGAGAAGCGGAAGAAGGCAACATCAAAAGCACCAAGGCTATTGACTATTTTGTTTAAAAATGGGACAACAGGAATCGGAGGTCCTTAACGCTATTGAATCCAGGCTCTAACACAGTCAGCTCAGCAGTCATAGCTGACAGCATGATGCATGAGGACCCAGGCCGTGTAATAAAAGAGAGAAAGAGCACGCACTGCTTAGTCACCCTAAATGAGCATGCAGGACGTTCTGAGGCGGCAACACGATCAGGCTACTTACTGGTCTTGGCTAAAGACACTGTGTTTGAAAAGACAAAAATGAATTTTAATCAAAAAGTGGGATGGGAGAGGGAGTGGGAGATGGGATGGTTTGCAGCAGGGAGGGTGGTTATGGGGGAAAGAACCGCTATAATCCAAAAGTTGTAGTTTTGAAATTTATATTTATTAAATAAAATTTTTCTATTAAAAAAAGGTGATGGGTTGAGAATGGGTAGCGCAGAGTATGCATTTGAAGTAGCTTTTTAGCCAAATAAGAACGTGTGCAGTAGCAGTAAGGAAGAGCCAAAGGCATTCAACAAGGTAGAGAAGTCCATTCAAGCTTTGGCTGAGCGCAGTGACGATGTGTTTCGGAAGGAAAAGAGCATCAGTGAGACCAGCGTTAGAAAAGCGATGCAGAAGATGGTGAGGCACAATGTGCATGTGAGTCTTCAGTGATTTGGAAACCCACGGTGAGGGTAAGTTCAGTTGTTTCTACGTGGATAAGTTCACATGTACTGTTGAGAAATGTGTGTATGAAGAAGAAGCCTTGGGGCCATCATTGTGATATACCAGATTAAGCCACCTATTGTTATACCAGCATCCCATAGAGGGGTACCCACTTGAGTTCCAGCTGCTCTGCTTCCCATCTGGTTCCCTGCTAATGTGCCTGAGAGGTCAATGGAAGATGGACCAAGTCCTTGGGCCCCTGCCATTCATGTGGGAGGAAGACCAGGATGGAGTTCCTGGCTCCTGGCATCAGCCTGGCACAGACATGGCTGTTGTGGTAATTTGGGGAGTGCACGAGTGGATAGATCTATTTCTCTCTCCCTCTTTCTGCCTCTCCTTTGCTCTCTTTCTGTATCTCTGCCTTTCAAATAAATAAATAAATAAATAAACATTAAAAAATAAGAACCATGAGTCTGGGTGCTTTCCTCCAGTGGTTGGAATGCAATTGTCCCTTATAAGTTCATGTGTGGACACCAAATCATCAAGGTGGTATTGGAAAAGGGGGCTACAGGAGGCGATTAGGCTGAGAGCTGCACTCTCCTGGCTGGAGACAATATCCGTGTAGAGAAGGGTTCCATGACCGTTCCTAGAACCACTCCAGCCCTACCACCACCCGCAGATGTACCATGCATTCTCTCTGCAGCAGAGGCCAGGCCCGCTCTAGACCTGGAGGAGTCAGTGCCTCCTAGCCTCACAAACTCTGGGAAAATGAATTTTTCATGCTTTAGAAGTCACTCAAAGATCCTTGGTTATATGCAGCAAGAACAGAATAAGACACTGGCCTTTTAGGGGTGTCTGTGCATCTATTGTTCTAGAAGTGTATCTTGGGAGACCATCACAGCCACAAAGGTCTCTTTCCTTTGGCAAATCTCTACTCTTCCTTTGCAGCACCCTTCAGGTGTCACCTCCTCTCTGTAACGTGCTCATCTCCTTCCTGGTAGAATTAACGGTCTCCTCCTCTGTGATCTGAATGTTAACTCCATGTGTGAGTTTTCTATTATTGCAAAAGTAAGTCTCCACAAACCTGACAATGGAAAGCACACACATTATTATCTTTTCCAGTTTCTATGGGGTCTGAGCCCTGGGCTCCAGAGTCTGCTCGGGGTCTCACAAGGGTGAAACCAGAATGAGAGCTGGCTGCGTCCTCATGTGGAGGCCTTGAGAGTAGGGATCAAGGAGGCTCAGGTTGCTGGGAGAATGGGTTCCTGGTGGCTGTGATCCCCAGGATCGCTCAGCTCCCAAAGGCTGTGCTCAGGTTCTACAGCCCTCACTGCTTTCTCCCAGGGGAGCAGGAAAGCGCCTCTCCGACAGGTCCCCTTGTGTTCCTAGGGCCAGTCTGATTAGGTTAGGCCCACCACGATAATCTTCCATTTGGCCAAAGACAACTCAGTGCTAGCTTATTTGCTAGGTGATTTTTCCAACATACTCACTGGTTCCACCCATACCCAAGTGAGGAGATTTTACAGGTCATGAGGGCAAATAGGAAGAACCAGGGGTCCTCACGGAATTCTCCCTGCCACACTATGAAACAACCAACATGTGCTAGAAAAACATACACATGCAAAACCTCTTCTGAGCATAAGCCTTCCCAGAGTACAGACGTGCCTTTTTCAAATCTGTACCAGCAACTCGTATGGTGTCCCAAATATCCCACATATTCCCTAACTTCCAGGTTACATGTTCATAGAAAAATGACACACAAACAACAGAAAAATCTGAGGTTGCTTTTTATGAGAATAATGAGAAATAGACTTGGAAATGGCTTAAGAAAGTAGAGAATGAACATATTAGAAAAAAGAACTCCAGAGGAATATGGAAGAGATCTCCTGGAAATGAGTCCAATTTCAGCCTGCCCTGCTTTATACAAAGCTTTGCTTTGCTTTGCTTTTCTCTTTTCTTTTCTTTCTCTCCTCTCCTCTCCTCTCCTCTCCTCTCCTCTCCTCTCCTCTCCTCTCTCTCCTCTCCTCTCCTCTCCTCTCCTCTTCTAGATTTTCTTTATTTATTTGAAAAGCAGAGTTATAGGGAGGAGAAAGCAGAGGCAGAGAAAGAGAGAGAAGTCTCTGTCTGCTGGTTCACTCCCCAAATGGCCATAATGGCTGGAGCCAGGAGCTTCTTCCGGGTCTCCCATGCAGGTGCAGGGGCCCGAGCACTTGGGCCATCCTCTACTGCTTTCCCAGGTGCATTAACAGAGAACTGGATTTGAAGTGGAGCAGCCGGGACTCGAACTGGTGCCTATGTGGGATGTCTACACTACAGGCGGCAGCTTTAGTCTTCATGCCTTCACGCAAGGTTTCTTAATAAAGCATATCCCATTTTATATGACTACTCATATCACTGTCAAATTCTTCATATTTGTTTTAAATCAAAGAGTAACAACATGACTATACCAGAAATACAAATGTCAGGCTCTATATTGTCTCCCAGCATATCCAGTATACTGCCTCCAGTATGGAGGCAGGTCCATAGAGGAAAGATGGAGACAGAAGGAGGACCTCCAAGAAGCAGAATCACTGGAGAAACACCCCTGAACAGAAGGACCCTTGAGAAGGTTGATCTGAGAGAGAGAGAAGGAACCTGCAAGAGAGAAGAAATGGAACAAAGGGCAGGTGGTGGGGCAATAGTGAGCTATGCCTCCTCCTGCAGCATTGGCATCCCATATGGGTGCTGGTTCCAGTCCCGGGCTGCTCTACTTCCCATCCAGCTCTCTGCTATGGCCTGGGAAAGCAGTAAGTATAAATACACAGCCGATCAAAAAGATAGGGTATGTGTCGAAGAGATTTCACAAATAAGACCAGTGTAAACAAATAATGAAGGATAGAATTAAAAGGGAGAGAATGATCCTGCGGGGGGAAGCAGGACACACAGCAGACTCATAGAATGCAAACGCCCAAAACAGCACTCCTGCCTCAGAATCAACCCTTGGGACATTCGGATCTGGCTAAAAGGTCCCATGAGAGTCTCACAGGCATGGAAAGCCATGACACGGTGGCAAAAACCAATCTAAATGAAAGATCCTGGTGAACAAGACCCCAGCAGAAGGAACAGGCCCATCCAGGAGAGAGGCGCCTTTCTCTGAAGGGAGGAAGGAACCTCCACTGTGACACGGCCTTGACTAAACAAGTTCAGAGTCAGTGAACTCAAGGGGCCTTCCATAGCCTAGACAGCTCATAGCAAGAGTCTCGGGTGACTGCTGACGTCACAAATAAGAGTGCCAATTGTTAAATCAACAGCGGGAGTCACTGGGTACATGCTCCCCACGTAGGATCTCTGTCCTTAATGTGTTTTACTATGAAACTTAAAAACAACACTACTAGTCGAACAATACCCTATACCTTGTGCGGTTGTGTGAATGCAGCCTGTTGAAATCCTTGCTTAGTATACACTAAGTTGATCTTCTGTGTATGAAGGTAATTGAAAATGAAACTCAATGAAGGGTGGGATGGGAGAGGGAAAGGGGAGGGTCACGGGCGGGAGGGAGGTTGGTGGGGGAAGCCACAACAATACAAAAGTTGCACTTTGTAAATTCACATTTATGAAATTAAAAAAAAAAAGCTGACCCAAATACTTGGGCCCCTGCACCTGCATGGGTGACCCTGAGGAAGTTCCTGGCTCCTGGCTTTGGATCTGCCCAGCTTGGACCATTGCAATCATTTGGAGAGTGAACCAGTAGATGGAAGACTTTTCTCTTTCTCTCCATCTCTCTGACCATAACTCCACCTCTCAAAGAAATAAATCTTGAAAATGAAATAAGAAACAGAAGAAGCAGACCTGTGAGAGGAGGATCTCTGAGAAGTGGGAGAGGAAACAACTGAGCACCCATGGGTGCACAGTTGGGTTTGGATTTGGTGGGATCTAAGGCAATTACGTCCAGTGACAAAAATACTGGTATTTCTGAGACTCTTAAGTATGAGGATATTATGCAACAATAGGAACAGGTGCCCAAGGCAGGCCTTGCAACTTTAAACTGTCAGCAGGTTGACTGAGGTGATGAAGAGCTTCGATGGGCCGGGACATGCCCCAGCAAGTCCTGATTGGTCTCCCTGGACAGATGGTGTTATTGGCCTCATCAGATCCTGGGGCAGTCATGACTAAAACCCTGGCACCTTCATTTCTGCACCTGTCATTTACGTAACGGACACGGCTCACAGCACAGACCCTGAGACCTTCCTGTCCAGCAATACTCGTACGGAATCTCATAAAAACCAAACTGCATTTTTACTGCAGTCACGAACAAGAGAACCATAATTGATAAAAGCCTTAAAGTGAGATGGATGCAGCATTTTGAGAATTTCCCAGATGCTTTGTATCAAGAGACTACATTTTTATATTGCCAGACTTATTTCATGTTTTACAGCTGCTGGTCGTTGAATTTTACAGGTTGTTCAGAGATGGGGCTTGGGTTTTCTAGGCACAGGCTTAAAGCACATCTCATGCGAGTCACCAGTGCTATGGTAAATGTGAAAGAGAACATCATTCTGAACCTGAGAATCTGTAGAAGACATTGGCCAGGGTGCAGAACAGTAGCACAAACCACCAGCAGCAGCACCCCAGGAGTCATGGGTTTTGAGATAGACACAGGCAGGGACCCCTCAATGATGGACATTTCTGGTCCAACCCTGACTCAAGAAACACTGGCTGAAGAGTGTGAGGAAGTTGGTGATGATAGTGATGGGCAGTGGCCACCACGTTGCAGAGCAAGGTGGCAGAGGGCCAATGTTTGCCAGCATTCCAGAGAGCAGTGGCAGAGAACTTGGAGAGAAACAACCAAGAAGGAGCTCCAATTCAGTGTTGTGTGACTTGGAGTGTGCGGAAGCTGTCATTCCCACCTACAGGCGATCGATTTAATTTAGCAGACTCATTTCTTGTTAGGGAAATCTTACAGCTCACGAAAGCAGGGCTCAGACACAGTGATCACCCTGGAGCCTGCAAACCAAGCATCTAATTCAGCTCAAACTTGCCTGAGAACCCGTGTGAACGAAAGCTGCACCAGCTGTTTGGAGAAGCCTGGAAGTGGGTTTTATCGTTGGCAACTTGAGTGCTTGTGTGGTTCATGGAAGAAAGAGAGGGTAAACTGGGTTGACTATCTCAGCTCCTGAGGAGAAGGCTGGGCCTACAGCTATAGCCTATCATCTTCCTTTTGAGTATCACACCCTGAGTTTCCCACATTCTGTGCCAAGGGAGAAGGAAGCAGAAACACGCCTGACTCAGACTAGGCCACGGGGGGCTTTGCTGCTAGGGAGAGGCAGATCAGAAGGCTTGGAATGAGAATCCTCCCACCTGGTTAGCTGGACAAAGGATTCTACCAACAAAAGGACAGAGAAAACAGCCATGGGAGGAACCTATTGCCCAGTCCTCTCATCTCCGCCATGAAACCTGCGTGGGGAGCACACCTGGCCCCTCTCTCCCTTTCTCTTCCCTCCAAGGAGAGACGAGACCTGTCTGAAGTCAGCTGTCCCCTCTACCGGGTGTCCTCCTGGTGTCTCCCCTTCCTTTCGAAGGCGGCAGTTAGGTAGCTAACAGAGGAAGGCTGAGGTTGACAGTCCCAGCTGAGCACTCGATCACATAGCCGGTGAGTGACAGACCCTGCAGCCCTGTGCAAAAGCCCTGGCTGGTTAGCACAGACGCCATGGCCAGGCCCTGGCATGACAGCCTGGCCTGGCTCTCATGTCAGCCTGATCTGTACCTCTCAAACCCCCTTTCCCTGCGCTATCCAGGTCCGTCTTCCAACCACCACCAAGTGCTCCCCCATTCTGTGTAGCGGAAACCTCAAGTTCTGCAATGTTGCAAACTTAGAACCAGCACCGGCTGGAAATATTCAATATGGCTGCTGGCTGTGTCCCCGCGATAACCTTTAGGTCATTATAATGTGTTTATAAGAACATTACCATGGCCACACTCCTACTCCCATCCTGAACCTGACAATGACACTTCTGAGAATTCCCAAAAAGGGCATGGAAATGCGGAACATGCAAGTCCTATCCCAAACTCCAGCCCCTAATTTCTCCTGGTGGGGGAACATCTGTCCCACAAGCCCTTTATGGCCCAGGCCAAGGTAACCACAGGTGAGACTCAAAATACAATAGCAGGCTACATTTTAAGTCGATCATTTTGTATGGCTGTTATGTTACAAATGTCCATGAATGATGTTACAAATGTCCAAATGGCCCTTGGCAGAATAAAAGCTCCCCACCCTTGAAGTGGCCGGCTTCAACCTTGTTGAGGAATTTATCACTCTTCTCCTTGACTTTGTCCACATTTGAGATTTTTAAAGATTTGTCTATTTACTTATTTATTTGAAAGTCAGAATTAGAGAAAGGGAGACACAGACAGAGAGCTCTACCATCTACTGGTTCACTACCCAAATGGCTGCAATGGCCAAGGCTGTGCCAGGCTAAGGCCAGGAGCCAGGAACTTCATCTGGAATTCCCACTTGGGTGCAGGGGTCCAAGAATTTGGGCCATCCTATGCTGCTTTCCCAGGCACATTAACAAGTGGAGCAGCCAGGACTTAAACCAGTGTCCATATTTGAAGCTGGTGCTGAGGACGGTGGCTTAACCAGCTGTACCACAGCACTGGCCCCCACATTTAATTATTGAGTTGCATTTTTCCTTTCCAAAACTGGTTGGGAGGGAGATTTGGGGTACCCCTTTCTCCTTGCTGATGGGCCATGCAATAAAGCTTTTCTCTTCCCAAAAGAACAGTACCACAAATGGGTCTTTGTGCACATCAGACAGTAGACCTAACTTGACAGGCACCAAGCCTGACTGGTGAGCCCTGTGAGATTTCCTGAGCCTCTGGGCTCCTGGTCTCTGTGGCAGGGAGGGTTCCCCAGGTTGTAGCAGTGAATAGCCTGCCAATGAGGGGGGCATGAGGTTGCACCAGTGGTCTGCCTGAGACGGACTGGTAGTTATTACGAGTGATAAAGTATAATTGATGTGAGCAGGTGAGTAGTTAGTAAGCAAAGAGAAGCTGAGAGAGGCCAGCAGAAATGTGTGCCACGGCTCTGTGCCACATAACTCCACCACTTACATAGTGATCCAACGTGGCTTCAGGCTTGGCACACCCACTGCCGGCTGTGACACCTTCCTAATGCAACCTACATGGAGACTCAATGTCAGTTCTGAGATCCCACCCCCCAAAAAAAAGTGGACCTGGAAGGGAGCAGTACTGAAGTTCCAACCAAACTCGAGCCCATTTGCATATTTAATTGGAGCATCACCGCTCTAGCCTGTAGAAGTGTGGCTGCAACTCTGGTGTGGGCAGTTCTTCCTTCTTCATGAGAGCGAGGGGCTGCTCAGGCTCACATCTGAGTGTGTACTAACCCCTTAAATGCAACCTGATTTCCTGCGCACCTTTCTGTCTCCTCCTGGAAACTTTCTCACAGGAGGAAGAAATTGCCTGGAACAAACCCAGCTTGTGTGGGGGGACCCCCGAGGCCCACCATGACCAAGAATATAGGATGCAGACAAAAGGAGGGCACAGGAATATGGGGAGACAATCTCAGAGTTTATTAGTTTGAGAATGTTCCAGGAAAGCCTGTATTGCGACATTGTACTCAGAGGGGACCATGCCACCACAGACAAGGAACACTGCGAGAGACCTGTCTGTGACACAGCTTGTCGTACAGAAGAAATTCTGAGAAAGCTTGAAACACCTCTCAGAGGGGCCCGACCACCCCAACAAGCAATGGCTGAAGCTTCAGGGAACCAGTTTGAGCCAGATTTTTGAACATCGATGGATGATGTATTTTGCAAGCAGAAGAAGCTTCCCCACCCCTAACACCATGCACCTCTCTTCTGCATCCTGGACACTCCCCTAATCTTATCTATAAAAGCCAGCACCTGTGATGCCGGCATCCCAGTTAAAGTTCCCATCACTCCACTTCTGATCCAGTTCCTTGCTAATGGCCTGGGGAAAGCACCAGAAGACGGCCCACATGTTTGGGCCCCTGACACCCATATGGGAGACCTGGATGAAGCTCCTGGCTCCTGGCTTTGGCTTGGCTCAGGCCTGGGCATTGCGGCCATTTGGGGAGTGAACCAGTAGATGGAAGATCTCTCTGTCTCTCTTTCTCTCTTTGTAACTCTTTCAAATAAATAAATAAATAAATACATCTTAAAAAAAAAAAAAAAAAGTAGAGGCTGGCGCTATGGCACACTAGGTTAATCCTCCACCTGCGGTGCCGGCATCCCATATGGGTGCCGGTTCTAGTCCTGGCTGCCCCTCTTCCAATCCAGCTCTCTGCTGTGGCCTGGGAAAGCAGTGGAAGATGGCCCAAGTGCTTTGGCTCCTGCACCCGCATGGGAGACCCAGAAGAAGCTCCTGGCTCCTGGCTTCGGATCGGTGCAGCTCCAGCCGTGGCAGCCATTTGGGGAGTGAACCCACGGAAGGAAGACCTTTGTCTCTGTCTCTCCCTCTCACTGTAACTCTACCTCTCAAATAAATAAATAAATAAATAATCTTTTTTTAAAAAAATAGAAAAGAAAACTCTCGCAAACTGCTTCTCAGGGACGCAGTTTCTCCTTGGGAAAAGTAAGTGACCACCGTGTCCCTTCACTTGTCACAAGGAAATAAAGCTTTTCCTCTGAGCAACTCCCTCTCGACACTGTTTAGTTGGTGACACCTGCAGCAGCGGGGCATCCACTAACGCAAGCTGACACTGTCACCGTGGGTCTGGCTTCTTGGTGTCTTTCTCAGCTGATTCAGAGTAGACAGGCAGAGACGGGCTGGGGCTCCCTCTCTCCCAAGCCTCCCCTCACAGCCAGGTGGGGAGGGCACAGTATTTGGTGTCCCCTGGAGCACCTCGCACCTGGGCCCTGAGTCTCCTGGCTGCCTCATTTGTAAACAGGAGTTAATGACATTTGCCTCACCAGCAGTGTCCTGTGGAGTTAATGGGCTCAGCATAGTTCTGGTACTGGGATATGCCGCTCTCCTCGCTGGGTTTTGTGTCTCGTCCCTAGAAAATGATGCCGATTTTTCTTTCTGCCAAGGGATTAGAAATTTTACGGCTCTTTTAGGTTCTCTTTCTCTCCACCAGGGTTCTTTGTCCCTGTGACCCTGAAGGATGAGGAACCCAGACAACGGAGGGAAAGCAAAGTGAAGGAAGTTTGCGAACGTGAAAGAGAAATCTCCTGGCAGTGACCCAGAGAGACCCCAGAAGTGCTGGCCCCTGAGAAGGGCAGGTCTGCGTGATTTCCTGGGCTACTGAAGGGGAATTCTTGTGATTGGTTGGGGGAGATGCAAATAAGGCACTCAACAGTGAATGTCCAGTGTCCAGTCACAGAAGCCAGTTGCTGGTTGCCTCTGAGACTTATCTCCAAATGGTGAGGGAGGGACCCCCTGCTCCCTATCTACCTAGGCAGGTGTCTCTATTGGCTGACTGTCCCAAGAAGGGAGTTAATAAACAATACATGCTTTAAAAACACTAGAAGAATTAGCTACTGATGAATGCATATTTCTGGTCTTTTTTTCTTTTATTTCTTTCTCTTTCTTTCCATCCTGCCTCCTTTCTCTTCTTATTTTCACTCTGGAGTTTCTCTCCTAGCATTTTCAGCGGCATAAAGCTTGAAGAGCATTTGAGAGCTTTCCTCCCTAATTGAAAGAGTCGTTTCAGTAGGAGACGTTTTAGCTTTAAAAAAACTAAAAATACCAAATCATCGGAGAATAAAATAGGAACTGATAGAATGGAAAAAAGTATGGGGTATTCTGAGTAGGAAGGAGAATGTTGAATCTTAGAACACCCTAGGAGAAAATCTCTGTGAGATAAGAATATCAGCTTCAGAAAAGAAGCCACTAAATGCTTAATTGTCTGTTGCTCCAATCGGCCAGAGCACAGGGAACGCCTGGGGCATGGGATCTAGCCTGGGCTTTGTACTTGCTAACTTAAATAAGGCTCAGCAACTTTTTCAGATATGGAGACACTTTTACAGTTGACTTTTATTTGATAAAATCAGTAGCCCTTAAGTCACCTTATAGTATTAAACACAACAGCAACCTCACACTTTCAAAAATAACACAAAAATGTCAAGGCGTATTTTTTATCCAGGGCTCACTGTCCTGGGGTCTGGGTCACAAAGATGAGGTTCATGACCAGCTCTCTTCTTGTGCTATTAGGATCCTAAATGCTTGTGCTATTCTTACAGCAAATCACACACTACTACTACTTCTGATAATAGTGTTCAGATGCATGGGGAAACCACCAAGTGCTTTCCAGGGTGCAGTAGTCAGTGCAGCCTACTGTAACAGGACACCATAAAGGCTGGATGGGTTGAATGACGGACATGGATTTCTCATTGTTTTGGAGACTGGTACGTTGTAGTGAGGGTGCCAGTGGATTCAGTGCCCAGTAAGGATCCATTCCCTCTCTTGCAGACGTCCTTAAGCATTCATGTGGCTCTAGTCTTTCTCTTCTTATGTAGACAGTAGCCCTGTCATGGGGACTGAGCTCTCGTGACATCATCTACACCTATTCACCTCCTAAAAGGCCCATTTCCTAATATCCAACCCAATGGCGATGAGGGGCTGGTGCTGTGGTGTAGTGGGTTTAGCCACTGCCTGCAGTGCCAGCATCCAATAAGGACACCAGTTCGAGTCCTGGCTGCTCCACTTCTGATCTAGTTCTCTGCTATGGCTTGGGAAAGCAGTGGAAGATGGCCCAAGTGCTTGGGCCCCTGCACCCACGTGAGAGGCCCAGAAGAGGCTCCTAGCTCCTGTCTTTCGATAGGTGTAGTTCCGGCCATTATGGCCAATTGAGGAGTGAACCATCTGATGGAAGACCTCTCTCTATCTCTCTCTCTCTGCCTCTCCTCCTCTCTCTGTGTAACTCTGACTTTCAAATAAATAAATAAATTTTTAAAAATAAATAAATACATAAATAAATTCAGGGACGGGGGTGGACACAAGTGTGTAGTCCCTAACACACGGAATACCTTGTGTAATTCATATTACAGTTCTGTGAGATAAGATTGTTGAAGTGTTATGGGAGATACAGGAACCAAGTGCATTGTCCTCTGTGCCTGGTAAGTCATGAAGTTGACTCTGAGCCTCAACCCTTCTATGAGACTCAACTACCACGTCCATGCTCACAGGTCCAGGAACAAAGGAAACCCCATGCAGAAAGATGACTCACAGAGCTAACTGCCTGCCTCTTGGTCGCATTAGTGAATGATTTAAAAGTAAAAGAAATAGAAGCAAAGGTTATTTAAGGAGATAAGGTTGTGGAAACAAAGCCACAGAGAAGAATTTCCTCACAAAGGTGAAATAAGAAGAAAAATGGGGATTAGAGAGGGGACGAAGCGCCGGGGTCTGAATATTTATGTGCCCTGTTCCTCATGCGGCAATGACTCAAACGAGACGTGTAAGAATGAAGAGAGACTGATTGAAACGGAAAATAGTCAGGGGAGAGGAGAAAGAAGGCATTGCTATAAATAACGTCACGTATTTTTTAAAATCACACACACACACACACACATATATATATATATAAAACTCAAGAAAGGAAAATGCTTCGGTACAATAATAATAACTCGAGGACAGGTGCAATAATGGAGGTGGGTCTGCCTTGGTTGACAACTGCACAAAGGACAGATATTCTCCACACAATGGGGCCTATGGTGTGACCCCCTGGAAGTGTTGCTGTTCTGAGATTCAGCATCTCCCTCAGACGTCAGTATTGGACACCCACCTGACACCCCTCACACACACAGAGTGACAGAAAGGCATCTCCCCACTAGCAGTTCATGTGCATCTGGTGTACCTTGGCCGTCTCTCCCCTCTCTGCACTGTGGTTCCCCATCATCATCTTCCTGTGGTTTCTGCTCCCAGCCTCAGCACTCAGCTACTCTTATTCAGGTCTGAGCTCTGGAGGATGGGTTCTATAGCATTCCTGGAAGTCGGGCAATAACTCCTGAGAAAATACAACCTCTTCCCCCTACAGGTGAACTCTATAACGCCCTGGTCAAATATGGCCACACCAGAGCAGATAGGCATTCTTATCTGAGTGCCTTCTTGGTGCCAGACACTAGCGTAGTGGTGTAGAGAACAGGGAGGTAGCTAGCAAAGAGGAAGTGAGGATTGCCAGCACCTGGGCCACTGGCCCCTCCCCCCACCCACTATGAACTATCCAAATCCTATCCCTTCCAAGCTGACCACAGTTGCTGGAATTTCTCTGCTTAACAGTTGGTGCCGGTTAGAAATATCCAATATGGACGCAGGCGGGGTTCCCACGATGACCAGTGAATTGCATGCTTGGCACGCCCACTTCCATCATGCACCTGATGCTGTGACGCTTTGGAGATTTCCCCACATGCACCACTGAAACACCATTCCTATCATGCACCTGTTGACATGACACATCCAAGTTTTCCGAAAAGGGCAAGCCCCGCCCCAAACTCTGCCCCTATTTGAATATTCAATTAAGCACCACCTTAGAAACTACCTGTTATGCTTCCAGATCCTATACAAGGATGACCCCAAATTTTGTTACTAGAAACTCTCTTGGGGTTGCCCTCATTTCTCACTGAGAGTGCACTTGCCCTCTGTCTTTATATACATCTCGTTTTCTTGCTCCTCTTTATCTAGGTCTTTTCCTTAAATTCTTTCTCTTGTACAGACAAGAAGGTGGACCAAGCTTACTCAGGGGCCTCCCCACAACAGCAGGACAGGAGACAGGCAGACACAGTGCCTTGCCTAGGAAGATGATATTCTGGTAGGCTACACAACACACACTAAAAAACCCAAACAGCTGAAAAAATAAGGAAAACAAGAGCATAACTAGTAGGAAATACATTGAATAACAGACCATGGGGCTTGTCTTCATTTAGGGACGGCTTGGTGGGGGAGTGCTTTCTTTGGTGGTGTTATCCAAAAGTGAGACCTCCAGAATGAGAAGGTAGAACAAGTGCAGGAAGAGGCCCGAGAGAGATGGGGGTGGGGGCTGGCTTAGGGAGGGCCTGTGCCTGGCGGGTAAGGCAAGTGGGAAGAGGGGATTTTGGAAGGGTAAACAGAGGTCGAATCATGAAGGTGTTTATGTAGGCCTTGGCAGGTGGTTGTTTTATTTTAAGAGCAATGGAAAGCCATCAGAGGGTTTAAAAAGGGCAACAATTGCATGTGATTTGCATTTTAAGATGATCAGACTGACTGCCTGGCGGAAAATGGACTGGAGCAAGGCAATGAGAGGGAGAGGAAGTGGAGTCCTCGGTTTCTTCTTTAAGTACCATAGTGTGCACCTGGAGGGAGTGCACACACCGGCTGGGCACTGGCGCAGGCACCCCCACCAATGAGCTGCGAGAAGGAACTCCAGCTTGGTCCCTAAGCTCTCACGGCCCCACTTCCCTCATCCAGATGACAACTTCTTAGTCACCTTTTTGTTACGAACAGCAGTCTTACAATAGATCCGTTGTTGTATTACATTGCCAATCACATTTTAGATGTGAGGAAAGGCTAGTCCACAGAGGTCACTTTCTCAAGGTCACCCATCAGCGGCAGAGCCAGAATTCCCTCCCGAGGGGGCAGAATCCAGTCCCCATGCTCCTTCCACCACAACAGCACCTGCAACCCAAGCACATCTGGGGTTGCTGAGATTCTACAACATCTGGGTCTTTCAATCCAGAATGTCCTGTCTATGGAAGGTCCCAAGTGACATGGGGGAAGAAGGAAAATCGCCCACTCCCGGTCTTAGAAAGGAGGACACACCAGACTCTTTCCATCTGGTGTCCTATAAAGCACAGCTTTGCCAGGTAAAGTCTGGAAGAGAGGTTGTACCCACTGCTGAGTACCAAATGTTACATAGCTAATTAACCATGGAGATTTGGGAAGGAACCCATTAAAGAGACCACAAACAGCATGCCGAAAAAGCAAATGGTAATGTTGCTGCTTATTACTGCTATTGGCATTAATATTAATATTAATACTATTATTTAGTTTTATTATTACTCTGATATATCATTATTACTGCTGTCTCCTGGCATCTTCCCCATAAATCTATCACCAAATGTTTTAGAGGTTTAATATTGTTTTAGTTATGTAATTAAACAAATAGAAATAATAGTTGCGGAATTGCAGAGTTACATAATTATTGCTGTGCAATAGAAACAATAAATAAAACGTACATGCCTTGATAGCAGTTACATTAAAAACAATAGAAACACTGAAGGCTAAAGCTGAAGAATTATGCAATGGTTACATAATTAAATAATAAATTATCCCAGAACTCCAGGGCCATGCACTATAATAAGCGGCTTACAGAATGGAGAGAAAAGGAAACCATTAAGCAATGCACACACACATGCACACACACACACAAAATGCCCGGGGACAGGAAGCAACACAGCACGAGCCCCGGAATGAGGAGCCGGGAGAGCTCCCCAGCTTCCCATTCGGCATGCACACATGTGTGTGGATCTTATCACCCCTTGAACACAGAGTAATTTGTCTAAGGCTATAAATCACTTCGGTAATATAATTCCCTTAACTGAACAGCTTATCACATGTGACATACATTTAATCTCTCCATTTTAAATGATCTCAAAATGTGGCTTTCGTCTTGCTAAATATTATATAACTTCTCTTCAGCTCTCTGCACTGATTCCATGGCTAGCGGGTGCATGTGGGATGAAATGCTCGTCAGAGGTGGAGAATGAGACTGCTTTGAAAATTATCGAAACACTCCGTGACCGCATCTTGACATTTTTTTGGGTCGGGTTATCACAATATTAGCATACCCAACTATTGGGAAAGATGAAAACATTTGATGTTATAGCAAATATCCAGAGGACAGACTGACGCGCTGAATGTTTCCTGCTGAAGTTTTCTGGAGAGGATGCCTGGATTTTCATACAAAAGTGTGTTTATTGAGGTCTGCAGGGAGGGACACCACCATCTACCTGAGGGCATGGAAACAAGCAACCGCTCTAACGCCGGAGTTCAGATTGGAATGCCAGAGCGATAGCAACGCCTTTTGCACTCAGAATCCACCTGTCTCCCTGAGTGTCGGCAGGATCGAGCCCATTGTTGGAGTGAAAGGCACGGAGGGCTGTTCCTGGGATGCCAGCAGCATGCAGTACGCAGAAGCACATGGCACCGCTCAGCAGTGATGATGGGGAGGCAGAAGGCTCCTGTCCAGAGCCAGCAGGGAACAGAGCCACAGTCTGCCAGCCTCACTGTTATGCACGTTTGAAGGAAGCTCTCCCTTCCCCATCAAGGCTGTTCAGAGAGCAGCCAGACCCGGCCATTATCATAATGGGGTCACCTGGGAGGCTGGGAATAGACAGGGGAGCAGTCTTTTGGGGAGAACTAATTGACTCCTGTCTCGTTACTTGGCTCAGCTTGACAGGCAAACCCAGTGATTGGAAAAGGACAGCCTCAGAAGGGGCCCGTGCCGAGGAAGGGCCGGGAGGCCTTTGCACCTGCTGGGCCTGGGGGACTCTGAGCAGACTGCCCGGTGTCAGCCCCACAGACGCGGGTCGTAATTTTCCAACATGCAGCTCTGACATGCCTTGGCCTACAGGGAGACGGTACTGCCCATCTGGCTCTGTCCTACACGGCCACGGTGATGAAGGTCACTTCGAATTCAGACCCCTTGACATCATGTTCTCCTAATTCTCCCGTTTTGCACCTTTCCTTTCTCTGATTGGGATTCTGTTACCGTTCCCCAGAGGAGGGTGAAAACAGGCTCCTTTGCTAGGCAGGCAGGGTGGATGCCTACGATCCTGGGACACTGCCTGGCCAAAAACTTTTTCCTAAGGGCTCTCCGTGTCACTGTGACATGGTGTCCTACGTGAACCTTGGCAAAGAATGTCCCATTCCCTGTTTCCACGGAGGGTGCAGTTGAGAGGCTTGGGGCTTTGAACACAGATAGACTGGGTGTAACCGACAGCCTGGGCTGCCAGTGCGAAACGCCATGGACCTTGGGGCTCACACGGTAGAAATTACTTCCCCCAGTCTGGGAGTCCAAGATCAAGGTGCTGGCATGATGGGGCTCAGTTGAGGATCCTCTTCCTGCCCAAAGACAGCTGCCTTCTCCCTGTGTGCTCACAGAGTGGGCCTGAGAGGGCACCCAGCCCATCGTGAAAGCCACATCCTCACGCCCGGAGTTACACTCAAGTCTCATCACCTCCCAAAGGCCAAACACCATTGCCTTGCAAGGACTCTAACTGGGGAATGTGGGCGGGGCCCCGGCCTTCAGAGCACAACCTCTGGGTTTGAACTCCAGCTTCCCTTTCTTGCTAGGTGTGATGAACCCCCTATTCACACACATTCTGAATCTTTGCTCTCTGCCCCAGAAACCATGCCTGTCAACTCCTACTGCATAGGATGCTACGAGGAACAAAGGGAGTCCATGCAGGGAAAAACCCCATCATCACACCAGGTACCAGCAACGTTGGTTCTCGTCCCTCTTTTCTGATGTGCTGCGGCCTCTGCTGCACCTGACTTCTGTCTCACACCCACTCCTCACCCCCACCCCACCCCCACCAAAGGAAAACTCTCCTTTGCAGATCCCCTCCGTTGTCCTGGCTTGTGCCTGATTTCCTGACAGCAACAGGTGTTGGGTGTTAGGGCCCAGGAGGGAAGCAGCTGAGGAGGCAGGTGGAGGTACCATCATTGTGGGCAGGGTCCTCGGATTCCCCCGAGCACCTGGGTGACCCCTACCGAGGGGAGCCACCAGGGTTCACTCCTAAGTCCCTAGTGCTACAGCCCTGAGTCCCGCCCCGGGGGGCCTGGTTTGCACGGGTGCTCCCGGGGCCCTCCCCAGCGGACAGCGCTGTGTTCCAGGCAGGGTTGTCTTGCGTGAGCTGCAGCCACGTCAGCGCGTGGAAACAATGCCGAACGAGATGCTTCCCCCGACTCACGTCTTTGTACGGAGCGGGGGAATCAGAACGGAACAGATGTTTTAAGGACTCCATAAATCCGTGCAGATAAAAAACCACCCACCCAGCACTTTTTAACAATGCGCCATGCTGATGAACCAGCATATCGGAAATACCAAAATAAATATAAAATCCCACTGAAGCCTCAGAATAAATCTTAGCGGTGTTTTTTTTTTTTCCCTTTTCTCCCTTATAGCATCCACCAGACATCATTTTTAATACACAGCGAAGACCCACAATGGGGAACAGCGAGTCTATAAAAACGCGGCTGCTTCCCTCTGAAGTGACCCGGTGATCAGCGCCATGTGTGTGAATCACCGTGCAATTGCTTCCCGAAAAACTCATTTTACTCTCCCCAGAATCTCTGCTCCCGACACATCCCGTGTTGTCATGCTTCCTCTCATAACTCCATGCTGAATTCCAATGAGGTTTTCTAATTAGCCTAATTAATTTTCTGCCCAACTTAATAAGACTGTCTCTGGTTCAGAAATAATTGGACTTCCCAAACACCATTTTCCCTCCCTCTACTTCGCAGTGGTGAGTTGTGATCCAGCCTCCTTTAATAATTCAAAATTAGCTTCTGTTTTTCAGATGATGGGTTCATGTTCAGAGAGTTATTTAGTTTTTTCATTAACACTCTCACATCGCCAGCTCCCTCCTGTAAAGCATACCTGAAAAAAATGCTAAAAATACAATAAAGCTTGGATTGCTTCCTGGAGAGAGAAATCCACTTGGGATCAAGCTTTTGATGGATTATTGCTTCCTATCCTATCAAAATTGACCTTAAAAAATTTATTTATTTGAGAGGCAGGGAGGTAGAGAGAAAGAGAGAGAGAGATAGATATCTTCCATCTACTGGTTCACTCCCCAGATGGCCATAATGGCTGCAGCTGCACTGATCTGAAGCCAGGAGCCAGAAGCTTCCTCCTGGTCTCCCACACAGGTGCAGAGACCCAAGGACTTGGGCCATCTTCCACTGCTTTCCCAGGCCATAGCAGAGAGCTGGGTTGGAAGAGGAGCAGCCGAGACTCGAACCAGAGCCCAAATGGGATGCCAGCGCTGCAGGTGGCAGCTTTACCTGCTATGCCACAGTGCCTGCTCCTATCCTATCAGTTTTAGGAAGGAATAAGTGGTGACCTAGATGAAGCACATGCTTTCCCATGACGTTTGATAGCAGCTATGAAACTAACCCCACAAAGCCCCAGCACTAAGAGCATCAGGAAAAGATCTTTAATATTTTTGGGCAATTGGCATCCCATGGAAAAGTAGCCTTCTTTCTAACCTCTCACAAATAAGTTGTAGCTGCTTCTGAAATTATTACGGTAGGAAAATAGCATTGCTGTTATGAGCACAAGTGTATGTTCCCCAAACAAATGAATTTAGAAAAGAAAAAAAAAATGAAGGAAGAGATCAGAATAAAGGAAAAAGAGAGTTGGAAGAAGAAGTTAGTAAGCCAATGAAAATGTTCCTGTCCCCATGCATGTTTGAGTAAGAACTGCAAAGCTGTGTAAATTGCATACTGTCTTCTATTTGCTCTTGGGTTCCCGAATACCAGGCAATCTTAGCCTGTATGGTATTAGTTTTGCAGCCCCAGGAATACTCTGCTCGGAACCATGAAGATAGAATTATTTTCTCATTCCCTAAAAAGCCTGAAGCAATTTTTCAGAGGACTTATAAATATGCCAGTGAAAAGTACTGGAGTATGGAGAGCATAGTAACAGTGTGTGCCTCCAACCCTCCCCATGCACTGTGAGGGCGCAGCTGTCAACCTTCTCATCATGGCTGCCATGTTATAAGTGAAATCATACAGGTACAAAGGTGTCCAAAGAATTTATTCCACAGGATAGCAATCGGGGTGCATCCCTAGCTTTTTCTCTTTGAGTTATTCTAGACAAAAATACCTCAAAAATGAAATGCATGGAGTTATTAAGGTCGATGAAAATGGATGGTCTCAGTGGATCTTGAACTTGTGTTCCAAGTGTCATTGCTTCTATTGGAACTCACTGATGTAGGTACATGCTTTATGACAATGTGATCCAGAAAATTCTTAAGTGTACTGAACTGGTAAGTGTGGGAAAAATAACATCCTTGAAAAAGAAATTAGCCTTTATGTCTCTACCTCTCTTTCTCTCTGTCTCTCATATTTATGAGATAGAGAGCTAGAGACAGACAAATGGCAGGGGGAAGGAAAGAGAGACTTTGAATCTGTTGGTTCATTCCCTAAATGCCTGCAATGGCCAGGGTGAGGCTGAAGCTGGGAACCAGGAACTCAATCCAGGCCTCCCATGTGTGGCAGAGACCCAACTACTTGGGCCATCACTGTTTCCTCTCATGGGTATCTTAGCAGGGAACTGAAATTGAGAGTGGAACTCGGAATCTAACGCAGGCATTCCAATGTAGCATGCAGTGTCCCACACAGGGACTTAACTGCTAATCCAAACTCCCACCCCTCTCATTTTAAAGAGTTTTGGGGGCCCTGCTTCACAGATGGTATTTGATAGTGAGGATGAAACATGGTCTGGTTTTTTCAAAGGTAAATAACATTCAAGTTCTCACAAATATCCAGAAATGAAGTGTGTCTCTATTACAAGTCCACAGGATCAGAGTTTACTATATGTAACTAGTTGGGGAAAAAAAAAAAACAGGAACTGGATGAAAAGATGAAGGGAAAGGAGCGTAAAGAATAGAACAACTGTAGCATGCAACTAGTCCCCAACCTACAAAGGCTTCTCTTATGATTTAGTATGTTTTTACTTTACAGTGGTGGAATTATGACTCAGTCCAGTGGAAACCATACCTCAGAACTTGAACTTGGGGCCTAGTGTTTGGTGCAGAGAGTTAAGCTGCTGCTTGGGATGCCCACATCCCATATAGAATGCCTAGAAGTGAGTCCTGCCTCTGCTTCTGATCCAGCTTCCTGCTAATGCACCCTTGGAGGCAGGAGGTGATGTCTCAGGTACTTGGGTGCCTGCTACTTGTGTGGAAGACCCAGTTGGAGTTCCAGACCCCTTGCTTCAGCCTGGCCTAACCCTGGCTGCCTTGAGCATTTGGGGGATGAACCAACAGATGGAACATCTCTCTCTGTCTTTCTCCCATCTTTATCTCTACCTCTAGCTCTATCTTCCATTGCTCTACCATTCAAATAAAGACATAATGGATTCAGAATTTTCCCTGGGCCAGATCTTTGTGGTTCAATCTTCTTTCACTGATACAGGGCCATGACAGCACCTGCAGTTCCCAGTCTGCCCAGCAGTCATGAGGGGGTAACAGCCCACACTCTGCAGTGTGCTGTGTTGCTAAGCTAGGACATTTGGTAGGCTCGGGGAATTAAATGCAGTTTTGAATTATGATATTTTCAACATAGAATAGGTTTGCTGGGACATAACCTGTTGTAGGTCAAGGGGCATCTGTATATTTCAACGAAGCTCATTCTTGCCCACCAGTTGGGACAACATGAAACTGAATAAAGTATCCTATAATGGACTTCAAATCTTGAATTTCCCTGTTTGTTGCTTATATTGGCTAAGTGTTTACAGCAGAATCCTCCAATTCCCAGAGACCATCTGGGGATTCATTGAAATATGGGGCATTTAAAAATACAGATTATTCAATGACAACCTGCTCAAAATTTAAGACTAGTAGAAAAGTAGCTAAAAATGAAATCCTTTATCCTCATGTTATCCCTAGAATATACTTTTTTTGTAGAGACATTTAAAATATTCTCTTTCAGTGTTTGGGAACGTTTCTTTCTTCAACTGTGTCATTGTTTACTTAGTACCCTTTTCCTGGTTAAGTCCCTTTAGACCGTAATTAAATTACTCTAAATCCTGACTTTGTATGGTTCCCTTACGTATGATAAACAATAAGTGCAGGTGTTTGGCCTCATAGTTAAGACACTGAGTGGGATGCTTGCATCCCATGTCGGAGTTGCTGGGTTCAAGTCCCGAATCTTCTCCCAATTGCAGAGTCCCGATAATGCAGACTGGGTTCATGGCTGAAGCGGCTGCATTCCTACCACATACATGGGAGACCCTGGATTGAATTCCAGCCTCTCACTTCCAGCTGCCCCAGTTCTGGCTATTGCCAGAATTCGGGAAGTGAGCTAGCAGATGCGAGTGCTGTCCCTCTCTCTTTCTCTTTTCATCTCACGTAAACAAACAAAATGCAATCTAAAAACAAACCAGCAAATGTTGTAACAAGACCTAGCTTCAAGTCATCCCAATTGAAATCCAGGCCACCAGGCCCTGGCATTGTCCTCATTTTCCTTGACTTAAAAAGGAATATCTCCTGGCACTACTGCATCCCAACTAGCGTTGAATATGGACTTATCACAGACCTGGAAACATAGTCTCAAACTGCAGGAAGAGATCCAGTACCCAGATCTTCTTCTGTTCCAGTTTCCCTTGATCACATGGCTGCACAGTTCATGGCAAAAACACAGATCTTCCTCTGATGAGGGATGGCAGGTGACAATCCCTGGGGATAACGACACGGCCAATGATCTGATGCACTGTTGAGGGGGCCTTGGGGGACTCTGTGCATGACAGGGCTCCAACAGGAGGCCTTTGACACTGAGATGAGCTATAACAGCTCAGGAAAAGTGAAAGAGGAGCTGAGGAGTCAACACATAGGCCAGCAACCACGGGACGCCTCTGCCAGGCCTGGCACTGAGGAGTCCAAGAAAGCAGTGCCAAGAGCTGGGGCCTCCTGAGAGGAGCACGGAGATTCAGAATTACAAAGGAGCTGCCGCTGTTTGCAGAGATTCCAGCCCTTGAAGGCCACGAAGCCAGACAGCCTGCCCTAGCCGTCACTCAGGGCTCGCAGGAGGTGACTCTAAAGCGGTCACCAGTGCAGATTCCACGGATCGTAAAATTGTTGGGTCCCCCTTTTTGAACACAGGCCCTGGCGCTGCTTCGATGACCTCCGCCAGCAGTCAACTGAATAGCACACAAAGAAGCATTTGCTTTTAATGGCTGGAAATTTACCGGCCATAAATTCACCCAGTGCCCTCAGGTCTCTGTGTTATTGTCAGGTAAAGTAAGTTAGAGGAGTCAGCAGTTCTTACCATTCCTCTGGAGTCTCTTCTCTTCTTCCCAAGATGAAATAGTTGCAGATGGTAACAAGTATTTAACAAGAGGAGACCCCTCCCAGTTTCTCGAGAGGAGGCAGAGACCCTACCCCTCATCCCTCAACTCTCCATCTTCTTCTTTTTCTTTGAGAAGCATGAGCACACAGTGAAAATGGCACTCCAGTCCCATTCTGATTGCCACTGCTACCATAAACCCCTCTTCATGAATGTGAGTGAGAGGCTGGGGCAATGCTAGGGGCAGCCAAGGGGGCAACATCACTTTGGAGTCAGAGCTAATGCTGAGGACAAGCTGCTCTTGTCTCCTGTCCTGGTGCCACAATGTCACATAGTTCCTGCAAGCTGAGACGCTGGTTCCCACTCATCAGAGTGGGACAGCGAGGAGAACAGGATCAGAGTGACGAATGCCTAATCTTTCCCTCGACACCCCTCAAAGAAAACTTCAGAGTCTTCTGTTGGTATCTCCGTTTTGCAGAGGAGTTAAGTAATTTCACCAAACCCCCAGAAGGAGTTAGGATGAGAATCAAGGTCTCACTCTCTCTGGAATCCCCATGATTTCACTGTATAGTGTTGCTTCCAATGTTTCATGTGAAGGACATCACAAACTACAAAATTTGCCCAAAAGAAAATCCTTCCCCAAGAGTTTAGATATTCTGGTAAATAATATGGTGCCGTGGAGGTGCTGCCAGGTATTAACAGTGAAAGGCAGGATGCCCAGTTAATCCTGACTTTCAGGTTGATGATAGTTTATTCAAATATAAGTATGTCTGTGATGGGTTGAGTAGGACTTGTCTCTAAACTCATGCCCATGCTTAACCTCATGCTGATCGTTAAGTGTTAATGGAGTAAGGGTGAGGACATGATCTAATTATGCCAACTGAGAGGTGCACCCATTGGGAGGTGCCCATGCCACCGGGGTGTGTCTTCAGAGTTGTTTCTCATGAGAGATTTGATTATTTAAGTTCAAGTATCTTCCCGTATCATGGCTCACTGTGGATTTTGTGTTCACAAAAAGCTTCCACAAGAAGCTCTCTCTCAGGTATTTTAGTTAAAATAATCAGCAAAATAATACGGTGTCCCATATACCACAAGGAATATACCTACGCTAAAGTTGCTTGCTGTTGATTAGAAATTAGAATTTTGCTCATCCTGAATTTTATTCTGGTAATCCTATATGCAGTCCGTCTGTCGCTTAATGCTTTGAGTCCTCAGCTTCACTTTGCTGTGACAAACTGCAAATGCTGTCAAAAAAGCTAAGTGCTCTCTCTCTCTCTCTCATTCGACCAGTGTTAGCCTTCACCCATAGGTTCATTGGAATTCCTTCTTGGTCAAGAGTGAAATGCTATCAATAGAGATAGAGATAGAGATAGAGATAGAGATAGAGATAGAGATAGAGATAGAGGTAGAGATAGAGACAGAGATAGATAAATACATTTTAAACTGATGCAGCCCAGCCTCTTCTGAGTTTTGAGTTTTTTAAACCGAATTCATCAAGGCATCATTTATATACAATAAAATGTATCCATTTAGCAGTGTAGCTCAATGAATGTAATGAGTGTGTACATTTCTGTAATGCCTACCACAACCAAGACAGAATGTTTCATCAGCCCGGGAAGCTCTCTCACGTCCTCTGTAGCCAATCCCCACCTCCTTTCATCCCCAGACAACCATTTTTCTGCTTTTTGTCACTTTGCTATTGATCAGCTTTGCCTTTGCTAGAATCTCGCATAAATGGAATCAGAGTTTTGCCATCTGCACTCTCACTCATCATAATGGCTGGAGAATCAGCCACACATTTTTGCACACACCAATGGTTCATTCCTTTTTATTTCCCAGTCATATTTCACTGTTTGGGTTTACTGTGTTTGTTTATCCATTCATCTGTTGATGGACACGGGCTGTTTACAAATTTAGCTAGTATAAATAAAGCTGCTATGAACATCTGTGTACAAATCTTGTGTAGATATATGATTTCACGTCTCATGGATAAATACTAAGGAGTGGAATGGTTGGGTTGTATGGTATGTGGATATTTAATTTTATAAGAAAATGCCACCAAATGTTTTCGAGTAAGTTCAGCGTTTTAACCTTCCTACCATCAGTCTTTGATAGCTCTAGTTGTCCCTCATCCTCGCCAATACTTAGTTGTGTTCAGTCTTTTAAATTTTAGGCAGTATCATGGTGCATCATAGAATCTCATGGTAGCTTTGGTCTGCAATTCCTCGAGGTCAATTGAAATTTTTTTTTAACAGAAAAGGCTTATTTTCAGGTGGGGGAAACCCAACAGGCTGCCTCTCTGTGCATCAGAGATCAGCAGCCTGTACAGGGAGAACAGGTCTTACGTAGCTTTGCAGAGATAAGGAAGTGGGAGCAGCAAACTGAGTCAGGGTGGGGGTGGAGCTGACAATTGTGATTGGGCCATTTGGTCACCTGACTTCTAGTAAGCCAGGCTGGGCTTAGGAAGATGGCACCATTTTACTAAAATTCTCCTGTTTCATTTTTATAAAGCAAGTGTTGTATGGGATTACATCAGCCCCAAAAGTCTAGGAGGGGTGGAGGGAGGATGATCTGTCTTCCAGAGCTGCTTTCTGCTGACATGGGGCCATGAGTTACTCTCTGCTGGCATGGGGTGGTGTCTAAAGTCATGATGTCCTGGATGGGGAGCCAAGTATATCCTTGTAGTAACATTTGGTTGACAGCCTGGTTGGGGAAGGGTTTGGTTCATTCCATTATCAGCTCTTAAAGAGAGAAGGTAGTAGAAAATAATAGTCAATGGTCCTAGGAGTGGCATTAACCAATTGATGAGGGGGCTGTATAGGGAGGGAGAAAGGACGAGTTTCTAGAAAAAGTTCTGAAAAATCATGCAATGTTAAGTGGCGGGTGGGGGGGAGGACTACAAATACACATGGGTCGGGAGTAGAACCACTGATGTAAGAGCAAAGGGTTTGATTACAAAGGAATGAGGCCCCAAGTGGGCTAGACAGGGTCTAGAACAAAGGATGGAGTCGTTATTAGAGGACCTAAGAAAGGTACTGTCTAAACCATGAATAAGTTTTCCCATTGAGAGGCAAATAGAAACTGACGGAAGGGGCCTGATAATAGGTGGGTTTTAAGGCCTTGCCAGTCATGAAGCCCAGACCTGTCTATCTCTTCACATGGGGTACATCCTAAGGGAGGTGTGAACATCCTGGGGGAAGCCACCCTGTTGACTTCCATTGTCCAGCTGGCCTGGGAGGAGAGCTGGGCAGGAAAAGACAGGTGGCATCTCTTAACAGGAAATTTACAGTTCTGCCTGCAATGTTGCTGACCAGACTTGGCCGTC
This sequence comes from Lepus europaeus, assembly GCF_033115175.1. Taxonomy (NCBI): domain Eukaryota; kingdom Metazoa; phylum Chordata; class Mammalia; order Lagomorpha; family Leporidae; genus Lepus; species Lepus europaeus. The sequence goes on along the minus strand of NC_084833.1, from coordinate 121,514,997 downwards.
CCCTCAGCAGCAGTGGTCACTTTGGGAGCTGGGCAGAGTAAAGGCCAACATGGCCCATGGCTCTGTTCTGAGTGTCTTTTGACTTCAGGGCAGTCCCATTTCCAGGGACCCAGCTCTTGGCTGGCAGAGCTGCCAGGGCTCCTCATGAGCTGATTTCTGCTGCAGCCCTGGCTTTCCATATAAACCAATGAAAATTTTAAAATGTTCAGGTGAGGTCACATGGTACAGCAGTGACAATGCCTTTGGGGACATCAGCATTCCATATCAGTGAGCGTAGGGCTAAGTCACAGCTCCACTCCTGACTCCAACGTCCTGCTAACGTGCACCCTGGGAGGCAGCAGGTGATGGTTTAAGTAGTGGAGTCCCTGCCACCATCACGGGAGACTCGGGTTGAGTTTCCAGCTCTTGGCTGCAGCCTGATCCAACTCTGGCTATTGCAGGCATTTGAAAGGGTGAACCATTAGGGATGGAAAATCTCTGTCTGTCTGCCTATGTTGGTCTTTCTGCTTTTCAAATAAATCAAAAAAAAAGAAGTAGACATGAAAATATTCAAATAAATTTTGGCTTCTTCATTTATTAAAAAAACACCTTCTTTTGATATCTATTTTGTTCCTGGTATCTCACTATAGCCACTAAGTATAAAATGTCAAATAACAGATATGATCCCAAGACTGGTGCTGTGGCATAGTAGGTAAAGCCGCCACCTGCAGTGCCAGCATCCCATATGGGTGCCAGTTCGAGTCCTTGCTGCTCCACTTATGATCCAGCTCTCAGCTATGGCTTGGAAAAGCAGTAGAAGATGGCTCAAGTCCTTAGGCCCCTACACCCATGTGGGAGACCTGGAGAAAGCTCCTGGCTCCTGGCTTCAGATTGGCCCAGGTCTAGTCATTGTGACATCTGGGGAGCAAACCAGCAGATGGAAGATCTCTCTTTTTCTCATTGCCTCTGCTCTCCATAACTCTGACTTTCAAATAAATAAATAAATCTTAAAAAAAAAAAAACAGATGTGATCTCTGCCAGACAGGGATTATATAATCTGTACATGAGGCAGATAGATACATGTTTACATATGTACTTACACATGGTCATAAGTATCATTACAAATATTTATCCATCAACCAAGCTTTAAAAGGAAACAACAAGGGATGTTTGATTTAGCCTGGGAGGTGAGAGACCAGCTGGCTGCAATGAAAACATTTAAACCAGAGCCTAAAGGGTGATCAGGCATTAGGAAGGCAAAGCTGGTAGTGTGAGTGCAGAGTCTGCCAGACAGAGAGAGAGACACACGTGGAAACCCTGAGATGGCAGAGAGCCCAGTGCTGTTCTCAAGCCTTGTGGCTGAGACCCGACAGATAGGGCCAGAGGCAATGGAGATCTCCGGGTCATGGAATGAGTTTAGGATTTGCTTCCCAGTGGATTAGAAATGCATTGATAGATGAGAGTGGGAAGCCGGTGCCGCGGCTCACTTGGCTAATCCTCCACCTGCGGCGCCAGCACCCCAGGTTCTAGTCCTGGTCGGGGCGCCAGATTCTGTCCCATTGCTCCTCTTCCTGTCCAGCTCTCTGCAGTGGCCCGGGAAGGCAGTGGAGGATGGCGCAGGTGCTTGGGCCCTGCACCCGCATGGGAGACCAGGAGAAGCACTTGGCTCCTGGCTTCAGATCAGCGTGGTGCACCGGCCGCAGCGGCCATTGAGGGGGTGAACCAACGGAAAAGGAAGACCTTTCTCTCTGTCTCTCTCTCTCTTACTGTCCACTCTGCCTGTCCAAAAAAAAAAAAAAAAAAAAAAAAAAGAGAGAGAGAGAGAGAGTGGGAGTGACCCAAGTTAATGCATGCTTTCAAAATCTCACCCAGGCTCCAGCCATGCAATGATTTCAATGCCATCAGAAGCTACTGCTGTAACCCAAAAAACAGAGATGGCAGCAGCATGGGCCATAGCAGAAAGGATGGACGTGGAAGGAGTCAAGATGATTTGGGGAACAAAATCAGTAGGATTCAATAGTCATGGAGATGACCAGGTTGTAGTAAACAGTCAGGAGGTTATTGGCCTCAGTGGCTTGTTGATGGAGGTAGAGGCTAATCCTCCACCTTGCGGCGCTGGCACACTGGGTTCTAGTCCTGGTCGGGGCACTGGATTCTGTCCCTGTTGCCCCTCTTCCAGGCCAGCTCTTTGCTGTGGCCAGGGAGTGCAGTGGAGGATGGCCCAAGTGCTTGGGCCCTGCACCCCATGGGAGACCAGGAGAAGCACCTGGCTCCTGCCATCGGATCAGCGCGGTGCACCGGCCGCAGCGCGCTACCGCGGCGGCCACTGGAGGGTGAACTAACGGCAAAAGGAAGACCTTTCTCTCTGTCTCTCTCTCACTGTCCACTCTGCCTGTCAAAAATAAAAATAAAAATAAAAATAAAAATAAAAATAAAAAAAAGAAAATAGAGACCTAGCAAAGTAGGGGAGAACCAGCAACTCTGTAACAGATCCTGTGTAGAGCAGACTGCAGAGGCAAGCACTAGGAGAGGCGGTGATGAGCTTGTTGCCAGAGTAACATTTTCCCTGACACTAAAAATATGTAGGTACGCGACAATGTGCGTCTGACTTAAGGTGATGTCTTAGGAAACTGAGGAAGAGTCAGAGCGTCCAGGTAAAGATATGCAGATTATGCAAGGGCCATCATTGACAGATCATGTGTCACAGCCCCGGGTCAAAGGTGGCAACATCCAGTCTCATGAATAAAAGAGAACGATGGCTTTCTGAAAATATGTGCAAAGTAAGTATTTGGAAAGACACATGTAGAGAGCCATGGGGCATGGCTGCTTTATCTATCAGATGGGAACAGGTGCCTCCTGGCTTGTCATCTATGGTCAGCAACACCTTACTTGAGCAAAGCCAGTCACAGATGCTCTTGGACAACTCACCACAGTTTTCTTCCCTGTGTGCATGGCGCCGCTGACCTATGCCAGGAGTCCTGGTAAAACTGAGAAACATAGGAGTGAAGAGTTGGTGACTGCCCTGCAGAGCTGACAGGGGATGCCTCATGATCTGTAGTAAAAGCGCATTAGTACAGGCATTTAAGTGTAGACCAGAGGAGGGTCTTAGGGGCCGAGGGATTGAAGTAGGGACCGCCATCCAACAAGTCAAATCCCTCTCCTTTTAAATGAAAAAGAGGGGCTGGCACTGTGGCACGGTAGGTTAAAGCCCCAACCTGCAACCCATCTGGGCGCTGGTTTGAGTCCTGGCTGCTCTACTTTCGATCCCGCTCCCTGCTAATGCACCTGGGAAAGCAGTAGAAAATGGTCCAAGTGCTTGGACCCTTGCACCCATGTGGGAGCCCCTGAAGAAGCTGCTGCCTCCTGGCTTCAGATTGGCTCAGCTCTGGCCATTGTGGTCATTTGGGGAGTGAACCAGTGGATGGAAGACCTCTCTCTCTCTCTTTCTCTCTCTCTCTGCCTCTCCTTCTATCTCTGTGTAACTTTGGCTTTCAAACAAATAAACAAAGAAGAAAAGGAATGACTTATCAGTAATGTGAATTCTGTGAATTTCATCACAACCACTTCTATTCTTCTTGCTAGTTTTGGATTCCTATCCTGAACCAGAAGCAGCTCTTAGCATTTTGCAAGCTCTCGGTCACTGAATCCTCATAGCAACCCTGGGAGGTGGCGATTATTATCATTCTTTTATTGCACGGCAGGAAACTGCAGCTGGAACATGTTCCTGTGCCCAAGGTCACATACTTAGGAAGTGGCCAGACTGACTTTGGATTTGCGTTTATTCAGAACAAATTCATCAGAAGTGAGTCTGGCTGCAGCTGTCACGCCTTCTCCAGTGTCCACTGCTGCTGTGATGTTGGTCTTTCACGGTGCCTGAAGAGTGTTTACTATTTATGTACAGTGCTCAGGAAACTCAACAGTGAGGCTACGATGCTGCTCTATGCCCCACCCCCCTTTTTTTCTCAGTCCAAACAAAACAGAGAGGCAGGCTGTAGAGGTACTCCCGAGAGAAACACCAAGCCAGGACCACTGATGTCAAAGACCCAGCCTGCTGGAGAAGCACTTCTGCTTGGTCACAGTCTCAGGTGGCCCACAGGGCCCCTGTACACATTGGGTGGAGAGCTCAATCTCCAGGGGAGTGGAGCAAGGGAGGTCCTGCCATGCAGTCCCCTCCCATCTGCTTTGCAGCAGTTATTCTGCAAAAGCACATCAGATTAGATAAATTAAAAGAATTGCACCCCCCTGGGAACATTCTCAAAACAAAGTCATTTGAACCGCTGTATGATTCACTCAAAGCCTCTCTCCTTATAGGAAATGAATATAATCAAAATACAAATCACTCCATGGAGTAAGAGGCTGTAGATGGGCTCAGGGAGGTGGGGAGCAGGTCATGGAAGGCACAGTGTTTACAAAGCCATTAAAGGAGAATGAATACATCTAGTCTGCTCCCAAAAGGCAGAGAAATGTGAATTTGCGCTTATAAATAGAAAACGTTCAGAACGGTATTAATTCAAGGCAGGGCTCCTAATGCTCTCCCCCCTGGCGTTGGCCATGTCTGGGTGTCTGCTTAACTGTGCTGACCCCTGCTGGTGAAGCTGTTCTATGCTGCCCTGCTCTTCAGACATCTGTATGGAACTGGTGACTGCCTGGCCAGTGTGCGTAAACACTGGTAAACTTCGGAGTACACACCCTGGGCACCTAACCAAGAGCCCCTTCACTTCAGTGTTACCTACAGCCTATCACAGTCCCTGGCATATGATATGCCCTTCATGGAGCTCGCCCAACCACAATGCCAACACACAAATGCGAAACACACACAATGCCAATGCAGAATTGAATGAATTTAGCCCTCAGCACCTCGCTCTTGTATGAACAGTGACACTGAAACTTTTTAAACTCAACCAATGGAGTATGCTAAGACAGGTGCATCAGGTAGGATTAGAGTCACCATGTCACTGGGTCCCCCTGTGAGTTCAAGGCTAGGGTCTTGTCTTTAATCCGGTGACACAGCGTTGATGTGCAGGCTGTGCCTGCTGGAGGCATGCCCGCCCCGACATCACAGGACTTGCCAGGAGAAGGAGAGGGACAGAAGATTTCACACATAGAGAACAGACTGTCAAGAATTGGGATAAGAGAAACGCAAGGGGTTTTCAGGAAACTCCCAGGATGCTGCCAGAAGCTCCGGTGAGAGGGCTAATGTTTGAGAGGTCAGCTGATAACAAAGTGTCTGTGTCTGGACAAGAGACTGCCCATGATTTTCTGGCCCATGCAGAATAAGGGAATTGTTTTACACTGAGAAACAGCCAGGTGTGTTTTGCCTTTCAGATACATCACCCTGGCAACAACAGAGAAGATGATTTCCGGGGTACAGAAGAAGACTGGAGGCAGAGAGCTCAGCTACGGAGCTCCTGCATTTGCTAAAGACACAAGAAGGACTTGGTCACAATGTCAGTTGTCTGAAGAGCCAGGGGAGCCCCAAAAAGAGAAAGATTGAGGAGGCACGATCCAAAGGCACAGGCGTTTGTGCCAGCAACAGGAAAGAAAGAATACATTCCGCCGAGAAAACTCTGAAAGGATGCTGAGTTGGGGACTATAAGTTATTTGCCTGGCATCTCTGCAAGTGAACTTTCGGCTCGTGAAAGAGTTTGGACTGTGGGAATGGTTCTGGGAGTTGTTAATGTCTAAGTTGTAGCAGCAAAGAGGGCATTTTCCACCTGTGCCTTAGTTTCCCTCGGGTGTATTAATATAAAAAGTAAGGTGATCAAAGGAGGAGCGCAGTGGCTCGCGAGCAATGCTTCCAAGACTCATGTCGTACGGGGTAGTCACAAAAATTTCATGGGAGATGAAATCGGGAGAGAAGTTTATTTGGGTCTGAGCACTTTTGAGATCTGTGCATAAGAAGGTGTCTTCTGAAAGTTCATGGAAAATGTGTACTATGAAAAAAACCATGCATATTTCAACGAATTTTGCACCCACATGAGCAAAGTTCCTGCAACTTTCTGAAGTAAACTTGTAGTTATTTAGCGCTTTATAGTAAAATAAGTGTCTGAGTTTTCGTCCCCAATCACCACCGAGGTTAGGCACATTGACCAGTCTTGCAGGTAACTAAATTGAGTTTCCAATATGAAGTGGCTGGGCTAAGGCAGCCTCCGCACACTGGTTAGCGATGAGGTAGGTTGCAGCTCCAAGCTTTCAATTCTTTTCTGTATGCATCATTCCCACTCTTATTTGTAAAAATTTGTTGACATCATTGTTATTGTTTTTTTTTCCCCTGATGGTACACTAAACTCATGAAGGATGATGTTGAAATCGAAAGTTTTACAAGAATGTCAAGTATTTGAAAAAAAAAAAAAGGAGCAATGTCCCATCATTTATAAAACTGTGCGTTCTTTGGAAGAGAAAGGTTATTTAAATGCATAGGCTTGTGAATGTCTCTGCATACTCGCAGTTCTATCCATCTGAGTGCAGCCCGGAACTACAAATTATGCAGGAGGGGGCAGACAACATGCCTTGTGCTTATCTAGACCTGGGAAATGAGGCTGTGAGGGTAAGAAAGGCAAAGCAGGGGTGGTGGTTGTGCAGTGGGTTGAGCTGCCACTTGGAACCCCCTCATCCCCAGTGCTGTGCGCAGGTTTGAGTCCCAGCTTCTTCACCACCAGTCTATCTCCCTGCTACTGTGCCTGGAAGGCAGCGTGACGGCTCACGCACTTCAATTCCTGCCACCCATGTGGGGCCCGGCCCTGCCTGGGCATTCGGAGAATGAAGATCTCACTCTCTTTCTCTCTGTCACTCTGCCTTTCAAATAAATAAAAATAAATAAGTAAATATTAAAAAGAAAAAACAGAACAGCAGACGTGGTGCCTGGGGATTTGATGAGGGAGCATTCACAGGCAAGCTGTGGTGCTTGCTCTGTGCACTGTTCTCCATTCTTGTCTGTACAGCGGCCACCACATTCATCTGGCTACAGCATCTCCCTATACACAAGGCAACCGAGAACTCCCCACCGGCTGATGGCTCACTTTTCTGGGACTGGAGAAGAGCAGCTTGTGTCCAAATCCTGCCAGGATGCGAGAAATGGACCCAACCTCCATGTGAAACAAGTTTGTCCCTGGTGGTTGCCACGGAGAAATAAATTAAATCTCGCCAGCCCTGAAAGTCACCTTCTAAGGGAAGATATATATACCTATTTGTTCTTCACCCTGTCTCCTTCCCTCTAATTACCCAGAGAAGAAGGAGAGGAAGAAGAATCCCAAAGAGAGGGCACAGGGAGTCTCCCTGATGGATGGCCCTGCAGATCGGGAATCCCCCATCTCCCCCACTCTCACCCCTACCTCCAGTTCTCTGGCTGTGAGATCTGTCCCTTCTCCAGCCTAGGCATTCTGGGGTGCAACAGGAAAAAGGGAAGGTACGTATTTCCTGGAAATGCTTCCTTTGGCGAATTAAGAAAAAAGAATGTGTCTGCTCCCATGGAGAGGGATTGATTTACCGCTGCAACTTCTCTTGTTCTCTCAAAGGACGGCAGGTGCCCTAACAGCCAGAAATGTTTCCCAAGAAGTGTTTACGGTGGCCCTAGCATCATCTTCATATAATGCTGCATAATGAAATTGGTGTCTCATTATTTTCCCTCACCATAACCTTTCAGGCTACGTATTTTCACGTGAATTTTACAGGTGACAAAATTGAGTTTGCGAGATGAAGTGACTGGGCTAAGACTGCTACAGCCCACCGTGAGGAATGAGAAGGATTGCGGCTCCGCTCCTCTGACTCTTTCCAGCATGCGTCATTTACTCTGTGTTACAATGAACTGGAAACAAAAGCAGATGAGGACAAAGTAACGGAGTCTAAAGCAGCCTTAAGCCAGGGTGAAGGCTTCAGCCACAGCATAAATAGTGGATGCTGGTACGGTGGTATTTGGAGAGGTTTTTAACTTCTCCAGTGCCTTCTCTGTTATCCCATCTCTTGGGCTTCATCTTGCAAGGCAGTAGCATAGGCATTGATACCTGTGCCCATTTCAAAGATGAGAAGATGGAGGGGCAGAGCCCTTCACCTGACCTGACCCATCCTCCCTGGAAAGAGCCTCCTAATTGAACCCTTTTGAGAGAGAGGGGCCTACAGAGAAAGCTCTAGGAGGTTCAGATCCAGGGATACAAGCCATAATCATGGTCAACCAAGGCTGTCACTCCACAGAGTGCTTCCTTGGGGCGCCACCATCCATCAGCAGACAAGTGAGCACTATCCCAGGGGATGTCCTTGCCTTATGTGAGTCAAGTTTGCCAAAGGAGTGCCACCCCTTTGTAAACACCAGAAAGGACTTCCACCTGCTCATCATCTGTGAGCCCACCTGACCCTTCGGTGTCAGTATACGAAGCGCCTGCCTGAGCCCAGGAGCTAGCAAACCACGGCTGAATGATGCTTAGTCAAAACCCAGTCATTCAGACGTGATACAAATGCATGTGTTGGCACACTGGCGGGGTGTGACTGTGCCAGAGGAATATACAATAGCTAGGATTTTAGCACCCTGGGGGCTAATGAGAGTCCTATCAGTTCCATATCTGACCGTAGGTCTGTCTGTAACCTGTCCTTGAGTGAATGCAAAGGATGCTTACACGTCTTTGCCAAACTTATTTCCAAGTCTAGGAAAAACATAATTAGGACATTGTCTTCTAGCTCTCTTTCAATATGAATTTTCTGATCCACATCCAATTCCTGAACAGACTTCTCTCTTCCTTTTCCCCTCTTGGACAGGTTTTCTGCAGACTGCTTGAAGAAAGAATTGCCAGTCATATATGAAATTGGGAGACACTTCCCCACAATACACTTAACTTGCTTCTAATGACAGTCATTTCTCCTATGTTTTTATTACCTTAAGTAGGAAGGAGGGGTTAATTTGCATTTTCTGTATTACAAACAATAATAATCTCTGCACAAACGCTAGCTAGATTAAAAAATCACGCTTTGTAGCTTTGCTAAAATATTATAAACCTATAAGAATAAAGTAAATTATTCAGTCCCCTTAGATGCTAAATTGCAATTTATTTGTGTGGAGTTGAGTCATACTTAGCACTTTACATATCTCAAGTACTTTACAAACATTAACCAATTAATCCTCTCAAAGTCAGGAATAATTAACACTGATGCACACATGGGGAAATCAGGAAAGGTTAAGAGACAGGCTCCATGTCACACAGAGTCAGAATCTCCACAGACAGGAAGCAGAATAGAACCTGCCTCTGGATGGGTTAATTTTGGAACATCAAGGGCTTTTCGTGTAAACAGTCATTTAGGTTTCATCTTAAGAGCCAATTAGACGCTGGCAGATCATTAAAGTCAAAATATGCCCTGATGAAAATGGAAATGACCACAAGAGTGTATCTGGTCTGAGTGCCGGAATGAGTAAATCAGATACCAGAGTGCTCTAGGTGCTGGGGCGTTGTGCTGGGTACAATGGCTCTGCTCCTGCATACTGGATTCTTCTAAACTCTAGCTTATCTGTGTTATCCTGAAGGGGATACACATTTTCAGGAAAATAAGAGCAGCTGCTTCTGCTATTTTACATGACCTCCCAATCCGAGATGTGTAAGGGGCACACACAAAGGTTTAGGGGCTTGCAAACATATTTAGAGAGTGGAGTAAGTCATCCGTCTGCCTGAACATAGCCTCATTCTAACCAAACACCAAGTAGGAACTCCACATATGGCAATTAAATTTAATGGAATCTATGATCCTGAACTCATGGACAACTCACATAGCAAATTACCTCCTATAGGAAGGATCCTATGAAGGTTCAGCTGCTGTCACTGGTTTGGTTTGGTTCTGATTCGGCATTTTTGTAGAAACTTGCCACACTTGGTTTCTGGAAAGGAGCATGTCCATTTGCTAAGGAAAATGTTACAAACACTAACTCGTATTATGACTGTCACCCTTCATTCTCTCTTCAATGTCATCTCTATCAGAGTTACTTAAGGGATAACCATACACTGGGAATATGCCTATCAGCACAAATACTTATATTATATATATATATATATATATATTTAAAAAATGGGAATAAAATACCTCGTTAATGATCACTACTGAGAAGCACAGCTAGGAAAGGGTTAATAGTAAGTCACTAGCTCCTGAAATCTTGGTTAATCCCATGCCCAGGTGTGGGAGGTTACCATGAACTGGCAACTTGGGTTGGGACAGCGGCATGCCTTGTGTGAAAGAGAAAAAAAAAATAAGCACACGTGATTTTTTTCTGAACTTGCTCACTGTAATAATTAAACAGCCAAGCAAAGCCAAAGGCCTAAGGTGGTTCAGTAAAATGCACAGATAGCTGAGACCTCTCTTCTTACAGCTCCTCCATGAACCATTCAGTTCCTACAAACCTCATGTATGCACTTGCTGCATTTTTGCAGTGAAATGTAAAATATTATTCCATCTCTAGGTTCTTGCCCTTCACCTACATTCTATTCTACTGGCATACATGGTTCTTTCTTTCTGTTTCTCTAATAGCAGTCAAGTCTACTTACATTAATTAGTTAATAAATGGTGTTTTAAAATTTGGGGGGCAACTAGCTTATTTGCCTGACACTGTTTTAAACGGACACAAATTAAATAAAGAGAAATAATTTACGCCCCCCCCCATATATTCTGCACAAAGTTCACAATTTTCAATTGACGTAAGTGCCCTTTTTATCTAATGCCGGAAGAGTCTCAGCAAAACTCACAGATTCTGTACAACCCACATAGGTTATTTTCCTGGCCCAAGAAAAGCTACATCATCATTCAGATTACAAACATCAAAAGATACTTAAGTTCTTTTTCACTATATTAATGTGTTCTCTTTTAAATAGACAAAACAAAATTTCCCTGGTCTTTATTGCATTATCAATGAAATAAACTAAATGGCTACAAACTAGATAAATTCAAATACAGCAAGGAAATACAGATGCAGCTTGTGGAAGGTGGCAACAAGTTATTGAAGTCACTTTCTAAACTCCACAAACAGTGCCCAGCATTTACTTATTTTGTGGATTCGATTTATAGTAGGCTGTGACTACAACTTCTTATTTTTAATTTTAAATTTAGCTCATAAATCCCACAAAATGTAGATTCGATATTCATTCATGCATGTTCTCTTCTGGATCTTTGAGGGTTTTCCTTTGTCTCTGCATTCAACTATCTGTTTTTATTTTAATTGTATTTGTAATTTCACTTGGGAACTGTATATAATACTGGAATTTTGTATCAGCTTAAAAATAATTTTTTTTTATTTCATAATCTTATTTCCACTGGCACCTGAGGTTGTGAAGAAGGCAAGTCAGAATCTAGGAACAAAACCCCAGCTACCAAAGATGATGGGAAAACACGAATGTTCCTCTGTGGCGCTGGATCATTCGGACTGGGGACCCATCACTGACAGACCGCCATCATTTCTTAGAACTCAGATCTGCACGTCCTCTGGTGACAGAGGGTCCTCTTCACACGCAGGTGCACGGGGCAATCCCTCATCCAGCCTGTCAGTCACAGATCCACTTCCAAACAGGCCAGCCCTGCTGGCTGAGCCCACTGCCTCTCTGGGCTCCCTCCAAACACCTTGTCGCGTGGAGGTCATGGGGATGATCAAAGATGAGCCAGTGTGCGTCGTGACGAGTACAGTCTGCCCAAGCCCAGTCTCCTCGCAGCTCCAGCTGCCACACTCAGGGTCAATAAACTATTATTCTAACCGCTTTTCACAGCCCGCTGACCTGAAATTGACTGCCTTTGGCTCTGTTTTACTGCAAGGAGGAGAGAGAGAGAAAGAGAGAGACGGAGAGAGAGAGAAAGAGAGAGAAACCTACTTATGGATTAAAAGGAAGGAACTCTAGAGCCAAGAAAAAAACAGAAGAAACATTGTCCATGCATTTTAGTGGAAGCTATTAGAAAACATACACAGTTTAACTAGTGTTCCCATTCTCAAGTGAATAGTATCTCGGAATTTTCTGGTTTTGTGAATAATAAGTTAAAATCAATAAAATAATACAGCTGAAATAGGCACTTATTAATGAAGAAGGAAACAATGTATTGGGTATTAATTACTAGCATTCGGGGGCAGCCTTAGGTTTCTCAGCTTGATCCCCTGGATACCTTTTGAGCCAGGCAATAACTTTAAACCTCAATTCATAGATGTGGAAACAGGCATAGATGTGCAAGCAGTTTTCCTACAGACAGAGAAGGGGCAAGCGGAAGAGGCCAGGAATGGAAGGCAGTTGCCCAAGCTTTTAACCACACCGACACCTTCTCATTCCCCAGCCCCGAGGGAGGTATTATCCCCACTTTGGGAAATAAGAAAATTGGGAGTCAGTGTCAAAAGTAACTTACTCAGCTCTCTGCTGAGTTGGGGGGAGGCTTCAAATCCACATGTGACTCCAAAACCATTGATTTTTTTTTTTCTATTGCACTAAAATGGCAAATCCTCATGCCTTGGGTCAAGAGCACTGTGTCTATCTCCCTCCTGGTTATCAGTGCTTCCCTGTCGTTGAGAGTTGAGAACCTCACCTGCTCAGTCACAGATTCGACAGCTGCTATGGACCTGTTGGCACTGAAGAGGGACAGGAAAGCACAGCTCCAGGCAGCCTTGGGAAATCAGTTTCCCCTGTGGGACTCTGACTTCGTAACAGCGGGCACTGCCACTCCCACCAGGGGGAGTGCTGTCCACGCAACAGGGCAGTGTCTTCCCATCCATCCACTGGAAGCCACTGCACAGGCTGCTCTGCCCCTTGTCACCTCCCCGCACGTGGCACTGTGCTCCCCCTGATTTCCAGAGCTCACCATCGGCAGCACAGAAGAATAAGAGAACAGATGTGAGCATGTGGACTGCCACTACCATGGGGGGCCTTAGGGGAGGTGTGCCTGAAGACCAGAAGAAAGCTACAAACACAAACCCTTCCTCTCAATGGTGAAATGGCACCGGTACAATAATGTCAGCTAATTATTCCACAGTCTTTCAAAGAAGGTGTTGCAATCATTTTTAAACTGGCAAAATAAGGTTCCACTAGGCTGAGTCACTTACTTATGATACTGACATACAGGAAGGCTGAGATTTGAACCTCAAAGTGCTTGAGTCCGAATCTCATCTTCCCCATAGTTTTCTTTATTTTACTCCTACAAAGTGAGCTGTTTGATGGCTCAAAAGCAGTGAAAATACTACTAACTCTGGTTTCTTTTTTTAAAAAAATACATGTGGAGGCCGGCGCCGTGGCTCAACAGGCTAATCCTCCACCTTGCGGCACCGGCACACCGGGTTCTAGTCCCGGTCGGGGCACCGATCCTGTCCCGGTTGCCCCTCTTCCAGGCCAGCTCTCTGCTGTGGCCAGGGAGTGCAGTGGAGGATGGCCCAAGTCCTTGGGCCCTGCACCCTATGGGAGACCAGGAGAAGCACCTGGCTCCTGCCATCGGATCAGCGCGGTGTGCCAGCCGCCGCGGCCGGCCATTGGAGGGTGAACCAACGGCAAAAAGGAAGACCTTTCTTTCTGTCTCCCTCTACTGTCCACTCTGCCTGTCAAAAAATTAAAAAAAAAAAAAATACATGTGGAGGCACGGGTGTGAGAAAGAATTCAGATGGTTACCACCTTCCTCCCAAGAGTACATGAGGCATCAAAGCTCAGTCATCTTTGGGAGTAAGCAGTGTTGCAATTGTTCCTTCACTAGGCAGACAGAAACACAAGAGGAGTGACCACTCTCTGCCAGTGGCAAGGAGGAAAGGCCGCATCTCTTAGCCCCAGGTCCAGGCCACTCTTGGGGCTTTGATGGTTTGGTGGGAATTGTCAACACAACCCAGGTTCAGGCTGTGATGTGTAAAGTATGTCCAAACCTTCCTTTCTGCACACATAAATCATTTGGATTAACCATGGGGAGACTGAAGGAATGCTGATCACGTGTCTGAGCAGAGAGTTTGTGTTCACCTTGTGGATGTCAACATCAAATACGCTTCCTTGGGGAGACCTACGTGGCTTATTGGCAAAGAGTACATGTCCACCGGAGAGCTGTAGATTTTGTTCTCTAATTATAGAAAACAAACAATGGTGGAGTTATTTATGAGCAATTTAGACTTGGCTATGGGAGTTGGGATTTAAAGAGTCGGGGGTAGGGGCGTTTTCCTGGAAATTTAGCCAGTTCACTTTCTTTACTATGAAAAATGTTGTGTTTACCCTGTGCTGTTTCACAAGCCCTTACCTTGCTATGAATTCACAGTGTTTCAGCAGATCAACACAGGCTTCCGGTAGGCAGGATAGTAAGGGGAAATGAGGGGAGGGGGCAACAGCCCCCTCTTGTTGCTGACACCGTAAACGGAAGCCTGATAGTAAAGAGAAGCCTGTTCTGGAGCAGGAAGCCAAAAGAACAAAGGGTGCCCCATCATCGTCATCACCATTCACCCCCACACTGTGGCAAGAGACTCAGCGCTGAATCCTCTGTCTGCCTGCATCTGTCTGTATTGTGCGTGTCCATCCAGAAAGAGGATTTGAGGAGAGACCTAGGAATGATGGCTAAGCCAGACCATCCATCCCCATCCCCTTGCTCTACTGCTAATGAAAACTGCTGCTGCCGGCGATCCTGGCAGCTTCAGGGACATCAGAGAAGGGAAAAAAGCCACTGAAAAGGCAGGCGTCAGTTTGATCTACAGTGTAATTACAGCCGTGCTGGGAGACAACACAAATTTGGCCCCTGTGCAGGCATATTTCTTTTTTGTCCAGAAATTAATTTTCATATCAAAAAAGAAACCATTTAACTTCAGAAGCCAAATCGGACAAAGGAAAGAAAATGGCAGGAATGGCAACCTGGGGCCTGGGGTGTCAGGCTGGGACAGGCATGCATATTTGTGACAGAGTTGGAGGAGAGGGGGAAGGTTTCCTGCCCGGCTCACCCCAAGGGCAAGCATCAGGCATCAGATTCCAAGCGGAAAAGATTTGCCGAGGCGAGGGGAGAGGAGGAGGAAGAGGCAGGGAGCCCAAGCAGAGAGCACGGACATCGTAAAGCTAGGCCTATTCATCTCCCTCCAGGAGCAGGAAAATGATGTCTGATGCTCTTTTCTGTGCTCTGGAGGGCAAATGAAATGACAAATAAGAAAATGCTGAAAAACCAACACAGTTGATACCAGATAAAGATAGATGCCCAGTAAAACAAATGGCGCACGAATGGTTTCCCTTCTACCGAGAAGTGGAACAGAACAGATATGCTCACAGGACTCCAGAGTGAAGGTTCTTCTCCATCTCAGAGGTGCCTGACCCAGGCGGGGGCTGGCTTTTGTAAGAGAAGAGGTGAGGTTCACCGTTCCCACATCTAGAGCTCTGCCTGGCCCCTTCCCAGCCCACGTGGAGTTTTTCCGGTCACTTTGCTCCCTTTCTTAGGCCTTCTTTTTCTTTTCTTTTTTCTTTCTTTCTTTCTTTCTTTCTTTCTTTCTTTCTTTCTTTCTTTCTTTCTTTCTTTCTTTCTTTCTTTCTTTCTTTCTTTTTTTTTTGACAGGCAGAGTGGACAATGAGAGAGAGAGAGAGAGAGAAAGGTCTTCCTTTACTGTTGGTTCACCCTCCAATGGCCGCCACGGCTGGTGCACCGCGCTGATCCGAAGCCCGGAGCCAGGTGCTTCTCTTGGTCTCCCAGGCAGGTACAGGGCCCAAGGACCTGGGCCATCCTCCACTGCCTTCCCGGGCCACAGAGGAGAGCTGGACTGGAAGAGGAGCAACCGGGACAGAACCGGCGCCCCGACTGGGACTAGAACCCGGGTGCCAGCACAGCAGGCGGAGGATTAGCCTATTGAGCCGTGGTGCCAGCCTCTTAGACCTTATTGCAACAGAGTGGTTGGAGCTCATCCCACAAGACCGATTCCCATCCACTGAAGTCTCAATTCAGATGGACAAATCTGCTTCCAGCCTGGAAGTAAGGGATGAGAATTCCTCCTCCTCCTCTTACTTCTATGCCGCCCTTAGGAAAATTGGGGGCTGTGCCTGCGCTATTTTACTAAAGTTGAGTTAAGCGGATCACCTGCCTCTTAGTCTCTGTCTTTTCTTGTATTCTCAGCTGCCTTGCCACAGAGTAAGAGTTTTTTTGGCAGGTCTGCAGCTGACACAACACCGTCTCAGAGCCATCTCGGGCTGATAAAGTGTCAAATGAGATAGAACAGAAAGTGCAATCCACGGGAGGGAACAGCCACACTGGGCTGATGGATAAAAAGGACATGACTGCTTCCTCTGGCACCACAGAGCTTTGGGACTATCCAAAGGTGTGGGTCTCAGAGGCACCTGGGATATTTGGTAAGTACTTCTGCACACGTGAGCCATTGAATAGGTATAGAAGGCAAACAGGATAGGTAGAGGTGTGAATGAATCTAAAGGATCGATGTTGCTATCTTGATGACATCTGGGATACAAAGTAGCTTAGTGATGTGGAACAAAGCTGCATTCCAGAACGAACTGACCAAAATCAAGCATCCAGCCAGACATACGGCCTTGTACCAGTCCCCTTTCCTGGGTCTCAGTCTCTCATGGGTGAACCAAGGAATTTATGTGAGAGTGGGAGGGGCAGCTTCTGCGCTGCCTCATTCTTCTTGTAGACATAAGAAAATTGGCATGGCCAGAGATGATATGTGGAGGATTACGCTGCTCTTAGCATTTCCACGGAGGGTATTTATCTCAAGAATGAGAACCCAGGGAGAGGCCAAGGTCCCTGAAGCTGGCTCCCATGCTCTTGCCCCTGCACCTCTGTCTGGGCCCAGCAATGTTCATCTTTGTCTTGCTGTGAGATCCGTGGGAGGAGGGACAGTTAGGGGATGGAAAAAAAAAAAAAAACTCCACAGATGTAAGTCACTATTCAGTATCTACCAACAACCAGTGGTATGTTCTTTATTCAATGTAAAATGCCTTGTCAGGGTATCCATGGAAGAGACCAATATTGTGGCACAGTGCATTTAAGCCTCTACTTGTGACTCTAGCATCCTATATTGGAGCATCAGTCTGAGCCCTGGTTGCTCCACTTATGACCCAGGTCCATGCTAATGAACCTGGGAAAACAGGGGAAGATGTTCCAAGTGCTTGGACCCCTGCACCTACTGGATGGAATTCCTGACTCTTGCCTTTATCCTGGCCCAGCCCTGGCAGCTGCAGCCATCTGGGGAGTGAACTGCTGATGGAAAATCTTTTTTTCTCTTTTTCTGTCTTTCTCTCTCTCTCTCTCTCTCTCTCTCTCTCTCTCTCTCTGTCACTCTGACTTTCAAATTAGTAAAGCAAATCTCAAACAAAAAGGTATCCAGGAAATAAAATTAACCTTATCTTTCCATTTCTTCTGTTTTCTCTCTTGGCTTTTTTTTCAAACTGTAAAATCTCATCTACTCTGTATTTTTTAAGGTTCATTTATTTATTTGAAAGAGTTACACAGAGAGAGAGGGAGAGACAGAGGGAGAGAGAGAGAGGTCTTCCATCTCTTGGTTCACTCCCCAATTGGCCATAACGGGGAGCGGGGAGCTGCGTCAATCCAAAGCCAGGAGCCAGGAGCTTCTTCCAGGTCTCCTACACAGGTGCAGGGGCCCAAGGATTTGGGCCATCTTCTGCTTTTCCAGGCCATAGCAGAGAGCTGGAGCAACCAGGACTCGAACCTGCGCCCAAATGGGATGCTGGCTCCGCAGGCGGTGGCTTTACCCCCTGAGCCACAGCGCCAACCCCTCACCCCCTATTTTTAATATCTATGCCCTTCATCAAGATGATTGCCACATTCCTATTGTTTTGTACCTAAACAAACATTTTATTTGACTTCTTGCATGAGCCGGAGGCCTGGACAATGTATGCATTTTCCAGATGCAGAAACTGAGCATTGGAAGCCGTAAGAGAGCAGAGCAGCTGAGACAGTGCAGGGTGGCGGCCACCGTGAGCTTCGCAAGGTTTTCTGTAGGATCTGGGCCATGGTGGAGAGCACAGGGAGCCCTGCCAGCTGCAGCCCCAGGCAAAACAGTCTTCAGAGTGGCTCTCAAAGTGAGAGATTTCTTTTGCTTTTTTTTTCAATCCCCCTCCACCCCTCCCCCCACCCCGAGTAGCACACTTTTTTGGCAGGATCAGCTAAATAAGTGTTATACAATCTAGCACCTCTTGAGACCTCAGTGGCAAAAAGGCCACTGAGTAAGGAGGAGAGAATTTTCGAGTTCTCAGGAAAGATTCTGTCACATATTCCTTTTTGATCTTATTAGCACCTGTCACTAGGAAGTTAGCCCCTTGGTTATGGTCCCTTGGCATTTTCAGTATTTGTCATCTCGTTTCTATTGTTCTCCATGTTCTTTTAATTATTCTTTGCTCTTAATATTGGATTTTAATTGTCTGAGCAGCCCCTGGGTGAAGGTGGGAAGATAATAATAATAAAAAAAGAGGTATAGAAATAATGATTGTGAATGGTGGCACAGGGGGATACTGTGTTGCTGGTAATACTGATATTGTTATTTAGATCATTAATACTGATGTTAATAGTGGCAATCAGAAGACTAGCTTTCATCCGAGAAGCTCAGGGCATTTGATAGAAACAGTAACTGTACTTGCACATCTTTGAGCCAAGCGAAGGGGAGGAGGCTGGATGTTAACAGGTTGCTCATCCCAAAGTAAGAGACAGCAGTGAAGGAAGAAAAATGGCCGGGGTCATGTCAAATGAATCATACAACTAGGACAGAAGTAAAAGTTCTTGACCCTGTATCCTGTGAGTGCTGAGGTTCACTGCTTTAGGAAGCGGGCGTATCTCTTTTACAATGGACTCCCTCAACCTAGCAAGCCACTCAACAGCTATTTGGCCAATAATGCATTCTGGTTAGAGGACAGGAACCAAGAAGCAGAGGAAGGAGGGCAGAAAGGAATCACCAAAGTAGAAAAACTCAAAGACAAAAGAGAATAAGGGCAAACTGGATCTTTCAATGGGGCCTTATGGAAGGTTCCAATTGGTTGGCATGACACAGTGGCTGAGGCAGCTGCTTGCAACGCTGGTATCCCCCCTGCAACAGTTTGAATCCTTGCTGATCCACTTCCTATCCAGTTCCCTGCTGACATGTCTGAGAAGGCAGTGGATAATGGCTCAAGTGCTTGGGTCCCTGCCACCCACCTGGGAGACCCGAATGGAGTTCCTGGCTCCTGGCTTTGGCTTGGCCTAGCACTGGCTGCTGTGGCCATTTGGAGAGTGAACCAGCAGATAAAATCAATCTCTCTTTCTCTCTCTCTCTTTTCAAATAAATAAATAAATAAATAAGTATATCTTTTAAAAATATTCCTACTGAGGCCAGAGCTGTGGCACAGTGGGTTAACACCCTGGCCTGAAGCGCCGGCATCCCATATGGGCACTGGTTCTAGTCCTGGCTGCTCCTTTTCTGATCCAGCTCTCTGCTATGGCCTGGGAAAGCAGTAAAAGATGGCCCAGGTCCTTGGGCCCTTGTACCCACGTGGGAGACCCGGAAGAAGCTCCTGGCTCCTGGCTTCAGATCGGCGCAGCTCTGACCGTTGAGGCCAATTGGGGAGCGAACCATCCGATGGAACACCTCTCTCTCTCTCTCTCTGCGTCTCCTCTCTCTCTGTGTAACTCTGACTTTTAAATAAATAAATAAATCTTTAAAAAAAATATTCCAACTGCCTGACCGTGGTATTGCCTGCGTAACCACTCTAAGCCCGCCTAGGAACTCTGTTTTTCTGAGATGAGAGGATGAGGTAGTAAAATTATGAGTGGGAACGCATTGCCTAATAGATTTGTTGCCTGTCTTCCTCAGCTTCTGCTCCTGCACAGCCCTTTGTTGGGTCTCTTTGTTGTCAGATCCATCTATGCCCTGAAGGAGACTGCCATCAGCTGCTGCTTTAAGCACAATTACAGGTTGTCAATAAGTTATTCCTATCGATGGAGACAAAAATTATGAATGATGCTGTTCTTTATAGCATTATTCATAGACCAGGTAACTGGAAATTATCTTGTTGGTCAAACAATATAGGAATGTTAAATAAATCACAGCCTGACCATAGAATAGATTATTTTGCAGCTATTAAAATAACATTTTAGAATTTTTTTTTGACAGGCAGAGTTAGACAGTGAGAGAGAGAGACACAGAAAAAGGTCTTCCTTTTCCGTTGGTTTACCCCCCAAAATGGCCACTACGGCTGGCGCATTATGGCCGATGCGCTGCGCCGATCCAAAGGCAGGAGCCAGGCACTTCTCCCGGTCTCCCATGCGGGTGCAGGGCCCAAGCACTTGGGCCATCCTCCACTGCCTTCCCGGGCAGAGAGCTAGACTGGAAGAGGAGCAACCGGGACAGAACCGGTGCCCCAACTGGGACTAGAACCCAGAGTGCCGGCACCGCAGGTGGAGGAATAGCCAAGTGAACCACAGCACCAGCCATAATAATTTTTAATGGCATGAGATGTTAAATCCATAGTGTTTAAATGTAAAAAAAAAAAAAAAAAAAAAAACAGGGGGAGAAATAAGATATCCAGATCTTTCTCAGTGGAACAACGGGAGAAGCAGCTGAATTACTGAGGTTTTCTTTTTTTATATTTTATTTATTTATTTGAGAGGTGGAGTTACAGACAGTGAGAGGAAGAGGCAGAGAGAAAGGTCTTCCCTCCGTTGGTTCACTCCCCCGATGGCCACAACGGCTGGAGCTGTGCCAATCCAAAGCCAGAAGCTAGATGCTTCTTCCTGCTCTCCCACCTGGGTGCAGGGGCCCAAGGACTTGAGCCATCTTCTACTGCTTTCCCATGCTATAGCACAGAGCTGGATTGGAAGAGGGGCAGCCGGAACTAGAACCGGTGTGCATATGGGATGCTGGCACTGCAGGAGGAGGATTAACCTACTGTGCCACGGCGCCAGCACCATGGATTAGTGAGTTTTACCATAGTACGAGCACATGCTAGGTGGTTTAGGAGTTAATTTGTTGTGATGAAAGAAATACTAACATTTCTACACGGGAAGGTGGCATCACTGTCAGCTGTCATGAAAATATTTGTTTTCATTAAAGCAAGACTTAAATATTTGGCTAATAATTACACACATCACATTAGAGCTATGGATTAACAAATGATTATTGCTGCATTAATGTGAATGTAAAACATTAGAGTATATCAACAGAATCAGTCAAACATAAACTGGGACGTATACATGTGACTAAATGAGAAAGGGGGAATACACGTGGCAGACACCCATGTCATCCAAGGATCTTCACCACATGTGCCAGCTAAGGAAAGAGTCAGCACAAGCAGATATCACTAAGATCTAGTTCAGTCTCTCTTTAAACCAACACTGTAGATACAATGGAATAAAACAGGACTGGGCTTGCGATTCCTTGGACAAAAAGATCAGTGAAAATCAAAAAAGTAGAGAACTATTTCATCAAAAGCACGTTTGGCTAGTTGCTTTAAAAATTCCCCTCCGAGAGCCCACCCTGAGAAAGCTCTCTGTTCGACTTGGCTTTGCTGGTTCTGTGTCTTGGAAAAGGACTCTCATGGGACGGAGGAAGACAGGACGGGCAGGGAGGTGGGGGTGCGAGCCAGATCCTCTAAGGCATTGCGGTCTGAATGAACCGACTGTGCTGGAATGGAAGAAGGTGATGGATTTTGGAGATTTTCCTCTGGTACAATGAACTGGAAATGGGGCCACCTGGCTACAGAGAGTAGGAAGAAAAGAAATGGATATTTACAAAGGCGCAGGTGGGTCCGGCGTGGACTACTGGGTGAATAAATAACAAATTGGGTGAGGAAGCAACAAAGCGCATGGTGGGTTTTGTACCTTCTATTGTACTAAGAGCTTGCTATGCTTAATCTCATTAATTCTCCTGACAGCCCTATGAAATGGGTTCTTTAATTATCTTCACTTTACAGATGAATACACAGAAGCCTAGGGAGTTTACACAAAATATGTCCAAGATCACCCAGTTAGGAAGCTGCAGGGCTAGTGGACTGGAAAGTGCATGCCTCTCCCTAGCCATTATGCTAGAGGAGCACAACAGGTCATCAGATGGACAAATGCAGGGAGACAGGTACAGGGGCCCAGGTCTACCCAGGCACAGGTGTGAAGAGTAACTGTCATGCACAGTGCCCCCAGCAGTTTTTGGAGAAGTGGGATCCTCTGCCTCCAAGACTGGGATAAGAACTCCCTATCTGTGTAAGTGGATTTTGGTGAGTTGAATAGTGGGGTCCAGCCAGCCCGTAGCCTGCTGTTGGTGAATTTCTTCAAGGAAGCGTTGCAGCCCATGCCAGCCAAGGCCAATTCTGTTCTGATTGCTTCCACTAAATCAGGAAGAAAATTGAAAAGATTGACATCAGCATACACAGAGCCGTGTGGAAATCTGGAAAGGCGATGATTGGTGCCCCAGCCATGACCTTTATTTTCTCTTAATGGACCTGGGTGAAAGTCACTTGTGTTTGAAGCCGCAGAAATGAACTGCAATAAGTGGGATAAACAGGAGCATTTAAGGGCCTTTTCTGGAGAATTTAGAGTTGATTGAATAACATCATATACTAGGAAACGCTTTGATCTTATTCACAAATGGAAGAGCCACATCAAACCCAAGTGCTGACCTGCCCAATGAGACTAAATGAGTTATTTTCAGCAACATGGAGATGGGAGCTGATCTACATATCTTAGAGCTGCAGAAACCAGGTGAACATAAAAAAAGAGAGAGAATCACAATGCCTGTGATTTTCCTTTGCTGTCCTCTAAGTAGGGCAAAATGAGAGTCCAGAGATTGGAAGTGACAAATAAAGGCAGAGGCCACACGAGAGGATGGGGTGCGGGCCCTGCAAGATCTTAGAACCAGCAGTCAAATGTATTTCAGAAAATTGTGCCTATTTTTTTCTGGCTTGAAAAATTGTAAGGGAAAGCAGCTTTCTGTTCTTCAATTGCAAGGTATTTCATGAATGACAACAAAGCAGCATTGTAGTCCAACGTACTGAAGCATTAAGCAGCCACCCTCTAGAAATATTTTGGGGCCAGCATTGGGGTGCAGCAGGTTAAGCCAATGTCTGCAATGCTGGATCCCACACTGGAGCCCTGCTCTGAGTCCCAGATGCTGCACTTCCAGTCCAATTCACTGCTAATGTGCCTGGAAAAGCAGCAGAAGATTGCCAAGTACTTGGGCTCTTGCACCCATGTGGGACACCCGGATGGAGCTCCTGGCTCCTGCTTTTGACCTGGCCCACCCTTGACTATTGCTGCCATTTGGGGGAGAGAATCAATGGATAGAAGATCTTTTTCTCTCTGTCTCTGCCTCTTTTTATCACTCTGGATTTCAAATAAATAAATTTATCAAAAAGCAGAATTTTTATTTAGCAGCATAACTTGATGAGATTTTATCATCTGGCTCCTGGAGCTTGCAATGATCTTACAAACTGTCTTTTATCAGAGAGCAACTGTTGGCTTTGGGCAGGTCACTAATCCTAATAGAACCCTTTGAACTCTAAATTTTGATTTCAGAGAGGCACCTGAAATCCATTCCTGAACTTTGCAAATCCTTTTAAAAACTTTTTTTCCTCTTTCTTTCCCTCTTTCACTGCCCCACTCGGTGTGGCCCAGGAATTTTCTTGCTCTTCTCTTCCCAAGAGAAATTATTCTTCGTAACTGCAGCAGCCACCTGAATGTTTGTTATTACAAGGACTCTAACCCTGGCCTTCATTGTATTTATATACACATATATTTACATATATTTCCACAGCTCCTTCTCTTTATAGGGTGTATGTTATCCCTAGACAATTGCACTTAAGTGTATTTTCCTAATCTCAGGTACATCAAGTAAGAAATTGATGTGCTTAAGACATACACATGGCCAATGTACATCAGATAAGAGCCTCGATGTCGGCAGTCACTAGAGAATTGGAAAGACAAATGATGAGCTGTACCTTCACATCACCTGGGATGGTTATAATAAAAATGACAAAAGACAAAAGCACATCTTGGCAGGGATGTGCAGACCCTCTTAGGTTGCTGGTAGGAAGGTAAAATTTGAACACCACTTGGGAAAACAGTTTGACAGTTCTTCGAAGCACTAAGCACAGAATTAGGAGACCTAGAGATTCCACTCCTAGGTATGGAGCCCAGACAAAAGCGTGTGTCCAAAAAACCCATGTATGTGAATGGTCATAGCAGCATTTTTAATGATACCCAAAAGCTGGGAGTATCCTAAGTTTCCACCAATTGACAACAGATAAACAAAATATGGTATAGCCACACAATGAATGAACCATTATTCAGACAGAGATGGAAATAAGGCACTGATTTGTGCTATGACATGGATATATTTTAAAAATTAAACTAAATGAAGAAGCTACACATGAAAGGTCATATATTGAATGATTCCATATATATATATATATATATATAATGTACAGAATAGGCAAATCCATAGAGAAAGGAAGTAGATGAGCAGTTTCTAGGAGCTAGGAGGAAGGGAAGGAGAAGTGACTGAGTGTCTTTTGAGTGATAAAATATCCTGGAATTACATAATAGTAGTGGTTGCAATATTTTGTGACTACACTAAAAGTACAATATGGTACATTTTAAAAAGGTGATTTTTTTTTTGACAGGCAGAGTGGACAGTGAGAGAGATAGAGAGAGATAGAGAGAAAGGTCTTCCTTTTGCCGTTGGTTCACCCTCCAATGGCTGCCGCGGCCGGTGCACTGCGGCCGGCGCACCACGCTGATCCGATGGCAGGAGCCAGGTGCTTCTCTTGGTCTCCCATGGGGTGCAGGGCCCAAGCACCTGGGCCATCCTCCACTGCACTCCCTGGCCACAGCAGAGAGCTGGCCTGGAAGGGGGCAACCGGGACAGAATCTGGCTCCCCGACCGGGACTAGAACCCGGTGTGCCGGTGCCACTAGGCGGAGGATTAGCCTATTGAGCTGCGGCGCCGGCCATAAGGTGATTTTTATAGTATGTGAATTACAGTTCAATTTCAAACAAACAAAATTAGGTACTGTGAAAATGAACATGCTATTACAAAACAATTCTCTTTTTCAACACCCATCTTCATTAGCAATGACTGGTACCTTGGCACCCAGGCTTGAACTCAAAGTCCACTTCCTGAGGATTATGGACTGCTCATGGGTCTGAGGGCCCTGATAACAAATACTTACTGGATATTCAAGCAATTTTCAGGGTCATTTAACATCCTTTGCATGTAATCTTTTAATCATTTAATCTTACATCATTTAATCTTCACTAACAACCTCTCTGAGCAGATGGAAGATAGAAAGTTTATATAACTTGTCCAAAGTGACACCACTAGTAAATTCCAGAACACTTCAGATTTCAAATCCATATAGGATGACCCCTAAATCCTATCGTTGCACATTCTTACCCAACCCTACACATTTGATTACACTGCACTACACAATACATGCCCGCAGAGGGCGCCTCACTGAGCAGCTATGGGTTAGATTCTGTGGACAAGAGGGAGCAATGTCAGCCCTCACCTGCCATCTTGTTTTGCCTTGGGCTAGCTCTCCAGAATCTTAAATCTACAATCCTCCCAGAAGACTTTTGCCAGAATGGTTGTCCTTAGATATTGATTAAAACTCTGTCTACCTTTTCAAACTGTCCTCCAAAGGGTGCCCATTGTCTTTCATACATTGTTGAAACTCAGTCTGTTAGCTGGCCCCTCTTACTTACCTGATGAGCAGCTAGTAAGCTGCTGCAGTAAGCTCATCTCAGTAAATCATCAAGAGGTCCTTGCAGTTCTTCACCCTTTTCTTGAAGGCCTAGGGAAAGCCAAGTGTGTGCTGTCTTCCAGCCACTATTGGGAGGCAGAGGCATGCATTTTAATTTTGCCCTGTCTTTTAAAAAGATATAGTTAAGATGCATTTGATCTGGGTACATCATGGGTAATTAGGAGAGGGAGAAAGATATCTCTATGTAAATTGCTTTTGAAGCCAGATGCCACAAGAAGAGCATGTACTTTATCTTTCCAGGAGAACTTTGCTTTTTTTCTTAAGAAATGGGCTTGATGAGTTCTTTGGGGGCAGGGGTGTGATGAAGAGCTTCAAGGGTGAGGAAGGAGTAAGGAGACAAGGAAGAGTCGAACTGTTTCACACCACAGTGGAAGAGGGACTTAGGAGTGGTCCTCCTGCCTGCCTGATCAGCGAGTCAGCTTCAACAGCAATGGGGGAGAGGGTTTTGCAGGGGATAAAAATGAACCTAGTACGGATTCAGGATACTGGACCTTGTAGAAAACCAACCAAGGTGAAATCTGCAGAGTGCTGGATGGCGGAGGAATGTTTAGGGCTGGACAGCCAATGTTTATTGGCTGGTAGCCAATATTTAGTTGTTTTTGTCCTGAGCTCTGTGATGGTTCTCCAGACTCAGCAAGCCTTCAGTAAAAGCCTGTCACTCACAGTAGCCATTGGCTAGAGTTGACCTGAACCATGAAGGAATGAGTTGGTGGCCTGCAACAGAAAAAATGGGGCCAAGACAGGAGAGAGAAAGAGAGAGAGAGAGAGAAAGAGAGAGGGAGAGAGGGAGAGAGGGAGAGAGGGAGAGAGGGAGAGAGGGAGAGAGGGAGAGAGAGAGAGAGAGAAAACAACTTTGCTTTTGCCTGTGCAGTTTCTATTTTCTTTCACGGCTCTACCTTTTCTGTTCAAAATGCTATCTATTTTTCAGGGTTTAGACTCAATCTTCCTCCTTCCACGAAGGAGTCTCTGATCCCTTATCCCACGATTTTTATTATTTATCTGAGGACAAATCAGTCGGATGCTAAAGATAGCAGCAGCAGCATCGCTGGAACTTCCTAGCAATGCAAAGTCCACGTCCTATTCAAGACTCATGGACCCTACAGGTGGGTCTTAGCAACATGTGGCTCCAAGTGATTCTGGCAGACCCTCAGGTTGGAAAAGCACCACAGGGGTTGTGTCAGAGAGGGAGCCAAGTCTTACCTCTCCAGCTCAACACAGTCCAATAAGTTTCCATCTCTCTCTTAACCAAACCCAAGGAGTTTGCAATGGCCTTTAAGGCCATATATGTTCATCAGCGCTCATTTCCTCTTTGCCTTTATCCTCCCTAGTTCCCACTGTCCCTGTCACTCCACTCCAGTCACTGTGGCTTCCTTGGTATTTCTAGAACATGCAAAGCTTGCTTCTGCTTCAACACTGTGGGGCAGCTTCCTCTGCCTGTGATGCTCTTCCCAAGATATCTACAGGGCTCGTCCCCCCACCTCCTTCATGTCATTCATTCCCTGAAGCTGCCCTGGACTTATTACTTGTAATTATACTCACCCCCATTGAGACTCTCCTTCTGAGCTTTGTGATTTCTCCATGGAGTTTATGCATATTTTATTTTTTCAAATTTTATATCATCTTTACAGTTCTTCAGGAATATAAGCTCAATGAGAGCAAGAATTTTATTTCATGTTTTCCTAGTTGGTTTATTGATCTAGCACTTGACGTGTGCTGTGATGAAAATTCAATAAGCATTGATTGGATTTGTGGTTTTGGCACCAATTGTCTACTCCCTTGTTCATGAATCACTCCATCCACTGTAGCCTCTGTTGTCAACTAAGTTGTAAACTCTACAAGAAGAGATACCCCATCTTTGGTGTCTGTCTTCCCCACTGTGCCTAAGTCTGTGCTGAGAACTGAGAGAGGACAAAAGGCTCTTAGATTATTGATCTGACCATATTGGCTACTAGACGAAGGACCACAGACAGAAAACCCATGTTATGGTCCATGGGCATTGGAGCTGTCGCTCCCACTCCCTCCAGCTTGCTTCATCTTCCTTATCCAGCCATAATGTCCAGCAATTTCTCCTTATCTTGCAAAGAATGTGCCTCCTCTGGCTGTTCTTCCCATCACAGGCTGTGCCTGCTCAGGCAGCCTCCATCTGTCCCTCACCCGAGACCCAGCACGAGAGCTGAGATCTATAATTTATTAGTGCCCTTCTGCTGGGCTTTCTCTTTCTGTCTTTTGCTCAGGCATCCTTGGCGCACAGGCCCTAGCACCATCAGAGGGGCTGCAGGTGGTTGAAAGTGCTCCACCTGGAGGTAATCAGAGCCCAGTGTTGGGCTAAGAGTGGCAGTTTGGGAATCCAGAGCTTGCTGTGCAGAGGGAATAGGTCCTGATTGCCATAAATGATGTCTTGGACTTCTCAGCACCTTTCTTGTTTGCATTTGCCTGTGTGTGTGTGTGTGTGTGTGTAACAAAACCACATTTTGTCATTTGAAGAGACGCGGCCATGTGTTGAGACGGAAAGTGCCGGAGAATGAGGCCA
Source organism: Lepus europaeus (assembly GCF_033115175.1). NCBI lineage: Eukaryota > Metazoa > Chordata > Mammalia > Lagomorpha > Leporidae > Lepus > Lepus europaeus. Next base: position 121,486,806 of record NC_084833.1, on the reverse strand, counting down.
GACAGCACGCGTGAGTTGTCTTCTCAAACCTCAGTAGGCAATATGTGTTTTTAATAATCATCTGGTAATTAACAGCTGCGATTGAAAGGCTTTCATTTGGAAAAGATAATAATAATTTTACTTCCTGGTGCCAGGAGCCAGATGGGCAGCCGAAGAGAGAAGCCTCCAGCTATGCATTCGACAAGTAGAGAAGGTGAGGTCCACGGCTGCTCATCTCCCTGCAGCTGGCACAACATCTGGACAGGAGAACAAAGCCATGGTCCAGATACCTGTGTGCCACCCTCCCCTCCACAGCACACTTGCCCATTAGCACTGATTACAGTATTGGTTTGTAGTTCCTGCTATAAAAACGTAGTCCTCCCTCCTCTGATGTGTTCTGAATGACCTCCTTTTAAAAGGTGCTCTGCCTGAAGTAATGTCAATGTGGGAAAGTGTTTTTTTGAAAAGTCCTGTGTCCATGAATTCTCTTCTTGGTTCAAAGAAATTGCATTGGTCCTTAGGCCTTCTTGTTGCCTGCCACCACCTTTGTGGCCACCATGCAGCCATCTCCCCAGCCCTTGCTCAACTCTGCCACTGCAGCGTTTATGAATAGCCAGCCATCTTTCAAACACTGTATGTCTTTAGCAGATGTACTCAGTGTGTTCACAAATGTCTCTTTATCTCATCCTGCCTTTCTCTCTCTCTCTCTCTCTCTCTCTCTCTCACACACACACACACACACATCTCTTTGCTGAAGACCTCAGGGGAAGGGAAACAAAATCAAGGAGTGGGGAGACAAGAAACCAATTCTCTGGCTATGTTTTGATTCTATTCCCTATTAAGTTCAGCATCTGGTCTTTTTGAGGGTTGATGTATGATGATTTAAGGTTGTCTGCCTGGCCATAATATTCTTGACATAGGTTTGAGAAGGCTGCTATCCTTTAGAGAGAGAGAGAGAGAGAAAGAGAGAGCAAAAATGGAAGGCAGGAAAGCAGGAAGGAAGAATGAGGAAGGGAAGGGAAAGGGGGAGGGAGAGAGGGGGAAAAGATAGGAAGAAAGGGGTGATGTGTTCCAAGCTGCTATCTTTATTCCTGTCTTTGTTTGCAGTATATTTCCCATGGACCCATCTTGGGGTAGACAGCAGGCAGCACACCCACTGAGGAGAAGACTCAATTCTGGTCCAGCAGCTGCTCCACTCCATCACTTGAGTGGAGAGGATCAGACACTGATCCTCGGCTTTGCCCTTCTCCATCCATTGCCAGGGACAATAGCCGAGCTGCAGTTGCCTTCCCAACCTTGCTTTGAGGGGCTTAATATGTTGATGGTTGCCATAGCAAACAAGCTTAAAACACCAGTGGATGATGCGAATGGCAGAAGATAATGCTTCAGAACTTACAATGGCTAGATCCTCCAGAGAGGATTTTCCTGTTGTCACTGTGTAGCAGTGTGGGATCGGAAGAATAGGGTCTCAGTGTCTGCTCTGCTGTTAAGTGGCCTTGTGACCCTGGAGACCAGGCCACTGTGACCCTGGAGACCAGGCCACTTAGCCTCTCTGGCCCAGTGGCTCCTCTTCTGAGAAATTACAAAACAGGAAGAAATGCCCTTAATGTTGAGATTCTCAGAAAGTAATCATGTAAATTGTGGTCAAAGAGTTAGAATCTGTTGCTTCCTCTCCATTAGTCAACTGTGAGACTTTAGATATTTCATTTAACCTTTGGGAGTCATCATTTTCTCATTGGGAAAATTAGAGATTAGAGATACATATTATAGATCCTGGGTGTGTGTGACAGCAATGATAGATACAGAAGATCTGATATTTCAGACCAGCAAATCATAATGGGGGAGAAGAAATAGCCTTGATGGTCATGCAGTGTGCTTATTTGGAAGCTGGTCACCAGGGCTATGATCCTGTTGCTCTGCTGGTGGCTCTGCACCATGTGCAAGGACGCTAAACCAGATGAGTCAGGCATCTCACCGTAATTGTCTCCGCAGTCTTTTTCATCACTGGGGTCTATTAAGAAGCAGAATATAGAACTCTCACATCAGCATATCTACTCTCATCAGTAGATTATCTCTCATCTTCCTGCATTACTCTCTGTAGAGATGAGCTAAGATCAAGAGCTCTGCTTGTTTCTAAATTAAAACACGGACTCAATTATTTATCCGCTTGAGGAGTGACGTTGGAATCTTGCTCTCCAGTTATGAATCCACATGAAAGGGATCTCACCAAAGTTTCCCATTGACAGGAAGGCAATTGACATGCTGCTGTCTAGAAGCCAAACAGTTCACTCTGGCTGGTGGCTTGGGAGAAGAGTTACTGCCTGGAGAGGCATAATATTCCCCATTGCAGTACACCAAGCAGGCTTGTGTGTCTGGAACCTTGGAGAACTCTTCTTAAGCACACGATGGTAATGGCACAGTGGAGACCGGATGTATGAACGAATAACAATGAGTCATAATTTTATTTGTGGGGGTCATTATTTCTTAGACAATGACTATATGCCAAGCATTTTCCTGGTGCTTTGGAGGAATTCTTTTCCTTGAGTTTTGCAACAATCCTAAAAGACAGGCAATGTGATTCTTAAAGCCCACATCAATGGATGGAGCTGGGTTTGGAGATGCAAGGCCGCTGGACCGAAGCCACACAATTCTTTAGTAGACAGAGGTGAGACTCAATTCTAGGCACATTGACCCCAAAGCCAGTGCTCTTATGCATATTCACTATTTATTAAGCACTCATGATAACAGCTAATGTGCTAAATCTACTAGAAACACTCTCACATGTAACAATACAAAAATCCTACTGAAGGTATTCCTCTTATCTCTGTGTTATAGGTGAGAGAATAAAAACCCTGAAAGATTTGGTGACTGGCGTAAGATCATCCAGCCAGTAACTGGGGGATTCAGGAATCTATCCTGTTTCTTCTTGACACTAAACCCAGTGTGCTAAGACGAAAGTGGAAAAGAACAAGCATGGTATCATAATACACACAAAAATAAAAATCTCTTTGTCTCCTAGTTTCCAGCAAAGGCTGAGCATCCCTGACCTGAAAATTCAAAATCTGAAATGTTTCAAGATTTTAAGAGGAAGTGATTTATTTGAGAGGTAGCAAAAAAAAAAAATGGAGAGGGAGAAGGTGAAAAAGGAAGAGAGAGGAAAAGAGAGAGAGAGACAGAGACAGAGAGAGAGAGAGAGAAAGAGAGAGAGAGAATAGCTGTGTTTGGGCCAGGCGGAAGCCAGGAGCCCATAACTCAACCTAGAGCAACAATATGGGTGACAGGAACCCAGCTACTTGAACCATCACCTTTGCCTCCCAGGGTGCACATTAGCAGGCAGCTAACGTGTCCAGCAGAGCTGAGACTCAAATTAGGTATTGCGATATAGAATGTGGGTATCCCAAGTGACATCATCGCTGTGCCAAACACCAATTCCTTCCAAAATTTTGAGTATCAATATGATACCAACACTGGATTGCCAGATTTATTGGAAAGAGTCTAATCTGACTTATTCCCTCACCTCCTTCATCACCTAAAATACACACCTATTGAATAAAAAATATGCATGAGTTTTGAAGGAGGAGCCGGTCTTCCAAACTCTGAGTGTCTTATTGCAAAGACCAAGAGCTTTCTGGTTTCCCTGGTTACCTCACAGAAGAAACTAAGTAGAGATCACCCAAAATATTCTTCAAGTAGCATAGTCAAAGGTCTTCGGATTTGAAGGTAGGCACACTGCATCTGACCCTTTCTTCTCCATAAATTTGAGATCATGCCACGCATCCTTGTTGTGACAAGTAAAAGCAGTATCTGGGCTTTTGGTGCAGTGGTTAAGAGCCAGTTGGGATGCCCATGTCCCATATCGGAGACCTGGATTCCAGTCCAAGCTCCATGCTCAATTCTAGGTTTCTGCTAGTGTGTACCTGTGAAGCAGCAGGAGATAGTGCAGCTGGTTGAGTCCATGCCACCCAAGTGGGAAACAGAATTGAGTTCCTGGTTCCCAGGCATTTGGAGAGTGAACCAGTGGGCAGGAGCCCTGTCTCTCCCCATTTCTCTGCCTGTTAAATAAATGAAATAAATAATTTTTAAAAAAAGTTTAAAAAGTCATACCTTACGTCAAGTGTCTAACATGCTGCCTGTTGCAATGTAGGCACGTTATAATAGTTAATGTCTCAATTGCTTTCTAAAAAATGTCATTGGAAGCTGTAGTATCTGTAGCCTCTGGTAGTCATCTTCTCTTTGGATCTTAGTGCTTCTTTGCATCTTTGCCTTAAAGAAGCTCCACTGAAACACCAGGGTGGTGCACCTTTATTTCCTTCCACAACAGTTTTGAAGACAGCTTACAACAAAAATGCATGCCCGGTGAGCACAAACTCAGTGTGAGAACGATGCCTTGTAACAAAGGAAGCTCAACATCTGGGCACAGTCAGACCAAAGTAATTTCCAATTATTGTCAGCTTGCACCCTCGTGAGTTTCGCCTAAAGTTGAAGCTGCTGTTACTTTTCCACTTAGATCCCGGAGAGTAAATTTCCCGGTGGATGTTACGCGTGATGATTTGGCTTCTCAACCCCCATTAGCATTGATGGGGCACAACAGGACACTTAAAATAAACAGGGTCCCCTTGGTCTTCATCAATGCCTCCACACTCAGCCAAGAAGCAGCTCGGTTAGCTTGCAATCACAGGCATGGAACGGCTTGTTGTCAAGTCTGTCTACAGCACCCAGAGGACCATCGGGAAACTCACATTTCTCTGATGTGGCCCTCTGGGGACGGACAGTGCCCCCTGTACCGGGTTGTGTCTGGGAAGCTATGGGGCCTCCAGCTTGTGTTATGAGCATGCTCCTTGGTTTACTTTATCCTCGCTTTCACTGCTAAGGCTTTTTTCTTAGGAGTGCTCTCTTCACCCCCTGCTCTGAATGTTACCTCTGATACGATGCAGCTGACACAAGCTGCCTCTCAAGGAGGACTTACACACAGGTTTCCTAGATTCCAAAGCTAACGCAGGACTTCCGCTTCCGGCCAAGGTGGAAGTAACCCGATGAGCGTCTCACATGGAGTAATGAGAACAACAGCCGACGAGAGAGACGGAGTATGTGAAACCATGGTTTTCAAGGCATCAGGCAATGAGATGCTGCCACCCCTGGGAGACAGAAAGCCACTGAGGTGAGCCCTGCGACTGTTCCAGTTCTTCTCCTGTTAGTTTCCAGGCCAGGCGCAGGGCAGGGCAGTTAGGGGGAGGAGTCCCTGAACAGAGCTGGTGGGAGGTCAGTAAGAGTGAGACAGAGTTCCGGAATAGACTGCCAGAAAGGAGAAAACCTGCAGAAAGAGAGAAATCCAGAGATCTGGAGGGAGCTCCTTGAGTTTTCAACAGACCTCTGGCCAGTGCATGTGAGATAAACCTTTCAAAGGCCCATAAACAGCCCTCCCAGAAGATTGGAGGGAACAGTGCCTGCTCCTGCTAGACAGATGGGAAGCCCTAATAATCCGTGAGGCCTTGAACAGGGTACTGTTAAATATCTAGGACCTGATACTACCCACTGTTCTGATCTCACTGACAAGATCATAAAAAAAAAAAAAAAATACAAAAGAGGGGCCAGCACTGTGCCTCAGCGGGTAAAGCTGCTGCCTGCAGTGCCAGCGTCTCCTATGGGTGCTGGTTCGAGTCCCAGCTGCTCCAGTTCCATCCAGCTCTCTGCTATGGCCTGGGAAAGCAGTGAAAGATGACCCAAGAAGCTCCTGGCTCCTAGCTTTGGATCAATGAAGCTCTGGCTGTTGCGGCCATTTGGGGACTGAGCCAGTGGGTGGAAGCCCCCCCCCCCCTTCTGCAACTCTGGCTTTCAAATAAATAAATAAATAAAAATAAGTAAATAAAAATAAGCGAATAAAAAACTCTGACTTTCAAATAAATCTTTATAAAAAAACAAAAGAAATTGAATTTGTAAATTAAAACCCTCTCACAAAAACCATGTAAGTCTCAAGGCTTCAGTAGTAAATTCTAACAAATATTTAATGAAGAAATACTGTCAATTATATATAGCTAAATATATTCTAGACAAACTTATCTGGAAAAGCGAATTAATTCAATCAGTTTAGCATAACGTAGGCAATAAAACTGGAAAGAAACATTACAAAAAATACAAAATAAAGACCTATCTCCTTCATGAATACAGATGTAAAAATTCTAAACACTATTTTAGTAAAATCAATTCAAAAATATGTCCAAAAGGTACATCCAGACCTTATAAGTTTTATCCCAGGAATACAAGGTTAATTTAATGTTAAAAAATCAATCAATGTAATTAATTAACCATATTAACAAAGTAAAATAATGGAGGCATATGATTATCTCAATAGAGTAAAAAATCATTGAACACATTGTAACATTCATTCTTTTTTTTTCTTTTTTCTTTTTTTTGACAGGCAGAGTTAGAGAGAGAAAGGTCTTCCTTCCGTTGGTTCACCCCCCCCAAATGGCCGCTATGGCCGGCGTGCTGCACCGATCCGAAGCCAGGAGCCAGATGTTTCCTCTTGGTCTCCCATGCGGGTGCAGGACCCAAGCACTTGGGCCATCCTCCACTGCCTTCCCAGGCCACAGCAGAGAGCTGGACTGGAAGAGGAGCAACCGGGACAGAATCCGGTGCCCCAACTGGGACTAGAACCCAGTGTGCTGGCGCCGCAGGAGGAGGATTAGCCTAGTGAGCCACGGCACCAGCCCATTCATTCTTGATTAAAAAAAAAAAAAAAAAAAAAAAAAAAAAAACCTCCCAGGAAATTAAGAGAACTTTCTCAGTTTATGAAAACTCTAGCTCTCAGCACATACAAGGTAAAAGACTGACGACTTTCCCTATAAAATCAGGAAGAGGAAAAGATGCCCATTCAAGTGATGTCTGCTCAACACTGTGATCACAGAGCTGGCTTGTACAAATAGGCAGGAGGACGTAAAGGGCATGTGTACTGGAGAGCAGCAAGTAAAGCTGTCATTTGTAGATGACATGATTGCCATTGCAAAATATCTGGTTAAATATAAATATGTAATACATTAAAACTAATGAGTGTAGGCCAGCGCCGTGGCTCAACAGGCTAATCCTGGCGCCGTGGCTCAACAGGCTAATCCTCTGCCTGCAGCTCCAGCACCCCGGGTTCTAGTCCCGGTCGGGGCGCTGGATTCTGTCCCGGTTGCCCCTCTTCCAGGCCAGCTCTCTGCTATGGCCCAGGAGTACAGTGGAGGATGGCCCAAGTGCTTAGGCCCTGCACCCCATGGGAGACCAGGAGAAGCACCTGGCTCCTGCCTTCGGATAGCACAGTGCGCCGGCTGCAGCTCGCTGGCTGCAGCGGCCACTGGAGGGTGAACCAATGGGAAAGGAAGACCTTTCTCTCTGTCTCTCTCTCACTGTCCACTCTGTCTGTCAAAAAAACAAACAAACAAAAAAACTAATGAGTGTAGTACCATTACAAGATAAAAATTCTATGCAAAAAAATCAGTTGGAGGCCAGAACCTGTGGTGAAGCAGGTAAAGCCGCCGCGTGCAGTGCTGGCATCCCATTTGGGCGCCAGTTCAAGTTGTGGCTGCCCCACGTCTTAACCAGCTCTCTGCTATAACCTGGAAAAGCAGTCGAAGATGGTCCAAGTCCTTGGGCCCCTGCTCCTCTGTGGGAGACCCAGAGGACACTCCAGGCTCCTGGCTTCAGATCAGCCCAGCTCTGGCCATTGCAACCATTTGGGGAATAAACCAGTGGATGGAGGACTTCTCTCTCTCTCTCTCTGCCTCTGCTTCTCTGTAACTCTGTATTTATATTTTAATAAATTAATCCTTTAAAAGTTCAATTTTTTTTTGCACTGGCAATCAAAACTCTAAAACTGAAATTAAGAGCTGTCCTTCAAACAAGACATTCAAAATTTAAATACTTAGAAGCAAACCTAACAAAGGACTTCAAACACTATACATTAAGGACTACAGATAGCACTGCAATAAATTAAAGTTCAAGATAAACAGAGACTCATCCTAAGCTAATCAGTCACAAGACTCAATCTTGTTAAAATGTCCTCTCCTATAATCATTAAATTGATTATAACCCAATCCAAATATCAGCTGACTTTTTAAAGCAGAGATTGACAAACTGATTTTTAAATCCATAAGAAAACATGCAGGGCACAAATTAGTCAAAACAATTTTGAGAAAAAAAATCAAAACACAATTAGAGGTTAACACTGCCTGATATGAAGACTTGGTGTAAAGCTATAGTAACCAACAGTGTAGGATTAGCATAAAGATTGAAAAATAGATCAGAGGAACAAAGCAGAGTCCAGATATTGACCCACATTTACAAGGACAACTGAGTTTTGAAGAAAAAAAAAAGGGTAAAGCAATTCAATGAAGAAAATACAGTCTTTTCTAAAAATGGCAGTGACACAATGGGATATTCATATTATTTTTAAGAGCTTCAATCCAGGCTTTGCGCCATACAAAAATCAATTCAAAATGGATCAAAGACCAAAACGTAAAATCATCCAGAAAAAAAAATTGAGAAAAACTCTTTGTGATCTTGAGTTAGGCAATCATTTCTTCGATATGACACCAAAAGCATAGTCTATAAAAGAAAAAAATTGGTGAGTTGGACTTCAGGAAAATTTAAAATTTCTGCTTTTCAAAAAATACTGTTGGAAGTATGAAAAGACAAGTCATAGATCGGGAAAGATATTTCAAATCATGTACCTTATTAAAGACTTATATTAAGAATACATAGGGGCTGGCGCTGTGGCACATTGGGTTAACGCCCTGGCCTGAAGCGCCGGCATCCCATATGGGCACCGGTTCGAGACCCGGCTGCTCCACTTCTGATCCAGCTCTCTGCTGTGGCCTGGGAAAGCAGAAGAGGATGGCCCAAGTCCTTGGGCTCTTGCACCTGCGTGGGAGACCAGGAAGAAGCTCCTGACTCCTGGCTTCAGATCAGCGCAATCCTGGCCATTGGGGCCAACTGGGGAGTGAACCAGCGGATGGAAGATCTCTCTCTCTCTGCCTCTCCTCTCTCTCTGTATAACTCTGACTTTCAAATAAATAAATAAATCTTTAAAAAAAAAGAATCTGTAACTCTGAGGAAGCAGAGTGGACAGCAAGGTTGCAGAGTAAGCCAAGAAATGCCCAGCATTTGCAACTCATTAGATTCAATCCAGGGAACCTAAGCACCTCTCCCCAGTGCTCCAGGGGGTCTTGACCCCTGGGAGAACACACCTGCTTCAATATGGTCTGCTCAGTTGTCTTGTGTATTTCATCTTCCTTAGTCTAGTACCTTCCTTAGTCTGGTACCTTCCTTAGTCTGGTACCAGGACACTTTTCCATGGGTGTTGTCTCCATTCCTGCCAATACAATTACCTAACCATGGAACCTCTTTCTCCATAAGAGTATCTGCTCCAAGGGCAGGATGTTCTTGAACCACGCTGGGATTTGCTAGAAATCATGAGGGAGGACAGAGGCAGGGCGTGAAGCCCACAGGCCTCCCCTTTGCAAGGCAGTTGGCCCAGGTGAAGTCATTAAAATGGCTTGGTGAAGGAGATGGCTACATTCCACAATCAGAAGAAAAGGGCCTGGGTCAGGAGGAGGGTTCAAGTTCCTCAACTTCTCAGAAGTAGAAGAGGGCCTATGTGCTTGTACCCTGGCCACCCACACGGGAGACCACGATGGTGCTCCTGGATCCTGGCTTTGGCCTGGCCCAGCCCTGGCTGTTGAGGAGTGAACCAGCCTATGGAAAAATTTTCTCTCTCTCTGCCTTTCAAATAAATAAAGCTTTAACAACAGCAACAAAGAATCTATAAATCAATAAATAACTTTCAAGTCTCAATCACAGAAACCTAAAAAAAAAAAAAATAAAAATTGTGAAAGTATTTGAAGACACTTCCTCAAAGATAGACAGGATATAAACACAGAAGAGATGGTGAGCATTATTATTATTAATTATAGGGAAATGCAAATTCAAACTCTAGAAGACATTACTACACACCTTTTAGAATGACTGTAATTAAAATCCCAAGTGTTGGTTAAAAGTAGGAGGAACACAAACTCTCACAGATGGTCTGTGGGAATGTAAAATGGTGCAACCATTTTGGAAAACCATTTGGCAGTTTCTTAAAAAGCTAAACATACTCCCACTATAGGATTCCACGCCTCTACTCCTAGTACGTCTTCAAGAGAAACAAAACCATACGACCATATGCTTTGCTCTGCATCTGTGTGTCCTCCCTCCAATTTCTCACGGAAATTCTCACTCCCACGGGATGATATTAGGAAGTGGGGGCCTATCAGGAGGTAATTAGCTCATGAGGGGAGAGCCAGAATGATGAGGATCCGTGCCCTTATAAAAGAGGCTCACAGGAGCTTGGATGCCTCATTCTACTGAGGAAAGATCCAGCGAGAAACACCGTGGATGAATTGGGAAGTGGGACTACCCAGACATCAAGTCTGCCACCCCCGCAGTGGTGGACTTACCGGTCTGCAGAAGGGTGAGACATAAATGTCTGGTGCTGGTACACGCTGCTTAGTTTATGGAATTTTGTTGTTGCAGTCTGAACTGACTTCACACAGGCTTGTTTCTGAATGCTCACCGTGGCTTCGTGGCGCCTAACTGAACACTGGCAATGTCCCTTAATAGTCATTAACGAGTGAAAACATAAACCTATTGTGGAATACGCATATTACAGGCCACCCTTTGACCACACAAAGGAATGAAGTATTGAGAAATGCCATAACACGAACAGATTTCAAAAATGATCATGCCGAGTGAAAGTGAGATACTGTGGGGTTCCAGATGCGTGAAACTTGAGAAAGCACAGACTAGTTGAAGGCTGCAGAAAGATCAGTGGTTTTTGCCGAGGTGGTTGGAAGGTAGGGGGCGGAAGGGAGGGGCTGACAGGAGAGAAGTTTGGGTTGATGGATGCGTTTACTATCTGGATTGTGACAATGATTTCACAAGGGTACATATGTCAAAACTTATCAGATGGCGCATTGACATTATGTATAGTTTAATGTATATCAATTATACCTCTGTACAGCTATTAAATACGCATAAAAATAGCAAGTGGTACGTGATGGAGGAAGTAGGCTGACATGCTGAAACATCTCCCTACCTGTGTGTTCCATGCTCACTGTGGGTCTAGGTTGTCCCCAGTGTCTGCGGATCGACTCACCTTTGGGGAGCATTGCTGGATTTGTTACACACAAAAAAACCTTATAATTTCCCAGGTTCAATCCTGCAAATAAATAGATGTAGGAATTCTGCAACTGTCTCCCTCCTTGTGGTGCCTCATTCTGCTGGTAAGAATCTCTTTTTCAAGAAAAACTGCATTTACTTCTGACATAATAGGGAGGAAACTTCCAACAGCACTGTAGTGGGCTGAGTTGTGCCCTCTACCAAAAGATACACATGTGTCCTAACTCCTGGCACTAGTTAGTGTGACTTCCTTTGGAAAGACAGTCTATGCAGATGTCAGAAAATAGGGCCAGGGGCTCAACTGTGTAACCACCAATTTATATGTATATAATTTATAAAATATTATAAAATGTATATTTATAAAATACATATTTATAAAAATGCATATAATTTTTAAAAATTATTAGAGCGTGATTTGGATATGCAGCAGAGAGGAGAGTGCTAGAAGACAGAGGCAGGATCAGGTTAATGCATCTACAAGCCAAGGTATGCCAGGGATATTGGTGTCAACTGAAAGCCAGGACACAGGTTGGACCAGATTCTGTCTCTTAGCCTTCAGGAGGAACCATCCCTGTGGTCACCTTAATTTTGGACATACAGCCTCCAGAAATGTGACAGGAGTGGGGAACACCCAGGCTGTAGGCTGTATAAAGCTTGTGGAATTGTTTGGTCTGGCCTGACCAAGACACTTTTGCAGATTCAGTGAATCTGTACCAGGATCATTTTTAACTTAATAATTTTGCATGGCCCATGTTGTTATATTGTAAGTATTCAGATGAGCCTTGGAAATAAAAGGTTCCACATCCCAATGTTTTGTGGCAATTTGTTAGGGCAGCACTAGCAAGCTAATGCAGCCTTGAAGAAACCACTTTCCCTTTCTTCCTTCCAGTAACAGAAGCACATTTTCCTTCTCCAGTTGCAGCTGGGCATCCAGTTATCCACACATGGACTACATTTCCCAGCATTCTCGCTGTAGGCATGACCATGAGACTGCATTTGAACCAATGGCCCAAGAACAAAGGAGGTGGACATTGCTTGCCTTACATTCTTCCTTCCCCCTTGCTAACTTGGGGTTGACGATAATGGAAACAATCATGACATTGAACATGGGCGGTGACAGAGTCTTTGAGCAGCTCCAGCCCATATCTACTCTCTCAAGTGCGACATAAATAGAATTCTTATCCTAGCCACCACATCTGGGAACAGTCTGTTCCCCATCTAATAACCACATATCTAATAATCACATTTTGGTGTGTTTTGATTCATGAGGTCTTAGATTTTGTTGTTGTGAATCCTCCTGAATCCCCTAGTATAGTTTCATGTACAAGTAGATCTTGTCTTATTTGTATTATTAGAGAAGTGTTTATTAAGTGTGATTCTAGGACTTCTTCAGTTTGCACAATCTGGGTGCTCATTTTAATACATGTTCCTGAACATATACCAAGTAAAACAGCACCACTTAACCCCTAAGGCCCTGTCTCTTGGTCACAGAAAATAGCAATGGGAGTAGGAGTTGGCCATGTCTGTGGAGAAGGACAAGATCAATTGTGGTAGCAAAGTGCCCTGAAGAATGACACCTCTGTTTGAAGCTGTAAGGTGTATGTGATACCTTTAGGTTACTCCTAAGGGTGGCATTTGCTTAAAAGACACATTTAGCTGCCTTCCAAAACAAGGAGAGCTGGCCTGAGGAAGGCTTAGAGACACATACTACTTGGAGTATCAACATACTTTCATGGAGATAAAAGAGAAAAAAAAACGTGCACGAAGCCAGAGAGGAGAGTTTTTCAGATTATTTCTCCAAAAAAATGGAAAAAAATGTGTACTGGGTCCAGGGAAGTTAAGAACATCACTGAGACACAGTTGTTCCTGGTGGCAGGAACTGTTAATGAGGCATTTAACATTTGGGCTTTGCTTAATGGCTGAGGATAAGTTGAGAGGGACTAGGCTGAGCCATGTAGATAGGAGGAGGACGATCAAGTATATGCTTAGAAACAGGACTTTATCACAGTTAGGTGACAACAATACCCTTTTGTACTTAGTGGGATTGTTATCTCCTCCCTCTTCCTCTCCCTCTTGCTTGTATGTATGGCATTGTGCAGTTTATATTTAGAACATGCACTTAACCACTTTCTTTTTTGTGCCTCTAAAATTTGCATTGCTTTATCATGACATGCCCAGTGTATAGCATGACAACCCCATTTCCCCATACAAAGAGAGACTGAAGGTCTAGCCTTATGCTGTTGTATTAAGGCCCTTCGCAGCAGCAACAGAGAGTGAGATGGGGCACTGGGGGACATGAACGCCTGGATGGAGGAGTCTGCAACCTCCACTCTGGCCAGTGTCACCTCCCACTCTGCAACCCACGGGCCCTTCACTGAGGTCAGAACTCAGCACCCACAATCCCACAGAGAAGCTTACGTGTGTCCCTTTTTCTCTTCTCCTTCCCCCCTCTCCATCCTCCCTGCCTCCCTCCCTCCCTTTTCAATATCCACTTGTTTCTGTTGTATAAGCAAAATATATGCACTGCAGAAAACCTGAAAAATGAGAAGATGACAATGACAAAACTGTCTATTTTTCCACCAAAATGGATAACTGGTTTCATTTTGGTTTATTGAAATGTGTGTGTACATATGTGTATATATACATCTATATGTGTACATATATGGCCATTTCCACCGATATTTCATAAGTGTATACTTGCGGCTGGTGCAGTGGCTCACTAGGCTAATCCTCCGCCTGCGGCGCCAGCACCCTGGGTTCTAGTCCCATTTGGGGCGCCAGTTCTGTCCCAGTTGCTCCTCTTCCAGTCCAGCTCTCTGCTGTGACCTGGGAGTGCAGTGGAGGATGGTCCAGGTCCTTGGGCCCTGCACCTGCATGGGAGACCAGGAGGAAGCACCTGGCTCCTGGCTTCGGATCGGTGTAGTGCGCCGGCCGCAATGCACTAGCCGTAGCGGCCACTTGAGGGGTGAACCAATGGAAAAGGAAGACCTTTCTCTCCGTCTCTCTCTCACTCTCTCTCTCTAACGCTGCCTGTCAAAAAAATAATAATAAGTGTATACGTGCACGCACACTGGTAAAAATGCACATATGCATATATAAGATATCGACCTAAGAGCTAGCAGCAGATCTCCTCCTCTGATGGAGGTCCGTCAGTATTTATGTGGGAGAACATCTCCAGGGAACAGGGATTGGGAAGAGAGAAGACAGCAAAGGTTATGTGCAACTTAACTGTTCTACATGGTTTATTCCTAAAAGAGTGAAGAATGGGTAGAAGACAAAGGAGGGAGAACTTGGAGAGAGGGAGCCAGAGAAGGAGCCAGGAGCACTCATTGACAGAGGATGAAGTGTAGACAAAAGGATTTCTTGGAAGGGGATTGTGTATTAGATACTAAAACAAATTTATTAATTAATTTATTTATTTTCAATGTATTTGAAAGGCAGAGAGAAAGAAAGCAAGAGAGAGGCATCTTCCATCCTCTGGTTCTCCAAATGTCTGCAACAGCGAAGGCTGGGCCATCACCTGGTGCCTTCCAAGTACGCATTAGCATGAAGCGGAACCGGACCTAGAGCTGGGATTGGAACCACACAACTCTGATATGGTATGTGGATATCTCTAGTGGTGCCTTAGCCCATACATCAAATGCCTGCCTTTCTATGAGACATGTTTAACTTGTTTTGAGGATGCCATGAGATGTGATCCTGTTCAGTAACTCATATATATCTTCATCTGAACATTTCCCACCTACCACAGCTTAGAAAGGTGGAGGTTTGGAGCAGTGAATCAGACCAAGCTAGAAGGCTGTGGATTCTGGCACCAAGCCCAGGGTTTCTGATTCATTGAGACCGGTAGGGGGCAGACATGTCTTCATTCCACCAAGTTCCCAATTGCTGGTGCTGGTGCTGGTCTGGGCTTCACACTTTGAGAAGCAGTTGATTCATGTTTAGGTAGATATCAGGATAGAAATAAGATAACTGCCGGAATCAAAACCAAGAGTAAGAGTCTAGTAGGAGCTGGGCAGAGGTGGGAGCCCCAGGAGACTCTGGGAAAGCAATGCATTGTTCTCTCCTCCTTGCCTCTCTTCAGCCAGGAGCAATGTGCATGCATTGGGGCAGGCTTTTGATGAGGGGGGTGCTGGAGGCACCTTGAGTACGCTACTTGGTGTTACAGACTTCACTCCATGTGATATCATGAGCTTAAGTCCTATGTAGTTAAGTAGTTTTTGAAAACTGGTACAGTTGTGTGCTGTGATGGGGGTAAGCCAAAAAAGGCGAAGACTGATGGTGAGAGAAAGAGGTGAGAGTTGTCTCTGAGTTGGTGAATGGAGAGAGTGTGAGTGCCTGTGCATAGTGAGTGGGCCCATTCAGACTATCCGCTGTTGCCTCTCCCCACCCCCACCCCACTCTGTTCCCTTTGGCCCACATCTGCACTCACACTTTTTTTTTTTTTTTTTTTTTTTTAGATTTTTACTTATTTATTTGAAAGTCAGAGTTACACAGAGAGAGAAGGAGAGGCAGAGAGAGAGAGGTCTCCATCCACTGGTTCACTCCCCAAGTGGCCACAATGGCCGGAGCTGTGCCCATCTGAAGCCAGGAGCCAGGAGCTTCCTTTGGGTCTTCCCATGTGGGTGCAGGGGCTCAAGGACTTGGGCCATCTTCTACTGCTTTCCCGGGCCAGAGCAGAGAGCCTGATCTGAAGTGGAGCAGCCAGGACTTAAACTGGTGCCTGTATGGGATGCCGGCACTGCAGGTGGTGGCAGCTTTACCAGCTACGCCACAGTGCTGGCACCTCTCACACTCTTCTTGTCAAGGTCTGATGAGACCCTCATTGCTCTCCCAGTGTGTGCTGTTCAGTCCTTGTCACATTTGAATTAGCAGCAGCAATTTACATTGCTGCACATTTCCTCACTAGAGCACACTTTCTTCCCTTAGGTTCCAGCCTACCACTTTCTCCTGTATTTTTTGTTTTGTTTTGTTTTGTTTTTAAAGATTTATTTATTTGAAAGGCAGAGCTACAGAGGAAGAGAGAGAGGCAGAGATAAAGAGAGAAATCTTCCATCTGATGGTTTACTCTCCAAATGGCCACAACAGCTAGAACTGGACCAACCTGAAGCCAGGAGCCAGGAGCTTCTTCTAGGTCTCCCATGAGGGTGCAGGGACCCAAGGACTTGGGTCATCTTCTACCGCTTTCTAGTACATTAGCAGCGAGCTGAATTGGAAGTGGAGCAGCTGCGACTCAAACCGACGCTGACCACTTTGGCAGTGGCTTTACCCGCTATGCCACAGTGCCAACCCCTTTATTTTTTCCGTATTTCACTCAGGCTGTGTGCTTTCAACCTCTTTGGCTGATTTCCCATCTTTTTCCTATTCTCTCAGTATTGGAGTGCCTAGTGCTCAGCCCTTGACTGGATTCTCAATTGTACCTATATCCCTTCTTTTCTTGATCTTGATGTTAAGTTTATGTCTTTCTTTTATTTTAAGAGTTTTATTTATTTATTTGACAGATAGAGTTACAGACAGTGAGAGAAAAAGAGACAGAGAGAAAGGTCTTCTATCCTCGGGTTCACTCCTCAAGTGGCCGCAACAGTCGGAGCTACGCCGATCCGAAGACAAGAGCCAGGTGATTCCTCGTGGTCTCCCGTGCGGGTGCAGGGGCCCAAGCACTTGGGATATCTTCTACTGCTTTCCCAGGCCACAGCAGAGAGCTGGACTGGATAGGAGCAACCGGGACTAGAACCGGTGCCCATATGGGATGCCGGCGCTGCAGGTAGAAGATTAACTTAGTGCACTATGGTGCCAGCCCCGAGTTTATGTCTTTCAATACAAGGTATATACTGATAATTGTCAGTTGTGTCAATGCTGTGAGATACTTATCTTAAACTGCAGACTCACATACCCAGCTGTTCAACATGTCTAGTTGAATGACCAACAGTAAACTCAAAGCTAACATGTCTAAGAGTTACTGCTGGCCTTGCCTAACCACAGATATGCCCCATATCTATTAGGCAACTCCATCCTCCCAGATGCTGGGGCCAAAACCCTTTAAGTCAATCTTGTCCCCTGCCTTTTTCTTATACCTCAAGACAAGTCCATTAGGGAAACTTGTTCCTTGGTCCTCAAAATAATCCTATCTGGAGGTCTCACTTCTGCTGTCATCTTTCTTTCATTATTTCAAAATTGTCTCCCAACACTGGAATCAAAAAGCAACAGTGTAATTAGTATAGTTTTATTGGGAAGGCAGAGAGAGAGAGAGAGAGAGAGAGAGAGAGAGAGAGAGAGAGAGATCTTCCATCCACTGGAATCCCAATGCCTGAAATGGCTGACTGGGCTAGGCTGGAAGCCAGGGCCCTGGAACTCCACCCAGGTCTCCCAGGTAGGTGGCAGGTACCAAAATACTTGAGCCATCACCTGCTGCAGGGTGCAGTTATGCAACAAGCTGGATCCGAAGTGGAGTAGCTGGGACTCAAACCAGGCACTCTGATATGGAATGTGTGTGTTGCAACTTAAATTGTTATGGTAAACCCCAGCTCCTAGAATGATCCTTTTAAAACATAACTCATTACATGCCATTCCTCTGCTCCAAGCTGACAATGCATTTCCATTCACCTGGAGTCAAAGCAGAAGTCTTTACAGTGGTCTATACAATCCTTTCTTTAAGCAGGCATCTTCTCCTGTGCCTGACCCCTCTGTCCTTATCACCTTGAGTTCCCTGCCCCTTGTGGCTGAACAACCCAGGCATGCTTATATTTTCAAAGAGAGCAAAGTTGCACCTCCTTTTCTCTCTAGAATGTGTTCTGTCTCTGCTCAAAGTTAACTCCATCTCCAGCTGTGGATGTGTTCTCATGACGCCTTCCAAGCAAGGACAGCTATAACCAAACACTTAACTTCAACACCATCATTTCATTCTCTGCTACTCTCCATCATTTATTCAGATATAGTTTTGCTCGTAGCACTTAGCATCTCCCAGCATTCCCTACTTGCTGTTGATGGTATGCTTTATATCTATCCCCCAGCTACCATGCACACACAAATGTAACCTCCTCAAGAGCAAAGATTTTTGTTGTTAGGTTTATACCGATTTTTTTTTCCATAGAGAGAAGATCTTCCACATATTTATGTTAAGTGAAAGTAGATTTCAGTTCCTTCGTAATTTACATCATCTATACTGAATATATTCACAAAAGATTGGCTCCAGGACTCCCTGCAGACACCAAAACCTACAGATGCTCAAGTCCCTCCTATACAATGGCATCATATTTGCAAATAACCAGGGCACATTCTCCCATATACTTTAAGTCATCTCTAGATTATTTATAATACCTAACACAATGTAAATAGTTGTTGTACTGTGCTGTTAAGGGAATAATGCCAAGAAGAAAAATCTGTGTATATTCAGTGCAGGTGCAATTTTTTAAACAAATCTTTTCTATGATTGAATCCACAGATGAAGACTCCATGGATATGTAGGGTTGACTGCATAACTATTCTCTCACTGCTGGGTTTTTAGGTTGTTTTCTCTGTTTTGCTTTTATGGAACGCTGGAATGAATAGCTTTTCCCAAAAACATGTTACTTAGTTATTTTTTTAACCACCTTAGGAGATAATCCTATAAATGAGAACAACAGGTATAATGGTGTATTTTAATATCTTTGTTGCATGCAGCCAAATTGCTTTTCAACTTCTAGCTCCAACAGTACTGTCTGAGAATATTAACTGCCAAAATAGAAATTCAAAATTTTTCTAACCTTTGGAGATTTGTGGGGGCTGAAAGAGTTCTACCTTGATTTTACATCTGCTTAAATTATTTGGAGAAAAATAATTTTAAGTTTCTGCTATGTTTCTTGGTCATTCAAATATTTTTCAACAAATCTTTGGTTAGGTAGTAAGGATGAGCTTTAGTGACCTATTGCACAGCATAATAACTGAAGTTAATAATAATGTTTATAATAAAATAATAGCTAAAGTTAACAATGTGTACTTCAAAAGTACTAAAAGTACATTTTAAATGCTCTTTTAAAAACCTTTATTAATATACAGAGAAAAGATTTCTTGTATTTCATGGGTAAAATTCTAAGAGGATATAATACCCTCTCTTCTTCCTCTCCATCTTCCTCCTTCCTTTCTTTTTTCTTTATTTTTTGCAAAAACTTAATTTCAATTCACTGTACAGTCACAGACTCAATGCACCACTAACCATAATATTCCACAAGTAAAATGTATAAAGACCACATTTCCACAAGATTATAAACAACTTCTTACCACAAGAATATGATAAATGCACAAGGTGAGAGATATATTAATTAGGCTGGATTTGATTATCCCACAATGCATACATATATAGTAACATCATGCTGTAACACACAATATGTACACTTATTTTATGGCAGTTAAAAATAAAGTAGAATAAAATAAAAAGAACTGATTTTTCTGTGTCCTATAAGTTTTGGTATGTTGTGTTTTGATTTCTGTTTTTCTCAAGATTTTTTAAAAAATTTCTTTATGATTTCTTATTTGATCTACTACTTGGTTAGGAGTGTGTAATTTAATTTCTATGTATTTGTGAATTTTTCAATTTCCCTGCTTTCTTAAAGAACATATTTATTTATTTATTTGAAAGGCGGAGAGTTACAGAGAGGCAGAGGCAGAGAGAGAGAAAGGTCTTCCATCCGCTGGTTCACTCCCCAAATGGCTGCAACGGTTGGAGCATAGCGGATCCAAAGCTAGGAGATTTTTCTGGGTCTCCCCCGAGGATGCAGGAGCCCAAGGACTTGGGCCATCTTCTACTGCTTTCCCAAGCCATAGCAGAGAGCTGGATCAGAAGAGGAGCAGCCGGGACTAGAACCTGTGCCCATACGGGATGCTGGCGCTACAGGCGATGGCTTTACCCTCCATGCCACAGCACCCGCCCCCTTGCTGTTTTTGATGTTTAGTTTCATATCATTAAGGTTGGGAAAGATAGTTGATATGATTCAATATTTAACACATTTTTAAAACGTATTTTATAGTCTTCTGTATGATTGATCACGGAATCATGTGTGCTGGAAAGCAGTACATACTCTGCTGTTTTAGGGGAGCGTTCGGTTTATGTATGTTAGTCCCACTTTTTGGCTTAACATCTAGTTTTGAATGATATTTGTATAAGTCTCCCTGCTATCTTTTTTTAAAAATTTTTTTTATTTGACAGGCAGAGTGGACAGTGAGAGAGAGAGACAGAGAGAAAGGTCTTCCTTTGCTGTTGGTTCACCCTCCAATGGCCGCCGTGGCTGGCGCACCGCGCTGATCTGAAGCCAGGAGCTAGGTGCTTCTCCTGGTCTCCCATGGGGTGCAGGGCCCAAGCTGGGCCATCCTCCACTGCACTCCCGGGCCATAGCAGAGAGCTGGCCTGGAAGAGGGGCAACTGGGACAGAATCCGGCACCCCGACTGGGACTAGAACCCGGTATGCCGGCGCCGCAAGGCGGAGGATTAGCCTACTGAGCCGTGGCACTGGCCTCCCTGCTATCTTTTCACTACCATTTGCATAGAATATCTTTTTCCATCCCCTTTCTTATAGTCTATGGGTATCCTAAAAGCTAAAATTAGTCTCCTGTGGGTTACACATAGTTGCATCTTGTTTTTTAAAAATTTCAACCATTCTGTGTCTTTTGATTGAAAACTTTAATCTACATTTACATTTGAAATAATTACAAATATATAAGGACTTAGTATGGCTATTTGCTAATTGTTTTCTGTTTCTTGATTCCCTTCTTCTCTTGCTGTTTTCCTTGGGATTTGTTGAATTTTTTAGTGCTATGCTTTGATTACTTCTTCTACATCCTTTGTGCATCTGGCACAGGTTTGTTACTTTATGATCAGCATGAGGCTTATATGAAACATTTTACAGTTAGCTGTCTATTTTAAGCTGATAACAACTTTAATCACCTAAAGAACTCCACTTTTAACATCTCCCTCCCCCACATTTTGTGTTATTGATTCCCTAATACATCGTTTTGCATTGTATATCCATTAGCAAATTATTGTAGTTACAGTTTTTTGTACTACTTTTGTCTTTTGACTTCTATACTAGATGTAAAAGTGATTTATGTACGACCATTGAAGTATTAGATCATTGAATTGTCATCATTCGCCTTGGTGTGTGGTTGTTCAGTTCCCTTTTGTTTCAACTTGAAGGATGCTCTTCAACTTGGCATATCATGTAAAGCAAATCCAGTGATGACAAACACTCAGCTTCTGTTGGGGAAAGTTTTTCTCTCCCTTCCATTTTTGAAGGATGACTTTACTAAGTAAAATATTCTTTGCTTGGCAGATTTTTTAAAAAACTACTTTGCACCCACACAGAAACGCAGACTGATGAGGTCTTTGCTAATTATATACTGAAGTGATCTTCTGTGTATAAAGAGAATTGGAAATGAAAAAAAAAAAAACAACAACCTGGTGTTAAAATGGAAAAGGCATAGAAAATTAATTATTTTGAAAAAAAAAATTATGTAGGATCTCTGTCTTTAATGTGCTGTACATTGCTATTTTATGCTATAATTAGTAATCCAATGGTAGTTTTTTCACTTGATGTTGCTATATGGGCAAAATGTTGAAATCTTTACCTAATATATACTAAACTGATCTTCTGTGTACAAAAAGAATTGAAAATGAATCTTTACACGAATGGAAGGGGAAAGGGAGCGGGAGGGGGGAGGGTTGCGGGCGGGAGGGAAGTTATGGGAGGGGGGAAGCCATTGTAACCCATAAGCTATACTTTGGAAATTTATATTCATTAAATAAAAGTTTAATAAAAATAGTAAAAAAAAAAAAAAAAAAAAAAAAAACTACTTTGGATACATCATCTATTCTTTTCTGTCTGGAAGATTTCTGCTGAGCAATCTATTGATAACATTAAGAAGAGGCTGCCTTGAATGTGACGAATCATTTTTCACCTGCTGATTTCAAAAATCTCTATCTTCAACTTTTGTGAATTTGGTTATAATGTGTCTCAGTGGAGATCTAGTTTTGTTTAATCTACTTAAGTTGCTTTGGCTTCATCAATCTGGATTTTTCATTCCATCTCCAGGTTTGGGGAGTTTTTTTGTCATCTTTTATTTAAGTAGGGATTCTGTCTTTTCCTCTTTCTCTACCCCTTCTTACACTTCCATTACACTTCCATAATGTTCATACTGATTTATTTCATGTTGTCCCAGAACCTCTGTAGACTTTGTCATTAGTTTCCGTTGGTTCTTCTTTTTGTGCCTCTCATTTGCTCTGCTTTTCAGTTTGCTGATTCTTTCCTCTGTTTGATTAAATCTATTGTTAAAATTCTCTATGGAATTGTTCAATTCAGTCTTTGTGTTCTTCAGCTCCAGAGTTCCTATCTGGTTCTTCTTTATGGTTTCTATCTCTTAGTTGAACTTTTCATTTTGTTCATGGGTTATTTTGCTGATTTATTTTAGCTATATCTCTATCCACTCTTTTAACTCAGTGTGCCTTTTCAAAATGCTTATTTAGAATTGATTTTTAGCCAATCTTTAGATATCTATTTCTTCAGGATAAGTTACTGATATTTTCTTTTTTTTTTCCTTTGATCATGTTAAATTTCTCTAATGATTTGTGATCCTTGTGACTTGTCATTAGTTTGGAGTCACCTCTTCCAGTTCTTACATAATTTCATTAAGAAAACCTTGCATCCAAAAGCTTATAAAGAGATTCGGGGCCAATGAGTATGGACATAAAACTTGGTTCTGAGGGTGTTGGTCTATTGGCTGTAACCACAGAGTTTCACATGGTGAAACTGGACCCTCAATCTTCAGTAGTGAGTCTTGGCTCTGGGTCTTGGATTATCATGCAGCCTGAATTTTCAGGTACTGATCTGGTTCCAGAAGTCACAGGGTCTATCCTGGGGTCTGATATCACCAACTTGACCCTGGGGTGGGCCATAGCCTGAGGCCATAGTGAGTGGTTTTACACTGAGTTTCCCTGGATCCAGCATGGGCTATGTGGCACTTTATTTCCTTCCACCATGGAAAGCCCAAGGGAGTAACAACCACTCATCTAAGACTGACCCTCCTACCCTCTTCTCATTTCTGTGTTCCACTTGGTGCTATTGTCCCTCATGTGGATTCCTTAGCTTTTGCAAAGGTACTTTCGTGCATGGAGTTTTTTTCTTCCAAATTGGTGTTTCTATGAGTGGGTGAGTGCCAGAAATGTTTATTCTGCCATCTGGCTGAAGTAGATGTTCTTACATTTTATAATGTTTGACATACAGAGGATTTGATTTTGTTGTACTTGAGTGAGTGCCAACAGGGGAGCACCACATATTGATAAAATTTGATGGGACTTTATTTCCAGCTGTGGAGAGCGGGCTCATGCCCTAAAGGACTCTCGACCCCGAAGCCCAAAGCAACAGAGTTTATAAAGGCAAAAACCACAACAATAGAGGGGAATGCTTGGTTACTGGGGTCAAGCTAACCTAAAGCCTATGTGAAACTAGTATCAATTATAATCTTAACAATACAAGTTACGATTTCAACAATTTCAACTATAATCTTGACATTAATCCAGGTATTGGCCTAAATCATATGTGGGACATAGACAAATTACAATCTTATCATTAACCCAGATGCAGCCTATCTGGTTTTAAGCTTGAGCCATCATGCTGGGGGGTTCTATGCTTTATCAAGTGTGATGCAGTTTACCAGGTGTGACGTAGTGGACTGCTACTGTCTGAATGTTTTAGGTCATAGTTTCAGACCAGAGTCTCATGGTGTGTGTGTGGGGTGCTTTCTCAATAGGAAGTCTCAGGTGCTCCAAAATGGAGTCCCTGCTGTCAAGGTGTTACTTCAATTTTGATATTTCAAAATTCATCAGCTTCTCCTCCATTGTTTATGGCATAGCTTTTGGGTGATCAGTATACTATATCCATCTTGAATCTCCATATATACTTATTTATATTTGCTTCTGGTTTTAATGATTTTGTTTAACTTCCTTCTCTATAATCTAATTATAATCCAAGAATTGGGCTTTATATAAACTTTTGCTAATAATTAATAATTGCAGCAATGTTTATGAATTTTAGAAGTAAGGAAAAACTGTCATAATCATAGACACAATTCTTTGTTTCATACAGGTGATTATGGGCAATCTGTTCTGTTATATACAAATGTTGTATACATTCTTGAGTCTGGAACTCATAGTTTATATTATTATAGCTTTGTGGAATGTTTTAAAAATAGTCAGGGTTGTTCCTCCTACCTCCATTGCTTTACTCTTTTGCAGATTTCTTATTTATGATTGAAAATTGACAGCATTCTCAATGTACAGCCAAACCTCCACCAATAAAACTCAATTAAGATTTGATTGGAATTGTCTTAAAGCAATAAATTCACATTAGAAACATTAATAGAATTTATGCTTCCTGTCAGAAATACAGTTTGTGCCTCCTTTTTTGTTTGTTTTGTGTTGTTATTGCTATTCTCCATCTAGTTCTGTCACACTGTAAACACTCTCCCCTCAGTTCGCGATCAGAGTTGGACTCTCTGCCACTTGCTCACTGTGTGATCTTGGGCTCAGTCTTTCTAAATCTGCAGATCCACTGATAGAGTAGAATTATAGCAGCACCTACTGATGAGATGACTTTTTACAATGAAACAAGAGAATTGCATTAAAAGGCATTTATCTGGGGCTATGCACTGACTCTAAGTTGATTTTCACAGATCAAGCATAGTCTTCCTCCTCCTCCTCGTCATCTGGTTTTCTAAAGAAGGATAGAGGTTATTGGAGAAGCAGCATCTGATAAACCAGAGGTTCACAGAAGGACTGGCCTCTGGCAATGGTGAAATGGGAGATCTGGTGTTGGAGACTCTGTTTCTTATGGGAACCTCCTAATGTCTGGGTTGGATAGAGTGGGGGAAAAGACTAAATAGGTTTGGGCTGTTACGGCATCTAAGGCAAGGCAGCAGGGAGCCTGCAGGAAGAAGAGCTGTGTCCTCCACACCAAGAACTGGCTTCTTGTACAGGGCAACCCTAGAAGAGCCCTTTGCTTGGTTTAATGCTGTCCTGTTGACATCCTGAAATACTTACTCATTCTTGAAAAGGGCCCTGTATTTTTATTTTGCATTGGGTCCTGCCACTGATGGTCTGTGGTCTGTCCTGTCTCTCCCCTTCCTGTGTTTGGCCTGGGCCTGTCTCTGTTGGTATCAGGAGGACAGCCCTATAGTAGTATAGGCCCTCACTGCCCAGAGTCCAAATGACACACAATTAAATTAAGAAATGAGGAGCCAGTACTGTGGCCCAGCAGAGTAAGTCACAGCTTGTGATGCCAGCCTCTTATATCAGTGATGGTTCCAGTACTGGCTGTCCTGCTTCCCAATCCAGCTCCTAGCTAATGCACCTGGGAAAGCAGTGGAAGATGGCCCAAGTTTGGGGGGCTTGCCAATCATGTGGGAGACCAGGAGGGAGTTCCAGGCTCTTGGCTTCAGCTTGGCACAACCCTGGCTGTTCATGGCCATTTGGGAAGTGATCCAGCACATAGAATATCACTCTCACACACTCTGACTTTTGAACAAATAAATAAATTTCTTAAATTAAACTGAAATTAAAAGACCCTTAACACTGACAGATTCAAAGTGGACTTACTGTAAAGAGGATGGGAGAGCTGGAGCAATGTGATTGTTGGACATTGGCGGGGAGGTGAAACATAGGGTGAGCTGTACAAGCGGATCGCACAATCAGCTCTTAACAAGAAAAGGGGCTGAGGACATGAGAACACAATTCTTGCCCGTGATTCTGGATTCTGCAGGTCATGGCAAAGCTGTCATACCTTCTAAGTTGCTCTGTTTTTCCTTCCCACCTTCTGTGTCAAGCAGCTTCTTTAGCTACTAAACATTTTCTCCTTATAAGTGGGTGAAGGAGTGTAAGAGCAGTGACTTGGGGGAGAAGAGAAACAGCATTTATTGTCCTTTTTCCTTCTTGTGCCAGGCATTGTTAGGGGCTCTGCCTAGGAGGAGACTTCAAACAGTATGTGACAAATAGAACTGAAAGAGGTGTTTATTTCAGTGCAAAACTTTTGAAACCCACGCGTATTTATTTCATAATACACATTGTCCACAAACTTTTGAGAGAGCCCCTCGTATGCATGGGTTTTGAAATATTTTTGTACCAGAATAAACTTATCTTTTAATTCCATTGGCCCCAAGCTTTTTCAAGTTACCTTCGAACAATTTCTCATCTATCCTCATAGTGTCCCTGTGGATAGGGAGTATTATCTTCATTTTATAGATAAAGGAAGAAATCAGGTTCACTAAAATAGCTACTTGCTCAAGTAACACATAGAGTAGGTGGCAAAAAAAAAAAAAAAAAAAAGAACATGATCCCGCATCTGTGTGTTACCAATTGCTTTGTTCTTTACCAAAACTTTGTTCTTTATTGCTTTTTGTTCTTTGTTTTAGAGTAATATACTCTCCACCAACTGGAAACTGGAAAAGATGAAGAAATAGTTTATTGCATCGTCCCAAGTGCTTTTCTGAACATATTAGGTGTTTTGACTCATTTAATTCTCACAGCAAAACTAGGGCTCAGAAGTTTTAAGTCCCTTCTCTACAGACTCACAGTTATCAGGTAGCAGAACCAGTATTCAAACATAAGGAACCTATTCCAGAGATGTAACCTTTACCCATTGGAGGATACCTCCTTTCCTAGAAGCAAATGGAGCGAAAATGTTTGGCAAAATAAATATGGATTGAACATGGAAGAGGTCAAACCTGTTTCTGAGGTTGCATGTTTGAGCACCTGGCTGAAAGATGGAAGCCATCATCCTAATTTTTTATTGTTATTGCTGGTTTTAGGGGCATGCTTGTTGCATATGTTTTGCATGTGCTGAGTATGAAGTCACTGGAAGAGTTCTAACAGAATGCCACGTGATAACAACAGCTTACTTACAGGGGGTGCTAATATGAGCAAAGTGCTCCACATGGTGCCTGGCTGTGTAAGTGTTTGTTGTTATGATGACCCAGTAAATAAGTAGGTCTTCATGAAGCTGAGAAGATTATCATGACCCAGTAAGCAATTGGGTCACATGGAGCTAAGAAGAGTGATCTTGGCTCCAGATATAAAATCAGGAGTTGTCACCTGACAGATGAGTGAAGCTGTGGGAGACAGGGGATCTCTTAAAGAGAAAGAACAGTGGCAGGAACCCTTGGGAAAGAAATGTGACACACAGTCAACTTGTCTTTAAGGTAGTGAAGAAAGGTAGGTAATTTAGCAATTTCTGTAATTTCAACAAAGTGAGACATTTTCCTTGGAGCATTTCAAAAGGTTCATGGAAAATTTAATTAAAAGATAAATTTATTTTGGTGTACAAAATTGAAATCCAGGCATAGTTTTTTTATAATATACACTTTTCCAAGAATTGTTGAAGTTTTCTCATATTTGCAATGACTTATTGAATCTCTGGCCAAAAACTCCAACTCCTTAAATGGTCGCCAATGTAGTCAGAAATACCAAATGAACTAAGTATCAACCAGATTCCTACAGAAAGGGGGCCACATCAAACCGAGACACTCTGCTTAGCACCTGAACTTGGCAAGCATCAGTCTATCTCATGCTTATACTTTTTCAGCTCCTCAATTAGCTCCCAACCCACATGTGATATCCAAGCTTCTATGTGGTTTGTTGTCCTTGTCTTCAAGAGTGGTGGTGTAGTTCAAGACATAGCACATGCACACGCGCACACACACACACCAAGATACTAGAGAAGATACAACACACACACACACACACTAAGGTACTAGACAAGATACAACACACACACACACACACCTGTTCCACACCTTATGATCTAGGTGGCCAGGGGTCCTGCAGCATTCTTCCCGCTCTTGAGGCTCAGTGTAGATGCTCCTCCCTATCTCCCTACTCCAGCCCCATTGTATGTAGCATTTACCATTTACCTGCTGGGTTTAAACTTTCTACTCTTCTGTTTCTGGGTGCAATTACAAGCTTATATCACAGATAAGCTTTTTTTTTTTTGAGCTCTAGGACCTGGCACAATGCCTGACTATTGTCAGTGCTCACAGACTCAATTTTTAATTTATTCCTGGAAAGCACAACTTTAATTCCAGCATCTCCAGCCCTATTTCTTTTCCTAGACTGAGCTCAGAGAATCTGTGAGGATTTGACACTCTGGGTCCCTCCTTGTCCCACATGGGTGGTTTCTTTCTTCCAGTCAGCATTGTTCAGATCTAATTTAGAAACATAGGAAGTTGCCAAGTCAATAAGTCTGACAATGTATACGAATATATACAGACAGCCATCATGACAGTACAGAGTCCGTGGGGTCTCTGGCTCAGGGATGCCGGGGGTAGGCATTCTCCTGCTTCTCTCCTCACCTACCCTCTCCGGTCCTAAGGAAGCAGGACTCCTGTCCTGCCTTTACCCATGGGTCCTATCTTAGCTTTTCATGCCTGGTCATCTTTAAGAACAAAGAGAAAAGCCTTCAGGGTGAAAAAGGCGTGGAAAGAGAAATATTGTGTTTTCGTGCCATGTTTAAATTTTTTTTTATTTTCATCTTTTGACAGGCAGAGTGGACAGTGAGAGAGAGAGACAGAGAGAAAGGTCTTCCTTTACCGTTGGTTCACCCTCCAATGGCCGCTGCCAGGTGCTTCTCCTGGTCTCCCATGCGGGTGCAGGGCCCAAGCACTTGGGCCATTCTCCTCTGCACTCCCAGGCCACAGTAGAGAGCTGGACTGGAAGAGGAGCAACCGGGACAGAATCTGGTGCCCCAACTGGGACTAGAACCCAGTGTGCTGGCGCTGCAAGGTGGAGGATTAGCTTATTGAGCTGCGGCGCTGGCAACCATGTTTAATTTTTTTAAAGATTCACTTTACTTATTTGAAAGTCAGAGCTACAGAAAGAGAGAGGGAGAGATAGACAGGAAGAGATTTTTCCATCCACTGGTTAACTCCCCAAAGGGCTGCAACACAATGGTTGTGGCTGGACCAGACCAAAGCCAGGAGCCTAACACTCCATCCGCATCTCCCACATGGGTGGCAGAGGTTTAAGTATTTGGACAATCATCTGCTCCTTTCCCAGGTGCATCAGCAGGAAGTTGGATTGGAAACAGAGCAGCCAGGACTTGAAACAGTACTGCAGGATGGGATGCCGGCTTCACATTTGGCTGCTTAACCTGCTGCACCATAACACCATCTCCTGTTATTTATTTATTTATTTTTTTTTACCTTGATTCTCTGTTGAAATAGGAGTATAACTTGAAACCAATATAGATGTTGTTCAGCTGATATCTAGACTTCAGCAGATAATTTTTTTTCTCCATACAGCTCTCATCAATGGAGGTAGTTTACATTAAGCTTAACTCATTTAATGGAGGGATGCTCTTTATCTGTGTTCGTGGGAAATGTCCTCTTTGGTGACAAATTTTGACAGCTGCCTTCTAACAACTGAGCGTTTGGTTGAGGCAGTCTCCCTTGATGGCTTGGTAAAACCAAGGCAGGTTATAAAGATCAGCAACACCAGAGAAGCCTAGAAAAAGTGGCCTGGTACCCCTTATGAAAGCAACATCATAATTTTCCCCCTTTCCTTTAACAAATCAAATTCTGACCACAATTTAAAAAATAAGCAGGACTTGGGGCTGGCCTTGTGGTGGAGCAGATTAAGCCACTACATACAACACTGGCATCCCATATCCAGGCGCTAAAGTCCCAGCTACTCCACTTCCCATTCAGCTTCCTGTTAATGTCCCTGGGAAGGCAGCAGAAAATGACCCATGTTCTTGGGTCCTTGCCACTCCTGTGGGAGACTCGGATGGAGTTTTTGGCTCCTGGTTGCAGCCTGCCCCAGATATAGCCATGGTAACCATTTGGAGAGTGAACCAGTGGATGAAAATGCTCTCTCTGTCTCTCCTTCTCTTCCTCTGTCACTCTGTTCTTTCAAATAAATAAATAAATCTTTAAAAAAAGAAATAAGAAGGACAGCATTGTTACCTAAGCCTCTGGCCCTTACTTGTTTTCCATTAGGGAATGCCTGTTTGACAGAGGAAATCAAATGTCATCAAGTGCAAAATGGGCATCCTTAGAGCATCTGTCTCAAGGTGTTGTGATGAGGACTAAAGGGGGTCATCTGCCAGGTGCCGTGAAGGCAGAGCTTACACATAATGCCACACATTACCTGTGTGATGATGAGATTGTGAATGGCCATCATGTCTCCAAGAAAATAAGTGGTCAACCCCAAAGAGGGGACTTAACACAGACTGCCAAGGGTTGAGGAAAGTGTGACTGCTGGCAGTGTACCCTAAGGGACCGGGTGTGGAACTTGGAGATGAGGTGAGGAACTGGAAGACATTTCCACAAAGTACTTGAAACCCTTGAAGACCTCTCACTATTTGGACAGGGACAACACATTCCAGAGTTAGCAAGGTTAACGGTGAGAAACGTTGTGTCATGACCCAAGCCTGTGCTGCAGGTGGATTTGGGGCACAGATTTACTCTTCCTATGCTAATTCATAAGAATTTATGATTCCTATGTTACTTGTGAGTCTCCCACGGGGGTGGCAAGGACCCAAGAACTTGGGTCATCTTCTGTTGCCTTCCCAGGTTCCTGAACAGGAAGTTGGATGGGAAGTGGAGTAGCTGGGACTTCTACTAGTACTTGGATATGGGATGTTACTTGTGATGCTATGAGAACCTCTGGCAGAAGACAACATTCAAGGAGCAGCTTGTTCTCAGCCCACATAAGAGCTCTGATGCTCACCTCTTCCTGCTAAAGATGCCCTTGTAATCCAAATTCCCAAAGACACACAGGATTGACTGAGCACGACCCAGGGAGAAACCATGTCTCCTTAGGCCCTGTGGATTTCAAGTAGTCCAACAATTAATAGAGACCACAGAGTAATTTATCTTGGAATGCTGAACATAAGCGGGAACCAAATACATATGAAATCAAAGCACATAAAATAGTAGAGCTTTAAAGTATAGATCTTTAGGAAATAAAAAATGCAGTCATAAAAGTTTTAAATTCTCAGTGAATAGTTAAACTTTATCAGAGGAGATAAAAGTACTAAAATGGAAGATAAATCTGGGGGAATCATCCAGAAATTCAGAAGTGGAAAATATAAAATAGTGGTTAAGAGTGAGAAGACCCAACACACACCTAATAGGAGTTTGGGGAAGAGAAAGCAGAGAAGTTGTATTTGAAGACTAGTGGATGACTGATCATTCTCCACAGTTACTGAAACGTCTAGGCATCAAAAATAATCAGTCGATCTGGGGCAGGTTTCATGGTACAGGGGGTTAAGCTATCACTTGGGAAGCCCACATCCCATATTGAGTGCCGGCTCAAGTCCCAGCTATCCCACTTCTGATCCAGCTCCGCACACTGATGCACTTGGGAAGGCAGCAATTGATGGTCCAAGTACTCATGTCTCCACCACCCACATAGAAGACCAGGATGGAGTTCCTGGCTCCTAGCGTCAGCCTGGCCCAGTCTGCCTGTTGCAGTAATTTGGGGGAGTGAACAAGCAGGTGGAAGATCTCATTGTGCCTTCCAAATAAATACATAAACCTTAAAAAAAATCAGTCAATCTGTAAAAGAATCAAGAAAGAATGGAGGAGGCAGCAATGGTAGATTGAGAAAATCCCTCAAAAGCTGCCATACCCCAGCAGCTGCAGCAGTGACTTCCAGTGGTTTCCGAAGGTTGGGGGGTGTTCACAGCCTGGTGTATTGTTTTACAGTTCATTCTAAACTTTCAACAACCACTATCTCCGTGTTTATCACACTCTCAGCCATCTTATCCTGTATTTCCATCTGGAAAAGAAAGCTGAGAGACCAGACGCACAGAGCCCGACGACTCCATGGCGGCTGCACCATGGGTCCTTCTCCCGTCCTCTAACCACTGCTCCCCTCCCTGCTGCTGGGAGCAGACAGCACGGTCGCTTTTCCCCACACACTCAAGGCTGTTCCACTAACGTTTCCTGCTTCTTGTCTTCAGTGCCAGGGGCAAGGTGACATTCCTGAAGATTTATTATTATTGTTTTCCATAACCCGAGGAATGTCACTCCCTCATAGCCTCTGCACCACGTCGGTTTTCTAAGTTAACTTCGGCTTAGCATAGATTTATTGGTCAGGTTTGTGCTTTGACTTGTGTGTGTGTGTGTGTGTACATCAACGTACCTGTGTGCGACACAAAGGCGAGACAAGGGAAGACAGGATTTGCTTGGCTTCATCATGTGCCATTGCCTGAGCTAATTGCTATCACCCATGCCGACTCTTTCAGTTCTCATAGCAGCCCATAAGGAGAGTAGTATCCTCTTGAAGACGATGGAAACCTCTCAGGGAGGTTAGGCTCAGGGAAGGGTCTAGCTAGGGTGTGGTAGGAGAGGGTCTAATTGCATAAGAAAGAAAAGAACAAGGAGATAGAAAAAACAAATGCTGTGCTGGAAAGGATTCTGAATCCCTGTGTAAACCAGGGGCAAGGTACAGTGTGGTGTGAGCCAGGCTTGCTCCCCACTTAGACCCAGCAGGTCACTGTGCTGGCATAGCCTGAACTTCTGAGCCAGCCTTCACTCAAACGCAGAGCTGCCCATCTAGATCAGCCACAGCGTCAGTGCCGTTGCCAAGGCGTGCGCCCCGGGGGCCCTCTCTTGAGTGGGTCCTGGGCTACATCACCCTCCGGATTCCAGCCTCCGGGTGACCCAGAGCACTCAGCTCCTCCCTACTCTCCCACACTGCTGTGGGCGTTTCCCTTTCAATGCTTTTTCCCAAACAGAACTCTCTGCCCTGGCCCTTGGCCTTGGATCCTTAAGGCTCTGGTGCATCAACAACACTCCCCGTTGAGAAACCAGTTTATCGGAATGGGTCACAGACCAGCATTTCTCCTGAACTTCAGCCCTCTCATTCAAGTCAGCACCCAGACTTCAGCTCCTGGCAATCCCCGGGCAGAGCAGGAAGCACAGCCTCAAAGGGACGCAGATCTCTGGCAGTGACCTGGGGAGAGTCCGCCCTCTTTGAGCCCATTTCCTCGGCTGAAAATGGGAATAAGAATCCTACCCACAGGGTCAGCGCTGTGGTGTAGTGGGTAATGGCGCCGGCATCCCACATGGGTGCCAGTTCGAGTCCTGTCTGATCCACTTCCAACCCAGCCTTCTGCTAATGCACTTGGGTAAGCATCAGAGGATGGACCAAGTCCTTGGACCCCTGCACCCACATGGGAGGCCCAGAAGAAAGAAGCTCCTGGCTCCTGCCCTCGGATAGGCCCATCTCTAGCTATTATAGCCATTTGGGAAATGAACCAGTGGATGGAAATTAACATTTTCTCTCTCTAACTCTGCCTTCCAATAAATAAAAATAATTCTTTTTTTATAAATATTTATTTTTATTGAAAGGCAGAATTACAGAGAGGTGGGGGGGAGAGAGAGAGAAAGAGAGAGAGAGAGAGAGGGGTCTTCCATCCACTGGTTCACTCCCCAGATGGCCATAAGGGCCAGAGCTGAGCTGATCTGATACCAGGAGCCAGAAGATTCTTCCAGGTCTCCCATGTGGGTTCAGGGGCCCAAGGACTTGGGCCACATTCCACTGCTTTCCCAGGCCATAGCAGAGAGCTGGATCAGAAGTGGAGCAGCCCGGATTCGAACCAGCACCCATATGGGATGCTGGCACTGCAGGTGGTGACTTTACCCACTATGCCAGAGTGCCGGCCCCAAAATAAATAATTCTTTAAAAAAGAGAATGATACCCATGGGGCTGCTTTAAGCAGTACCTGGGACACCCAAGCACCTCATTCACAATCAACCATCAGACCTTTCGTGTTCTCCACCCAAACTACTGCCCTAGTCCCACAGATCACTCTCCGTATATGTGCCACTTCCTGGAGAGAGAGACCCCCCTGTGCTTCAAAGGACAAAGCCAGCCGAGCAGATTTGTGTGACCACAGCAGCAGCCTGTGTTTGTGATGCCAAACCCCACCCCTGCTGGTGGGCGTGTGGCACAGGGGTTAGGTTGCTGACTGGGACACTGGCATCCCTTATCTCGTGCCTGGTTTCAGTTCTGCCTCCTCCACTTCGGATCCAGCTGCCTGTTAATGCACACCCTGGGAGTAGCTCAAGGAGTTGGGCCCTTGCCACCTATGGGGGAGACCTAGATAAAGTTTGCATCTCCATGCTTTGGCCTGTCCCGGGCTGTTGTGGGTACTGAAAACAGAACGAAACAAAACAAAAAACCAGACAAACACTTGGTCACTTCCCAGTAAATCATGTGGCTTCTCCAAATTGCCCTTACAAAATGTTAATTTCTCACTCACGAGGCTTCTCTAAGAATCCAGTAAGACCATGTGTGTGAATACACCTAACAGGAGTGTTTGAAAAGCTCGTGGAAAGGCACCATGTCTTTTAATTCATTTTTCCAGGAGCTTTTAGAAGTACTCCCGTATGGACATGAAGCAAGAAGTCTTCCTGGGCCTTTCCATCGTCCCAGGGGGCACTGCTGGGTGAGCATCCCCTAGCCCGGGGCGTGCCATGGATGCAGTGGCCGGGGCACCAGGACACCCCTCACTGCTCACACAAGCCCAGCGCACACCTTGTCACCCTGCTGACAGTGGCCCAGAGCATTCTAACTCACCGTCTACATTTTCTCCAGCACCAAACAGCTCTGTCTTCACCTCCCTGCTGGCTGAACCTGCGAGGGAGGAGCCGCCGCCATCCTGCATCTCAGCCCTTCTGCTACTGCCCTCTGGTGGCAGCAGCTCGCAATTCCACGGCTCTCCCTGAGTCAGACCCTCTCTGCTGGAATGGGTCCCTTCCCAGTCGCACCCCCAAGATGGTCCCCTCTGGGGATCAGTTCTTCTGCACCGAGGAAGTCCAGTTGCATGGACTGCACCGAGGGTGCACGGCTGGCCCTCCTCACCCACAGCTTTGATCAACCAGGCACTATTCGTCACAAAAGCTGCCTGCTCTCAGCACTTTGTTCTTGTCCTTATTCCCTAAACAACACGGTCTAACAACTATTTGCATAGCACCAACATTGTATTAGGGGTTATAAGTAATCCGGAGATGAATTAAAGTGCAGGTGAAGATGGGTGTAGGTGCAGTGCAAACGCGTACACTAAAGATAGAGACATGGCATGGGCAGCCTCGAGGAAGAGCCTCCACACCCAGAGGCAACTGTATTGCCGTATTTGCACTTCTCACCCCCCCCCCCCAAGGCAGGCAGCTTCCTGGAGACCCCAGATTCTCTGTGTCATCAGCTGACTTTTCCTCTCCATTCACGTCCCACCCAGTCCTGAGCGATCTTCTAGCAAAATCTGATCCTGTCTCTCTTAAGAGCCTTCTATGTTTTTCACTGGCCCTGGCACAAAATAAAACAGCATCCTTCTCTGATATGTGCTTCGTCTCTCTGTCCAGTCTAGCTCTGGAAACTCATGCTTCTGAGACACCACCAGCCCTGTTCTCCTGGGGGTGAGCATAGGGAGCTGCGATTCTCCCAGCGAGGGGCAGGGGGTGCTGTGGTCTCTCCAGGGGGTTGAATTGTTGAATGCAATTGGCATGCATTCACCCCATCCACTCAGCTGGTCAACCTCTTCGAAACTCCGGCAAGCTCTCCCTCCAATCCCACTTTGGGGGCAGACCTAAGCCTCCTGTTGTCCACTCTGGATCAGGCCTGACTTGCCTGATGCAGGGATCCCATTTGTGTTTGCATTTTTAAAATCTCCATAGCCGCTGGCCCGTGGAACTTGCTCAATAATAAATGCTGAATGATAATCAGATCTGTCTTGGGAGCCCAAAGAGTGGCAGGTGCTAGAGACGGCGCTGTGGTGCAGTGGATTAAAGCTGCTGCCTGCACCACCAGCATCCTGTATGGGCACCGGTTCGTGTCCCGGCTGCTCCTTTTCTGATCCAGCTCTCTGGTATGGCCTGGGAAAGCAGTAGAGGATGCCCCAAGTCCTTGGGTCTCTGCACCTGCATTGGAGACCTGAAAGAAGCTCCTGGCTTTGGATCAGCTCAGCCCCGGCCCTTGCAGCCATCTGGGGAGTGAACCAGCAAATGGAAGACCTCTTTCTCTATGACTCTACCTCTCTCTTTGTAACTCTTTCAAATAAATAAAATAATCTTTAAAAAAAAAAAGAGTGGCAGATACTGCAAGAGGGAAGAGCAATTGCAATTAGTCACCTCTGCACCCTAGAAATCACAGTCCTTATTGAGCACTTACTGCATACAAGACCCCCCTCCACCCCACACCCCGCGAG
Source organism: Lepus europaeus (assembly GCF_033115175.1). NCBI lineage: Eukaryota > Metazoa > Chordata > Mammalia > Lagomorpha > Leporidae > Lepus > Lepus europaeus. Next base: position 121,450,405 of record NC_084833.1, on the reverse strand, counting down.
GTGCTCGGCATTCATTTCCTCATTTCCCATACATCTCTCAGTGAGCTTCTGCATGTACTATCTCATCGAATCTTTCAACAACCCCAGCCGGTGGGAGGACAGCAGCTGTGAGGTCTCCATGACTGATGAGCAAGCGGAAAGTGGGATAGGTTAATGACCAAGCATCCGAGAATCGCGTGAGAGCCAGGGCTTGAGCCCAGTTTTGCAGCTTCTCGCCCAGTGACACGAGACTGTTATCCCTTATTAATGCCTCGCTGCGTCTTCCTGACAGAGGCAGGTCCCGGGAGACAGAGCCAAACGTGTGCACTCACACATACACACACGCACACACACACGTGAGCTCCGCCTGCAGACCCTGGCTGTAGCAGCAATCAGAGCTGCTTCTCTGGGGGCCCCCAGATCCTGGTCCACTGTGGACAGAAGGACAGTGAGAAGGGGGAGGAGAGGGACTTGATGGCAGCGCTGCAGGCTTTGTTACGGCAGCCGCCATGCCCGGCCGCGAACACCAGGGCAAATAAATATATGTAGGGTTTGGGTGGATGGCACCGAGACAAAGGAAAAAAATGACAAACCAATGAATTAGTGAAGGTGAAATAAGCAGTGCTCAGCGACAGATGGGGCTGGGACTGGGTAATTTTCTCCTGTCACCTGCCCTCAGGTAATAGATAATCCTGCAGCTGCTGGATTTCGGGGGAAGGCAGGCACAGCGCGCCTCCGTCTCCTTCCTGTTTGGAAGCCGTGCCCCTCATTCCTTAACCTGTCTCGATGATAGAAATCTTAAGAGCCCAAACTTTTTGCAAGACTTATAGTGGCGATTTAACTCGGGCTTGGCCGAGGCTGCTATCTGTCAGGCTGTCATGGTGACAGGCAGATTTGTAAATGTTCTGGCTTCAGTGTCAGGTTGAAGGTGACATTTTTTCGGCTGGCGATTTTTCCCGCCATCCCTCACAGAGACAGAACAACTCCGAACTGGGAGAGCAACCCCCTGAATATGTCTCGGTCCCTTTCTATCCACCCCCGCCCTGGCCAGAGTCATGGACCCCTGAGCTCAGTGATCGTTGCTAGCTCTCTCTGGCTACCTCTACCCTGATCAGCCAGGCTGATCAGCAAGGGAATTCCATGAGCCCCCAGGCCACAGCCCCCCGCCCCACCTGATTTTGCTTTATGATGATTTGCCTTGGCCAATGGTCACTCTGCCATTACCATCATAAATATGGACACAGATTAATTAACCACACTGTAGAACCCAGAAGCCAGCGACATTCATTGAGTGACCTGCTTGGTGCTTCTGCCTTGGCTGAGCCACCTAACGCCAAGCCTGGATGCCCAGTGACATTTCTCTCTTTGATCCCTTCCTGGAATCACTAAGCCTTAATCAAGTTGCCCTGTGGACCCCTTCTTCTCCTCCAACTTCCCCCTCCAAGTTTCCAGCCCTGATGGGGTCACTCTGTGGGGGTGGGTGACTCGGCCTCTTGGCTCTTTGCCCGATTCTGCGTGTTGAACTGATACCCTCTGTGAAGCTTGAAAGCAACCTCCTGCCTTGGCACCACATCAAAGCTTCAGCTATGTGTCCTTGTTTCCTGGCCCGGATGCTCAAAGGGGAACTCCTCCCACCCTTTCCCTCTCTCAGCTCTCTTTTTCTCCCTCCTCTTCTCTCCTCTGTTTCTTTAAAAGGGAATTTACATCATGCACCTGCTACCCAGATGTCTGAGAGCCGACACTGGCCAGCCTTGAGCTGCCAACATCCAGAGGTCCGTATGGGAGGGAGGCACCTGTTACAGTCTGGCTCCAGAGAGAGTTGGCATGGATCCCGGGGGAAGGGCGTGCTAGTGTGGAAGGAAGAGGGGACTGTGGAGTTAGTGAAGAGCTGCGGAAGTGTCCTCCACTACTTCCTGCCCCTCCTCTCTTTGGGTTTCTTCCCTTTCCCTGGTTACACCCATGCTGTGTGAATCCCAGGGACGTGTGTGACACCTGCCTGCTGTGTGTTCACACACTACACACTTAACTTCCCCAAGAGGGCTTCAGCTCCTTCCTGCTCTTGACCAGATATCAGGATCCTCAATTACTTAAGGTAGGGATTGGCATTGTCTCACAGCAGGCTGAACTACCACCTGCAATGCTCACATCCCAAATGAGTGCCGGTTCAAATCCAGGCTACTCCACTTCTGATCCAGCTCCCTGCTAATGCTCCTGGGAAAGCAGCAGAAGATGGCCAAGTGCTTGGGTCCCTGCACCCATGTGGGAGACATAGATGGTGTTCCGGGTTCCAGGCCTCAACCTGGGCAAGCCCTGTTCATTGCAACATTTGGGAAGATCCCTCTGCTGTCTCTGTGTCTGTAACTCTGTCTTTCCAATGCATTCATAAATCTTTTTAGCAAAGAAACTTAACGAGATCTTTCTTGCCACAGCAAGTTTTACTGTTGCTGGTTGGTTTGAGTCATGCACACAGAACTCTCTAGAAAGCCCAGAGTTCTTGCTCCTTGCTCCTCTTGGCCTTCAAGGGCTTTGCTCCTCAACCAAGGCAGCCCTGGGAGAACTAAGCAAGCCCCACCGAGAGCAGCTGCACCAGCTCAGCATGGTCCCTGCAGCCTGAAATGTGCTGGGGTTGCATCCTCTCTCCCCTTTGGAGTGGCTCACAGGATGGCAAAGAGGAGAAAGAGAAGAGAATAAAGAGGAGGCAGGCAGAGTCAGTGCCCATGCCTGCAGGGACACCTGCACAGCGGGAAGCTGGGGAGTGAAGGCGCTGGACTCGCTGCCTGCCATGCCGCCCAGCCCAGCCCAGGGTCCTGTACGTGAGCACCCAGGAGAGCCGCAGCAGGGCAGGGGCACTGGCATCTCTGTGGAGTATCTGCTCTCAGCCTACAGTGGCGGGGGTTGGTTTGAAAGGGAGGCTAGTTGGCTTCCCCTGCAGACCCAGGGAAAGCCAGAGGGCAGAGCAAACCATTGCCAACTTCTACCCCCAAGCCCCTGGAAGGAGGAGGTCTCACTGTGCCTGCAGGTGCTCTGAATTCTGTCAAGTTCAAAGCTGCTCCTAGCAGCGAGGGAGGGGGAGCAGGAAGTGGGGCTGGCCTGAGGCTGCAGGTGTGTGGTGCCCAAAGCGGATCCTCCAGAGGGCGTGAGATACTGGCTTAGAGGAGAGATGGAGGGCTCATGGGAGCAGTGAGGAAACAGCCCTCCTCTGCCTTCAGCCACACTGCTAGGCTCCAGGCTCCTGGGCCTCCTGGGCAGTGGGGCTCCCCTGCTCATCAGCTACTGCGGCTCTCCCTCCTCTCTCTCTCTCATCTCTATCTCTGTCTCTGTCTCTGTCTCTATCTCTATCTCTATCTCTATCTTATCTCTGTCTCTATCTCTATCTCTATCTCTATCTCTATCTCTATCTCTATCTCTCTGGTCGGGAGGGCAGGCAAGCCGCATGCTCAGGCTGTTCTGATTCTTGCTGAGGGAGAGAAGAGGCTGGTGAGCTGGGGCAGTGGCGCAGTGTGTGTTGGGATGGAGGTATGGGGAGTGGGCCCCATGCGGGCCCCGCCTGGCTGTGGGAGGCCCACTCTGCAGGCAGCAGCACCTGCACAGGCAGGTGGAAGATGCCCCCTCCCCGCCCCACCCCGCAGCCTCCTCTGGGATGGAGCCTCGGGGACCCTGCGGGGTGTCTTGGCATCTGAGCCCCAGGCATCTGAGTCAGGTGGGGAGGACCAGGAGAGCTGAGTCTCAAGGTCTACTGTGGGCTTGGATCCTGGCCAAGGATATCTGTATCTGTACCCAACTGGCCCAGGTATGCCTGGGTCTGCACCCACCCCCACTCTTCCTCCAGTTTTTAAGAAAAGCACATGGACCCAAGAGCCCATGGATCAGAATGTCTCCTCTGAGAGAGGGCTCTTGACTACAACATCTATTATTTTGTTGTCTATGTCAGCAGAGTTTTAAAATTATTTATTTACTTTTATTGTCAGAGGCAAAGACACACACACACACACAGTGCTCCCATATACTGGTTCACTTTCTTAATGCCTTCAACAGCTGGGGCTAGGCCAGTCTGAAGCTGGGAGTCAGAAACTCAAGCCAGGTCTCCCATGTGGGTGTCAGGGACCCAAGTAGTTGAGCCATAATGCATTACCTTCCATGGTGCACATGAGAAGGAAGCTGGAATCAGAGGGGAACTGGACCATGAACCCAGGCACTCCCATATGGGATGTGGGGGTCCCCATAATGTTTCCACCAAGGCCAATGCTTGCTATACTGACCGATTGTCTTAAAATTTTTATTTACTTTCATTTAATTGGATGGGCAAAGAGACCGAGATCTTTCACCCACAGGTTCAGTCCTCAAATGTTCACAACAGCCAAGGCTCAGCCAGGCCAAAGCCAGGAGCCTGGAATTCAATCTGGGTCTCCCATGTGGGTGGCAGAGAGCCAAGTCTTTGATCCATCACTTGCTGCCTCCCGGTGCATGCTAACAGATTTTTATTGGCAGGAGGGAGTGCTAATTGCTACCTCTATGAGGTGGATCATTTATTGGCTCAATCTTCAATTTTGCATTTGGATTATGAATTGTGTTGTTGCAACACTTCTGGCCTCTGGGTTCCACTGGAGAAGTCATGGAACCCTTGCTCAGCCTCCCCTTACCCTGTATCCCAGCCTTGCTCTCCCAAATCCTCCTCCCAATCCACCAGGGGAAACTCTGCTGCTTTTTCCCACAAAGGGTTGGACCAGGGCCTCCACTCAGCACCCACACCTCTCTCCATGCCATTCTCTGTTTAATGCAAGAACCTCCTGGCCGGCGCCGTGGCTTAACAGGCTAATCCTCTGCCTTGCGGCGCTGGCACACTGGGTTCTAGTTCCGGTTTGGGCGCTGGATTCTATCCCGGTTGCCCCTCTTCCAGGCCAGCTCTTTGCTATGGCCCGGGAAGGCAGTAGAGGATGGCCCAAGTCCTTGGGCCCTGCACCTGCATGGGAGACCAGAAGAAGCACCTGGCTCCTGGTTTCGGATCAGCGAGATGCACCGGCCGCAGCGGCCATTGGAGGGTGAACCAACGGCCAAAAAAGGAAGACCTTTCTCTCTGTCTCTCTCTCTCTCACTATCCACTCTGCCTGTCAAAAAAAAAATTAAAAAAAAAAAAAAAGAACCTCCTGATTCCTATATCCAGCAGATGAGATGTGTGGCCTGCCTCTCAGCATCAGACTGTGGGGCTGTCAGCTGCTTTCTAAGGATGTGGAAGCTTCCCCATACCCAGGGAAGCATGGCTGTTGTCTCCCTCCCTCTGGTGTGTGCTGCTTGGGCTGCCCATGTGACAGCCCTGGAGCGCAGGGCTGTTTTGCACCTGCTTTCTCTGCTTGGATGGATGTGGGTGTCGGGTCCGTTTTTTTTTTTTTTTTTTTCTGGTACTGAGACATTTCTCTACCTCACAGGTGTTCTCGGGGAGAATGCCTACCCTTGTTTTCCAGAATATGTTAAGCCTCAACCGTAGTGTTCACAAAATGTGTGTGAATGTTGGGGCCCGGCGTTGTGGCATGGTGGGTTAAGCTTCCGCCAGTGATGCTCCGAGTCCTGGCTGCTCCACTTCTGATCCAGCTCCCTGCTAATGTGCCTAGGAAAGCAGTGGAGGATGGTCCAAGTCCCTGGGCCTCTGTACCCACGTGGGAGACCCAGATAAAGCTCCTGGCTCCTGGCTTTGGATTTGCCCAGCTCTGGCTATTGCAGCCATTTGAGGAGATCTCTCTTCCCTCTCTCTCTCCCTCCCTCCCTCCCTCTCACTTTCTCTCTCTCTTTCTTCTCTCTCTGCTTATCGTTCTCTTTCTGTAATTCTGTTTTTCCAATAAAAATAAATTTAAGAAAAACATGTGTGCAAATATGTATTGCCCAGGGGTGTTTGGGGAGAACTCCTGGGGTGGAGGCTTGTGCTTTCGTCTTCTGTAACCCCTCCATGTCACCCTGGTGGGCTCCTGTTTGCTGTTTGTTACAGAAGGGCTCAGGGACAGACATGAACAAGGGAAGAGGCAGAACAGCCTAAGTCCTTAACGCAGGGTGAGCCCCCTGATTGGGGAACTTGTTCGTGCCAGCCCTGGGCCGTGGGACCCCCAGGTTAATATCCCCTGTGCTGTCCCTGCTGACCCAGCAGCATGGAGATGATGCTGTGAGCTCATCTCAGGAAGACCAGGATGCCAACTGTACAAATAAAAAACCGTCTGTCCCAGGAAATAGGTAGGTGACTAATAATAAATGTCACTTACTATTCAAGCAAAAACAACCCCCTTTATGGCCGCACCTCTCTGGAGGGCTGACAGGTGGCGACAGTGGGAGGTGGTCGCCTCGGGTATGGGGCCAGCTGCCTGCTGGAAGAATTCAGGTGGCCTGGATCCAGGTCCCTGAGATGCTCCGGTCAAGCCTTGGTCGGGGAAGGGGAGACCCGGGCAGAATTCACGTCACCCTTGCTGGCCACCGTTGTCCTGCCCTCCGTTGGGACTGCTCCAGGTTTCTCATGCATTTCACCCCCGGAGCCCTGAGAAGCAGTAGTGGGGGGATTTCTTCATCTCTCGAGGCCCTGGGAAGGGAACAGCACTGTGCCAAACACTCCAGCCTGCCAGGCCTTCCTGGCAATGCCAGTGTGTTCTGCCTGTTCAACAGCCCAGCTCAGCTGCCACACGCATGGGCTGCCGAGCATGGGTGCGAGGCCAGCTGTGCAGCCAGTAGCCTGCGACCAGACGCCACGTGTAACTCCCCCGGGCGTCAGTTTGCTTATCCACCTAAGGGTCACGGGGCGTCTACCTCCCAGCACAGTCGCGAGAAGGGAGCGAAAGGAGGGCTTCTCGGCACGCTCTCTGCACAGAGCCAGCTCTCAATACCCACGAGCTATTTTTAGCAGCAGCTTTCTGGGCTGGATTTTGTGAACTGAAGGAAAGCCAAGGTATAAGGTGCTGGTGACTCTAATAATTTTCCTCTTCCTCCCACCGTGCCTCTTTCTCATTCCCACTTCTATGGCAGCAGTGGAAGACGGGGGAAGCAGGATGCCTACGCAGTGAAATTACTGGAGGCATCCCGCAAGGCGATGAACTTGGCGCCTGCACAAGAGATGTTTTCAGAATTGCCTCACAATGCGAGCAGGTGCACCTGCAGAGCCACCTGAACCGGGGGAGACACAGGGTGAGGCTGGGGCCTCCCTTCTGAGGGGTCTCTGCTCCCCTCCCAGCCTTGCCGGTGGCTCCCTCCCAGGAGGAGATGCTGGCTGGGCCAGCCCCAATCCTCAACATCACCTGCTTCCTGCCTTCAGGAGTTCTCTGAACGTACAGGTGCTTTCAGGGGAACGGGGCAAAAAGCCGCACGTCACAAGATAAATCTCCCAAGTCTGGCCTAGGGGCTGAACTGGGCTTTGAATTAAGACCCTGGAAGTTGAAGAGAGGCCAGAGTTATTGGCTCACGCTGGCATTAGAAGTGACATAAATCCTCACTCCACCTGCTGGGACACACTGCTCCTTCTCCATCCACCCAGACCCTCCTGGGCTTCTCAGGGCTGGCACTGCACAGAGCAGGCAGAGGCAGGGCTAGAAAAGCTGTCGCCATGGCCCCTGCACCTGCTGGCCTTGGTTCTGCGCCCTCTGCCTCTCCCTGCAGAGCCCCAGCCACTGGGTGCCACGCAGGCTCCTGGGAGAAGCAGGCACAAAACACTGCCCAGGAGTAGTAGATGTCCCTGGAGCGCCCCTGCCTCCCTCAGCCACCAGGGGGCTGCCAAGGGTTTTGCCATCTATTGTCTGTCCAGTGGCTACTGCTTGATTTTCCTGAGGGATAGGCACAGGTGAAATTAAAACCAACTACGTTCATTTCTCTAACTAGCACCGAACGGCTCACTAACCAGCTAACTAGAGTGTATCTTACAGTTGTCACGTGTCATCTGCAAACCCCAGGGAAACCCCTCTACACTGTACTGGGGTTCGCAGGCTATTGGGACGGGGTGAGACCATCTCAGACAGGTACAGCACCTGCCCATGAGTGTGTACAGCCCAGGCGGTATGCCTTATGCAGAATGTTGTCATGTGGGAAACACAGCGGGACGGAGAGCTCTGGTGTCCCACCCTGGCCTGTTAGCTGGCATGCACTCCACACGCCAACTAGAAGAAGCAATCTCAAGTTCAACTCGCAGAAAGAGCTGAGCCCACTGAGGCCAGAGGACTGACGGGCACTGTGGATGCAAGCAAGGCCAATCCACCCCTATTGTGACCCAGAACAGAGGAGGCAGGCAAAGCAGCAGCTGCACAGCCAGCGGATGAGCCTGGAGCTCCGAGAGGCTGAAACCCAGCCGGGAGTCCTGAGAGAGAGAGAGCACAGGGCCAGCTGCCCCCCCCCCCCCCCCCCGGTCTGGAACATTCCTTCTGCATCAGGAGCTCACCCTGCAGCCCTGCGCACAAGGAGCCAGGGTGTCCTCTGGTGGCCATCCTTGGGAACTGCAGGCCCTCTCGGTCGCAGCAACTGCACACCCTCTCATCCAGGTGTGACAAGTGCCAGCCAGCATGGGCCACACCCCTCTGGGGTTCAGGAGCCTGCAGTAACATCCCCCAGGGAGGCCATTACACCACCATTCCCATCCAGAGGAGGGCTATTCCATCAGCCCTACTCCAGCACCCTGCTTGCCTAATGAGTTTTTTCTTACAAACACCTTCCCTTGGTTGCTTTCCCCAGCCCGTATCCGGCACTAAGAGGATGTGTGTGGGGGCTGGAACCACCAGAGGATCCACAGCAGAGCTCAGCAAGGGGCAGGAGGATGTGACAGCCCACTTGACCTCGTGTCCTTGGTTCCGGTTTCTCAGTGGCACCCTCCCTGCACCCCCAACATGAGTTTTTCCGCCACCAAGGAGCAGAGACATCAGCCTTCAAATTCCTGCTCTCTTCTCTGTTCCCAGCCCCCAACTCCCAGCCCAGGCACTTTCAGGCGACTTGTGCCCCATTCTGTGGTCACACCCTGGCGTTGGACACAGCAACCTGTCCCTTCCAGGCAGGACCCTGGCACAGGCCCCTGGCCCAGTGACAGGCCTAGGGGAAGTCTCAGGAGCACACAGCTCTTAGCCCAGATCCTGGGAGCCCTGGGTTGCAGCAGGTGCAACTGACTGGGCTCACTGAATGGAGCAGGCAGGCCGGGGTCTTGCCCAGAGAGTCCAGGGGGAAGAGGCAGAGATACCACTTGGTAGGGAGGGTCCCTGGGAGGGACAGACCCTCCCCACCACAGTGGATCTGAATCCGTGGCTGCTAAGGGCACTACCACAGCTCACGCTCAGCTGCCTTTCCCATAGGTACCACTGGGATTCTCCCCAGAACACTGGGTTTGCACAGTCATTCACTTGTTCTGTGACAACAGGGTGGGAACTCATTGCATCAAGTAGGGGTACACTGAGATGGGGCCACAATCCTGGCTGGCGGGGGGCAGTGTCTCCAGGCTCAATACCCTGCCACTGCCTCCAGCACTTCCTGGCCCCAGCGGCAGCTGCATGGCCACACAGCTCTTTGACCAGGCCACCACGGCTCAGCCCACACCCCTCATGCAGGTGCATACAGGGTCTGGGTGACTGTGGCTGCTAATTAGCATTTCTGGCACACAGCCCTTTCTCCAACCTCCAGCCTACAGCTAAGTGGTTTGCAGAAGAGGCCAGAAATTATTTCCTACCTTTGAAAACATCAAAGGGAATCAAAATAAATTACCCTGTACTTATCTGTACCTCTGGGCCTGCACACCGCACTGGCCAGGTGGGGGCTTAGCCATTACAGGGGCATCCAGGGGTCCCAGGATCTGATCGGCTCTCCCAGGACACAGCCTGGCTGCCATCCCAGGTGATGGTTTTGCTCACCTGGGAGACCCCGTGGCTCTCTCTTGATGATTTAAAGTCCTGTGCATGCCCCTCCCATGATGATAAAATCCTGGGGAGCAGGGCCAAGTGCCATTCAGTGGGGGCAGTGCCATAGGAGCTCAGAACCGACCCTCCAAGTGGCGTGACAGGCTCCAAGGCCACTCTGGGCGCTGTGGATGGAGAAGTGAGCCAGATGGCATTCCTGCTCATAGGGACTTCCTCTCCTCTTGAGGGGACAAGGGCCACTAACACAGAAGTCAGTATGTAATGCAGCAGGTGGGTGACAGGCATTGGGGACAAGCAGTTAAGGTTTCATTTGAGGTTTAGTCTCCTAACATCTTCCTGATCCCTGGGAGTGTGAGTGTGGGGAGGAGGAGGCGCCCTCCCCCCCCGACCAGAGAAGAAGAACAAAGTCAAGGAGGCAGGTGCACATCCTTATCTGCGAGGCGGCAGAGCCCCCACCTGGGGTCAGGCAGGTTCCTGATTGTCCACTGGCAGGCTCAGTGCTTGGCTAATGAGGTCCCAGCATGGGGAGAGGCTGCGAGGCAGCCGGAGGACATGAGCCCAGCCAGGGGCACCCCTGTGAGGGTGGAGTGGGGTGGGGCATGGCCGTGGCCTCAGCTGGAGAGGATGCACACAGCTATCAGGGAAGAGCAGGATGCGTTGGTCCAGGGAGTGGGGCTTCCGGGCAGTGTGTGAGGTCAGGCCACAGTCCTGTGGTCTCAGTGACATCACAAGTCACTCAGCCAGGGAGTCCCTCCCTGGCCCACTCGTGAGAGGTGGGTGGAGCCACGCAGAGTCATCACAGCATGGTTGGCACCTCGTTGCTCCTTCAGTACCGGGCTCGGCATTCAATGCCCAGCAGATGTGAGCTTGTGTCCTGCTGACAACCAAGCTGGACACGCTCATCCCAGTTCCACTGCTGGCAGAAGCAAAACCGGGTGAGGCTTCGAGGGCCTGCACCCTGAGCACGCGCACACACACACAGCAGCCAGCCTGCGGCAGGAGTGGCACTGCAGCTGGCTCTGATGCATGCCCAGAGCCTCTTGGGAGCGCCACCCTCTGCCCATGCCCTTCTCGGCGCCATGCACAGCCGGCTCTCCCCACGGGCCCTTTCCTCACAGCCAACACGGCAGGATCCAGGGACGTCATCCTGCAGAGCCATCAGCTCCAGCGAGGAGGGAGAGACCAGAGGTCCCGGTCCCCTGCACAGCCAGCTCCCAGTTGCAGAGATCCGGGCTGAAGCATCTCCTGTAACACACACGCACACACACACACACACGCACACACACACCAGGTCACTTCCCCGCCTCCCTTCAGAGGAGCAAAGCCATAGGAGGGAGACGAAGTCATCGGCGCCGAGTGCAAAGTGGTGGCCGGCTGGTGGAGGTGTCCTTAGCAGCCTCCCTTTGATGAGGACCAAGACCTGCTGTTTGCAGCAGGAAGGGAAGCTGCACTTTCCGTGGGAGGGCGTGCTCGGTTATCACGGGTGCCACCGGGAGCCATGCACGTGAGCTCAGGGTGCTATCAGCAGCTGCAGGATTTCAGGCCCATCTCGTGGACCTGTGACCTTCATATGTGTCTGCATGTGTGTGCCAGAGGGAAGGGTGAGGGAGCTGGCGTTGAGACACCTATGACATTTTCCTGCCCCGTTAAGTCCCTTCTCTCTCATGCTACAGTCCAGGCTGGCAGGAGGGCTGGGCACAGGGAGCTGTGAGCACGTACCCCCTTCCTGGAGGAGCGGTGTGGTTGCCGGACCTGCCAGCTCCCTGCTGCCAGGCTGCAGAAGGAGCCAGAAACCAAAGTGGAGGTGAGTATGCACCTGGCAGGGGCCTTGTGCATGGGAGAGGCATTCGCTTTCAGGGCTGCAGTGACGCGAGAAGCTGCCTTTGTCGACGCAGAGAGCAAATCAGAGCACCCAGACTGAAAAGCTAAGCAAGAACCCAATCGCTAAACCAGCCCTAGACTTCGGCCACCGGTACCGCAATGCCAGGAGTGTCCACCAGGGGGCGCCAGGCGCCAGCCTGACGCAAAGGGGACTCTGCAGACGCGGCGGTGTTGTGTGGCCCTTGTGTTCAGATCAGGGGCGTGGTGGTGGCGGGGACTGCGGTGGCCGGCGGCTGATGGAGTGGAGAACGCAGGGACGTGCCCCGGAAGATGGCCCCGAGCTGGTCCTTCGTGGGACCGGCAGACGGCCCTGGGGGCCTTTGAAGTGCACCTGCTGCGTTCCGGACTGAGGATCTGGCTCAGTGCTCACAGCCGCCTTTGAAACAGAAGCTACTCTGTGGTTCCCCGGGGGGCCCAAGCCCGGCTCGGAAGGGCGCCTCGTCAGCCCCTGTGGCAGGCGCCCTGGCGGTAGTGGAGGGGCAGCCTCGGTGGGAGGGGGCGGCGAGGGGTGGGTTTTGCCTCCAGCCCCGGGTCTGGGTGTGGTCTTTCCAGACGTCAGCTGGGATGGAAAGGGACAGTGAGCCCACCTGCCCCTGGTTGCCTCCTGCCTCCCTCGGTTCTCCCGTAGGGGTGACCAGGGAGGAAACACACACACGGACACTTGGACAGACACTCAGACACACAAAGACCCGCGGACACACACGCAGTGTCACACCCAGAGACATATACAAATCACACGGGGACACACACAGAGACATGTACATACTGACACATATGATCACAGTACAGCACACATAGGGACACATAGGGACACGCACAGCAGTGAGCACAGATCCACACAGAAGTGTTGCTAGGTGTTCTCATATCCCTCTGTCTGCCTAAATCTGGTGTGTCCCCTGATTCATTTCAGTGAAATCCACAATACCGGTTTCTTGAGTGCAGATCCCGGGAGAGGCGGCAGGTGGCGTGGTGGCCAAGACAGAGCTGTGAGCACAGAGAAGGATGGGGGCCAGAGCTCCCAGGGCCCTCTCCGTCTGGGTTCACAGCACACAATCACCCCGGGAGCTCCTTCCTGGCTGTCCAACAGGGATTTACGGAAACTCGATAAAATCTGCCGTTGAATATGGCTCTAAAATATAGCTCTTTCTCCAGCCGCTTCACCCGGAGAATCCTAAACCAGCAAATTCACCTTTCTGTGACTTTGTGAAAGGGAAAAAAGAGCCGGTCAAAAACCAGCAATAGCCTTCTCCGTTCCCAACTCCTGTGTCTCCCAGGTCTCCCGACAGTGGCTGGCCAATGCCAGGGCTGCATCGGAGTGACCCCGAGGGCTGTGAAAACTAGGATGAGGAAGAGGGCTCTTCCCTCCCAGTTCCAAATCCAGGAGCCAAGATTTTGCATTTCTAAGGCATTGCAGGTGAGGATGCTGTCACGTTTATACACCATTCCTCCCCACCGTCCGGGAGGAAGCTAAGCTGTCAGAAGGAAATTGGACAGGAAGTGGACAGGAAGAGCAGAAGGAATCACATAATTGGAGTCCCAGATAGGAACTCCTCCTGGCAAGGCACCATTGAAAGGGCGACGGCAAAATGCCAGCACCCCTCTGCCCATGCCCAAGGCAGGCATTGTTAATCACAGCCACGCTTCCTGTGAGCCCAGGCTGGGCTTCAAACCCCTCTCTTGCATCGGCCGGAGGGAGCCCCTGGGAGTAGCCAGTGTTGGGGGACAGATGAGACACTTTGGCCATGTTTCACATAGAATTCACACTCGGTCTCGCAGGATTCTGCCTTTGCTTCCACTGCTTTCTTCCTTTTACGACTCAGAGTACAGGGGGCCTGCTGGACTCCACGCCACAAGGAGAGATGAGCTGGGGGAGCCGATCCTGGCGTGTGAACCTGAGGGACTGCAGGTTCACTTTTGCCTGGGGGCCCATCATGAGGGAACGGCTGTGTTGCCTGAGAGCCTTTGGTCCCAGTGGCTGTTTTCTTCGGGAAATACATCCCACGTAAGAGCCATGGCAGCCACACTAGTGATGACAAAAGGAAGTCAGAGAGTGCTGGGGGCAAGAAGCTGGGAGCCTTGGTGGAAGGGCCAGGGCCTCTCTCTGCAGGCACCCATGTGTGCAGGCTCCACCTCATAGCCTCCTGCCACCACCCTGGCTTCTGCCTCAAAGGGCACATCGGGAGCCAGAAGTGGAAGGGGAGGCAGGACCATGAACAGCTCCTTCTGCACCCAGGATAAGGAGGAGGAAATCTTGCAGGAGAAAGAAGTGGGCACAGAGGAATGAAGGAGGGAGGGAGGGAGAGAGAGAAGAGGGGAGGGGAGGGGAGGAGAACCAGAGGGCAATGTCTACGAACTTTGACATGAGGAAGCATCTGTACAGCAGAACTTCTAACCCCCACCCCACTGAAGTCTGTAGGCACAGGCATGGCTCCAGGATGGGAAGGGGAGAGCCGGGTGCAGGGCCCAGGGGTCAGACGTGTCTGGTCCTTCTGTGCCCTGGACAAACAAGATGCAGAAAGAGCTTGCTGCAGAGATGCAAGTTGCCTTCTTGGCATCTGTGCTGAGTCGGAGCAGGGATGTGGGGGAGCAGATTGCTCAGGGATATGTGCTGCTCCAGATGCTGCCAATGCCACCCCCAAGGTGTGCCCAGCTAGAGGGCTGAGCTACAGGGATCCGAAGCCCTCCTGCCTGCCTTGTGCAAAGCCAGCAAGGGGATAGCTGGTGAGTGCTGGGCTGAAGGATGTCCAGATCCCTGTGAACACGGATGAGGACCCTGAGTTCCCTGTCCCCTTCAAATACCTGCCTGGGCACCAGGCAAGGAGAGAGAGAGAGAGAGAGAGAGAGATGCCATCCAGACTTGGAAGCTGCAATGCTCATGAATTCCTTAGCGAGTTCTATAGACTTCCCCAAGTCAACAAATAAACAAAACTGAGAAGGTCATCAAATGAAGTGTGGAGCTGGCTCTCATTAGCATACATCTGCATATCAATGACAAAATGAGGTCCTGCTCCTTTACTGAGTCAAGCGGACTCTGCTACTGTACAGCAGGGCTGCTGGCACGCCCCTTGCTCCCGGTGTTTGGGCACTGTTGAGCTTGGCTGAGGGAGAGTGGAGAGCACCCAGCCATGACCCCAACCCAGTCCTCTGCCAGGGTACTGGAAATTCACCTCATTTATGTCTTGGTTCTACCATGCCCTGACTGTGTGAGTTTGAGTAAATAGCATAATCTCTATGAGCTCTGTCTCTGCATCTTAACATAGAGGGCATGAGAACCTTTGAGGTGTAAGAGTTTGAGGGTGGGCATTTGACCTAGTGGTTAAGACGTCCATGTCCCATATCAAAGTGCCTGGATGTGTGTCCCGGCTCCAGCTCCTGACCCCACTTCCTGCTAATGCAGGACCTTGGAGGCAGCAGGTGAGGGCTCAAGTAGTTGGACCCCTGCCACCCACGTGAGAAATTGGATTGAGTTCCTGGATCCAAGTTTCAGACCCAGGGTCATTGAGGGTGTTTAAGGAGTAAGCCAGCAATGGGAGAGTCTCTCTCTCTCTCTCTCTCTCTCTCTCTCTCTCTCTCTCTCTGTAAAACAATACACAGTGGGTTTCCCTCTACAAAGCATATGACTTTCAGGCCGAAGCCAGGAACCTGGAACTCCATCCACCTGGGTCTCCCACATGGGCAGGGGCCCAGACATTTGGGTCATCCTCTGTTACTCTCCCAGGTGCATTAACAGGGAGCTGGAGCAGAAGTGGAACAGCCTGGATTCGCACTGATGCTTATTTGGGATGTCAGCATCAGAGGTAGTGGTTTGACCTACTATTCAATTGCCATTCAAGGGTTGAAGCAGTGGATGAAGATCTCTCCCTGTCTCTCCCTGTCACTCTGTAATTCTGCCTTCAAATGTGCCCGAGAGAGGCACTGGGGAAAGATCTTGGACGCAGTGCTGGCCGCGTATGCAGCGGTCCTGCCTGGCCAGGCCCTGTTGTTCCTCAGTGTTTTCTTCATAGACTTAGAAGCTCGCAGTGCTAGTCTAGCTGTGGGCTGCTTCGCTGGTGCATTGCGCTGTAGTTTACAAAGGACGTTCTTCAGCAATACGCCACTACATTCTCACTACTGCCAGGAGAGGTCCTCACAGCTGAGACGAGGGAGAGAGCAGGCATCCTCCAGAGGCAGAAGACTCCAGCAAACTCCAATGGCCTTCGGTGGCAGAACAGAACTTGAACCTGGGGCACCTGCCCCTTGGCACCTGCTGTCTCCCTTGTGAGTCAAGCTCACGGTCAAGATCTTGGAGCCTATGGCTGCCGGGTTGCAGATTTCCCCCGATTCCACTGATGCATATTCAGTATTCAGCTTGGGCCAGACACAGATCAATCTGCTGGTGATGTGAGCAACATGTGAGAAACTCCCAGGAGGGCCAGTCTGTCTGTCACCATCAAAACTGTCAGTGTCAGCAAAGACCAAAGCCAGAGCAGGAGAGTCCAAAGAGACACAGCAACCGAACACTGCTGAGTAGCTGGGTCAGTGGTCGGGGGATTGTGACAAGGGACCTTGCCTGGACAAGTGGAGGAGATTGAATAGACCCTAGTGATGGATCTGTGTTGCCATTGTTGAATTCTACCATTGTGCTCTGCTTCTGTGAGAGAACCCCTCGCCCTGAGAAGACACACAGCAAACACATGGGTGAAGGCTGTGCAAGGTGCTCCCTGTGCTACTTTTGTGAAGCCTTGAAATTTTCCAAAGAAACAAAGAAAGAACTCCAGGCAGAGCTCTTCTGCTCATAGGTCTCTCCAGTAACTGGTGAGGACTGAAGACCCACCTTAAAAAAATTGAATGATGAAGTCCAGCGAATACGGCATCACAGAGATCATCTGGTTAAAGTTTTCATCTTCTGTTTGCCCCCTCCGCTGTGTGCAGGAGCCTGTGTGTGTAGGTTCACATTCACACATGCACACCTGTGCACACGCATACATGGGTGCATGCACAAACATGCAACCTCCCCCTACACACACACACACACACACTCCAACAGGGTGGGGAAAAGAACTCCAAGCTGGCCCATTTCTTTGGGCACCTCAGACCCTAAACTGGTTGTTCCCAAATCACTTTTACATCCATTGGCTTGTGTAAGGATCCACGCTTATCCACAAAGCATCTCATCACATTTCCTCCAAACAGCACTTGAGCGTATAACAGTGGGTGAGTGTTCTCAGATCACCTCCCACTTGGTTCCTCTCCCAGAGGTTCATGTGTCTTAGGGACAACATAGACCCTTGAGTTGTCCAATAGTCTCTTGTTCAAAGTGAAAAATCTCCAGAGGACAGAGCCAAAGGTTCAAGTTCAAGGCTCTCATTTCAAAACCTGGAAAAGGGTGGTGAGACCAACCTGCCCAGTTATGATTCTGAGTTTGAATCACAAGAGGAAGTGGTTTGCTGCCCATGACCCAGTACCAAACGTTACAGTGCTCAGATGTGAGGCCTTCCCAGGTCAGGCGTCTGCACCCCAGACTCTCGGCTGGAAGACAGAACCATGTCCTTCCTGCAGGGGTAGCACCTGCCTCTTTGAGGGGCTCAGCCTAAAAACAATGCCATACCTCAAATGTTGAGTCCCCTTCATGTGAGTGAATGCATAAAGCCTGCCTGATGGGTCTTCTCCCAGGTCAAGATCCCACGTGGAATATCACACGGGGATGGCACTGAGGGTGGAGGGTGAGAGGAGAAATGTGCAGGCTTTGGAGTCAGAGCTGCTCGGAGAGTGTCTCCGGCAGGATCGGGGCAGCTGTGAGAACGCCAAGCAACCTCCTTCAGCCTCAGTCTGCATCAATCACGAGATGGTTCTGCCTCGCCTAGGGGCTATCGTGAGAAAGGGAAGTCACACACGCAGAGTCTCTTAGCCATAGTAGGCACTAGACAAGCAGCGTGGTGGGAATGTTGTAAGGCAGTCGTTGGGATACCAGAATCCCATACCAGAATGCTTGAGTCTGAGTCCTGGCGCTATTCTTGCTTCTACATCCCTGCTAATGCAGAACCTGGGAAGCATCCATGATGGCTCACGTACCGAAGTCCCTGCCACCCACGTGGGGGACTCAGGTTGTGTTCTCAGCTCCTAGCTTTGGCCTGACCTAGCCCCAGCACTTGTGGGAGTGAACCATCAGATGGGAGTACCTTCTCTTTCTCTCTCCCTCTCATTCTCTCTCTCTCCCCCCACTCTCTCTCCCACTCACCCTGCCTTTCAAATAACTAAGTAGCTTTTAAAAAACTGACTAAAAAATATAAACTAGATAGTGATTATTTATCACTGCCGATGCAATTCCAAACAGGTTATAATGTGCACTTGGCTAAGATGTAGTCCACATTCCAGACTGCATGAGATACAAATGAATTACAATAATAACATCAGTGAAATCATATCATCTTCAGTAATAAGAATTTAAAAATGTGTTGGGTAAACAACCCACGATGGGCTGGGACGAAGCCAAGATAAGCAGTCGACAAACTGTGGCCAGCAGATGATCCACTCCGCTGTTTAATACACTTAATAAAACAGTGTGGCTGCCTGGAACTGCCGGCCTACTAAGCAGAAATACCCCAAGGCTTCGAAGAGAAACGGTACATGATTCTTCTCGTCTCAGTCAAGAACCCAAGTGATGATGGGCTGCAGGTCTGGAGGACCAGCAAGGAGCAGGAGGTGGGAGGAGAGGAGGCCTGCTCCTGTGAGCTGCACATTTGCAAGAACGAGAGGCTCCCGACCAACGGGACTAAGGCAGAGACTGCACTTTGCAGGCATGCCTGGTGTGCCAGGGAAATTTCTTTTCTAGCAGTGAGTGAATGAACTGTCTTTAAGTCGCAATGAAAGGGAAAATACAAGACCAAACATCGCCACCCTTGAGCTGCATGCGTTGCTCTCTAACCCAGAGCTCGGGGTCTTGGAATCGTCTGTGGGTGCACGTCTAGGAGCTGGGGTGTGTTTAGGTGCCCGGTAGAAGGTTTTGTTTTTGCACAGAGTTCCACAGAGGGAGCATTCAGCTAGCCAGACAGGGGAATCAGCCTTGTGAGTGACAACAGTGATGACAACGGGACGCTGGTTCTGCTGCCCAGAGCCCACCCCCAGAGAGCCCGAGAAGGAGGACAGCCGTAGCTGAAATGGAACGAAGCAGTCCCGCACAGAGACCACCCAAGACTGACATCAGCCAGCTGCCTACCTGCCCCTGCTCATGTCTCAGTGTGCAAGGACTGACCAGCCCAGCCAGAAGAATCCACAGCACCATCATCCCGTACAACTTGATCATTTTGAGGGTAATGAAAGGGAGACCCAAACACCAAACAGAGCTGAGGGTTTGAGTTTTTCCCCTCCAGAATGCCAGCCTTAGGAGAGACAGGGGTGTCTGGGCAGAGGAGGGAGATGCCTGTTAAATGCCTGTTAAATGGGGCTTAAGTTTCAACCCGGGGCTGTACCAGACACTTGTGAAACTCCCCTCACCTTCTGGGAAGGGCAGCTCAGGGGTGCGGCACTATTTCTTAAAGCCACGAGAGGGCGCCAGTACCCCGTGCTAAGACCCCCCCCCTCCCCGGCTCTGGTCTACCTGCTTGCCACACCGTGTGTGTGTGTGTGTGTGTGTTTATTTTCAATGAGGTCGTGACTATCAAGGTTGTAAAATAACATATTTTCACTTGTTTTCTTCCTACATTTCAGACGTAGCATTTCTGAAGCCAATTATCTCCCTGAGAGACTGCTCTCCCTGCACTTCTTCTTGGCGCTATCTTCCAGCCCATCACTCAGACACCAGGACGGGGTGCAGAGAAGAAACTTCTTTTGTCCCTGACTTGAGGGGAGGGCGGTAGAACCCAGCTCTGGCGCTCTGTTTTCGCAGGCAGGCTGCAAACTGTGCCACCTGGGCTCCACAGGCTTGGGCAGCAGAGCTGAGAGAGAGAGAGAGAGAGAGAGAGAGAGAGAGAGGGAGGGAGAGAGGGGGAGAGAGGGAGAGAGAGGGAGAGAACGAGAGAGAGGCTCCAACCTGCCCAGGAGGTGCTCACAGGCCTCCCAGGGCCCTCCATGGCATTTGTCCTAGGCTGAAGGATGGAGAGCATTTCTGGAGAATTCCTGATAGAGCACACAGCGAGGACAGTGAGCACACACCCCCAGGTCGCATCGTGTCCGCGTCTGGGCGCTGCGTTGCCCGAGGTGGAGGGGGGTCTCAGAGAGAGGACAGGCAAGTTCACGCTCATACAGGCAGACACAGCTCATGCACACTCACACACACACACATGTACAACCGAGGGCCAGTCAGCAGTTCTTACAAAGTACAATTAGCAGTTCTTACAAAGCACCAGCATTGCTTCTGGTAGACAGAGCCGTGTTCCCCTTTCAGGGTTGCCATCCCATCCTGCTCGGAGGAGCCCATCAGCCTCCTGTGTCCTGCAGGGATGCATCCTCATGGACTAGTGGAGGATGGGTCAGTATCAAGCCCCACCGCCTCAAGGAGGAGCCCACGCCAGCCCATCCCCGTCCCTGGGGTCCAGCCGCCGTGCAGCCGGGGCTCAGCCAGAAGGGTCTCCTCCCTGTCACTCAGTTCACCTCTTTTGAGAAGGATCAGGGGGTCGGGACGCTGCTGCCTGTGTCAGCGCTCTCCTGCACCAGATGGATTGCTCCACTCCCAACAAGGAGCACAAGCACAGTGACTCTTTTCCCTGCGGCACAGTCGCTGTCTCTGTTCCAAAGGAGGAGTTCACACAAAGCCGGGAAGAGCTGCTCAGGGCTGGTTCACGGGGATGTTGAGTCCATGGGCTTCTACGGAGCCCCTTCTCTGTCCCCAGAGTGCTAAAGGCCAAAGGAAGTTCCCGTCCCTTTCCTGCAACCAGTGCTAGTGCACAACTAGAATCAAAGGTGAGAGACGCCTGGAACCACATCTTAGGGGGCGAAAAAGCAGAGGCAGGGGAGAAGAGGAGGGACAGGAATCTGAGCTGAGGGAGGGGACGCCCGTGGCCCGGAGTCCTGTGCATCCAGGGTGGCAAAGCCTCCCGGTGCTCAGTCCAAACAGGCTTGCTGGGGATGCCTTGGGTTGGCAGAATTGTGGAATGCATGCTTGCCATCTCTGCCCTCCCACACCTCACACCTGCCTCCTGGTTTCCGGACATCGCTGCCTGGTTCCCAGAAACCACTGGGACCTGCGTGCTCTGGTTCCAAACCTGCCAAGTGGGGCACATTCCAGGGGCCTCTGGCCATCCCGTTCCTGCTCTGCAGCTGCCCGGGGAGGAGACAGGAGCCAGCACACCTGTGTCCACCACGCTCACACCTGTCCCTCTGCCTGTCAGGAAAGCCACAGAATGGAGAGCCCGCTGCACTCCAGATGTGATTTGTTTAGAAAGAGGAAGGGGTGAGGGATTCGCCAGGCTGGACCCTGGCCCTGCTGCCGCCAAGGGACAGCAAAGATCTGCAAGAGCCAGGAGCCAGCCTGGGCCTCTGAGGCTGAGCCGGGCACCAGGCCCTCTTTGCTACTGAGCTGAGCGCCTACCGCTATCAAGACACCCAACTCTAGAGACCCCAAAATCTCTACTCGGTCTTCAAGGGGGCCTCAATCTGGAAATTAAAGAGAAAGAGTGGCCTCCCCCAGGCTCGCAGCTCCTCGTTCTGGACCGAGCTTGGGAGACACCATTCTTGATGCCATCTCATTTACCATTAAGCAGCCACTGTTGATGGGCCCCTTGTCGCTCCCTGGTGACCTGTGGGCTTACCCGAGGCCTCACTTCTCACCTTGCTGCCTCTTGAGTGTTCTCACAGGGCTCTGAGACATTCGCCAGCTCTGGCAGGTGGCAGATCTGCCCACCCTAGTGTGGGCTTCCCCGGGAGAGCTGGGAACTCTGCCGGTGGGTGCTAGCAGCCCCAGAGTCAGCATCCATTCAGCCACGTTCTCTGCAAGCCCTGTGCTCACAAGAGAGATGCAAGCAGGAGCAGTGGAGGATCCTGTGCATGTGCAGGTCATTTAGATGGAAGGAGGCAGGTGTCCTTGGCCCTCCATAAATGCACTGTGCACTGAAGACTTGGATAGAGGGGATGGGAGAGGAGCTGGATAGTACCCTGGGGAGTGGGGGTGGAGCCCGCCTTCCAGGCTGATTATGCCTCTGCCCGAGGGGGGTGGAAACGACTCCTTTCTGATAGGCATAAAGTTGCTGAGTGTTGAGCTTGCAAGGTGTACAAGATGCCAAGAGCCACGTGCCTGCACTCTGAGCCTTCCCCGGAAGCATTCCTGGCACTCTGGGTAGGGACAGGCAGGTGGGAAGGAGGGATGGGAGCAGGAAGGAAGGAGCACTGGAGGAGCAGGTGGTGGTGAGCATCAGAGGAGCGGGGTGACGGGGAGGGCTGGGGGCTATGCCCCCTGGGTACCTCCTGCCCCTGGGGGGCTGGCACAACTCATACAGCCCTCTGGCAGCGTCAGAGGACATTCCAGCCCCCACGCCGCCACCTCCAGGAAGAGCTGTGTGCTCTGGATTGCTTTGTCCTTGCCAAGCCCTACCTGCAGCTGCAGCCCCAGGTGGAGCAAACCTGCAGAGAAGATTCCAGACTCAGCAGGGCTGTTCCCCATGCAACTTTCTAGAAGCCCTTGCCAGTGTGCATGCAACAATCATGGGATAATAAACGAATGTGGGCATTTGTGGCATTTTTTTTCCCATTGGGGTATTTTGCTTAAAATCCCCGAGTCTGGCTTTTGGCCACAAGGGAAGCCGCTGGAGCAGAGGCTGGAAGTGGAGCCAGGCGCAATTCTGGGCGCCTCCTGTGATCTTAGCGTGGGCAGCCCAATGTGATCACTTAATAGGGAACTCATTTTAATAGCCTGCAAATGAGAAGTCAGAGACAATTAAAATTCATTCCCAATTAATTGGTTTTTTTCTTCTTTCATTATTAAGAGTTGCTGGTCAGATGAACAACAAAGCTTTAAAAACGAGAGCTGCTCTTGCAGCCTTCACTGCTGGGAATGGCCCAGCACCTTTGCTGCAAACTCCATCCCCTCCTGCTAATGCCTCCCAGCTCCTGCCTGGGCAGGAGACTGCAGCCATCTGTGGAAGCCGGCAAGTGCATTGCCACGCTGCTGGAGAGGACTTTTCGGTGGTTTTAATGCCAATTTATTTACTCTCCCGAGTAAAGCTCTCCACAACACATTTCTGTCACTAACTCAGTCCTCTCCACAGTGGCTCCCTCTTTTCTGTCACCTGCTTTCTTTTTCTCATTGCAACTAGAATTCCAGGCCCCATGAAACACCCTAGGGCGACCAAACTTCAGGAGCCTGCAGCCAGAATTGCTGGGGGCTGACCCTGCCCCAGCCGCCCAACAGCTGGGTGACATTGTCCAGTCCGGTCTTTCTCCATCCCTTACTCGTGCAGCCGTCAACACCCCGACATGCCTTCCAGTTCTACTGTCTTAACACTGCATAAAAATATAAGCCTAAAAGTCCCTGGCACCCACGCTCACATCCAAGGGGCTAAGATTCTCACGGGCACAACCACCCGAGCGCTCATCACCAGGCTTCGTAACCAGGTTCACTGCTGTGGCCAGGGCTCAGCTGGATCGAGGACTGAGGACCCTCCCCCAGACACGCAGGGCTGGGCTCTGAGCTTGGCTGACTGCAGAGGCTGACCGCCTGTCCTTTACTTCCTCCAAGGTTTGGATCCCTGATCTTTTTTTTAAGATGCTGGAGTTCCTAGGGGGACCCGAAACCTTGTTCTGTGTCACGCACTCCCTGCTGTACCCCTTACTTCACCCTGCGCTGAATGGCCCAGCTGGAGAGATGGCTATGATTTAGAGCAACGCAGGGGGGACCAATCAGTGCCACCCTCTGTGGCGTGGAGCTCAGAGGGCATGGCCAACTTCCCCAAGAAGGAGCCCCTTCAAAAGGCATTGCTGATCGCCGCTGCTCCCAGCTCAGCCTCCACCAGTGGAGTCGTCTCCTGGGGGTAGAATTCCCACTGAACCTTTGTTTTATGATTATTGCTGTTGTTGAAATGCCCGTAATAACTGGGATAGATTTCTTTGGGAGTCAAATAATGGGCTGCATCTCCACCCTAGTTTTATAATTAATGTTTGCATCATTTATCTTTCGTGGAAAGATTATTCTGACTAACGAGGTTCTGGGCCACTAATTCATTACACTGCCTTGTCACTTCCTGCTCCCTCTTATTACCCAGGAATAGACTCATTAGTCAGAGTTCAATGACAGGGAGAAATGGTGTTCGTTAATTTAATTCCCTCACTCACTTTCTGGGCCCAATGTTTGTCCGAAATCGGGGACTCGGAGGGGGGAAATGAGTTGTCTCAGGTCTTTTGGCTTTGGCCTCATTATCCCTTCCACCGCACGGCTGCTCAACGGGAAAGGGTTGGGAGCCGTGTGCTGGAGGCCACGTGGGCGCTGCCCTTTTGCATCGTAGAGCTGTAAGCGGATTGCGAGGGGACAGGGCCCGGGGCTTAGGGACTTGTAGCGTATAATCAAGTTGCTGTTCTCTGCAAACCTCAGCTCTCAGTTGGTAGCACGCTGCAGCTTGAAGTCATCCCCCACCCCCCCAAAATCTGTGTGTTGGAAATGTGGTTTCCAGTGTGGTGCTGACGGGTGAGACGTGTAGGGTGGGTTCTGCCCTCATGAACGGGGAGCCCTGCTCTTTTCTTCCCACTTGTGGGATTCTGATAAAAAGTGCTCAGCCCCTTCTTGCTCTTGCACATGCGGTTGTACATGTGGTCCCTTCTTCCAAGTTTGCAAAGCAAAATGGCCCTGATCAGGTAGCAGCCCCTTGATCTTGGGGTTCCCAGGCACCAGAGGAGTGAGGCATTCATTTATTTTCCTTGTAAATGTGTTTGCAATGTCTAAGGTGTTCTGCTGTAGCAGCACCCAGGGACCAAGACCTAGAACCATGTGGGAATCCTCCTCCCCCAGGAAAGAATGTCCAGGAATCGCCAATAGTAGGTGCTGTAGGACGGACACACACACACATGCACGCACGCATACACACACACACACACTCACTCACTCTCATGCTCAGGAGTACTTTAGAAGACTCATGGGAAAATAGAATTCAAAAAGATAAGTTGATTTTGCCTCCCCCAAAACTGAAATGTATGTCTGTTTTAACTTATATCTTGCTGATATAAAGAGCTTTAGTGATTTTTGAGAGCAAAAATTATTTTATAGCATACATAAGCATATTTTATGATATGTTTTGTCCATGAATTTTTGAAGATCCCTCATATATATAGATTTCAAACAATTTTTATCAAAATAAATTCATCTTTTAATTCAATTTTTCGTGAACATTTTGAAGTACTCTTGCATATGCATCGATATCTACATCTATAGGTGTAGATATGACACATGTGTGTACATATGTGTGTATTTATATGTAGGCATGACACAAAATGGATGCAAATCCTCTGCCACAAGTTAATTTAACCTAATACCTAATAGCCAAGACTCCAGGGCTGTGCTGGCATGAGTTTGAATCCTGCCTCATCACATATGGCTTTGCTCAAGATCCTTGTTCTCCTTGGCTCGCTTCCTCGTGGTGACGAAAGGGACCTTTCATCATGTTGTGGGTGAAGCTGCATGGGGTACCTG
The DNA here is from genome assembly GCF_033115175.1 of Lepus europaeus. Classification (NCBI taxonomy): domain Eukaryota; kingdom Metazoa; phylum Chordata; class Mammalia; order Lagomorpha; family Leporidae; genus Lepus; species Lepus europaeus. The sequence goes on along the minus strand of NC_084833.1, from coordinate 121,425,106 downwards.
CCATGCTTGGCTCAGTGTGCTATGCTGTGGCTATTAAGAACCTGGAATAAAGCTACCCTTGCAGGTGATCCATCAAAGCCCGGACTGTGGAGCAAGGGAGTGTCTGCATGTCCCTGATCCTGGCTGCACAGAGGGACTCCTAGGCCCACCAAGCCAGTTTGAGCCCGACTCTGCAGGTGTGTGGCAGTGAGGTCAAGGTTGACAACCACTCAAGTTCTGGGGGTCTTCAGTGAGCTCACGCACTCTGATCAATGCACAGAACAACCCAGCTGTGTCCTGTGGGAAACGCTAACCCAGGAGATGGGCTCACAGATGGTTCCCTCCAGGTTTGGGAAGGGATGTGTTCAACACTCATTCACTACCGTGAGCTAGAGGAGTTGCCTGTGTCCCTCAGTGATCAGGATTAGCACCTGCACTGCTCCAGATTCCAGGCAGCCCAAGGAAGAACAGCAGGTTCAGCACCTGCTGTCATGTGGTTGCCGGTCTCTTGGGGAGCTAGGATCAAATCCCCAATGAGGACTTCAACCCAAAGCCAAGCATGGGCACTGGGACCCAGGATGGTTTTCCTAAGGAAGGACCTTGGGTTGAGTTATGAAGGATGCATAGGGTCGCCCTGATACAGAGGGTACAGGGAGAGCCATGATCCATGCAAAGTGAACAGCTGGGCAGCAACAGTAGCCAGAGGCTCCAGGGCTTTGCAGATGTGGGGTAGGACTCAGATCCGCCTCTAAAAGTGCAAAGGAGAGATTTTAAGCAGAGGGATTTCAGGTAGGGGGAGGACGTGGGCTGGCAAAATACAATAAGCCCCCAGCTCGGCCCACTCTGAAACTCACTCACTGCCCAGAACCATGATACTGCATGCCAAAGACATGGCACAGGGTGAGGCAAAGCCTCTTCCATGAGGTCTTCTAGTTCCTGTAGTCAGCCCCCAGTGGAAAATTGTGATGGTCCCCAGTGGTAGGACTGACTCCCTCAGAGATGTTCGCACAAAATACGTCAGAGAAGCTCTGCTCTAGAATTTTACCCACCGAGCAACTGGCCAACAGCTCAGCTTCCAGTAATGTGGAAGGCAAAGTGCTGCCCTCCTCCACCATCAGCTACTCTGCTGGAATCCGAGTGTGCACAACATCCTTTGTGAGTCTGGCTCAGGTCTCCGGCTGTCTCCACTGCACCGACACCTGCGCTTTGGGATGTGGTGAGCCTGGGGACCCTATTGTTGATGAGGATGCAATAGGACCGCCATCCTGGGCTTCTGGGCGTTAGTGAGCCCCTGTCTAACAGACACGGGCTCCTGTCTTTTGCAACAAAATGGATGCAACTGGAAACCATTATACTTAGTGAAATTAGCCAGTTCTCAAAAGGCAAATACCATATGTTCTCCCTGATCTGTGGTAACTAATGGAGTACCAAAGATGTAATGTATAGGAGTGAAATTAACATTTTGAGACTCAATGATTGTCTATGACCCTTGTCTCTACTGTTGGGGAACAGTGGGTTCTTTTTTCCCCCTCTCATCTCAAATGTCAGAATAGGGTGTGTTTTGAGTCCATGCCTTCATTCTGAAATTTGCTTTTCTGGGGGGAGCACGCTGTAGGCAGGACTCCATGTTGGAGTAGGCCTGGCTGTGGCAGGGCAGTTGGCCCCACCCCACAATATTTTATGTATCTGTGGTATGTGACATGTTCAGGGTCAAGGTCGCCAATCATCCTTCCTGAAGTAAGTCCTTGTGAGTGAATCCTTAGAATTTGGATGCAGTTGTTCATCATTGTTGGTTTCACTTAAATAAGGAAGCTCTCTGGGAATGGAAAGAGAGAAGACAGGGCAGAGACAGGGCTGTGAGCCTCCCAGGAATTGTAATCCAAGGCAATCAGTCTCCTAAGGCTTACGACTGGGAGCTGATCAACACTAGGTGGGTGGTGGGGGAGGGGGTCAGGGCCTCACTTAGACCCTGAACCACGCATGGCCCAGAGCTCAGGAGACCTGAGCATGGAGTCCCGAGCACAGATGTTCTATCTTCCATTGCCATGAGAGAAAATGATCAGGGCAAATGTAGCAACTTTGGTGAATAACTGGTGTGTTGCCTGGCATATGCTATACAACACTGATGGTTAACATTGATTCCTGATTATTAAGAGACATAGCAGGAGTAGAAAATTGGATATTGAACACCATGTATCCTACTGTATTTACTATTTATTATCTGAATCAATTTTCAAAGCAGCAGTGATATATATATATATATATACACACACATGTATATGTATATCATACCCATTGCACAGATAAGGAAACCAAGGATCAAAATGATGACTTGCTCAAGGCATGAAATATGGCAGAGAAGGGATTGACTTCAAAGCGTGCCTTGTTGCCGTGGCCCATGGGAGCTTCTCTTTGCTCTCAGACACATGGCCTGAGCCTTAACAAACCCTTTTTGGGAGCATCTTAGTCCGCTCGGGCTGCTGTATCAGCCCAAGTTTAAACTGCAGGGAATCACTTGTCACGTTCCTGGAGGCTGAAGTCCACAGCCAGGTTTCCAGTGGAGCTGGATTCCACTGAAGCGTTCTTCTTGGCTAGAAGACTCACCTTCTGTGTTCTCACAGTCCTCCCTGTGTGTCTGTGTCCTAATCTCTTCCTACAGGGACACCATGTTGGGGGAGGGTCCAGCCATGTGGTCTCTTGGAGGGCTCTGTCTCCAAGCACAATCAGACCCTGAAGTACTTGAGGTTAGGACTCCCACATAAACTTTGGGAGAGGTATGATTGAGCCCTTGCTGGTGACCAAGTGGTTTGCATTAAGCTTTTCCTTCTATACCTGCTGTGGAATCTGTGCCCAGCTTTTCACACCCGTGCAATCTCTTACGTACCCCAGGTATTTTTCACCCTGCAGGACAAAAAGGTTTCACTCTGGATGGTTGGGCCAATGTCAGGATCAGGCTAATTCACCCTGGAGACTGTGTGGATGGGAAAGACGGAGAAGGCAAGACAGCTGCACGCAGTGTCGACCTTAGGGGGGATTCCTTTGCAGTTTTACCCCGGGGAGCAGGGAGGAATGGTAGGCACAGCAGCATGTAGAATCTGGCTTGCTTTAAGGCATGTCCTGGGGTCTGCAGGCAGCACTCCTGGGGTTCTCTCCCCACTGTTAGACAGGTGCACGAGAGCCACAGGTTCCCGGAGCCCAGAGCCAGCCCCACCCAAGGCTCTGCTGAGCACTGCCAGTGCCTTTGCTTGGCTTCTCTGAGCCACAGCCTTCTCTTTTTTTCCCCTCTGCCATTAAAGGATGGTGACAGACATAAAAGGGCAGCTTCTAGAAGGTTCTGGGGAAAGGGAATGTTGAAACGGGGGATCAAAGCAGCCGCCGCCTTCTTCCCAGCGACTTCCTGTGACCTTCTGACCTTGGGGATAATAAACTTCCTCTGAAACCCACCAGCTTTGTTTGGCTGGAATGCTCAATTTACCGTCTGGGAAGGAACGACACAGGAGCAGAAACGTGCAGGGTGCGTATTCACTGGGGGCGGGGGGGGGTGGAGGGGAGACAGCTAGCGAGGGGGGGGATTCAATTTCCTGGGGCCCACACGCTTTTGAGTGATTGGTAGGCTAATTTTGCTCTCCACGAGGCCTGGTACTGAGAGAAAGTGAAGATTCAGAAAGCTGCCATGCACTCTCCCTGCTTTGGTAAAAATTCTAGACCTCATTAGCAAAAAATCAAGAAGATGAGGAGGGCCAGGGTGGAAGGGGGTTCTTCATTGGACCACCCTTTCGGAGGTGTGTCTGTCCCATTGGATCTCAAAAAAAAAAAAAACAAAACAAAACAAAAAAAAAAAAGCACCTCAGATGCCTTTGTTGTCACATAAGAATCTCAGAGGATGGAATAAATTGCCGGAGAGCTCATGGAGAATGAGTGGCAGACAAGCCTCAGACCTGGTTCTCCCATACCTGGGTCCAGATGTTTTGTATCCACCTGCCCCAGCCCCTCCACAGCCACGCCCAAAGGGAGCAAAACACACTCCCTTCCTGCTCCCCCTCTGCACTTGGGGGATGGTAATCCTGGTCATACAAGAGCAGTGAAGAGCCCAGACATGAGTCTCAAACAGACAAACACAAATTCAAATTCAGGCTTCAAGATCAAGTGACCTTGGGCAAATCATCTCATTGTTCTAAGCCTTGATGTCCTTGTGGGTGAAAAGAAGATGACATTGCCATCAGAGGATGGTTTTGAAAATAAAATAAGTGAGTGTACATATGTCTGTGTGGGTCTGAAACTTAGGAAGGCTTAGCTTAAACAAAACCGTTCTCCCCTAGGGAGCAGGGGTGCCAGCAGTCCCCATACAGAGCTCGCAGGGCCAGGCAGAAGGTGCAGCCTGCTGTGGAAGCTGATGGCAGTCTCTCCTGTGTGTCTCTGCTAGAAGCTACCACATCCAGCCTACCTCATGCCCCCTGCTGCTTCCCTAAACCCAGAAACCCCAGTAGCAGGAAACTCGAATGCTGTCCAGGTGCATGACCCTTGATCCAGCTGGGACTGGCGCAGACAGACACACGGGGCAAAGAAACCCTAGGTGCAGAGAGAAACAGCAGGAGGAAGCTCAACACCACTGAACCCAAAATGATGAACTGTGCCTACCTGGGCCCCAGAGCTGGGAGTTGGCCAGATCGCAGGAGCCCCAGGAGATGAAGAGTCTGGCGCGTTTGGCAGCCACGCTGTGAAGTTAAACACAGCCACTGAGCAGGGCATGCGTTGAGGGAGGGGGTGAAACAGAACCCATTGTATCCTGGAGACAGTACCGGGAGGGCAGATCTGACTCTGAAAAACATCTCTGCTGCTCCTTGTCACCTTTCAAAGGCAACAATCACAGCTTTGTGAATACGCATCTAAAAATAAGCCTGGGTGTGTGGGGGAGCCAGGGCGAGTGTTTGCATGTTTGCGGGGTGCAAACAAGACCCCTTGTCCTTTCACTCCTCAAGGGCAGGAGAGTGGTGGCAAATGTGTTGTTTATTAGGGAAGTGCAAATAGGATGTGAGCCTCATAGTTCTCAGAATTGTAGCATATTAAAACTATTCAACTATAACCCATGTGCTTATAGACTCGGTGGAAGATTTTCTTGTAAAATTAACATACACTCTATTACCGCCTTATTAATAGGGAATTCTGAAGCACTGGCTTCATCTATCACAACAAGCGGGGCCTCCGAAGTTCCCTGCTCCTGAGCTGGCAAAGCAAACCATGGCACGGAATGAGAAGGCTGGAAGACAACGCCGCCCCTTCTCCATCCATCCCTCCAACTCTCCAACACCAAGTACAACATCGTATAGCAGCCCTCATTATGCGGGCAAAGGAAAACAACATGACTTTTCCATTGAATTTGACCACTTGTCAACGTTGATGGACAATGGTTGTGGTGGAAGGGCTGCGTTGCCCCTTTTCCCTGCCCCCGTTGGGTGTGGCTCCAGCTGTGGCTCTTGTTGGCCGAATAGAATAGAGTGGTGCAGACCGGTTCCTTGGGCTGGGACCACAGGGATGCTAGCTTAGCTTTCTCGAGACGCAGGGCACACCACAAGAGGTGGTCCCAGGTTTGTCCACAGCCGTGGAATATAGTGCAAGCACTTCACAGTGACTGAGAAAGCAGAATAAACCCACTGGTAGGCACCCAGCATCTCCTTGAGGTTGTCCATCCACCATGGCACCTTCCCAGCATAGAGGAGGGAGCTGGGTGTTCAGCTTTCTCCTCTTGCTTATTATTTTTTTTCCTCTTCTTTGTTGAAAGTGAAGAAAAGTGGATTTAAAGAACATCTGTGTATTTAAATTTTAGAGACAGAATTAAGCACTTTTGACAACTTCTAGTATTTTTGCCTCTTTCCCTAAACCTCTAAATTCTACAGATTTGTCTGCTTGTGTGGATTAGATTCGGTGTCTCTGAAGGCTTCCACACATATTGGAGTTGTTTTTCTCTCCCCTTGTTTTTTTTTTTTTAATATTTAGTGATTTACTTGAATGAGAGAATTACAGAGACAGAGAGAGCACACGAGAGAGATTGTCCATCCTCTGGTTTACTCCCCAAATGGCTGGAACTCCATCTGGGTTTCCCACGTGGGTGGTAGGGGCCCAAGCATTTGGACCATCATCCACTGACTTTCCAGGTGCTTTAGCAGGGAGCTGGATTGGAAGTGGAGCAGCCGGGGATCAAATCGGCACCCATGTAGGATACCATTGTTTTAGGTGGCAACTGAATCATTGCCCCACAGCAGCCCCTTCATCTCCACTTTATCTCCCACCCTCCACTCAATTCAGTTTCTCTCCTTTATAACTGGACATAGAACAAGCATGTACTTTTAAAATATCCTTGGTCTACGTTTATAGAGCATCAAATAGAATGATTTGCATCTCTCTCTGCCTCTCTCTCTTACACACCAAGTAAATAAAAAACAGGTGCAAGAATGAGCCATCAGTCATTCATATCAGGGGATCATGGGCGACTTGGGGGGTGGGACCAGCAAAAACGCACACTTCCACTCCACTCTTGGGGGACATCAGTTGGATTTAAGTGCAGTACAAAGCCCAGACGACTTGGGGATTTCCAAATGCTTTCCTTGACTGATCAAGGAGAGGCGCGGCGACTACAAAGACAAATCAGCCCCCAGGTTTTTAGAAAGCCAATCGACATCATGCTAAAGAGAAAAGTGGCGTCTCAGCCTCAGCAACCAGGCAAGAACAGGAAGTTGCATTGACAGTAGTTGTACAGTTAAGTAAAAGGGTCTTAATGCACCAGCCAATCTGACTTTCCTGACAAACCTCATTTCTGTCCAGATACTTCCAGACCATTTGCAATTCCTTTGTGGCAGGAATGTCTGCCTCCCGTGTCCCTCACTATCCTCCTCGGAACCCCTTAGTTCTGCTTTCCACATCCAATCCGATTTCTTGTGCTTCCCCTAACATGCAGCTCCAGCACGGTCCCTGGCCCACGGCTCCAGGGCACCGATCCCCAATCCATTTCCCACCAGGGAAAGACGTCTCACCCACAACATAGCCACCGTGTGACACGACCAACCGGTTTCAAACAGCAGAGTCATCATCCCGTTCCAAAGCCAGAGCCACGACCCACAGCAAAGGGCTGACCACCAAGTGCAGAGAAGCCCCCCAGGCCATTCTGCGCCAAGGACGAAGAACTGAGCGAGCACCTACCTGTGCTGTCCCTCGACTGCCACCTCTTCCCACCTTCCCCGTTTCTTTTTCCGCTCATTTTTTTTCCACTTTAAAAACATCCAACTTTGCCTTGGGGATGAGCAGAATGAAATGCCACTTACCTATAAAAAGAGAGACAGAAGAGAAAGCCATGCATCACATTACATACAAGTTCTTTGAAATCAAGGCCAGCTTCTGACTTTGAAACCATAACAATGAGTGAATACTATTTTTTCATCCTACCATTCTATATTTAATGAAACTCAGGATTTTGCAAGTAGCCCGTCCCCAAGGTCCCCCAAGGCCTTCCTGATTTTCCTTTTGTTTTGTGGCTGCCTGCCGTCTCCCCTCACCACCCTCACTGCGCGCTGCAGGAGGAAGGAGGGGCCACGCACAGAGACGGAGGTCAGAGGAGGCTTTAGGATGTGGGCACTGGGGTTGGAGGGGTGAGGAGCCTTTTTCCTCACAGGCAGTGGAGGAGGTGGGGACCCAGGGTCAGCGCTGGGCTGTGCTGCTTAGGAGGAGGGGCAGCCAGCTCTCCCCAGCAGGGTGCATGTCCATTCATCTGGTGACTCTGGGACCTGGTCAAACACTCTGATTTTGCATCTTTCTCTTCTCTGTTGCCCTCTCCTGCTTCAGTTTACAGTGAACTCACCCATCGTCACTATCCCCCGTGCATCGTGCAGCACCCACGGTTCCCCTTGGTGCTTACTGCTCCAACCCACTTCTGCACAACATGCCCCCAATCATGCTATTACAAGGCCAGCAACAAACGGCATGGGTCATTTGGTCCAGGCCCTTGTCACAAAACAGGATCCACCCCAGGTCTAGAGGACCTCAGGACTCGAAGTCTACATTTCGTCTGGCTCCTGGTCCCCACACAGCCCCTGCTCCCAAGGACCAAGCCCTGCACAAGTGGCTGACTAAGTCCCTCCACTACCCCGATGGCAGGGAAGCTGGGCTCGGTGCCTTCTGCCCTGGAGACCTGTCCCCAGCCTGCCCCTCAGCACACCGCAGGATGCGTCAGGGGCTCCAACAGACTTGCATAGTCAGACTCAGTGGCAGGCCGGCAAGTTTTCCTTGTTAGGTCTACAAAAACTGAGTTCTTTTACAAAAAGATGTAGGTGCTTATTTGAAAAGCAGTTAGAGAGATAGAGATAAAGATAGTGAGATAGACATAGATGATAAATGATAGATGATAGATGGTAGATAGATGATCGATAGATGATAGATGATTGATAGATAGATAGATAGATAGATAGATAGACAGACAGATACGTAGATAGATTAACCTTCCAAGCACTGGTTCTTTCCTCACATGGCCCCAGTGTCTGGGTCTGGGCCAAGCCAAAGCCCAGTACCAGGAGCTCCATCCTGGGCTTCCACATAGGTACACAGGCCCAAGCATCTTCTGCTGCTCTCCCAGGCACATTAGCAGGTAGTTGGATTGGACGCAGAGCAGCTAAGACTCAAACCCGCTCTCTGATATGGGACGCCGGCATCACAGGTGGCTTAACCCATTACTCCACAACAGTAGTGTCTGATCTCAGTGCTTTTTATCCTCTCCTTAGAGGTTTTCATTTCCTGTCTGTCCTCCTCCAAGCTTCTCTGAGGCCCTCTGGAGAGGTACCCAGAGGTCAGCATAAACAGGAAATAGCCACTTGTCCCCTGTTTTGCCAATTCCAATGCCATGTTCCCTAAAGAGTGTTTTCACTTGGAGATGCTCTGCTAAGAATGCAATCATTGTCTGATGTGTGTAGTAATGCTTCCTTCTCCTGCTCTGCCCCTGGAGGCTTCGCCATGGGCCACTGCTAAAGACTCGGAGAAGGTCCTGGGTGAACCCCTCAGCTTTTCCTCACCCATTTGGCTCAGAAATGGCTGTTCCTACACACACATCAAAGCACGCCACTTCAGAAAGATGGCTCTCTTGTTGTTCTTACAGTGAATGTTAAACTGAGAGTAATCGAGCTGGGTTTCCATGGACTACAGCCAGAGGGTCTGGAATCTACCATGCCCTGTAACAAGCATGGATGGAGACTCTGCAAACAGGGTTCTGGATGGAGTCTGTGCCCCACCCACTGGGAGAAGCCACCCGTCTGCCCCCAGAGCTCCCTCATCTGTGAATTATGGAGAACCTGAAGCACACAGCACAGCCCAGCAGCAGGTTCAGGGTTGCAACGATAGGCTTTGCAAAAACAGATGCTGGCAAAGATGTGGAGAAAGAGGAGCTCTAATAAACTGGTTTTGGGAATGTGAACTAGTGCAGCCACTGTGGAAAAACAGTATGGAGACTTTTCAAAAAACTAGAAATAGACTTGCCATAGGATCCAGTATCTCACTATCGGATATGTGCCCAAAAGACATAAACTTGTTGCATCAAAGAGATGTCTGCACCACCATGTTATAGCAACACTTTTCTCAATTAACCTGGGTGTCCAGTATCAGAGGACTGGATAAAGACAATGCAGACTAAGAATTCCAAGAAGTCTAAAAAAGAGAAAAATGCTGATTTTGATCAAAGGAAGATACCAGAAAAACAGGGGAGGATCTGTGTTCCTAGGAGATAGCCAGAGAGAAGTTTTCAGTTAAAGATCTACTGATGGAAGAGAGACTCCGTGGAGCAGCACAGACTGTGCAGACAGCCAACAGCACACAGGACACCACCCTGACTCCACAGCCAGCGCCTGGCGGTGGACCTGTTTTCCCAGAGCGAGGTGAGAGGAGTCTGGGCTCCACTGGTGACCTTGTCTGGAGGACAGCCTCGCAGTCCCCACTGACTTTGAGTCCAGGTGGATGAGCTGGTTGGGGAGGGTGCCCACTCTGTGAGTGGAGGGCATATTGCTCCCCTCCCCTACTCCCACCAGAGTGTCCATCAACCAGAGGGAGAAGCACCATCTTTCCAGAATAAGGTGAGAGAAGTCTGGCCTAGAGAGTTGGTGGGGGCAGGATACCCACTTGACATATTGCTCCCTTCCTATCCTCCCTCCAAAGTGCGAGGCTCAGCTTGTCAAGGTGGAGCACTGACTGATCTCTGTTGGGCAGAGGTTGGGTCCAGGGACAGGGAAGCTTTCTCTTTGTGTGGGGAGGTGTGCAGGGCTCAGAGTGGATCCCCTGTAGCCTGTGACTGTGGGAAATCTGTGACTGTGCTGGGAAACCAGTAAGGATGTGGGGTGTGGCTGGGTCTTGGACAATTATTGAGCATGATTCCAGAAGCTCAGAATTCCCTGAGTATTGGGAATCGACATCTTGAAAAAATTGTGAAGGCAGAAAAATCTCCTGGTAGCATTTGTAAACACAGACAATGCCATGGTTGAGAAAGAACTTCCAAGATTAATCCCATTCACAGTAGCTACAAAAAAATTTACATATCCTGGGATAAACTTAACCAAAGATATGAAAGATCTCTACAATGAAAATTATCAAACATTAGGGAAAGAAATAGGTGACACAAAGAATGGAAAAATATTCCATGTTCCTGGATCGGAAAAACTGATACCATCAAAATGTCCATACTATCCAAAAATTACAGTTTCAATGCAGTCCCAATGAAAACACCAAGGAAATTTTTCTCAGATCTAGATAAAAGTATCTTAAAACTCATATGAAAATACAGGAGGGCCTGGCACTGTGGCATAGCTGGTAAAGCTGCCGCCTGCAGTGCCGGTATGCCATACGGGTGCTGATTCAAGTCTTGGCGGCTCTGCTTCCAATCCAGTTCTCTGCCATGGCCTGGGAAAGCAGTAGAAGATGGCTCAAGTGCTTGGGCCCCTGCACCCCCATGGGAAACCTTGAAGAAGCTCCTGGCTCCTAGCTACGGATCAGCATAGCTCCGGCTGTTGAGGCCATCTGGGGAGTGAACCGGCAGATGGAAGAACTCTCTCTCTCTTTCTGCCTCTGCCTCTGCCTCCACCTCTCTCTAATTCTGTCTTTCAAATATTAAAAAAAAAAAAAGAAAATATAGGAGATTCTGAATAGCTAAATTGATCTTAAAAAATAAATACAAAGCTGGAGCCATCACAATACAAGATTTCAAGACACACTACAGGGAAGTTATAATAAAACACCTTAGTACTGGCAGAAAAACAGACATGTGGCCAATGAAACAGAATACAAACCCCAGAAATTAATCCATGCCTCTACAACCAACTAATCTTTGACAATCGAACTAAAATTACTTCCTGAAGAAAATTCAGTCTCTTCAACAAATGGCATTGGAAAAATTGGATATTTGCATGCAGAAGTATGAAACAAGACCCCTACCTTACACCTGAATCAAAAAAAACCAACTCATAATGGATCAAGGATCTAATTCTATGTCCTGATATCATCAAATTACTAGAGGAAAACACTGTAGAAACTCTGCAACATGTTGGCATAAGTAGAGACTTCTTTGATAAGACCGGAGAAGCACAGGCAATAAAAGTGAAAGTAGACAAATGGAATTACATCACGCTAAGACACTTCTGCATAGCAAAGGAAACACTCAAGCGAAAAGGCAGCCAACAGAATGGAAGAAAATATTTGAAAACTATGCATCTGGTAAAGGATTAATATCCAGGGTATATAAGGAGATCAAGAAACTCAACAATAATAAAACAAACAATCCAATTAAGAAATGGGCAAAGGACACAAACAGGCAGTTTTCAAAGACTGAAATCCAAATGGCCAACAGACACATGGAAAAAATGCTCAGGATTACTAGCCATCAGGGAAATGCAAACAAAAACCAGATGGTTTCACCTCACCCCAGTTAGAATGGCTATCATACAAAAATAAAGATAATAAATAGTTACTGATGAGGAGATGGAAAAATAGGAACTGTAATACACTCTTAGTGGGAATGCAAACTAGTACAACCGTTATGGACAACAATATGGAGATTCCTCAGAAATCTGAAAATAGGTCTACCATATAACACAGCCATCCCACTCCCGGGAATTTACCCAAATGGAATGAAGTCAGCAAGTAAAAGAATTATTTGTACCCTCTTGTTTATAGCAGCTTAATTCAAAATAATTAGAATATGGAATCAATCCAGATACTGGATAAAGAAAATGTGGTATATATACATGAAGTGATACTACTCAGTCATTAAAAAGAATAAAGTCCTGTCTCCTGCAACCAAATGGATGCAAACAGAGACCACCGTGCTAGTGAAATAAGCAGTCCCAATAAGACAAATATCACATGTTTCCTCTCACATGTGGTAGCTAATATAGAATATGAAAGAAAAACAACACATAAGAATAAAACTGACATCTTAGGGTTGTCTATACTCTTGTGGAACAATAGTCTTCCTAGTTTTTATTTGTTGAACATTATGGTTAGTGATGTATTAATTCTGTTATTATAAAGTAAAATGATTGTTGTGTTATTGCAGAATTAAAGGAAAATAAAGAAAAGAAGGAGGGTGGGATTGAAAGAGGGAGGGGGCCGGCACCATGGCTCATTTGGTTAATCCTCTGCCTGAGGTGCCGGCATCCCATATGGGCGCCGGGTTCTAGTCCCGGTTGCTCCTCTTCCAGTCCAGCTCTTTGCTGTGGCCCAGGAGTGCAGTGGAGGATGGCCCAAGTGCTTGGGCCCTTTACCCACATGGGAGACCAGGAGGAAGCACCTAGCTCCTGGCTTCAGATCGGTATAGCTCCGGCCATAGCGACCATTTGAGGAATGAACCAGCGGATAGAAGACCTTCCTCTCTGTCTCTCTGTCTCTCTCTCACTGTCTATAACTCTACCTGTCAAATAAATTTTTTAAAAAATTTTAAAAAAAGAAAGAGGGAGGGAAGTATATTCATTTTCTTAGAACTGTATCTATGAGGGGTGGTGTCTTGGGGTAGTGAGTAAACCTGCTGCCTGTGATGCTATTACCCCATCACTTGGGTGCTTATTGGTGTCCTGGCTGCTCCACTTCCAGCTCCCTGCTAATGGCCTGGGGAAAGCAGCCGAAGATGACTCAAGTGTTTAGACCTTTGCTCCCCATGTGGGAGGTCTTGGTTAAAGTTCTAGAATCTTGGATTTGGCCTGATCCATCACTGGCCATGGTGGCTATCAGAGGAGTGAACCAGTGGATGGAAATATCTCTTTCTCTCTTTGTTTGTCTGTCTGCCTCTCTCTCTCTAAATCTGAATTTCAAATAAATAAATAAATCTTAAAAATAACCGTATCTATGAAATACTTGAAATTTGTTCTCTTTATATTAATAGAAAACTTCAATATGTAAAATGTATATGTGCACAATCTAATATTGTTCACCTATAAAAAATAATGTGATTCTATTCTTTGCAGCAAAATGATTGGAACTGGATAACATTATGTTGAGTGAAATAAGTCAGACAAAGAATGACAAATATCACAAACTCTTTCTTATATGTGGAAGCTAAAAATTTTTAAAAAGTAAGACAGAGAGAGAGAGGAAGGAAGGAAGGAAGGAAAGAAGGAAAGAAGGAAAGAAGGAAGAAGGAAGAAGGAAGGAAGGAAGGAAGGAAGGAAGGAAGGAAGACATCTGTGTGTATCAGTTCTGTTGCAAACACAGTGCGTTGTCAAACTTGTTTTAAATATGTCAATCAATCATTGGAATTATATATGGCTATTGGTTTTTTTTAATAAGATATTTAAAAAGTGGAGGAAGGCACATTTAGTAGTTTGGTGATGGGTATGGCGATCGTTGGGGCACACTCAAAAGAGAGCACTTGGCCTCAACTTCCCCAGGGGAGCTGGTGATCGATGTGTGGTTTGGGATCCCCAACCCTATCCCTGTTTAGGAGAAATCAGGGGCTCCTGGGCTTTGCTTTAATCTCCTACTGTGTACCTGAGGGAGCAAACTGATGTCTCCGATCTGTCTCCATCTTTAACAATATTGTGATGAATTTTCCTCTATGCACAGGGGTGGACTTGCTGCCTTCTTGGAGTTCATCCCTCTCAAAGCCTGTAGTCCCGCCCAGACTGTGCTCTGCACCTGTGCAGCCAGACAGGCTGCTTGGCAGAGGGGGAAGTCAGACCCAGGCCTCATCTGCCTCCATCACTGCTCCCAAGTCAGAGATGGCACCAGGACACGTGGGCATCAGAGCTGTGACGCAGCATTGCAGGTTCATCGACTGTACAGAATGTACCACTGGCCTGCAGGGGCCTGGTGAGTAAGGCTGTGTGTGTGCTGGGGCAGGGATATGTGAGAAGGTTCTATGTTTCCAGTTGGTTTTGCTAGAACCTAAAACTGCTCTAAAAATAGTTTGCTCACTGAAAGAAAAAAAAATCCATGCTCTGTAAGTTTTCATTTATTCAAGACAATCTTCTCAATCACAACCATGTGTAAGTCTCAGAATTATTTCCTACAGAAGAGAAGAATTCTGGGATATGACTGTCTATTTTGCACACAGTGGATGGAAAGGACAGACCAGATGGAGGTGGGTGTTTGACCTCACAGTTAAGCCACGTGCATTCCATACTGGAGTGCCTGGGTCCCTGCTCTGCTCCTGATTCCAGCTTCCTGCTGGTGTGCACCCTGGGAGGTAGCAGTGATGGCTCAAGCAGTTGGGTTCCTGCCACCCACGGGGAGATCCAAGTTGAATTCCCAGCTCTAGCTTTTGACCAGCCCAGCCCAAGCCTTTGCAGGCGTTTGGGAGAATGAACCAAGGAATGAAGATCTCTCTATTTTTCTCTTGCATCTATCTCTCAAATAAATAAATAACCTTGTTTTAAATGAAAGAAAGAAGAACAGAGAGCTAAGCCCTTGGAGAGCTTGCCAACTTCCTAGGAAGAGATTATTATGCCTATGAAAAGTAGAAGAAATATAAGACCATAAACATTCCCCAAGTTCATCTCCCTATACCACCTCTTCATCTTTGGGATTCTTATGTGTGACTTATATTCCCTACTGGTGCCCTGGCCTTGCCGTCTTCCACCAGCAGGACTGAGTGTCTACCGCACCTCTTGTGCTGCTCACCAGCCCATCAGCTTGCATCCTGCACTGCCTTTTGGCTCCTTTCTGCTGTTTCTCCTCCACTTCTCCAGTCTGACTTTGCCACCTTCACAACACCCAGCTCAGGTTTTGCTGCAGAATGAGCTGGTTTCCCAGACCTTGGTTGAGTTTGGAATTGCAGGTAAGGGACTGTGGATCTATAGGGACTGTGGATCTATACACACTGTGTTATGCTGTGAACCCACAAGGGCTGTGGAGATGGAAGAGTCCTGCCACCCTATATTCAAGAAGGTGTGGTGATGCTGAGTTATAACAGTGCGTTATAGGGGCAGAACGGAAGCAGACACTGTGGCTATGAGGGGACAGAGGGAGAGGGCTTCATCTGGGTGCTAAGGACAATATCAAAGGGGAAAAGGACTGAATGAGGTGGGGATCATCTAGAAACCATCAAAGAGGAGGCTGGTGCTGTTGGAGCAGGTCCTTCCTGCAATGCTGTCCCAAAGATCTGTTGAGCGCACTCTGGCTTCCGGTCTTCCTTGGCAAGGCAAAGATGCCTTCTCTCCCTTCTGAGTCCATCTCTAAGAGAATCCCCCACTGACTTGTCCCCAAATCTATGTCTGGCCTCAGACTCAACTCTCTGAAGGGTCTAGAACCCAGGACGGAAGCCACCTGTGCACAGAAGCCCTCAAATAGCTTATCTTCAGTCTTCACCCAAGGCATAGCGAGCTCAGGTCCCTTCAATAACTTCACCTGGCTGCTTGTGAGAGGGCTTCTTACAACCATGAGCAGCAACAGTGCAACTGTTCACAATCTGTTTGCACCCAGGAGGGTTTCCTTCTCCCAAGTCCATTGGGTACAGAAGACAGCCCAGTTCACTCCCTCGGTTCCACGACTGAGCCTCTGAGCAGCAATGCCAGAACCCCTTGGCGGCTCAGGAAGCATTAAGGACTCGGGAGAATTTTAATGGGCAGATTCCAATCGCACTTCAAGTGCTGCCTGCAGAAATGGGTCATCTTCCAGGAGAAGTGTTTATCTACATAGCTATGTACTCCAAACTTGCACCAAGGCTTGTTTTCCTCAAAGACCTGCCCCGAACACGTTTAGACCCTCCAGAAAAAGAAAGGGTGAAAAGGCAAGTGTCCAGGGCCCAGGCCCAGGACTAGGAGTTGCCCTTTCTCTTCCTCCTATCTGGCTGTCTTTTCCCTAACTCCTTCCCTGTCTACACTGGGAGTCTGAAAACCAGCAGCAGGAATGCTGGGTCCCCACCAGGCTGCGGTGATGTTTACCGGCACCCCTGTAAGATAGGCTACCGGGTCTAAGTGCCTGACTCCGCTTTCATGTCTATCCAGGCCTGCGGTTAACCCCCAAGTCTATCCATGACCTTTGGGATAGTCTCCTACATCCCTGTGGTTTTTCACCTGATTGAGACACACAACATTGTCACCAACGATGGATCATTGGAAGGGAAACATGGAAAGAACAGCTTCTGATCTTCTTGGGTAGTGGAAAGATATAGGGGGAAGTTTAAAATCCTGCCTCCAGAGTACAGATTGTGGCACAGTGGGTTAAGCTGCTACTTGTCTGCATCCCATATCGGAGCTCCAGTTGGAGTCCTGGTTGCTCCAGGCTTACCCATGTGGAAGAACCAGATGAAGCTCCAGGTTCCTGGCTCCTGGTTTCTGCCTGGCCCAGCCCCAGCTATTGCTAGAATTTGCAGAGTGGACCAGTGGATGGGAGGTCGATCTCTTACTGCCCTGCCCTTCTCTCTCTCTGCCACTCTGCCTTCCAAATAAATAAATAAATCTTAAATAAATAAATGAACCTCTCCTCTAGCCAGGAGCTAAATGTGATGGGGGTGGTATGAGGTAGACTTTCTTGCCCTCTTCCCTGTGGTCTCTTCTCTTCTCAAGAGTGCAAAGCCTTCTACCTGCTTGCCCCTGCCTTCTGCGCTCTCTGGAGAGGAGGTCTTGGTTACTGGGAAGACTGAGACATTGGGGAATGGCCGGCTGGGGCCTGGTGAGTGCAGAGAAATCATGGAGGGGCTGGGGCATTCATCCGCAGCCTCTGAGCTCCCTTCCAGGCCCTGGCCTTCTTTCCCTAGAGGAGGTGACACATCCCAGCGGAGCAGGGCAGATCCAGAGACAAGCAGTGCCCTGGGTCTCAGCAGTCAGAAGGGAGCTGCTCTGAAGCAGCTCAGACGCTTGGCTGGAGACCAGAACTCCTCTACGCAGTCCTGCCTCCATGCCTTGCTCACACAGCTGGGTAGGAGACTAGTCTCTTATTTCCCGGGGAGCATGTCTATTAGTTTCCAGAATCACACATAACAAGGTGCTATGCACACAGAACAAGGGTTTCGACTGCCTTCCACACCAGTGCTGCCCTTCTTTCCTACCGCTCCTAGGACAGGAGCTGCAGAGGGGTCTGAGCCCCAGCCCATGGCTGCCTAGAGACCCCTCCTCTGTGTCTCTGACAACAACGCCAATGAGAGCAGCTGCCCATGCAAACAGCACCCAGCCTGGGGCTTCCTGTGCTTCTAGAAGCCACAAGAACTGTGCTGACCCTGCCTTGCTCTGCAGGTGCTCCCTGTGTGCCCATGAGTTGTCTCCAGAGGAAGGTGGCAGGTGTTGGTTTCAATGTCACCTTCTAGCCTCCTTTTCCTAATGATTGGACGAGTGTCTGGATATTGCTAAGAAATCCAGGTCCTCATGAGAAATTCCTCCAGGACTGCACACTGTGGATGTCCTGTGCTCTCTGCCCAGGACCATCAGCTTGGGCCTGGGACCTGGCTCCACCCTCAGGCGCCCTGGAACACCGTGCACTTTGCACAGGGGAAGGTGGGCTGTCTGCTCTCTGCTTGCTTTCCACGTTCTCGGGATTGCTCTGTTCAGGGCAGGCAGGTGCCTACAGCACAGAGGTGGCCTCGCTTCTCCAAGCCCTTTCCTCAGCCACACTGTGGCAGGGGAGGGAAAGAGCCAGGGGGCCACATTTTCTCCCTCCCTTGGAGCTTGTTCATTTCGTAAAACACAGAGGCCCTGCTGTGCCTGTTGATCACAGCCTTGGAAAAGGCAGGTTTTGAAATTCATCAGAGATTTCTCCCAGGGCTGCAGTCAGCCAGGCCTGAGCTTTGTCCTCCCCAGGGCCACAGCTGCCCTGGTCCTCCAGAGGGAGCAAGGAGAACCCTGAAGCTGTCTTTATAACATCCCGCACCTGCTCCTTGGGGCTAAGAGACACAGTAGGTGGAGGGAGACACACAGAGACTAAAAGAACAAAAGGAAGGAAACAAAGAAAACACCTTCAGGAAGGGCTGCACACAAAGGGACGAGTTGGAAAAACATGCTCTGAGGTCACCGCGTCCCCCACCCCGCGCCTTTTCCTCTCCCTGGAAAGCATTCTGGGTCCACACAGGTGCATGGTGGGGACCTCTTCATCCAGCCCCTGGGAAGTAATCGCAGAGGCTTATCACGCAGGCTGGTGACCAGGGTTGTGCTACGCCTTAGGATATCTGGGGTTTATTTCTAGGCTGCTCCAGTAAACAGTCTGGCAAGGCAAAGAAAGATAAAGCAGCTGGCAACAGTACAGGTTGCCTCTGAGTGGCCCTCTGGGTCAGTGGCTGCCGCCAGTTGCCATGGGTGCCAGGGCTTGCTCCGGTCAGGTCCAGCCCCACTGCGGGGAGATGCAAGCAAACACACAGTGCCCACCTTCACATAGCCGCTTGTCTTTCATTGAGAAAGTGAGTGTGGTTCCTTCCTCTTTCCTTCAGCCCTCCCAGCAGCCAGAGCAAGGCAGCTTCCTCAGAGCCACGTAGGCTCTGACTCCAAAAGGATGCTCTCCCTGCCTGCCAACAACTCGTTGCCCACTCTGCCCCCTCCCAGAGTGAAGCTGTCAGCTGCTGTCGTGGTCCAGGTGAAATACTACATGTTTGACAGCACCACCGAAGACGGTGGGTCTCAGGAACACTTGGGGAAGCGGACCTGGGGCTAGGACTGGGTATGGGCCCCAGGCCAAGGGAGCCGGGCTGGAGCACCATCTTGCTTTGCTCTGGTTGAGACACTTTGAACTCTGAGTATTTCCTGGACACTGACCTTCCCAGTAAATGCTTTTTTTGGTTTCCAGGACAGCCTGATCAGGGACACTGAGGTCGTATCCCAAGCTCTTTCTCACTGAACAGCCATCCCATTAACAGCACCTGATTTCACACTCTGCATGATGTACAGTCTTTTTTCCAAGCATTCTCGTTACATTTGGTCCTCAGAGAAGCCTTCCAAAGCCAACATCCCTACACCTTCCCGTTGAACAGAACGGGACACTGATGCTAAGGAGGATCATTGATTGCCCGAGTTCCCCTATGTTAACTCATCGACCTAGGATCTAAGGGGCGGGCCGTGATTCCTGTGTCAATATTCTGAAAATTCTGCTGGGAGCTGTCAGCTTCCAGCGGAAAGGGCAGCCCGGTGGGAGACAGCCCATTGCTCTGTCTGTGCCTGCATCCAATGCTCAGAGGCCTTGGGACAGCAGAGCAGACGTAAGCACACGGTTTACAGTGGGATCTGTTTCACTTCTTAAGAGCTGTTTGTTTATCCCCAGCCAAGGATGCAAACATTTAAATTTACCAGTCCGGAGCTGAGTGTACATCCACGAAACCAACCAATGGTGAGTAAGCTCACCCCATAACATCTGCCAGGGCAGGGCCCTGAAAGTTACTGTTGAATATGTCCAGCTGATTCAGACAGAGAGAGTACCAAGCCCTGAATACTGAGTGACATGTTTTCAACAACTGGGCAGTGTTACTCAGCTTATTTTTCAATGAGCTATACACAGCTAGAATTTATGTGGTGGTTCCCATGCTAAATTAAAACCAAACAATTATTAAAAATATTTATTGGAGCCAGCACCTGTGTGGGAGACCTGGAAGAAGCTCCTGGCTCCTAGCTTCAGTTCGGCACAGTTCCAGCCAATGCGGCCAATTGAGGAGTGAACCAGTGGATGGAAGACCTCTCTCTCTCTCTCTCTCTCTCTCTCTCTCTCTCTCTCTTTCTCTCTCTCTGCCTCTCCTTCTGTGTGTAACTCTGACTTTCAAATAAATAAATAAATCTTAAAAAAGATATTTATTCAAGTCAGCGTTGTAGTGTAGTGAGTAAAGCCATTGCTTGCGAAGCCAGCATCTCATATGGGCACTGGGTCTTGTCCCAGCTGCTCCTCTTCTGGTTCAGCTCTCTGCTAATGTTCCTGGGAGAGCAGTGGAAGATAGTCTAAGTGCTCGGGCCCATGTACCCATGTGGGAGACCTGAAAGAATATCCTGGGCCCTGACTTTGAACTGGCCCAGCTCAGGCTGCGGTAGCTACTTGGGGAGTGAACCAGTGGACAGAAGATCTCTCTCTCTTTCTCTGTAACTCTGCCTTTCAAATAAATAAATAACTTCTTTAAAGATGAATTTACTGAGGAGTAATTCATCATAACCTATAAAGCTACACTAGAAGTATCTGTCAAACTAAATCCTCAATAAATACAAATGTGGGATGTTAACTTAAATTGTTTGCATAAGGCAAAATTAAAATCTTTTTAAGAAGGCTTGGCAAATGTAAGAGCCATGAACTTAAGAGTTCTTTGTTCATTCAACTCAAACATGAGAGTGCCCTTGGTCATTCTCATCTACAGATTTGTAAACCATACGTATCCTAAAATAAGCTGTGAAACAAAAACTAGGATTCTTGATTAATAGATTAAATGTACATATAATTGGTTGATGATTCATGGGCTCTAAATGCCTAAAAACATTTTGTGCTGACACTGGAGTCTCCCCCATCTCCCAACAAAACTCCTTTATCATCCTGAGAAAGAGGAGGCAGGAAGATTCTCAAGATTTCCTGGGGACTAAAGAGCAAGATTTTCCCGTACCTTTCTTAGAAAATTAGGTGGTTTTTTTTTTTTTTCCTGTAACACTTATTTCTCTAGTGAGGCTTGAGTAATGATGTCAAATAATAGTCAACCACTTTTCTCCTTGTATCCCTCAACATAGCTCTTCTTTTTAAAAAAGATTTATTTATTTATTTATTTGAAATACAGAGTTACAGAGAGAGGGAGAGGGCAAAGAGCGAGAGCGAGAGTGAGAGAGAGAGGAAGAGAGAATCTCTTATCTGATAGATCATTTCCCCCAAATGACCACAAGCAGAAGCCAAGAACCTGTGACTCCATCTGAGTCTCCCATGTGGCTACAGGGACTCAAGCACTTGGGCCATCTTCTGCTGCTTTTGTAGGCCGTTAGCAGGGAGCTGGATTAGAAGTGGAGCAGCCGGGACTCGAAACAGCACCTATATGAGATGCTGGTGTCTCAGGTGGTGGCTTAACCTGCTGCAGTACAGCCTTTCTTACTTTGGTGCTGCCGATGGTGACAGTGATGATGATCATGACTATTGAGGATGTTCTTTGAGCTAGGAATACAATCTCATTTCATCTTCCCAAATATCACCTTGGTAGCCTTGTTATTTTGGCTCTTTCCCCATCCTTATTGAGAAACCAGGGCGTCTAGGTCTGTGGGCATGACTGGATTCTCAGATGCTGTGAGAAGAGTGAGGGGCAACCCTGGGTGCGGGGCTACAGAGATGAACATGGACTTCGTCTTCACAGGACAAAGGTACAGGGACAGCAATGGCCCCCGGGCCAACTTTGGCTACCATCACGTCTCTTCACTGACACACCAAGGAGAACGTGAGTCCCTACCGCACTGTGAACAACCTGTGTCACTTTGGACAGAGTCATATTTCTCTGTACCTTGTACCCTCATCTAAAAGTCTGCAGAGCCGACAGCAGGTGCCTACAAGTCCTTCCTGGGTAACCACGACTTGCTTTAGCTGGCCAATGGGAAGGACTTGTGGCTGCCCAGACTAGACTGCCATAGCCTGGTGCTGACTCATTGGCCAGTTATGGGATTGCATATGTCATGAGGTAGGAAGGGTGTAGTCAGTGTAGGAACTACTAACTTGGCAAAGCAAGCCCCTGAACCATTACCAGTGTCCTGGAAGTGCTTACTGCAAAAGTTACAAAGAAAAAGAACAAAAGGATTGGCTTTTATGGATTATCATCTACTTTCTCTTCTCTATCTATTACCTCTCTGAGCCTGCAATCGATTTAGTTTGCTTCAAACCACACACACACACACACAGAATTTCTTAGTCATGAAGTTCTATTGATGTAAGATGCTTTAAACAATATGTACACAAATATACAACACCCACAGTGTCTTATCTGTGACGCATCTGCTGATCTAGGTTGCTTCAAACCACACACACACACACACACACACAGTTTCTTATCTATGGAGTTCTACTGATCTAGGATGATTTAACTCACACATGCACCCATGCACACACAGAATTCCTTATCCATGAAACTACTGCTGAATGAGGTGCTTAATTCCTTGACTTTCTGGAACTCTGGTGTGACCTGAGAACAGATATAATTGTTTTTATCTTGTAATGAGATTTATGGCTTATTTCAGTACACTTTATCCATGCTTTTCCATTGATGAATGTGATTATCGGCCTGTGCATGTCAGGATTGTGAATGATGTCACCCTGTCCAGGTAATGAGAGGGACTCAGGGATGTTCAGACCACTTCTTATCCCATTCACTACTGAATCCCAGAATCCCACTCTCCCACCTCGACACATGTAAACAGGCACTGCAGAGCATTCCTGGAAGAGCCTTTTGTTCCTCCCTTCCATACTTGCATATAGTTACCAAAGCAATGACTTTTAGATATAATTGATGTAAGTAAATCCCCTACCTACTATTAATTGGTACCATAGACAGTGCTATTAATTACTATCATTATTTAGGGTTTAAGGAAAGGAATGGCTTGATTGGAACTGCCATCTTCCACTACAAGGCTATTCCTTGAGTGGAATTAATTTTGGTAGCAAGACCAGTGTGCTAGCATGACCCCATGTACCATGCTGAGTGCATCAGGGGATGTCATGTCTGTCTGTCTTGGGCTTTGCTCTTTGTTATAACTTTTTACTTTAAATTTGAATTCATGTGACCCAGGTAAGTTTTATTCCTCTATGTTTCCTTTCTGGAGGTGCCACAAAAAGTAGCTCACAACTATTACTTAGAATGCCTCCAAGGGAAATGTGCAGTGTATGTCAGGTTCTTTATGAGAGTGTGATGATGGTTCACATTCAGTCATCCACACTTTGGCTGCCTCTCTTTTCATAATATGGATAACTATGATTATGTTGCTATTACAAAGAGATGGAATTGATAGCAATGTGCTATCAAAAGAAACTCAGTCCAAAGCTGTCCTTACTTTAGGATACAATATATGTTTAAATGAGAGAGTCTACAACAAATGCTAAAATCATGATTTCTAGTAGCTTTATAAAAGAAACCCTTATCTACAAAGTGCACATTCATATTTTCACCCAGCTTTAGTCCCTGAAGGAGCTTGGGACAATAATATTTTGACCCAATGTGTTGTAGTGAAAACTTAGATATGAATGTATATCCTAGTTCTACCATTTATGAACTCTATGATTTCACAAAAATGATTTAACTGTGCTGTGGATTAATATTCTTGATTATTACATGGGCATGTTTATACAATTCACAAATTTGGCAAGACTCAAAAAAGATCAGGTATAAAGATGCTGGTGCCTTGTAGCTGTGGGTTAATCCTCCGCCTGCAGCGCAGGCATCCCATATGGGTGCAGATTCTAGTTCCGGCTGCTCCTCTTCCAATTCAGCTCTCTGCTGTGGCCTGGGAAAGCAGTAGAAGATGGCCCAAGTCCTTGGAACCCTGCACCCACATGGGAGACCAGGAAGAAGCATCTGGCTCCTGGCTTTGGATCTGTACAGCTCTAGCCGTTGCGGCCATTTGGGGAGTGAACCAATGGAAGGAAGACCTTTCTCTCTGTCTCTCCCTCTCACTGTCTGTAAATCTACCTCCCAAATAAATAAATAAAATCTTAAAAAAAATCAGGTATCAAAGAATCTAGCAGACCATGCCACTCAGTATATTCAGGTTAGTCACCCCATGAGTTGCTTTTCACAGCTTGCCCTGCCTGGTATTGGAAGCTAAGGGGCTCCCTAAAATATCTCTTGACTATAATATTTTATATTGTTGCCCACAGAGAGTGTGATGGCTGCCCTTTGTGTGCCATTCTCAAAGGTTAGAGACATGCGCATCATCTCTAACACACTTTAATAACCTATCGATGTCCATCCATGCACTCACAAAATCCTTAATGGTGAGACTCTCAAGTCTGAAGTTAGCTCTGAATTTCTTTCTTTGCTCAGGGCTCATGTTTTCCCCTGGATCAAATGCTTCTGAGTCTCAAGGACTTGCCTTGCTATTTCTGGAACCCTCGGCATGATCCACTTGACCTTTAGTTAAGGGAAGTTGGTGGGGGATATAATCCCACAGATAAAATGTGTGGGATTTAAGACGAGTTAACCCAGAGTTATCAGGTGCTACGGCTAAGGGCTGAAGGCCAAACTTTCCATGCACAGCCTGGGAGGCCTGCAAGGCAGCCTACTGATTCCATCTCCTTGTGTGTTCCAGCCCCGAATAATTCTGGACTTAGGGCTTCACACATTTCTTAGCGAACACATTAGAGTGTGTGCGTAGCCTTGAAGCAGTGAGGACATACTTGTATTTCTTCCATAATGTAAAAATCAATACTGAAAACCAGGAACTATGTCTTCCTGGGAGTAGTAGGTTAAAACTGAAACAAAACTTCAAATGTTGAAGAAGCCAAGATTGAAACTCCCGCTAGGGTACATTTCTTTTCAATTTCCCACTCTACATTTCTGTTTGAAGGTGTCAAGAACTGTCTGATAGGTATCACATCTCCCCCAGAAATTCCTGGCCAAACTGCAGGATTTGGCAAGGAGATTCCAAGTGTGAGACAATACACAAAGAATTTTAGTATCATTTATGCTAAGATGTTCTCTACAAAGGTAAAGTACAACAAAAAATTCTAAAATCTGCATCTAAATAGAGCCTGGTACTGAGTATTCTGGAGAAATAAGTGAGTTGCAGAAACAGAAGTTCCTGGCATTTTCTTTTCAAACTGATACTTGTGGAAGAGAAAGAATGTGTGCAGTGGAAAAGTTAGATTTTTAGATATTTTTTCAATGTGAAATTTAAAAGAGCATTTTATCATCAAAAATTTAAGGGGACTTCCAAATGTTTGTGAGGAAAATGGAACTAAAAGCAAGGTGATTTTGGTGAAAAAACTTGAAATCCTGTATAGTATTTGATAATATACATTTTCACAAACTCTTTGGCAACCCCTGATTGTGGATTTCAAACATTTTTGCACTAAATAGATATCTTTTAAAAAAATATTTTTGTTATTAATTTGAAAGGTAGAGTTCCAGAGAGGAGGAAAGGCAGAGAGAGAGAGAGAGAGAGAGAGAGAGAGAGAGAGAGAGAGAAAGAGAGAGATCTTAAATCTGCTGGTAACACTCCCCAGATGGCCACAATGGCCAGGGTTGGGCCAGATCAAGGCCAGGAGCCAGGAGCTTCTTCCAGGTCTCCCATGTGGGTGCAGGGCCCCAAGGACTTGGGTCTTCTGATGCTGCTTTTCCAGGCACATTAGCAGGGAGCTGGATCAGAAGTGCAGCAGTCGGGATTTGAACCAGTATCCAAATGCGATGCTGGCCTCACAGGCAGTGGCTTTACCTGCTATGCCAGTATGCCAGCCCCCCAAATAAACAGTGTTTACTCCCATTTCTATGAACTCTTGGGAGAGCACTTGTAGAAGCAGAGAAGAGAGCCAGATAGTAAACATTCCATTGAGTGGACCCCACATGTGTGCGACCATTCAACTCTGCCTTTATAACATGATGGCAGCCATAGACTTTGAGTAAGAGAGTGAGTATGGCTTTGTCCTGTAAAACTTGATTCATAAAAACAAGTGATGATTCAGATTTGGCCCCCAAGACATAGTTTACTGAGCCCTGTCTTAGCTGGCCAATTGTGTATTGATGTGTGCACATGAAATCATTGCACCCTCTCATCAAGTTCTCCATACTGACTGTGCAAGTGCACTGTGGCAGCCTTTTTACAGGGTGCTTCTGTGAGTACACGGCTGTACCTAAGATTCATCTTGGGTTTCCTACTCACATTTCACAGTTAGCATCCAAATCCATCTTTGTGTAGGCTGAGCACCATGGGTAGTGTTGATGGTAGAGAATGAAGTCATGATCCAACCCTCCAACATTCGCTTCTTATCTACTCTATGAGGTACTTTTGATCCAATATCTATAGACCCACTGAAAATCCTACTGAAATAATAGTATGAAAGGCAGAACATTCCACCTTCCCAAGAAGTTCCATTGCAACAGAAGAAATAACAAACACTCACAAGTCTTAAAAGACACAATATGAAGAGATTTCAAATAGCTTGTGGAAAAAATGGAATTAAAAATAATGTGCATTTTCTGTGGGTGTTTTGAAGATCTCTTGTATACAATTCCAAGTGTGCCTGGTCTTCTAACTACATAGGCCTAACTTCATAAGAAGCAGAAGGATAAATAAGTAGATGGATGAAGTTTTCACAGAAGATGTGAATTTTAAAACTGGGCTTTATAAAAAGAGTAAGACTTGGCTTGAGGGGAAAGCAGAGAGGATTTCACAGGTTGGTTGAATGCACAGAATTCCTTTGAATAAATGGGAATGGTGTGACTGAGATAGAATGTGCTTTCACTCCTGTCCTGAGAACACCTGTCCCCTTTGCCCTCTGCATAGCCGCTGGGGTCTGACTCAGGAAGACTGTGTGCCTGGTAGGAGGGAACCACTCTGGAAGGTAGAAGAGCAAGCACCCTGGGAGGAGAAGGGAGGCACCTGGCTGTGGGGAGCTTGAATGAAGCTGCAGCACCTTGCAGTTCTGACAGCATTGTCATTGAAGTGAAGCTCTACCATTTTCTTTTTATTTTATTTATTTATTTATTTGAGAGGTAGAGTTACAGACAGTGAGAGGGAGAGACAGAGAGAAAGATCTTCCCTCCACTGGCTCACTCCCCAAATGGCTGCAATGGGCGGAGCTGCGCTGATCTGAAACCAGAAGACAGGTGCCCCTCCCTGGTACCCTCTTCTCTGGACACAGAGAACAAACAGCCCTGGATGCAGACCTAGTGCAGCTTGCACAGTACATGCTTGTTGATGACGTGAACCTGTCCAATGTACAAGCGTGTGCTAGTTTTTGCTCATATGTGTAACAAAATAATATAAACAATGAATCTGGGGCTGGCGCTGTGGAGTAATGTTTAAAGCCACCCTGTGCAGTGCCGGCATCCCATATGGGTACCAGTTCGATTCCCTGCTGCTCCACTTCCCATCCAGCTCTCTGCTATGGCCTACAAAAGCAATAAAAGATGACACAAGTCCTTGGGCCCCTGCACCTATGTGGGAGACTCGGAAAAAGTTCCTGGCTCCTGGCTTCGGATAGGCACAGCTCCAGCTGTTGCGGCCAACCGGGGAGTGAACCAGCGGATGGAAGACCTCTCTCTCTCTCTCTCTCTCTCTCTGTCTCTCCTTTTCTCTGTGTGTAATTGTGCCTTTCAAATAAATAAATAAAAATCTTTAAAAACATAATGAAGTCATTGCTTTCATTAGAAAATATTGCCATTTCATGAAAAAAAAAATTTCTCTTATTATCCAAATCTGCCACAGGAAAATATTTCTTTCAATTTAAGAAAATTCATTATACAGAAAAAAATATTTAGGAAAAGGAATTGAGGAAGTCTATCATCTCGACCCCATATAGGAAGTCTGTTCCTAAAAGTCATATACTATTAGGGATCAAATCCATGTATGAAATGATATCTCAAGGCTTGCTAGTGCACAGCACAGTTATATGGCATTTGGAACAACAAACTCCCATAGCAACTGACAAACACGGACAGACCCTCAGCAGGAGCAGGTAAATGGGAGGACTCCTCTTCTGCTGCCCATGGGACTGGCAGTGGGGGAAGTTCTGGCCAATACCCAAATGAACAGAGCAGGACAGCTCCCTGAGCATCTTCAGCCACAGGCTCTAGACATCCTACCAGAAGGTCTGATCACCCTTATCACGTATCAGGTTTCATCTCATGTGTTCTCATCTTCCATACGGGTAGATAAATGTGGGGGGGGGGGCGCTGTCTAATGGGCTCCCTGGAGCATCTTCACCCCTCCCTCAGCTCTCCCCTCTCCCCTCCATCACAGCTCAGCTGGAAGACGAGAAGAAGGAAGGCTGAGACCCTAGGAAGGGGCTCTGGAGACCCCACGCAACCACCTATAGAGTGAGCTACAGGCCTGCAGCAACTTGGCCGCTCTGAGTAGACCCCCCCCACCACCACCACCTATCTGTGCGCCCCTGGGACATTCCACAGAGGCAGGCTTACAGTGGTGATGACGAAAGAAATGCAGACGTCTGCACACACGTGATGCGACCGTACTGCAAAACGCCAAGCCAGACCCTACTGTGGCAACCAGCCACACCTCCGTTCTCACCCGTGAGGACCCGTTCTCCTGCACACAGTGAATGAAGCCATCCATGTGACCTCTCAGCTGATGTGTGTTCCC
Source organism: Lepus europaeus (assembly GCF_033115175.1). Taxonomy (NCBI): domain Eukaryota; kingdom Metazoa; phylum Chordata; class Mammalia; order Lagomorpha; family Leporidae; genus Lepus; species Lepus europaeus. The sequence continues at coordinate 121,396,448 of NC_084833.1, read as the reverse complement.
ACAGATGTGCAGGCTTGTGGAGGGCAGCCTTTCTTCCTGTACCCTCTTGCCATGTTCCCAGCAAATAGCAGAGTTTCCAGGGACTGTCTAGTACCCAGCACAGACCCAGACCCTACAGGGCCTACAGGGGACTTTGTGTTATTCTCAGCAGTTTCTTGGGTCACAGTGTTGCTCCAGCTGTGTAGCTCCTGTGCACCCCCAGGGCCAGCGCACGCTGGAGCAGTCAGCAGGTTCCTGAGGCTCCGGGGCCATGGCTGACACGGCCAGGTCAAAGCAAACACATGGCAAGTGTCGTATCAGCAGGTGTCTCCTGTTGATAGAATCATCCCTTAATTCACTCTGAGCCTTGCCATTTAATTACCTTGATCCACGCTTTGTTTTGCTAAAGCGAATGTCACAGTCTGAGCATGACGTGCTGAAAATAACGACAGAAGCTTGAACATTGCTGCCGTGGGAGTTGAAATATGATCTCTCTTTTCCCCTCAACCGTTTTCTTAGTCCCCTCTACTTGAGTTCCTTTTCAGTCTTTTTTGTTTCTTTTAAGTGTAAGATGTAAAATATTAATTTTGAGCAGAAGTAAAATTAAGCCCTCTGGAAACAACTGTGGGAAACGGAGCCACAGCCTGACTTCATTAAGAAGCGATTATGCTGAAGAGGCTATATTAAGGCTTCACGTTTCTGGTACCCACAGATTTGCTTCCAGAGAAGTCAAGTCAGGTTGCAGAAGGGGACGAGGGAGAAGATGGGACGATAATTGGATAGATGAGAAAAGCAATGTTTGTTGTAGTGATGGCAGGAAAAAATAGTAGAGAAAATTTAAATTGGTTAGAGACTTCTTGACCCCATCTCTCAGAAAGGTTGAGGTGAGGGTATGGGCGACACTTGCGATGGTCCTCCAGTCTCTCTCCAGTCCCCAGGATGGGCCAGTCCATCTCTCTACCTCCCCTGAGCCCAGCAGTCTGAGCAGGCTCTGCAGGATGGGCTGGGGGTGGGGTGGGGGTGGTGGTGGTGTGGGATGGGCTGTGTGTGGCACAGAGCTCCAGGGAATGCTGTTCGCCCCCTGCGGCTGTGAGGATGGCAACAACTAATTAGCCCCACAAATTTATGTGCTCCAGGGATGTGAGCAGATGGGTATTTAAGTTAACAGAAGATCCAATTTGTCCTCCATTAAATCCGGAGTGATACCTGAGTTTATTGGAGTTTTATATTGTTTCATCTGTTTCACAGTCAGTCCTCCCACTTCTCCAAATTGTTATTCTTTTGACTAGCAACCTGGATCTCAGCGGCTTTGGGAATGGACCAGACTCAACTCCAGGCTGCTATGACCTTGCAGCGTGCTAAAGACATCTGGTAAGCGGGTGGCTGATGGTTCTGCTCCCAAGAGTTTTCTTTCTACTCTTTAACATTTAAAAGAAGTTTTAAGAATGTGTTTATTTGCAAGGCATAAAGACCAACAGAGAGAAAGAGACAGAGACAGAGAGAGAGAGAGAGAGAGAGAGCGAGCCCACTTGCCAGTTCACTCCATAAATACCCACAAAAGTCAGGGCTGGGTGGAAGCTGGGAGCCAAGAACACAATCCAGATCTTCTGCAGGATAACAGGACCCAATTATTGAGCCATCTCTGTCGCATCCCAAGGCCTGCATTAGCAGGGAGCGAAGGTCAGGAGCTGGAGCTGGGAATCAAACCCACATCCTCCAAAGTATTCCAGGATGCAGGCGTCTTAACCATCAGCTACACACCTGCTCCCTCCATATTCCTGAGGCTCTCTTTTCATGCCCATCACCGCCATCCAACCTGTTCCTTGTTCCAAAGAGGCTGCAGCTGGTGTTAGTGGGTGGCCTTGCTTTAAAAATGACCAGGATGTCAGGATGTTGGTGAGTATCATTTCTGAGGGATCATTTGAAGGATCCAATGTCTTGCAATCTTGGATTTGGAATTTTAAGTAACTACTTAAAATTATCTGCTGCAGCTTCTCACAAGTGGAACACTACTTATGGCCACCATCAGCTATTACCCTGACTCCTCTCCCTTAGAAATAGGGATTGGTTCCCATCAAGGTTGCATGTACCAATGCCATCTCACTAGTCAAAGTGATCAATTTCAGTTCACAATTGATCACACTGATAGGTCTAAGAGTCAAAGGGATCACACAAACAAGACTAGTGTCTGCTAATACTAACTGATAGAATTAAAAAGGGAGAGAATGATCCAACATGGGAAGCGGGATACACAGCAGACTCATAGAATGGCAGATGTCCTAAACAACACTCTGGCCTCAGAATCGGCCCTTAAGGCATTCGGATCTGGCTGAAGAGCCCATGAGAGTATTGTAGGCATGGAAAGCCAAGACACTCTGTCAAAAAAAAAAAAAATGACCTAAATGAAAGATCTCCGTGAGTGAGATCCCAGTGGAAAGAACAGGTCATCAAAGGAGGAGGTACCTTTCTCTGAAGGGAGGAGAGAACTTCCATTTTGACTATGACCTTGTCTAAATATGATCAGAGTTGGTGAACTCAAAAGGCTTCCATAGCCTTGGTAACTCATGACAAGAGCCTAGGGTGATTACTGATGACATAAACAAAAGTGTCAATTTGTTAAACTAACAACAGGAGTCACTGAGCACTTACTCCTCATGTAGGATCTCTGTCCTTAATGTGTTGTACATTGTGATTCAATGCTATAACTAGTACTCAAACAGTATTTTTCACTTTGTGTTTCCATGTGGGTGCAAACTGTTGAAATCTTTACTTAATATATACTAAACTGATCTTCTGTATATAAAGAAAATTGAAAATGAATATTAGGCCCGGTGCCACGGCTCAATTGGCTAATCCTCTGCCTTGCGGCGCCGGCACACCAGGTTCTAGTCCCGGTCGGGGCGCCAGATTCTGTCCCGGTTGCCCCTCTTCCAGGCCAGCTCTCTGCTATGGCCCGGGAGTGCAGTGGAGGATGTCCCAAGTGCTTGGGCCCTGCACCCGCATGGGAGACCAGGAGAAGCACCTGGCTCCTGGCTTCGAATCAGTGTGGTGCGCCGGCCGCAGCGCGCCAACCGCGGCGGCCTTTGGGGGGTGAACCAATGACAAAGGAAGACCTTTCTCTCTGTCTCTCTCTCTCTCTCACTGTCCACTCTGCCTGTCAAAAAATAAAAAAAATTAAAAATAAAAAAAAAGAAAATGAATCTTGATGTGAATGGAAGGGGAGAGGGAGCGGGAAAGGGGAGGGTTGCGGGTAGGAGGGATGTTATGGGAGGGGGGAAGCCATTGTAATCCATACGCTGTACTTTGGAAATTTGTATTCATTAAATAAAAGTTAAAAAAAAAGAAATAGGGATTGGTAACCTGTGACTTCCCCCTGGGGGAGGCAGGCAGCTGACAGAGCCTGACCCCCAGACAGGTGTCAGCTGATGAGGTTTGAGTCTTCTGTTTTTTATGAGCTCCCCAGACCAGGGATTTGTGGTGGTCTCAGGGAGGCTCCACAGAGTGACCCTACTGCTCTTCCACCAAAGCCTTGCAAATAACTACAGAAAAAAAAATCTCCTTCCATCTGCTTTGCTCCGAAAGCATTCCATAGTGCCATAGCTTTTGAAAACCTCTAATCTAGCCTAAGTCTCTTCTTGTAATAAATGGAAAAAAAAAAGTTCAGCAAACTAGTGACTTGTCCGAGATATACAAGTGGGAGAATATCAGATAAAACTCAGATTTCCCAGATTTCCCGTTAGAAGCCACATCTGCCATGTCACAGAGCTCTGTAGTCAAGTGAATTAGGACATCATCACTGTCACTGTCGTCATCATCATATTGATCTGGGTCACAGGAGTTACAGGTGGAACATTCACAACCTAAAAAAGAACCCCAACGGCAACAAAACACAAGATGTCGAGTGCCGACAGGAAGCTAGAAGAGGAAAATTCCACCTCTGACGTCATGTAGCAGGTGTTAGGACAGAGACACGCTGAAAACATTGTATAATCTTCAGGCTCCGTGTGGGAGGTCAGTGTGAAATATAAGCAAATTTCCTGTTTAGACTTAGGTCCCCATTTCCAAGATACACATACACACACACACAGACACATACACACATATATGTATATAAATGTATATATATATCTAAATATAAATGTATATGCATTTATATATGTATATGTAAATATTATATATATATATAATGTGTAAGCAAATATTACAAAAATTTTTAAAAGTTCAAACACTTCTGGTCCCAAGCTCTTTGGCTAACAGATACCTGACCTGCACTAAGGCCAGGGGGTCTTGACCTAAAAACACCTGCTTTCTTATATAAAGTGATTTCATGTCTCATAGGCAGCTTCATCCCTGCGACTCCCTTCATATTTGTCCTAACCTGCAAACATGCAGTGCTAATTTTCCCATCTGGAAAATTAGGTAGTCTGCTTACTGCCATAGGCAGGCAGTCAGAGAGAAATCAGACCCCGGCAGCCTCTGGTCACGATGAAGAGAAACCAAGTGTTCAGAGCCATCATTCTCAACCTGGACCATGCATTGAACCCCCACTGGGAAGTCTGGAGGCAGCCCTGAGGCTTAGGCTCCTCCTGGGGATCCTGATCTAGCAGCTTTGGTGTGGATGGGGCAAGGACAGCCCCAGGATTTAGAAGGCCTCATGGGTAATTTTTATATTTTTATATGTTTATATTTTTATATGTGACTGGTATAGGAGTCTTAGCACTTAAGGACAGTCACCTGGGACACTGATCTCATAAGCCACTTCTACTAGTAAAGATCTTTTCCAAAGCAATAAGGGAGAGTTAGCCCATTAATGGGGCAAAAAATGGCAAATTAGGTCAATCCCATGGTGCAGACCACAGCAAAACCTGTCTCAGCCAAGCGGGCAGGGCTGCCTGTCTTGGGAAGGTTAATTTCCTCCAGACTTTACCTTCAAAGCAGGAGCAAGAGCCACGCACGGCACCATCCTGCATTAATAATCTGCCGAAAGCTTTATGGGTGGAAGCCTTTCTGGAGCCCATTTTCCTAGGAGGCTTTGTCTTATTGTCACAGTGATAGTTGGGTATGTTTGTCCTCTCAGCATCACGAAGCACCTCATGCTGGCCTCACGCCTTTCTCTCACTTTAGGAAGCCCTTTGAAGATTATATTCACCCCAGCTATAAGGAGGTGGCACCCCCAGCACGAGATCACAGAAGAAAGAAAACAAAAGATACTCTCCGAATGGCAGTCGCTGTGTCCACCCTCTCCCAGGCAGGGTACCCCGTCCTTGCCAGCTCAAGAGAACCAGAGGGAAAATGGGGATGGGCCACCTGCCTTTGAAAGGTGGCTGACCTCTCCCAAGACAGTGCTGGCCAGGTCTCTGCACAGTGGGGTGGGGGCAGAGTTTGCATTTCAGAAAGAGACTCTCGCATTTCTTAATCTAACAGAAAAATGGTTAGTTCTGCAGTTGCCAGTCCTGCTGGAGCTACTCGTCTGACCTACCAGGAAGAATGGCTTTGACATGGCATAAAAGGTAGCATGTGTCACCTGTTTAGACTGCGAAGGCTCCTTTATTGAAAGTGGCATTTGCATCTCAGCTATGGAATTCTCACCTGATCAGTAGAAACCTTCTTTGAACAATAAGTGCTCTCAGCAAAGAAAAGGTATAGTCAGCCACTTCTTAGAAAATCCCCAAGCCAGGGAAGCAAAAGAAAAGGAGCCGTGTCTCCCTCTATTTCAAACGGTGTATCTGCAATTCTCTCTATGCTAGGAAACATCGTAGATCACTTCATTACACACACACACACGTACTGCATGACTACCACATCCCATGTTTGTTACGGAGGCAATACGAGGCAGTAGTGCCAGTGTGGGCTCACTGGCCTGCTTTTAGGTCTCATCTTTGCCATTCGCCAGCTGTGTGACTTCAGGCAAGCTATTCAGCCTCTCTGTATCTCGATATTCTCATCTGTCATATGAGCATACTAACCTTAATGGGGCTTGAAGAACATTTATTGCTTTTCATCTATTGTAAAGGTCGGGGGAAGGGAGGGGAGAGAGAGAGAGAGAGAGAGAGAGAGAGAGAGAGAGAGATCTCATCTGCTGACTAACTCGTCAAGTGCCACCGACACCAAGACTAGACCAGGCAGAAGCCAAGAACTCAGAACTCACTGCGGGTTGCCTGCATGAGTAACTGGGCTCAAATAGCTGAGCCATCACCCAGTGCCTCCCACAGTAAGAGCAATAGCAGGAAGCTGGTATGGAGGCAGAACAGGGAGTCAAACCCAGGCACTTGGATGTGGAATGTGGGCATTCCAAGTGCCATCTTCCTACTGCACCACAAAACCAGTTTCTGTGATCACTTTTCTGTGTTAGGTCTCATAAGGCATCTATTTTTTTTTTCAAATGAATATACAATTTTGGTCACTCTTCCATGGACAAATATGTACTTCCCTATTATCAAATTAATACTCTGGATTATTTTTCCAAGCATTTATAAGTATATTTTTTATTTCAGTGATGAAATATTGTGTGATTTGAAGAGCCATTTTTGTTTAAAGGCAGAGTTACACAGTGAGAGAGAGAGAGACAGAGAGAAAGGTCTTCCTTCTGCTGGTTCACCCCCCAAATGGCTGCTACGGCCGGTGTGCTGTGCTGATCTGAAGCCAGGAGCCAGGTGCTTCCTCCTGGTCTCCCATGCGGGTGCAGGGCCCAAGCACTTGGGTCATCCTCCACTGTCTTCTCCGGCCACAGTGGAGAGCTGGACTGGAAGAGGAGCAACCGAGACAGAATCCGGCACCCCAACCGGGACTAGAACCCGGGGTGCCAGTGCCACAGGTGGCGAATTAGCCAAGTGAGTCACAGCGCCGGCCTGAAGAGTCATTTTTATGAAGAAATTATAAATGGCCATGAATACTTACACAAGGAGTACCTTCCATGTTCTGGCTCACTCTCCAAATAGCTGCACTGGGCAATGGGCAGAACCACTGAAGATGGCTTTTATCAGGCCACAGAGAACATGAGCTTAGGAAGAGACAAGAATCAGAGTCTCTAGAAACAGAAAGATCTACCATTGCAAGAAGTGTACAAGGAGTCTTCTAAACAGTTCATTGAAAATGCATAATGTTGGCCGGCACCGTGGCTCAACAGGCTAATCCTCCACCTTGCGGCGCCGGCACACCAGGTTCTAGTCCCGGTCGGGGCACCGATCCTGTCCCGGTTGCCCCTCTTCCAGGCCAGCTCTCTGCTGTGGCCAGGGAGTGCAGTGGAGGATGGCCCAAGTGTTTGGGCTCTGCACCCCATGGGAGACCAGGAGAAGCACCTGGCTCCTGCCATCGGAACAGCGCGGTGCGCCGGCCGCAGCGCGCTACCGCGGCGGCCATTGGAGGGTGAACCAACGGCAAAAGGAAGAGCTTTCTCTCTGTCTCTCTCTCACTGTCCACTCTGCCTGTCAAAAAAAAAAAAAAAGAAAAGAAAAGAAAAGAAAAAAAAGAAAATGCATAATGTTAAAAGACTAGGCATGGGTTTCAAAACATGTTTATAGCCAAAATAAGCTTATCTTTCAATTTTATTTTCTGTGAAGGTGTTGAAATGCATTCATATTTGTTCTTGGTATTTTAATTTTTGTCTAATCCTTATAATAACTCTGCAAGATACTTTCTCTTGTACACCAACAGATCACTGAGCTAGTTTCGCATCTGGTACTTAAAATTTTTTTTATTTGACAGATAGAATTAGACAGTGAGAGAGACAGAGAGAAGGGTCTTCCTTCCGTTGGCTCACCCCCAAAATGGCCACTACGGCCAGCGCTATGCCGATCTGAAGCTGGGAGCCAGGTGTTTCCTCCTTGCCTCCCATGTGGGTGCAGGGACCCAAGCACTTGGCCCATCCTCCACTGTCCTCCCAGCCCACAGCAGAGAGCTGGACTGGAAGAGGAACAACTGGTACTAGAACCTGGCGTCCATATGAGATGCTGGTGCCTCAGGTAGAGGATCAACTAGGTGAGCCACAGTGCCAGCCTCTCTGATATTTAAAATTTAATGCAAGGTATCTACTTTAGGCAGAGTGATTTTGTTCTGGCATGAGCATAGTCATGGAAAAATGACAGGTGGTGGTATAGGTGAGCAGAGAATAGGATTAGGGGCAAGAAGGAGCACCTTTAATAGTAGAACGAGCAGCCGGGTGTCTAGCTGCAGCAAGACAGCTGTGAGTGTGGGCCAGGCTTCATCCCCTATCAGGAGGGGCAGGATTCATGAGTAAAGCAGCTTACTCATGATCAAAGTATGGACAGTACAGATATGACAGCTAGACACTGGGCCAGCTGGACGACGGTCGTGCTAGGTGGAGCCAGTGAACCCAGTGTGAGAGCCGGAAGATGATGTGATACAGCCGTGTGCAGAGGGTCCTGATGACACACACACACACACACACACCTGAAACATAGCTTATCTATGGGTGGGATCTCGTCCCTCCTTCCCCATGGGAAGTGACTCAACTTTCTGCAGAGAAGACAAGCCCGGGAGGAGCAGCCACAGCAGCTCAGAGACAGATGTCCAGCTGTGCAGTGAAGACCTCCCTGGACTTAGCTGTGGGAAGTAGGTGAGCACAACATGTTTGGGGCAATCCAGAAGATGGAGTGAAGAGCAGGCAGATCCGTGCTGATGTCCGTTGACTTGGGGAAAGATGAGCAGAGAAGGAAATAGAACACTTGTCTTTGGACATGAAAGGGGCCAGCCTTAGAGGGAAATCTGGGTTCTTGTCTGCCCTCAAAGACAACGATCTATCTAGCCACTGCCTGAGCAGAAGTCACCATGAAAACAGCACTATCCCACTCTTCCCACAGCTGGAGAGGGTATAAAGGAGAAGACTGACAGGTGGTGTGCACCATCCATCACAGTCTTTGGACTATAACGCAAGATGTTAGCGTTTCCATCTTATACACAGGAATAGGGCTGATGGCAGCCTAGGGAAATGAGTGAGAGATTAACATCTGGGCCAGGATTGGTGCCCTAGTCTTAGTACTAATGTCTTGCTCTCTACAAGGCTAACTGTGCTTTCATAATTTCCAGCTCTGCCATTGCCCATGAGTATGGTGAATTGTGGCAGTGCTAAAGGCTTAAGTATTTAAGCAAAAGTTTGCACATGGGATTGAAATCTGAATGAAGTTGCAGCTTAAGTTTACAAGGGTACTCCAAAATCTTTATGAGAAAATGGAAATAAAATATGCTAATTTTTGTCCAAAAGTTTTTGAAATTATACGTAAGAAAGGTCTCTAAAAGTGTTCATGAAAAATACATACTATGGTAAAACCTACGCATGGATTTCAAAATGCTTTTTCACCAAAATGAACTTGTCTTTTACATTGAAAACTGTTTTATTTATCTGTGAGGCAGAGAGGCAGAGGCAGAGGCATGGACAGAGAGCCCACATCTGCTGGTTCACTGCCCAAATACCTGTGGCTGGGGCTGTGCCAGGCCAAAGCTGGAGATTGAGAACTCATTCCAGGTCTACTCCACACGTGCTAAGGACCCTAACTACTTAAACCATCACCATTGGCCGGCGCCGTGGCTCACTAGGCTAATCCTCCACCTGTGGCACCCCGGGTTCTAGTCCTGGTCGGGGTGCTGGATTCTGTCCCTGTTGCCCCTCTTCCAGGCCAGCTCTCTGCTATGGCCCGGGAAGGCAGTGGAGGATGGCCCAAGTGCTTGGGTCCTGCACCCCATGGGAGACCAGGAGAAGCACCTGGCTCCTGGCTTCAGATCAGTGTGGTGCGCTGGCCGTAGTGGCCATTCGGGGGTGAACCAATGGAAAAGGAAGACTTTCCTCTCTGTCTCTCTCTCTCTCACCATCCACTCTGCCTGTCAAAACAACAACAACAACAACAACAACAACAACCCATCACCACTGCTTTCCAGGATGCACATTCACAGGAAGCGGAGTCAGGAGCCTGAAGTATGAACCAAACTCGGTTACTGCATGTGGGCACTGCATGTTTGCACTAGGCAAACATCTGCTCCTAACCTGGTCTTCTTTTGTGTTTAAAGATTCATTTACTTGAAAGGCAGAGGAATGCGCACACACACATACACACACACACAAGAGAAAGAGGGGGAGAGAGAGAGAGAGAGAGAGAGAGAGAGAATCTTCTATCTACTGATTCACTCCCCAAATGGCTGCCAATAGGGCCAGGCCAAGGCCAGGAATCAGAAACTCCCTCTGGGTCTCCCATGTAGGTGGTAGGAACCCAAGTAATTGGGCCATCCTCTGCTGCCTTCCTAGCCACATTAGCAGGGAGCCAAATTGAAAGCAGAGCAACTGGGACTTGAACTGCCACTATGAAATGGGATGACAGTCACAGGTAGCAGCTTAACCTGCTGTGCCACAATGCCTGCCCCTACATTTGTCTTTTCATTACATTTTTCCATGAACTTTTGGAAACAGCCACATATATACACATACCCATATCTGCTTTCCATAATTGCTAAAGACCAACAACAAATGTACAACTGGCTATTATGTAAAAATGTGTTGTTTGTAAGATTTACAGTAATATACAAAAGAGAACAACATCAATTGTATTATTGGGCCCATTTTACAGAGATAGAAGATAAAGCAAAAAAAAAAAAAAAAAAAGAATGGTCAAGGTCACAGATTTTGTAAAGACTAGAGCAAGGATTCAAACCTAAGGCTGTCTAATGTAGAAAAGCCCTCACTTTATTTTGGCTTACTGGGTTGTCCTTGGGTAAAATGGTCCTAGAGCGACTTCAAAGAGAAGTGATAAATCGTCTCCAGCACAAAGACTTGGGAAGTATATTATAAAATGGGTATACAAGTGTTCAGTATCGGCCTTTTTTGGTCATTGCATTCAAATCACAGAAAAGCCAGTTCAGGTTTTAAAAAGAGCTTTGTTTTCATTACTGCATAATGCAGAGGAAGAGTCTCTTTGAAAAAGCATTTTTTTTTTTTGTTCGGGGGGCTTGAAATTTCCTCTGAGCTGCTCTTTCAAGAAGAGTTATTAGAATTTATTTTCAATTATACACCAGAATAAGCCGTCTGCAGTATAGTTAACTTTCAATTTCAGCCAATTTTCGACGCATTCAATCATAGATGCCTCAGTGATTAAGAATCTATGTTGCAAAACAATTCCCACTTTGCAACAATGCAATCAAACAGATCTACAACTCATAACATATTATCCAATGCTTTTTCAGCTCACTGGTGAAGTGAAATAGAATTTACCAACCATCCCTGTTTACCCAGTGTGCTCCAAGCTCATTTGCAAACAGATCTGCAACTCAAAACAGCTCGCAAGGGGCTTTCGGTTCAACACAGCCTTGAAGAGATAGAGTTGGGCTGCTTTGGATATGCATGACTTTGGGCTGTCTCATTTTCTCCCTCTGCCCTCATCTGCATTGGCTGAGCACAACATTTCATGAGAAACAGAATCCCTCCCTATGTGATTCTGAAATCGCTCTCCATGGCAGTTCTGACTCATTAGGAAGACCAAAGCAGGTTTTATGTCCAGCTATTTGCACTGGTAAACAGTAGGGCTGTGTGTGTGTGTGTATGTGTATGTGTATGTGTATGAGAGAGAGAGAGAGAGAGAGAGAGAGAGAGAGAGAGAGAGAAATGCTGCCCTGCTTGAACACCATAAAGAATATACAACAAATCTCCACTCCTTCTTTGAAAATTTAGATGATAGGACAATCTGAATAAAGTTATAGAAAATTCTGAAGACTCAGAGTTGAGTGAAGTTACAGTAATTCTTTTGGCAAGACCCTACTTTCAATTCAATGCAGGGGACCTAAAGTTCCACTTGGGATGAATGGGACAGGAGCGATTGGTAAAATGGATACAGTAGAAAAACAGTGACTTCGCAAAGAGTACTGGCTTTTTGCTGAGTGTAGTGGCATCTTCTGTGCTTCCAAATGAAATGGAGAAATACTCTGAAGTTCAGGCTAGCCCTGTGGGAATGGGCACTTAACAAAACATAAGAGGAGAAATCAGAGCCTGGTTATTTAGAGATACTTCAAACAGACTGGGTGAATCTCTTCTCCATTCTGGGCCCTCAGATTGTAGCAAAGTGGATTAAAACACCAAACACCAGACTTTCTCTCTAAGGAGTTTGTGGATCCAGCAGAGACTGCCAGAACAAATTGGAGCAGGGGATCTGAACAAAACTGCTCACATGCAACTGACATGAGCAGAAATACTGTGGTCACTCCATAGACATACTGGAGAATGACAGAGAAACAAGAAATTAGAAATAAGAGAAATCAATTTGCCAACAAAAATCAAATGAACAACTTAGAAGAAACTCTAACTTCTCCATGAGTGCTTTGTCACCTCCCTTTCTGTGACCAAAGCAAGGATGCAACATAAAACCTGACTTCAAGAGGAGGTTGCAAAACAGCAGACTGGGATGAAGAAGGGACACTTTGGATCCAAGACCCAAAAGGTCACTTCAGGTCTGAATTGGGAGCCAGCAATAAAAGGGGCATGAACAATTCAACTCCTAGCTTCAAGGGAAGATGAGGTATCATCAGCCAATGGTGATGGAAAATACAACACGATTACAGAAATTGGGGAGAAAATAATATGTGTGGGAGAAATCCAGTGGAAGGAAAAGTGCAATCCTTGAAACGATGAACCAGATACATACATTGAAAAAGCAGTGAGGTTTACTCCTCAAAATATTCATTTTTTTAAAAAAAATATTTATTTGTTCTGGTCCACTCCCTAAATGGCCAAACCCACTGCAGCTGGGCCAGGTCAAAGCCAGGAACCTGGAAGTACATCCAGGTCTCCCACATAGAGGGCAGGGGCCCAAGTACTTGGGCCACATCCCACTGCTTTCTCAGGTGCATTAGTGAGGAGCTGGACTGGAAGTGAAACAGCTGGGCTTGAACCAGCACTCACATGGGATGCTGGCATCGCAGGCAGTGGCTTAACCCGCTGTGACACAACACTGGTCCCCAGGGGGCATATTCTTAAAGGTAAGAAACAACCATGGCTTCGGACCACAAGGGCACTCACTATGTCTTCACTGGAGGCTTGTGTCTGAGTGATTGGTGCTGAGACACACCCTTGTCGAATAACACAGCATTGAAAACCAAGTGAGAACTATCAAGAGAAAGAAATAAAACAAGGAAAAGCTGCCAGAAAAAAAAAAAACAATAGAAATAAATAAGAGCTCGCCTCAAACTTCTCCAAGAGAACATTCATTGCTTGATGATCGCGTAGTGCTGTCTACCCAGCATCTTAGGGAAATACAATGTAATCTCTAAACTTGCTGGGAGCCACTCTACCTTCCCAGCCCTGGACAGATTCTTCTCCAGCATGTAGGCAGGCTGAGCCAATCAAAACAGGGGGAGGAGGAAGGGCTCCTCTGGGTGTCAATCTGTGAGGTAGCACAATTTAAAATTACGGAAAGTGTAGTAACAGCGGTGAATGACAGTGGAGAAATAATGACATAATTAATGGGAGCGTGGGAGGAAGTATTACAGTCTTATTTCTACAGCTTTTTGTTGTGACTCAATTGCTGCTGTCTATGTTATAAATGTGTGGTTTAAAAAAAAAGCCCTCCACTCTCAATGGCCTTAATCTTTTTATGAGAGGGAACTTTAGAAAATGATATACTTTGTCACTTAAAAATCTATCTGGCTTTGATAATTTCTAGTCGTAATATGGATAAGGAATAGAATCTGAAAATTTTGTCAGTTCGGATACTTTTGGTGATTTGGCTGGTTTTTTTTTTTTCCTGGTTAGGACACACACACACACACACTCACTCACACACTCTCCCCATACTTGGTGCACTGATGCTTCCATATATTATTCTATACACGTTTCATAACACCTCACTCTAGATGTGGCTGTTGTTTCCCAAGGGGAAACTTGGAAGTCAGGCAGGGTCAAGGTGAACAACCTGTCAGGAGGTCAGAGCCTGCACAAATTCCACATGCCAGTGCTCCTTTCAAGCCCAAGCGACTATCCACTAAGATCCCTCTCAGTTGCTTGATTTTGTTCTGAACACCTGAGCATGGTTTCCTGGTGGACAATGGAACCCAGACTAGCCGTGTGGGACTAATGAGACAAAAGAAAGGCAGGAAAGATTTTGGTCTCTGAAAGCATTGTTTTCTTTCAGCATTTTTCATCCAAACTTGTTGCCTTGCTCTGAAGAATCATATCACAAAGATACCATTAAAGATTAGGTTCTCCTGGGGAGTGGGGGGAAGAACCTCTAAATCCCTCAAAACCTTAGTTAAAATTTCATGTAATATGCCCGAGATAAGGAGAGAAAGATATTCAATAAGAGGCTCAAGCTGCAACACAGATAACTAATTAGCCTCTAAGAGATCCCAGGGTAGAGGGAGGGTGGGGAGCATTCTGACCTGGGCGGGAACTAGCCAAGAGGAATGTGTCTCCAAGAGCCTGTTGTGTTGGCTCTTGACGGGATCCTGTATCAGCGACTCTTGACTGATTTTCCTAACCCAATGGTTCTCAGACTGTAGATCATGTTTCCCCTAAGGGGATTTATTGATTACGTGTAGAGTGTGAATGCTAAGGAATGAGGGAATACTTGGTGGATTTGATCTTTGCTGTTGGTAAACTTTCGTTGCTGAGATTCATATTCAGTTCAAGCAGACCTTGGTAAGGGGAAACATTGAACACAAGGGACAGTCAAGAAAACCTGAACACTGCTCAGATGTTTTTGTGCATTTAATCTAAAGGGTCCACCCAAACCTCTGAAGCTAGGATTAGTCACAAGAGATTAGGTTGGAGTTTGGCAGGAGGGAAAAATATATTTAAGAAGCATCTACTCTAGGAATATCTGGATTTCTGGGTGCTAAATGTAGTAGATTATTTTTTTTTCTCATCCAAGATGGAGATTGTTAATTTTCTATAACAATATCCATTCTCATCTTCATTTCTCCCAATTTGTAGTGGATTCTGTGGCTTTGACTCCCTTTGTAGGTAGATGTAGACATGAGATTAAATTCTAGTCAGTAGGAGGGCTACAAGGAAGCTTCAAGAATTTTCCTAAATCGTACTGTCCATGCCTTTTGGCTTTTCTTCCTTGCTTTGCACAACTTTGAAGGAGAATTCTGTGAAGTCTGGAGCTCCCGCTGAGACCATGAGGCCACATGTCACACTATGGATGGTATGGAAGAACACACTCCTGGAGAAATGCAGGTACCACCCCAGCCCTGGACTGTAGAATTCTGCATATAAAAACTGGATCTCTACACGATTTAAACCATTACTTTCCAGGTTTAGAAATTTAGCTTTTATAGTAAACACCAATTTGGATTCTTTATTCTTGCACAGTTAACAGGGGTATAATGCAAAGAAAACTAGGGTTTGTCTTCTCTTCACTGAACAACCAAATGTAGACAGCCCCCATTCAAAAGTGTATGTGTGTGTATCTGCATCTTTCAGGGTGATGCTTGTAAGCAAGCCGCCTTCTTCCTGGGGCTTCTATCAGTAGAAGCAATTGAAGCAACTAGTATGAGCAAGAGGCAACCACGTGTTCCACTCTCCCCAGCCAGCCAATTAATCAATGTATGGGGAATAGTGTCTGATTTTCCTAACCCAATGGCTGCCTGCCCATATAGCCTCTGCTCTGAGTGGAGCTGGCTCTTCTGGGAGGATAGGAAATTTCCCAAGTGTAAGAGCATTCCAGAGACTGGGAAATCAGGCAAACATGGAAGGTGGTGGAAGGGGAGCAACATAGCTTCTTTGCTTTTTAGGTTGAAGATTGACTCCGTTCCACCAGTTAAAAATGATCAGACCAAGGGCCTTGTACGAAAAGACTTAGGTGCTCTGTCCTGGAATTGCAGATTGAAAAATTCTGATATTTTGCAGTCACACAGCTGTCCACTTCACTGAGGCTGCTCTGGGAAGACCCCTGCTGTCCTCATTTAAAGAGATGATAGAAAAATCTCCAAATCCTCAAGGACAAACTTATCAAGGGCATCGTACACGCAAGATCTCTCTGTTTCCAATTCATGGGCCTAACAGAGAGCTAACGATAGACTGAGTATGACAGACTCTGCCCGTTGCTGGTCCCCTTCCTCCCCTCTTCCTCAGCCTTCTCTACACTCTATACCAGGTGCTCCTGAGTATGGTAAGCCAATTGCCTCTGTCCCACATCCTTAGCTCTTGGGCACATGGATTTGTCACCTCCTGCCTAAGGGTGCAGCAAGCAATTCTTCAAGGTCCCTTTTTGATTTTTTCCTTAAAGTTTCAGCAGTAGTTCAGCCTACCCTTTTACTATTGTGTATCTGAGAAGAAAGCTTTGTCTCCACTTTCAGTGGGCACCCCTGGATCTGGAGGAAGCACGGATATTGCTGAAAGATGGGGCAACTCAGATGGAGAAAGCAATTTCCATAGACAGTAGGATGGTGCAGGGAATGAGGATGAGAAGGATGGTGGTGCCTTTTGGGTATCTACCTCCTGGACATGAGACACACCTAAAATAAAACTTACAGGCAGTCAATTCTGATAGGCTACCTCACACACCCGTTTACTCTCCCTTAAGCTTACCTACAATATTTTAAAATGTCAGAGTGCATGGACAAAGGAATTGGTGATGTTTAAGGCTTTCTTGGTAACAACCATGCTTATTAAGCATTCATTATATGCCAAAGACTGTACCAGTATACTTAGTAATATCTTACTATATTAAGATAGTCTTTTTCTCTTGTACACCCTGAGCTGGTACATGAACTTGGGTCCAAACATCCCAGGTGGGGGACATGAACTGAGTTCTGGGCTCCCGGCTTCAGCCTGGCCCAGCCTCAGCTGCTGTAGGCATTTGGGGACTGAAGCAGGAGATGGGAGATAGCTGTCTATGTCTCACATTCTGTTTCACTGCTTTTTGAATAAAAATGAAAATAAATGAATAAAATTATTAAGATCATCTTCTCACACTATTAATAACTTGCAAACAAATAAATCAGATTTAGAGATATTTAGCAACTCACCCAAGTCCACACGGTGCGGACGGCCACGACTGCCTTATACCAAGCCTGTGATGTTGGTACCCAGAACTGTGGTTTACTGAGTGGAACAGGAATCCATAATAGCTTTGATGCTTTTCCTGTAATTTCCTGCTGCTTTCACAGTGTGTGTTGAATGGGGAAGGATTTTTTCTCCTCCCACCTTCCCTGTGTGTGTTCTTCCAGAAGGAAGGTTTGTCAATTTCTTTACTGAGTCAAGGAGTCCTCCAAAGTTTCTGAGTAACCTTGAGACAGCAGCAAAGTTTCACAGCCTTGAATTGCCCACAGTTCCTTTGCAAGCACAGCCATACCATAGGTATTTGGGTTTCAGAGGGCTTAGGGCAAAAGCAGTCTATGGTGGTAATGACAGATTCTTGTTTTTCCCCTATGGAAGTTATGATAAGTCATCAGGACCTGGACCTGTTTCCTAGGAGAAAATCCTGCTGTCAAATGGACTCCTGATGCTACCTGAAAAGACAGGACCCCACTCAGCCTTGCACAAGTGCCTCTTCTTTTCCAGCTGTCAGAGAGGGGGCACAGTCAAGTAATTAGAGGGTTTCCTTGTTCAAGAGACAAGAATTCTAGATCTGTTCTATTCCTTCATTATGTGTTCCTTCATCCCATCTCTGTCTCACTTGCTATCAAAATACATCAACTTTGCTTTGCTCAAATTCTGCACGCTCCTCAAAAAGGTATGCTTCAAACATGCCCAGCCTCCCTGCCGCCCAGAGCCTCTTCTTA
This sequence comes from Lepus europaeus, assembly GCF_033115175.1. Classification (NCBI taxonomy): domain Eukaryota; kingdom Metazoa; phylum Chordata; class Mammalia; order Lagomorpha; family Leporidae; genus Lepus; species Lepus europaeus. The sequence goes on along the minus strand of NC_084833.1, from coordinate 121,378,748 downwards.
CTCTGCTTCTACTCACATGCTTTCCCCAACTCAATCCCTATTCCCAGAAAAGTGCAGTCTGCTAGGGGCTGGCCTTGTAGCACAGCAGGTAAAGCATCCCACTCAGGCACCAGTTTTGTGACCCATCTGCTCTACTTCTGATCCAGCTCCCTGCTAAACAGCCTGGGAAAAGTAGTGGAAGATGGCCCAAGTGCTTGTGCCCCTGCCACCCACGTGGGAGATCCAGAAGAAGCTCCTGGTTTCGGCTTGGCCCAGCCTTGACCTTTGGCGCCATCTGGGAATGAACCAATGGATGGGAAATCTCTCTCCCTGTCTCCCTGTATCTCCCCCTCTCTCTATAACTCTGATTTTTCAAATAAATAAACAAATCTTTTAAAAATGCAGCCTGCTTTATTTCATGCACAAATAGCAATTTCCAACCAAGAAAAAAACACCTGCTTAGTCAGGGCACTCCTGGTACAAGGTAATTAGACATTATTATAATCGAAATTTCATTGCCACATCACACTGTATCTTTTAGCATTAATTAATTTCCCAATCCAACATGTGAGTCTCTCCACTCACCTACTGGAGTGAGCAGCTTGTCCAGCAGGCCTAGCCTGGCATCTCATTATCTTACCCTGGGTTGAAGGGAAGTGAGAGAAGTACAGATTCCTCAGAGCTTGCCCAAGCAGCAAACCAGCTTTGCTGCTGGTTTGGGTCAGGTGGAGGAAGTCATTTGAGGGAAAAGGGGTGGGGTTTTAAAATTCATTCATTTTTTCATTCATTCATTCATTCATTCACTTCACTTTCTTTACAAACTAGAAAGCCGAAGAGATGATGATAGCTTCCTTGAAGACTGGGCCATGTAAGAGGCTGGTTGCAGGTGAGAGATACGTCCAGGTGGTCTGGAAGCCCTCATCCCTTTGCTGAGTCTGGTGCTATGCCAGTCAGTTAAGTGAGCACCAAGCCTCCTGATTGATGCCTGTCTTCTTCCCCTGCCCATCACCTCCTGGTGCACAATGTTTGTTGTCACTATACACACAGGAAGCTGCAAGATCTGTGTTGTCAAAGCTGGTCTTTCCCTATTGAACGTGTAACCTGTAACCAAAATAAGCTGCCTTGGTCGGGAGAAGAGTTATCTTTCCTATGCACTGGACTCAATGGCGCACACATTGCACACATTCCCTTACTCCTTTTGGTGACAAAATACAGCTCCTTACCAAAACAACCAAGTAACAGCATGTGTAATGATCAATTGTACATGCATATTTGTCGTGTTACTAATATTGCAGTAATTACTAACCATGTAAAGAAATATTTGAAGATGCATAATTGCATGGCTGCAATTAGTTTTTTCTCCTTGCCGTGATTTAGTAGGGACAGTCTTCACGTGTTTGAATTTTTAAAACTTGGCTATGAATTTTTTATGTTATAATTCCAACATTTGTGCAGGTTCCTGGATTTTTAAAATTAAATTATTTTTTCACCTTTTGTAAAAACAAGAATATCAAAAGGCTTGTACAAAAATGTGCAGAGAAACACTGCAGATTACCCAAATGATAAAAACTGCAAATTACCCAAATGCCCTTCCCAAGTACAGTGGGTAAACACCGTGTGGCAATGGTGCACAGGAACACTGCACAGCGGTGGGAACAGTGGGAATGGCAGCCACAAAGACTGGCCACAGCGTGAGTGGGCCTCACCAACACAATGTGGAACAGAAGACAGTCACTCGGGCAGGCCCTCTGGGTGCTCTCCTCCACGTGGGCTCAAACAGGAGCACCTGTGTTCGAGGCTCACTGGTGGAGGAAGGGGTTGTGAGGATCTGCTGGTGAGCTGGGCTCCTAATCTGAGCGCTGCTGCCTGGAGTGTGTTCAGCCTGCGATGATTCACTGAGCTCGTATTCTGTGCACCTGGCTGTGCGTATGTCTGTCCCAAAGACGTTTTTCCAAAGTTACAAAAATGAAGCCTCTCTCCCTTCCTCCCTCCCTCCCTTGTTACCTCCTCCATCCCCCTCTCTCCTTTCTCTTTCTTTCTCCAGAAAGAGACTCCATGGGACTAATTTTTATTCATTCCAAGAGGTGACTAGGTCATCTGCTGCTCATTTGGCCATCTCTTCATCCTGCAGACACGCTCTTTTCTCTGACCCTTAACAGGAATGGGACAAGAAAGTGACTCCCCTTGGGGCTGGCACTCTGGCGCAGAGGTTAAAGCTGCCACCTGCAATGTTGGCATCCCGTATGGGCACTGGTTCAAGGCCTGGTTGCTCCACTTCTGATCCAGCTCTCTGCTTTGGCCTGGGAAAGCAGTAGAAGATGGCCCAAGTCCTTGGTCCCCTGCACCCACGTGGGAGACCCAGAAGAACTCCTGATTCATGGCTTCATATCAGCACAGCTCTGGCCATTGCAGCCATTGAGGAGTGAACCAGTGGAAGGAAGACCTCCCCCCCCCCCCCCGCCTCTCTGTCTTTCTCTGTGCAACTCTTTCAAATAAATAAATAAATCTTAAAAAAAGTGACTCCTCCTGCCTGCCCAAGGGGCTCTGTCTGGCCCACCAGGGACTGTCCCATGTGCACCTTTTTTTAAAAGAAAATATTTACTTATTTGAAAGGTAGACCTACAGAGAGGCAGAGGCAGAGAGCGAGAGCGAGAGCAAGAGTGGGAGTGAGAGAGAGAGAAAGAGATCTTCTATCTGCTGGTTCATTCCTCAGATGGCCACAACGGTTGGAGCTGAGCTCAATTCGAAGTCAGGAGCCAGGAGCTTCTTCTGGGTCTCCCACATGGGTGCAGAACTTGGGCCATCTTCTATTACTTTCCCAGGCCATAGCAGAGAGCTGAATTAGAAGTGGAGCAGCCAGGACTCAAACTGATGCTCATATGGGATGCTGGCACTGCAGGTGGCAGCCCTACCTGTTATGCTACAGTGCCGCCCCCCTCCGTGTGCATCTTGGCCTCTGATGAAGTTGTGTTCTTTAGAGGGGACACATTGATCGTCCAAGAACCTGACCATTGAACACACTTACAGCAGAGCATGGATGCTTCTCAAAATGAGCTGGTTTCATCCTCATGGCTGATGTCAGTACCAGAGACTAAATGCACCCAGTAGGTCTTGCAGAACATCAGCTTTCCTAATTCCCTCCAGTTCAGTGACA